>NC_090653.1:28307686-28907686 GCF_040937935.1 Hyperolius riggenbachi | reverse complement strand
TTTATCTTATCTTTTGTGACTCTCTTGCAACTGGCAGAGTCCCAGTGGATTGGCGTACAGCCCACGTTTTCCCATTATTTAAGAAGGGCAAAAAATCTGATCCAGGAAATTATAGACCTGTAAGTTTAACATCAGTTGTATGCAAACTATTTGAGGGGTTACTAAGAGATACTATACATGACTTCATAGTAGAAAATAATCTTATTTCTCAGCATCAACATGGGTTTACTAAAGACAGGTCCTGTTTGACTAACATGCTCAGCTTTTATGAGGTAGTGAATGCTAATATGGATATTGGGAATGCTGTAGATGTGATATACTTGGACTTTGCAAAGGCCTTCAACACTGTTCCCCACAAAAGTCTGGTGCAAAAGTTGAGGATGCAAGGACTGGGGAAGAGTCTGTGTTCATGGATAGGGAACTGGCTAATGGACAGAAAGCAAAGAGTTGTGGTCAATGGATCATACTCAAAATGGGAGACTGTTAGCAGTGGGGTCCCACAGGGGTCTGTTCTGGGTCCAGTGCTCTTCAATTTATTTATTAATGACCTAGTAGATGCAGTAGTGAGCAATGTTGCTATTTTTGCAGATGATACAAAATTGTGCAGAATCATTAACTCTCAGGAAGATAGTGTTGTAGCCCTGCTACAAATAGTGCAGCTTCTTTAATTAAAAAAAAAAAAAAAAAACATGTATTTTTATTTCTGGCCAGCATCAGCTATGAGAATTAGTGCTGGCACAGGCTGTATTTACACAGAGCAAGCAGCCAGCACTCAAGATGGCTGTTCTGCTCTCAGTCAGGGGGCGGGTGTCAGTTACACAGGTTGGGAACGCCCCTCCAGCTGAAGAGGCAAGCCCTCTCTGATTTTTACCTCAGAAGGTGACACAGGCAGCGTGAGGAGAGATGACAGAGACCAGAGGGGGAGAAACTGAGCTGACAGAGAGAGAAATGGCATTCAGTAGCAGAGGAATTTAGCTCACTGATGACACACAGAAAGGGGACCATGAGAGACAGCTCCCTGAGTCACAACAGGGAGACACCTCATCCACAGAGGAGTGAGAGATAGCTCAGCAAGGCCAAGGAGACCACTTCAGGAAAAATTGACAGATAAGTGAAATTTCACCACACAGAAACACAGAAAGAAAATGACAGGAGTTTTCCTAATAGTAATGACACAAAAATCAGACTGTCAAATCAAATCAGCTAAATATTCTTCGTCTGATTCTCTACAGTTAGATAATATATATACAGTGTGTGTGAGGAGAAGAAATGTTGTCATAGCAACACCAGAGTACTGTATAATGTGAATCAATGACTGTGCTTCCCTACCTGTCACCACAGAGCTGATCAGTGAGAGAATCTGTGTGTGCACTCACTGGTACTGATTATTCATCTGTCTCTCCACAGTAAAGCCAGTCAGCCTGTGTTTGAATGCATTTGCTCTGTACATTGACTGTGCATATGCCTCAAGAATAATCCCCAGTGTGGCTCTGCCTGATATGAGTGGAAAAGACACTTACCTGACGATATTTTTGGAGTGTTAATCTCTCTGTGTGGAGAAAAGAGAATAACACATTAGTAAAGAAATTTATCAATTCATGGGAGAAAAATAGGAACTTACCCGTGAACAGATCTGTTGCTGTGTTCTGTGTGTTCTGCAAGTGAAGTGATTGCATTTAGAGCTTAAACCAACCTGCAGTGAGAAGTAATAAAAGGAGAGAATTGATACTTACATATGTGACATACAGGAAAAAGAAAAACTTTGATAACAATAAAGGGAAGAAACTTACTTCAGAATTATTGAACTGGCATCTTGGAGTGTGCTGCATGTAAAGTAAAGTAAGGTTATTATAAGCTATCATCTGCTTCAGGAAAAGATCTTTCATCAGCAACTTATCATCAGTTCTTTTAAAGGGGTACCCCTACTCCATGATCATATACAGGTTTAAGTGTGAATATGAATTCATAGCCACTGTATGGTTAGATAAGACTTTTGCAAGGAACTGAAGACTGTTATGGTCATTACCATACAGTAAGGACTACTTCGAGTCAGTCACTACTTATCTACCCAACCAGAAGCATTAGTCCATTTCCTATTTGGTTTCTCTCAGGTGTATTTGTTCACATACATGTATGCATACATATTTTTAGATAGGAAAGAGAAAACTGTATCGCTATAGACGTATTGAGAGTGAGATGAAGAAAAAGGTCTGATGAAGATTTGTGAAATGTGTATTTGCTGTGTTTTGTTCTTTGTTTTTCCTACAGGTGCAGGAACTTCAAGCAAGGTCCAAGTGCAGTAGCCTCTAATGATATTTCAGGAAGTAACCTTTTTCTTTTCAGGTGCTAGATCTTCAAGCAAGAAGTGTTAACTCTGAATTTGTTGCTTATTTTACCTCATTAATTTAGTGTATTTCAAGGGTGGTCTTGATATTGAGGATTTCAATTGGGGGTTTGTATTCTTGTTCTGCATGTTAGTGGACATTATTTCTTTGTTTGCCAAATAAAATCAATTGTTATTTTTCACCAATTTATCCTCCTGGTCAGTCGCTGTCCTTCCGCTTTAAGAGTAATAAGGGAACTCTCTCCTTGTGATAGTAATCGATTGGTCGGTTACAGTGTCATATTGCAACAGGATCTGGATAGGATGGCTATATGGGCACATACATGGCAGATGAAATTCAATGTTGACAAATGTAAGGTCATGCATTTTGGACGTACTAATGGTCTAGCACCATACAAAATAAATGGGATACAGTTGGGGACATCAAACTTGGAGAAGGACTTAGGAGTACTCATTGACAACAAGTTAAATAATCGTACTCAATGCCAAGCAGCTGCAGCTAAAGCTAACAAAATTTTGGGATGCATTAAAAGGGAAATAAAAACTCGAGATACTAGCATAATATTGCCCCTGTTTAACTCTCTAGTAAGGCCACATCTGGAATATGGAATTCAGTTCTGGGCACCACATTACAAAAAAGATATTGCAGTTTTAGAGCAGGTGCAGAGACGAGCAACAAAATTGATGCGTGGGATGGAAGGTCTCACTTATCGAGAAAGGTTAGATAAACTGGGTTTATTTAGTCTAGAGAAAAGACGCCTTAGAGGGGATCTAATTAACATGTATAAATACATCAGAGGGCAATATAATACCTTGGCGGATGAGCTTTTTGTCCCTAGGCCTTCTCAAAGGACTAGAGGACATGATCTGCGCATGGAGGAAAAACGTTTTAGCCATTTATTTAGGAAAGGGTTCTTTACAGTAAGAGTGATTAAGATGTGGAATGCATTGCCACAGGAAGTCGTTATGGCAAACTCTATACCTGCATTTAAAGGGGGCTTAGATGCTTTCCTTGCGTTGAAAGACATCCATGGCTACAATTACTAGGTAATGCCTAATGATGTTGATCCAGGGATTTTATCTGATTGCCATCTGGAGTCGGGAAGGAATTTTTCCCTTTAGGGGCTAATTGGACCATGCCTTGTAAGGGTTTTTTCGCCTTCCTCTGGATCAACAGGGATATGTGAGGGAGCAGGCTGGTGTTGTACTTTATACTGGTTGAACTCGATGGACGTATGTCTTTTTTCAACCAAAATAACTATGTAACTATGTAGCATTTTACAATTGAAAAGTTACCTAAAAGTAGGTGAAAACGTATTATCAAAGTTATTTTGAGTATGCTCTTGCTTGTTGGTGGTTTAAAACTCATTTTATGACAAGGGGCCCATATGCAATTTACTTTTTCTCCTGAGTTTTCTCCTGGGAGAAATTCTTTCATTTACGATTTATAATAACTTTTGTAACACTTTGCAATAAAAAAAACTACCAAAAAGTAGGTGAAAATGTACTATCGAAATTATTTTTGAACATTTTCTTGCTTGCTGGTGGTTTAAAAGGCATTTTATTGGCAAGTTTGAAAATATCACCTAGGAGAAAACTCATGAGAAAAAGAAAATTGCATATGGCCCAGTGGCCCATATGCAATTAATTTTATCACCTGCTTTTTCTCCAAGGTGATATTTTCAAAATTGTCAATAAAATACTGGAAATAACTTTTAATAATGAATTTTCACCAACCTTTTGGTACTTTTTCAGTAGAAAAGTGCTGAAAATGTATTTTAAATAGAAAATGAAAAATTATCTCCCAGTGACTTTTTTCCACAACTTTTGGTGAGAAAAAGTGAGTCTTATATTTAAAAAAATACAGCAATAAACTAACTTTCGTTCCACTTTCAATGTAACCCCCTTTTTCTTTGTGACTCTAAGGCTGGTTGCCCACATGGGCCCATATGCAATTAACATTATCTTGAGTTCTCTCCTAGGTGAGATTTTCACACCTTAGTTATAAAATGGTTTTCAAGCCACCAGCAAACTAGAAAATACTCAAAATAATTTTCACTGTACTTTTTCAACTGCAGATAGCTGAAAAGTTAGTTAAAACAGAGGATGAAAAATGATCTATTGAGAGACTTTGGAAATAAAGTGACCTGCATATGGCCCATGGTGCGGTGAAATTTGCATGCGGCAGAAGGGTCTACTGCAGCACAGTGCATGCAGATTTGTCCCTGCGGCAGATAACAAAGGGAAATCTGCATGCCCCCAAAAGTGGACGCAAGTGATGTCAGATGTTATAGATGTCTGGCATCTAAGTCACGTGCACGCTTCCAGACATGAAGTGCGTCACGCGATTCTGACGGTATGTGCATGCGTGCCGCACCACTATAAAAACTGTTGCAGTACCATTGACCTCAATGCAAATGTGTGCCATGTGGTACGGCTCATACTTCTCGGCAACATGCTGCAGCCTTGCTCGAACCACTTCCGTCTCACCACGGGGACTGTGGCCGGCCTCACTGACATTAATGGCCACTGCGATGTGGAAGTGGCGGGAGAGAGTACCGCAATGCAACATGCTAGTATGAAAGCCTAAAGGCATGGCTCCATAGGCCCATATCATTTTTCACCTTCTATTTAAGACTGAAAAAGTACTGAAAAGTAACTTTGTCTCCTGAGTTTTCTCCTAGGAGATAATTTTTCACCATTTAAAACTGAAAAAAGTACTGAAAATAAGGTGGAAAAGTAATATTAAATTCTGAGTATTTTTTTTTTTTTTTTTGCTTCCTAGTGGCCTAAAATAAATTATATTGACAAGTTGTGAAAAAAAGTTAATTGAATAGGGCCCATAGTGATTTTGGTTCTCTGTGGCATCACTGAGTACTTTGTAACACTTCGACTTTTTGCACTAGTAGTGGTCAGCCATCTTGGAAGATGAGCCTAAATAGTAATTGCCATTTCCCAAAATACGAGGCACTGGTTGTATTTTGGGCAGCTAGACAAAGTCTACTTCTCATCAGCTAGCATAGCAGCAATAGAGAAGTTTACAGTGTGTTTATAACTTATTACAGCCATATTGTGCAGGCACATACTACACATCGCACCCCTATTATTTCATTTGTGACACCTCCTGGAGTTTTCCTCTGTACTTTAGTATTGTAAGCCTACATGAGGACAATACTTCATGACCATCTTTTTCAGCATGTCACCTCAACCCTCTATACACCATGTTACATTGAGAGCAGTTGTACCTTTGAGTATAAACAGTATAAATAATGTCTATTGAGATGTTAGATTTACAAATGATTAACCTCCCTGACGTTCTGATTATTTGCGTCGCACGGCCGCGGGAGGGTTTTTTTTTTTGCAGCATGTAGCTTCCCCCCTCATTTGCTATCCCGCCTCCTTTGCTATCCCGCCCACCCCTCCGATCCCTGCCGGCGCAAATACCCAACAGGAAATCCCGTTCTGAACGGGATTTCCTGTATGGGCTTCCCCCGTCACCATGGCGACGATCGGACTGATGTCATTGACGTCAGAGGGAGTCCCGATCCACCCCATAGCGCAGCCTGGCGTTGATTCGCCAGGCTGCGCAAGGGGTCTGCGGGGGGGGGGGGGGTGGCCTCTTTCGCGGCGGCGATCAGAACAAACGCGTGTTTGGAAAAAAAAATATGCAAATCGGCCCACCAGGGCCTGAGGAATCCTCCGTGGCGGCTTACCCCGAACTCAGCTCGGGATAACCGGCAAGGAGGTTAAAAACTAATCTTCAGGGAATTTGTCCTATCCTCTGCAGTCTTGTTTTAAAGGGAACCTTAACTTAGAGGGATATGGATGTTTCCTTTTAAACAATACCAGTTGCCTGGCCGTCCTGCTGATCTCTTTGGCCACAGTAGTGGAAAATCCTGAGAGGTTCTTGCCAGGTATTGCCCGTATTCTACATGAACCATTGTTTCCCGAAAAGACTGAGCTGCAGAGGTCTGGTTGAACCAGCCGGGCGGTATCAACGAGCTCAGCTCGTCCATTACTGCCGGAGGCTGCCGCTCAGGCCCTGTTGGGCCAATTTGCATGAAATAAAAAGCAGCACACGCAGCCGGCACTTTGCCAGCCGTGTGTGCTACCTGATCGCCGCCGCAGCGCGGCGATCTGCCGCGTGCAGCGGCGAAAGAGGGTATCCCCAGCCGCCTGAGCCCAGCGTAGCCGGAACAAACAGTTCCGGCCAGCGCTAAGGGCTGGATCGGAGGCGGCTGAAGTCACTCCGCTCGTCGCCATGGCGACGAGGTGAGCGAAACAAGAAAGGCTGCTCATTGCAGCCTTCCTTGTTACTTCTGGTCGCCGGAGGCGATCAGAAGAACGCATCCGGAGCGCCCTCTAGTGGGCTTTCATGCAGCCAACTTTCAGTTGGCTGCATGAAATCGTTTTTTTTTTAATTAAGAAAAAACCCTCCCGCAGCTGCAATGGCGATCTTAATAGAACGCCAGGGTGGTTAATATATATTTAGAGTATAATTCTGAAGGAGAACAGTGAACAGTTTGCTCAGTGAGTAAAGTCAAATTGCATTGTTATCTAGCATATGTGCAGACTGACTGTCTCAGCTTAGAGTTGAGAATTATAAACAACGGCCTGTTCCTAAACATGTATTTCTATGTATTTAGAGTACAGGTCATAAGATGTTCCTAATATGGAGAGAGGTTTTGCGCTTGCGCAGAACCGTCTGTCAATCACAGAGTGATATAAGCCAATAGCAAGTGTTTAATAGGGGTGACACCTGGAACCCACCCATATCCCACCTTCGGGGGCGTGTGGTTAGTTAACACTTGTGGATATGGAGGTTTTTCCATATATAAGGTCGATCCCTAAATGTCTGTGGAAGCGCGCTCATATTAATCTCAGCTTTGCTAAGTATCTGTATTGTTACATGCTGATGTTTGTTTTGCTTCATGTGTTTTGGGCTAATGTAATGCCATTTTCAAGATAAGTTTTGTAACCAAGATTGCACTGAGTATCCCTGTTGGATACAATAAAAACTCTTAACTGCTCTGGCGTTCCAATTCCGTGGAAAACTGCTAACGGCTGTATACTTTCCAAAGGTGATAAGGACAACCGTTGTTGCTGAAAGGTAGTCACACCAAGGGACTAAATATTAGATTCTTACAGTGGTGCCGATTAACTCGTGTTCTACAGTGAACGAAGAGAACCGGTGACTAGCCTGTGAAAGCAGAATTGTCTGTTATCAAGAAGAGATAAGTGCGTAACCCAGCACTGCAGAGGGAAAGTTCGAACAGCGGCAGAAGCTGGATCGTGTCTAAGGGCTGGTTCAGACGGACGTCTGCGTGGCGTCGCGTCTGGGGCATTGCGGCGGCTGCGCGGTCAGGCTTTCAGTCGCCTTCGGTCGTGGTTTTTACTTCCCCTAGGGAAACATTAGCCGTCGCGGTTGGCAGCTCCCTGGAAGCTACATGTCGCTTCAAGGGGCAGCTCGAACGCTAACGAAAATCGGGACCCGAACACCGCATTCGGGTAAAAGCGCGCAAAAGTTCGGTGTAAACGCTCCCATTCACTTGAATGGGAGCGTTTACCGCAAATGTTCCGAACGCTTGCGGTAAACGCTCCGCAAGCATCCGTCTGAACCAGCCCTAAGACTGTTCCGTACAAACAGTTCTTGCTAAAGGATTTCTAAGAGCACTCCTTGTAGTGGGCCAGCAGATCCCATAGAGGAGGAATCCGTTAAGTGACGTGGCAAATCGGGGGAGCATCGTTGGGTCGCAGACCGAGATGTACTGCGATGCCGGGTGCCCGAATCGACACCTAGGAGGTGCGAGTATGACAATTGCAGTATAAACGTATACATTTATTACGATTGCAGTATTAACGTATAAAGTCTAGTTGAAGAGACTAAGTTTAAAGGGACACTGTAGGGGGGTCGGGGGAAAATGAGTTGAACTTACCCGGGGCTTCTAATGGTCCCCCGCAAACATCCTGTGCCCGCGCAGCCACTCACCGATGCTCCGGCCCCGCCTCCGGTTCACTTGTGGAATTTCAGACTTTAAAGTCTAAAAACCACTGCTCCTGCAATGCCGTGTCCTCAATCCCGCTGATGTCACCAGGAGCGTACTGCTCAGACACAGACAATACTGGGCCTGCGCAGTATGCTCCTGGTGACATCAGCGGGAACGAGGACACGGCAACGAAGGCGCAGCAGTTTTCAGACTTTAAAATCTGAAATTCCACAAGTGAACCGGAGGCGGGGCCGGAGCATCGGTGAGTGGCTGCGCGGGCACAGGATGTCTGCGGGGGACCATTAGAAGCCCCGGGTAAATTCAACTAATTTTCCCCCGACCCCCCTACAGTGTTCCTTTAAAGGGAACCAGAGACGAAGCATAAATAAAAAATGGAAAAAAATGTTACACATACCTGGGGCTTCCTCCAGCCCCATAAGCCTGGATCGCTCCCACGCCGCCATCCTCCGCTGCCTCTATCGCCGGTACTGGGTCCCGTCACTTCCGCTAGACGCGATCAGTTGGTACGCATGTGCAGGGGCTCCCTCCGGCTTTGTACGCATGCGCCTGCTCAGTACGGAGGGAGTGGACTGCGCTTGTGTCGACTGGCAGAAATTACGGGACCCGGTACCGGCGGACAGGGGCAGCGGAGGATGGCGGCGTGGGAGCGATCCAGGCTTATGGAGCTGGAGGAAGCCCCAGGTATGTATAAATCTAAAACATTGCGAGAGTGTGGGATCGGCTCTGTACACAACTGCTGTATGAATGGGATGTTTTGGAAGGAGGAGAAAGTTGTACCTCGCTCAGGGCTAGGTATGCTGAGAAATATTGTATCGTGTATGGCCACCTTAAAGAGAATCTGTATTGTTAAAATCGCACAAAGGTAAACATACCAGTGCGTTAGGGGACATCTCCTATTACCCTCTGACACAATATCGCAGCTCCTTGTCGCATTAAAAGTGGTTAAAACAGTTTTAAAAAGTTTGTTTATAAACAAACAAAATGGCCACCAAAACAGGAAGTAGGTTGATGTACAGTATGTCCACACATAGAAAATACATTCATACACAAGCAGGCTGTATACACCCTTCCTTTTGAATCTCAAGAGATCATTTGTGTGTTTCTTTCCCCCTGCAGCTATCTTCCACTGAAGTGTCAGGCTGTTTCTTCCTGCAGAGTGCAGACAGCTCTGCCTGTATGTAATTCCTCAGTATGTGAAAGCCCAGCCAGCTCAGAGGAGTATTTATCCAGCTTGTAAAAGATAAGAGAGAAGAGAGAAGCTGCTCTAATCTAAATAACCCACAGGCAGTGTGCAGAGAGGGGCCAGGAGGGGGGAGATGCATCACAGAACCACAACACTGAAGAACTTGGCAGCCTTCCAGACACAGGCTGACAAGTCTGACAAGAGAGAGATAAGTTGATTTATTACAGAGATGGTGATAGTAGAACGTGCTGCAGTAAGCCAGAACACATTAGAATAGCTTTTGGAAGTTGTAGGATGATAAAAAACAGGATGCAATTTTTGCTACGGAGTCTCTTTAAGGCACACTAGGCAGAATCGCTAACGTTTTCCTCTAACGTAGCGATTGTGGAAAATGCTTACAATTTTTTAGCCATAATGAAAGTCGATAGAGCTGCATAAAAAAATGCATACTGTATATGTGCGTTTTACAATGTGCATTTTTCAAAAACGCATGAAAAATGCACATAATGTACCTCAATGGAGAAGCAGAGGAATGCATTTTTACATACTTTCTTCCACCATTGATATAAGAAAAAGTGGTATTCAAACGCAAATTTAAATGCAACCCCCCTCACCCCCCCCCCCCCCCCCCCCCTCAAAAAATGCATTTGAAAAACTGCACATTTTCTGACCAAAAGAAAAAAAAAAAAAAAAGGTAAGGAGTTGGGAATTTGTTGCCTGACAGAAAATTAAATTACATGTATTCTTTTTTTTTTTTTTA
Source organism: Hyperolius riggenbachi (assembly GCF_040937935.1). Taxonomy (NCBI): domain Eukaryota; kingdom Metazoa; phylum Chordata; class Amphibia; order Anura; family Hyperoliidae; genus Hyperolius; species Hyperolius riggenbachi. Next base: position 28,897,391 of record NC_090653.1, on the reverse strand, counting down.
CATGATTCTGTGTTTGAAACTTATTATACTCAAAAATGATACCAGGACAGTTGTCCTCAAACTAAGGCCCGCGAGCCGAATACGGCCCCTGAGGCTTTTTTACTGCCCCCCCCCACACACAAAATGTATTACTTATAGATGCGGTCAGCTACATCTTTAAAGATTGGTGTTCCGCATATAGAATCGCAGTGTGCTGGCACCACTCATCCACATGGAAGCCAGAAAGCAGTAATTCGCTGGTTTCCAATCAAATTCCACATCAGGTGACACTGCTGTCCAATTGGACTTCAGGTTGTCCCCTGTGTATGCTTCACTGTCTGGCCCGCAAAGACTTCTACATCATTTTATGTATACGCCGGCCCCCCAGCAGTCTGAAGTATGTTGAAATGGCCCTCGACCCAAAACATTTGGGGACCCCTGTACAAGGCCATTGCTTGAAACGTTTTGGTAAGTTAGAGGCAAAAATGTCATGGAAATTAATTTAAATCCGGCAGAAATTGAATGCCATGGAGGTTAAAAAACCAAACAAAAACAAAACATTTTTTAGAAGAATTCCACAGATTTATTTCATATTTAAAAGCTAAACAGGAGGTTTCATTTTTTTTTCTCTCAGCTGAATGACACAGTCTATCAATGTCTGAGAGCTATTCCCCCTCCAGGCTGCTGTGGACTCTGGGGAAATACGTAATTTGGCTTCCAGCTGTTGCTGGTGGCCGAATTGTACTGTTTTTGTAGAAATTTTGGTTCAGTCTTTTGACGGCACCCAAATTACTGACTGATCACCGGTATAGCCATAATTCACATTACGGATTATGGCGGTGTCTGGTGCAACCACATTTCTTGCGCTGTTTTTGCCTGTCTCGCTCACATTGTTCAGTTTGATGCTCCAATTTGTATTTTTAATCGAATTCTAAATAAAGTAGACTCCCAGTTATTTAGAACTAAAACTACCCAGCAGTCTCAGCAAACCAGCACAAATTGCCAGCAGTACTGACAGTGATGAAGGTCACGTTCTTTGGCTGTTTGTGGGATCTGCTGTGCTTAACCCTTTAGCAGCTTCAACAGAGTTATCTCGTTTGAGGTAAGAGCACTGCTTTTTGACCTCAGGTCGGGAGAACTCCTGCTGTAAATTCTTGGAATGCTTTCAGCTCTCTCTCTGCTAGCAGAAAATACAGAAACTGAAAGCAGAAGTCCTCTGTTATTGTCTCACACTGCCCCCTAGTGACAAGTGGCCATGAATACACATTACAGCAGTACTATTAAGTAGCAAGTAAATGTAGCAAATAAGAAATAAAAAAAAAAAGGTGCTAAAATAAATTGGCCTGGAGCACTTGCAAGTCGCTAAATAATCTGGCTGCTAAAGAGTTAAAGACTGGGTTCTGTGGCTCCCCCAAGGTTACTATACATTCAATTACTGGATTGTATTATTTATTACAGAGTTCATTGTATGTATATAGAAGGGGGTATAGTACTGCATAAGTTAGGCCTCTTCTTCACATTGAGGTTTAAGCATCCAGAAAGAACACTTATCCAGCATCGGTGCCGGATAACTAATGCTTCGTACACACTTGCGATAACTATCGTTTGCAAAAACGATAGTTACCAGATGAACGATATTGGAAAGATTGGAATGCAACGATGGGATGCAGCGATCATCATACACATTTTAACGATCGTTCTCGCAGAAAAGAACGATCAGAAGGAAATGTTGCGTACATATTTATATAAAATAATAAAAAAAAACCCCACTGACATGGAGTTACAATAGATACAAATATATGATTGTTAACTTAAACACAAAGTTTAATTGAAACGAGCAATGTAACAATCTTTACGGCCGCGCTACAAAGGAAGTACTGAAGCTGGGCAGAATTCAACGCAGGCGCATTGGCCCTTGCAACGATCGTTCTTGGCCGATGTCTGTACACACTATAGTTTTGTAACGATTGTCGGTAGATACGATCCGTCAGGTTGGATATTTCCATCTTCCAGATGTCGTTCTTTTGTCGTTCGTGTTAATGATCGTTGGGTAAAGTTCTTTCCCCGATTGTCGGCGGAACGATCGTTAATGAGCTGTTTCAAACGACCATAGTCGCCAGTGTGTACGCAGCATAAGAATTAATTGTATAAAAAACAAACAAACAAACAAACAAAAAAAACAACAACCTAGTGTCGAACTGACACTTTGTACAGTATAGCGCGTAGCTAGCTTCAGTAAGCATCACCAGTCCAACTCCAGTGGCCAGCACCACATTTTGGTCGTAGGGGAGTAAAGAGCTTAACAAATGTTTTGTTGTCGAGTTAGTTGGTTTCAGCATGATAAAATGTAGTATAAGGTGAGATGAAATTCTGCAGGCAGGAATTTATCACTTCTCTATGAGGGCTTCAAGTTGTTCCTGGAAAGATGTCACCTGAAAGAGGAAAAAACATGTTTAAGTTTACTGACACCCGACTGCACATCTAAGTTCAGCTGCTGGCATTTAAAGAGAAGTGTCAAAAAAAAATCTTAAAGGGACTCCGAGCTCTGAAAAAAAAGGAAAGTTGTACTCACCAGGGGCTTTTTCCAGCCCAGTGCTGGTCGGGAGGTCCCACGCCGGCGTCCTGGCTCCTCTCCTTCTCCCCGCTCCGGAATGGCTGGCGGGCCGCAGCCCGGGCGACACTCTCCCGAGTGTCGGGCTGCTTCTTCTGCATATGACGCGGATTACGTCACACGCCGGCCGCCTCGCGGCATCACAGCGGCCGGCGTGAAAGTACTGCGCATGCGCGAACAAAGCGCGCATGCGCAGTACTTTCACGCCGGCCGCCGTGATGACGCGAGGCGGCCGGCGTGTGACGTAATCCGCGTCATATGCAGAAGAAGCAGCCCGACACTCGGGAGAGTGTCACCCGGGCTGCGGCCTGCCAGCCATTCCGGAGCGGGGAGAAGGAGAGGAGCCAGGACGCCGGCGTGGGACCTCCCGACCAGCACTGGGCTGGAAAAAGCCCCTGGTGAGTACAACTTTCCTTTTTTTTCAGAGCTCGGAGTCCCTTTAAAATGTAAAACACATACAAAAAAAGAAGTACATTTTTCCCAGAGTAAAATGAGCCATAAATTACTTTTCTCCTATGTTCCTGTCACTTACAGTAAGTAGTAGAAATCTGTCATTACCGACAGGTTTTGGGTTAGTCCATCTCTTCATGGGGGATTCACAGCATGGCCTTTATTCTTTATAAAGACATTCCCTGAAAAAGATTTATACAATGATGCTGGCCAGCCTCCCTGCTCACCGTACACTTTCTGGCAGTTGGATGGAGCAACTGCTAGTCACTAAGTGCTTTTAAAAATGAAGAAAACCCTAAGAATCTCCTACGAGAAGATGGGCTAGTCCAAAATCTGTCGGTAATGTCAGATTTCTATTACCTACTGTAAGTGACAGCAACATAGGAGAAAAGTCATTTATGACTCATTTAACTCCGGAAGAAACATATTTCTTATTTGTATAAGTTAACATGCATTTAAAATGTTTGCGACAGAGGTCTTTTAACCTCCTTGCCGGTTATCCCGAGTTGAAATCGGGGTAACCCGCCGCAGAGGATTTCTCAGGCCCTGGTGGGCCGATTTACATAAAGTTTTTTTTGCAGCCAGCTAGCACTTCGCTAGATGCGTGTATCACGCAATCGCCACCGCTCGCCGCCGTGTTAGAGGGCCCCCGCCGAGACACCGTGCGCTGCCTGGCCAATCAGTGCCAGGCAGCGCTGAGGGTTGGATCGGGACTCCCGTTGACGTCACGACGTCGATGAAGTAATCACGATCGTCGCCATGGCGATGGGGGAAGCCCTAAAGGAAATCCTATTCAGAACGGGATTTCCTTATGGGCATACACGCCGGCGGCGATCGGAGGGGTGGGAGGAATGCCGCAGGGAGGGAGCAACATGTAGCTAGCTACATGATAGAAAAAAAAAATTATGCAAAAAACGGCAGGGAGGTTAAGTGCTGTAATTTGAATTACAGCTATAGTTGTGCTTATTGACAAGTTATTCACTAATTTGGGCACCGGCAATAGTCGGAGGCCAAATTTCACCAAAAGTGGGGTAATTCGGGAGCTGGCAATACCCGATGCACAAATTACGCAGGTACATAAAAAAATTAGGTAGTCAGTAGTGGAACAGATTATACAACAGTCTTTCACCCTGTCCTCAAATTTAACCCATGCCGTTTTTGAATGTACTTGTCCTGCTGATCCTCTGCCTTTAATAGTTTTGGCCATACATCATAGATCGGGGTTAGGGGCATCAATAAAGGGAGGGTTCAATTGAAAAAAGGGTTAGGTTTTAGCGATAGTAAGATTGGCAAATATAACCCATATTCTACTTTCATATTACCCATTTTGCCCAACACTAGACTATATGTAGTTTCACAGATATACTACTACCGGCACCCAAATTACCACAGTGCCTTTTTCACATGTACGCCGCTCAGAAGACTGATCAACAAGTCCGAAAATCTGTGTTACAGGAAATTGCTGTTTAATGGGTTTTCTGACTTCTCGAAGTGTTTTTTTAAAGTGGACCTGAACTCTTGCACAGGACAGAAGGAAAGCAGAGAAATGCGCCCTGTATGTATTTAGATAGTTTAGCCTGTCTAATTCCCCCTCATGTGTGACTAATCACAACTGTAATTTGATTAGCTGTGTCAGCTGGCTGTCTCGACAGAACAGCTAATTTGTAAACACAGGATGTTAATCCTGTGTCTGCTTCCATGAAAGTAGGAAGTAGACACACTGCAGATTTTTTTCAGGATTTTTATCAGCTGTAACAAAAATGTTTTTCTAGAGCAGAGATGTTCTGAGTTCAGGTCCCCTAAGGGAGGGAAAAAGAAAAAAAAAATCAGATAGTGTTGCTGTTTGAATCCAGGTTTCGGAAACGTGGATAACGCTGTCCACAGCACTCCAGCACCTTTATATTCGGAGTCACAGAGCTGCGTTCCATGTTGCGCTTCCTCCTTCCTGCTTTTAGAAACCAGGATTCAAAAAGCAACACTATCAGATAATCGAGATGCACAAATAAGAAAACCTTCTGCCAATGAGCTCCTACAAGGGTAAACGTTTGTGTATTTGGGCTGAGTGACTATGATAGAGCGTCTCACCTGTTGCTTTTCGCGCTCCTCCTGTTGTCTGAACTCATCTAGCACAGCTTGTAAACGTGTCTGAAGAAGAAAGACAATAAGTGAGACACACAACTCTTCCTGCTTTCACCAAAAGCTGTTACATTGCGTGCAATTACTGCTGAGCTCGAGTCTCACAGGGAAATCCGCGAATAGGACTTAAAGTGTAACTGTCGGGCATAAAATAAAAAAATCATTTATTTTTATCTGGTAAACAAGTAATAAGGATGCTAATCAGGCAATTCAAAAGTTAAAATCACTATTGCTTTTCTTGTTGATAAATGATCATTCCCCAGTTTCCCTGACTCTTATTTGGTACACACAATTTGGTACACAAAAAGGAAGTTGCAGGGCATGCTGGGTTGTCCTTTTTTGCTTCTCTACTTCCCCTCAGATTTAACCAATGCAGCCTGATTGGCTGAAGCCTCTTTCCCTCCTGTTTTCCCCTTCCACACCTCTGTTCCTCTCTGATTGGCCAATATTTCTCATGCTGAGACAATGCACTTTCTATAGTGAAGGGCGGGCAAATCAGGCAGAGGAGAGTAAGGGAGGAAATGACATCATGATTGGCTTTAAAATAGCCACAGATAAAATGGGAATTGCCAAGAAGGATTTCCTTTATTTTTATTGTAGAAAAATCACAAAAAATCAAAAACGTGGACAGTGCTATACATATCTTATGTAACTAGAGCAAGTATTTATCTACTTATATATGTGTTTTTTTCTGAAATAGTATGGCTGACAGCTCCCCTTAAATATCACAGTGCGCAAAATTTCAAACTATTGCAAAACATTAATAATTAACATAATTTCAATAAATATTAATCCATGCAAAATTGTGTCTTCTCACGCCCATTGACGTGGTGAAATGCATTTTCGCATGCTTGCCCATACATTTTTGCACATATACTCATTTATGTAAAAATGTGTTTAAAATAAACCGTAGATTTCGTGAATGTAATTCTACATAATATGCAATATCAAAATTACCTGTGAAATTTTAACTATGATCAACATTTAGTATTTATGTAGTGCTGACATCTTCTGCAGCGCTGTGCAGAGTATATTATCTTGTCACTTAAAGGGATACTGTAGGGGGGGTCGGGGGAAAATGAGTTGAACTTACCCGGGGCTTCTAATGGTCCCCTGCAGACATCCTGTGTTGGCGCAGCCACTCACCAATGCTCCGGCCCCGCCTCCAGTTCACTTCTGGAATTTCTGACTTTAAAGTCAGAAAACCACTGCGCCTGCATTGCCGTGTCCTCGATCCCGCTGATGTCACCAAGAGCGCACAGCGCAGGCCCAGTATGGTCTGTGTCTGCGCAGTACACTCCTGGTGACATCAGCGGGAGTGAGGACATGGCAACGCAGGCGCAGTGGTTTTCTGACTTTAAAGTCAGAAATTCCAGAAGTGAACTGGAGGCGGGGCCGGAGCATCGGTGAGTGGCTGCGCCAACACAGGATGTCTGCGGGGGACCATTAGAAGCCCCGGGTAAGTTCAACTCATTTTCCCCCGACCCCCCTACAGTATCCCTTTAACTGTTCCTCAGAAAGGCTCACAATTTAGTCCCTTTCTGTAGTCATATGTCTATGTATGTACAGGTAGTCCCCGACTTACGAACGACCCGCCGATACGAACGACATGGATTCAGTGTTTCCATGGGAACAAGCCCAAATTATTATTTTTTTTCAAATTGGACTTGTAGTTTTTGAGAAAATCGATTTTAAAAAATTCAAAGAAAAAATGGCTTTTAAACCTGTATAAGCAGGTGCAGAGGTGACACAGGAGGCACAGAGGTGGTTAAGAACGAACCTACAGTCCCTATCTCGTTCGTAACTTGTCAACCTAAATCTGTCCTTAAGTCAGAAAAATGCGCTCTCTCTGTCCCCTGTACCACCTCTGTCCCCCTGTGCCTCCAGTGTCCCCCTCTGTGTCACCTCTGCACCTGCTTATAGAGGTTTAAAAGCCATTTTTTCTTGTAGTTTTTGAGAAAATTCATTTTAAAAAATTCAAAGTCCAATTTGAAAAAAAAAAATAATATTTGGGCTTGTTCCCATGGAAACACTGAATCCATGTCGTTCGTAAGTCGGGGACTACCTGTACATACATAGACATATGACTATGGTAGGGATTGGATTGTGAGCCTCTCTGAGGGACAGTTAAGGGACAAGATAATATACTCTGTACAGCGCTGCAGAAGATGGATTCAGTGTTTCCATGGGAACAAGCCCAAATAATTTTTCTTTTCAAATTGGACTTGTAGTTTTTGAGAAAATCGATTTTAAAAAATTCAAAGAAAAAATGGCTTTTAAAACTCTAAAAGCAGGTGCAGAGGTGACACAGAGGGGGACACTGGAGGCACAGAGGTGGTACAGGGGACAGAGATAGTGCATTGTTCCGACTTAAGAACAGATTCAGGTTAAGAACGAACCTTCAGTCCTTATCTCGTCCGTTAACCGAGGACTACCTGTATTGTGTAGTGGATGTATCATAGTCTAGGGCCAATGCTGGGGGAAATTATCTGTATGTTTTAGGATGTTGGAGGAAACCGAAGTGCCCGGAGGAAACCCACACAGACATGGGGAGAACATACAATCTCCTTGCAGAGGAGTGTCCTGGCTGGAATACGAACTGGGGACCCGGTGCTGCAAGGCGAGATCGCTAACCACTACACCACCATGCTTATTCAACACTATTTTGGAATGCCTACTCAGTATGTTATAGGATCAGACCCCAAGCTGTACAAAACAATGAATATCTCGAGTGACATGAAGCCAGCCACCAACCCAGATTCCAAACAGAACTTGGCACTGACCTTAAGAGCCACATTTTCCACTTTCATGATCAGCTCCTCTTGGCGTTTTCTTCTCTCTTGTGTTTCACGCAGTTTCTTCTGGAGGTTTTCAACCTGCTTTTGCAATTCCAGAGCTGGAAATAAAGAAAAAAAAAATGTAAACTGTGGGGAATCTCCAGTAGTTTTAATTTAATACTAGAAATAAAAGTGCTCTAAAAGCAGTCACTCCTGTCTCTAAATTGACCCTGAAGGGAAAAAAGTTACCCGAAGGAGTACTCACTTTGTGAGAGTGAAGCCTCTGGGTGACCTCCATTGGCCTCCCCATCCTCCTCCCCCGGGGCTTCTCAGAACTGCGTCTCCCAAAAGACCACCACCAGGGTTTGTCGGCAGATCGCGCAGTAGCATGGACCTGAATGGGATTCTGCAGAAAAAGCTGAGCCCTATAAGGTCCAGGCTACTGCGCTTGCACGAGCAATCTTCATCTGTGCAGTACCATGATCCAATCAGGCGTGGCTTTTTCCAACGAAGCCCGAGCGGGGTACGTGCTATTGCATAGGTGCAGTGCAGCGATCTTTGGCGGTCTCAGCATGGAAATAGCCTAACGGAGGAGGACAGGTGAAGCCTCTGAAGGACCCAAAAGCTTCTCCCTACAGACGTATCTACATTTGTGGAATGCAAACCTCACAGTTTTGCTTTAACCAGTTAAGGACCACAGGCTTACACTCCCCTAGTGACCAGGCTATTTTTTTTACAATTCAGTGCTCTGCAGCTTTAACAGCTCTCTGCAGGACCATACAACTTAGCAGGCAAATGAATCTTGGCTTCTTTTCTGCCCACCAACAGGGATTTCTGTTGGTGGGCTCTGATCGCTGCTTCAGGCAATTTTTTTTTCCAGTAAATTTTAGTGTGTGGAGCTCCATCACTCAAGCAGGGATACGTGATCCTCGCTAATCCCCCCCCCCCCCCTCAGGATTTGACGCCTTTCAGCGTTAGTCGGTCCTGGGGGAGCCACCTTCCTGACACCTATTGGCGTTAGGCGGTCGGGAAGGGGTTAAGACCTGTCTGACATAAACCCATAGGTGAAGCAGTGTTCCCTGTGTTGTAACATACCCATCTGGTTAGTGCTGCCTTCTTGTTTATCTTGACCTCTTCGGTCTTCTTCTGTCTCCATGATGTTCAGCTCTTCCTCTTCCTGCCTTTCTTCATCTCCATCACTGCTGCTGCTAATGTCATTGAAGATCTCACGCAATTCATCCCTTTCCACTGGGAAAAACACAAACAACTACACGTCAAGTATGTAAGACTTTAGAAACAATTGGAAACAGTCAATTAAATTTGTTTGGATCAAAGTGTTGGCATATTCATACTTAAATCCTTAGTTCTTTAGTCTAAAATCACACATCTACACTTGGGAGTACTGGCTAACAGGGATGAGGAAGAACACCTTTGGCAAGTCGGCAGGCCACTGCGCCTGAGCAGCTCTGACCAAGCGTATCCTTGCGGATGGGAAGGATACAGGTGGCCAGAGCTGTGCAGGCGCAGTGGTCTGACGACTCCCAGTTGGCAAAATGGAAACTAACCCACCGCGGGAGACCAAAGCGTCAGTGAGTGGCTGCGCGGGCACAATACGGCTGCAAGGAGCTGGTAGAAGCCCCAGGTAAATCGATCTCTGTTTTTTAGCCAGCTTAAAGAGAATCTGTACTCTAATATTCTTACAATAAAAAGCATACCATTCTATTCATTATTTTCTCCTGTGCCCCTCTGTGCTGTTTCTGCCACTCTCTGCTGCAATCCTGGCTTGTAATTAACAGTTTTAGTAACCAATGCCCCAGAGAGCATAAAAAGAACTGCGCTCCACAGCACTAGACACAAGACTGTTAATATAAAATACCACTGTAGCACCAATGTAGGGGATCCGCAGACTTTGTCAGAGTACACACACTCTCCACTCCCGATAAGTCCACAAAAAAAAGTTGCGATCACAATCCAGAGCTCTGAGCGTGGCCTAGGATTTCCTGGTCACCGGGTGTGTTCATTGAAAGCAATATTGCACTATATTGGATATCTTTTACAGGGAAATCCTAGGCCACGCTCAGAGCTCTGGATTGTGATCGCAACTTTTTTTTGTGGACTTAATTAACAGTTTTAGGCAGTGTTTACAAACAAACTAACCAGCTTCTAATAGGCTCAGCTAAGCATAGTGTATGAGTCATTCAGAGTATGCAGGGGGCCTGCAGAGGGTGTGTATCGCTTCTACCAATCACAAGCAGCCCTGCACATTCCACACAATCAAGCTTTAGCCTGACAAACAGGACAGAGGAAAGATACATTGATTTATTACAGAGACAGTGCAGTTAGGAAAGACTGCAGTAAGCCAGAGCAGATTAGAACAGGCATAGGAACTTATAGGATAGAAGAACTAAGGCTGAAAAATTTGTTACAGAGTCTCTTTAAGTAAATACAGTACGTACTAAAGCAGCACATAATAACTCCATGAAATGCCAGTTCTCTATTTTAGTAGTACAATACAGATAGTTAAGGGACACTGTGACCCTGCAGTTAGTTATGCAGTGCCTAACCAATTTGTACACACACGTCTACCCAGGTAAAAGGATTGCTATAGCTGTTCTTCTCACATTACTAGGTGCAGTGTACAGCTAGCAAACAAGCTGGAGGAGTACAAGTACTTTGCTGTAATTTGCAACTAAGCAGGCACAGTCCTAACCTATGTAAATCTATAACAGTTCTGCACAGCAAACAAAACACCCTATAAATTAGACCCAACTAGAGACATCTCTTCTTGTAACATACACTTCTCTCCCTGTCTCTCTAACTCCTATTGCACAGACAATGCAAAATGGAGTGATAAACCCCTCCCTCCACTCCCCTTTTTAAGTGTGTGCGGTGGGGTGTTTTCATTGGATGCTGGGGCTTGCCTTGCCGGATTCTAACAAACCCTTAGGCCAACAAATTCGAAAAGGAGCGTCTACCAGGGCTGTGGACAATCCAGTATATCAGCACACCGTTTTTTCAAAAAGATTACGCTCTTTATTGAGCCAACAATTGTTTTGGGGGCCGCGCAGGGTCCCCCTTTATCAAGGAGTGTGGTAACCACACCCGAAACAATTGTCAGCTACTTCTGTGGATATAATGGCTCAATAAAGGGCATGATCTTTTTGGCAAAACGGTGTGCAGATATGCTGGTTTGTTGACTTTGATTGGGGCATAGCCTATGCCACAATATCAAGCACTCGGCTCTTGATGATTGGTGTGCCCACTCACAATCTTCTAAAACTGCCGTCTACACACATATGTTATAGTGTGACCACATTTTTACATGTACTATACTTCTAAAAAATTAGACCTTGTAGAACATATAAGCTTAAAGTGAACCTCCGGACTAAAAATCGACTCAGCAGCACTGAAAAGGCTTGGTGTTTTCTTTAACAGTTTCACAGCATCAGAACTTTTTTTCTCTTATACAAGCCTCATTTTTAGTTGCACAGAAGAAAACTGCCCGGGCTTTTTTCCCCTGATGCTGTGCAAAGCTTGATGGGATTTCTGATTTTGTTGCTCTCGTTCTGCTGTTTTGGTGCAATTTTTTTTTTTACATTTTGAATTTGACATTTGAAGCCTACCGTGTGCAGCTGGGGGGGGGGGGGGGGGGGGGGGGGTAATCAGGACACAGGACAGTTGGAACTGTGTCTCCTGCTCCTTGTCACCTCCTTTCAACCAAAAAGATGGCTGCCCCCATGACAAAGATGGCAGCCCCCATGAATCACAAACATTTGCCTGATCTTTTAAAACAGGGTGGGTAAGAGATTATATTACCTATCTATTCTAATTAACATAACTAATGTAACTTAATGACAGTATGTTTGTTTAGGCTGACGTTCCCCTTTAAGAGACTGATAGGGAGCACCATTAACTAAGGTTATACTGTAAAATTCTACCAACAACAATTTGTAAAGCACATAAGCTAAACAGGGTGATTGGGAGCTGACAGTGACGTCACTTGTCGCACAGTGTCACCAGATAAGTTAAACTGGGCCCAGAGTGTCGTTTTAGCTACCCTTTAAGAGCAGAAGCCCGTTAAAGGGAAAGTGGAAAGAGGGGTCTCGGAAGAACGACTAGGTTGTGGATTATTTTGCTTTAGAACCTTACTTTGGCTTTAAATCTGCGTAATATAAAAATGCACAACACGACTTTACAACCTTGTTTTAATCCAGATGTTCCAGGAGAGTGATCCAGGCCAGTCAGGTTTTCAGCTTCCTTGGATTCATCTTCAGCTATTACTTCCCACCCTGAATACCGCAATTAAGGAAAATGCCAAATATCCATGTCCTACGCAGAATGTTCACAATCATTGTTATTTCCATATATTCTCAAGAGTGACACAAAGGCTCTTAGGCAATACATTTTTTTCTCCTAGGTGATACTTTCAAACCTTGTCAATAAAAATGCCTTTTAACCTCCTTGGTGGTTATGACGAGTCAGGCTCGGGATGGAAAAAACAAGCCAGGAGCGGTAACCCCGAGCGTGACTCGTGGTAGCCGCTGGCAGGACTATGCAGAGCCTTATGTGCAGTGGGCGTTTTCACTCACCTCCCAGGGATTCCAGACGCCGGCAGCCACTCTCCTTCCTGTCCTCTGAGTCTCTGCATCCCTCGGGTGAGATTGTCGTTTGTTGTCATGACGATAGACGCCAATCTCACTACATGGTGACAGCGCCACCCGGAGGATGGAGGAAGATCTGCAGTGCTGGATCTAGGGAGGTAAGTGCAGGGGCTGCAGCAGATCTCTCTGCGGTGTGATTTTTTTCCTGGTTTTAGGGTCTAAAAGCCTGCTAAAAAATTGCACCGCTTTTAGACCCTAAAATGCGGAAAGTATCAGACTGCCGGGGGGGGGGGGGGGTTTAAAGCAAACCTGAAGCGGAAATAAACTTATGTGATAATGCTTGGAAGAACAAAGAGAAATCGAGAGCCCGATATGGTGTAGTATTGTTAAGTTGGTTGTGGTTAAAAGCAAAATATTTAGATATACTCACAAACATAGGCAACCATTTCAAGTGCAGGTGGGGAGTATTAGAACCTGACCCCACTCAGGTTTTTAAGATGTCGCTCTCTGTAGATAGGAAACGGGGGTAGCATCCCTCCACCAAGGGTGGAATCAAGATTTCAGCAAGGCTTGGTGTACAGAGGCGCCAGAGTAGAATAAAAACCGTCTAAAAGAGGTGGATGTTCAGGTGGACTTACCTCCCTCAAAAATATAAAACTCAATTGAGTCACAATATATCAATACAAAAATATTTTATTGAACTCCACTTAGTGCAACGCGTTTCGCAGGTGTGGTCCTGCTTCATCAAGCAAACAGGAGTATAACTCAATGGGTCTAGATGCAGAAGTGAGCGCCTCTGTGATATTATGCAATAATGAATTGTATGTGTAGTACAGCTAAGATATAGAACATTAGTAGCAAAGAAAATAGTCTCATATTGTTATCCTGTACAGGAAGAGTTAAAAAAAACTTCAGTCATCCATACAAGAGCTTCTTTTGTATTCTCTCAAGAATACAGACCTGTTTTCTAAAGCACCTAAACAGCCAAGAAACAGTGAGAGACAGCTTGAGATAAAGTTTTACTGAAGGAGAGTTCAAAGGATCATTATTTCTGCTTTGTTTTATAGCTTAAAATAATAAGTGTGGTTACCGTGACAGCATGATGCAATGTTATTAAAAAAACAAACATAACTGAAAATAAAAATATGAAACAATCTCCTTTCCTTTTAATGTTCTATATCTTAGCTTTACTACACATACAATTCATTATCTCATAAGGTTTTATTTTTCACTTAAAGGGACTCCGAGCTCACCCCAAAAAAGAAAGTTGTACTCACCAGGAGCTTTCTCCAGCCCAGTGCTGGTCGGGAGGTCCCACGCCGGCGTCCTGGCTCCGGAATGGCTGACAGGCCGCAGCCCGGGCGACACTCGGCAGAGTGTCGGGCTGCTCCTTCCGCGTATGACGCGGCTGACGTCACACGCCGGCCGCCTCGCGTCATCACGGCGGCCGGCGTGAAAGTACTGCGCATGCGCAATTAAAGCGCGCATGCGCAGTACTTTCACGCCGGCCGCCGTGATGACGCGAGGCGGCCGGCGTGTGACGTCAGCCGCGTCATACGCGGAAGGAGCAGCCCGACACTCTGCCGAGTGTCGCCCGGGCTGAGGCCTGTCAGCCATTCCGGAGCGGGGAGAAGGAGAGGAGCCAGGACGCCGGCGTGGGACCTCCCGACCAGCACTGGGCTGGAGAAAACCCCTGGTGAGTACAACTTTCTTTTTTTGGGTGAGCTCGGAGTCCCTTTAAGGTTTGTTTCAAACAAGAATTTTGAATTTCTAAGTGCTGAAAAGTTATTTTAAACGGAAGATGAAAAATTATCTCCTACGGTAGGAGAAAACTCAGGAGAAAAAGGTGACTTGCATATGGGCAACAAACTTTGCTGTCCACCTATTAATAGGAGTATAAGTTAATTGAAAAGATCCTACTCTCAGTGTGTTAGGTTTGGTTCCCACTTGCGATGGGTCCGATCATTTCAGAGTGAACAGTTCAGTGTCCGCTCCATTTCCTCCTCCGGTCTGGAATGGCTGTTTGGAACAATTTTTAGTTACCTGGCGTTGGAGGTTTAATAAACGGAGGAGTCTGATGATTTTTGTACCGACTCCACAGCTCTTGGAAGAACATCCCCTTGTCCGGGAAAACTGCTGCAGGTTGAGATTTTGCGTTTTTTTTTCCTGCAGTGCAGTGAACAGATCAGTTTTAAACCACGTGGAAGCAGATCCTATTTTTTATATCCGACTTGAATTACATCCCTTTTTGTGGAGGACTAACATGAACCCCACCGCTTCCAACAACTATGAACTTCCATTTCATGTAAAACACAGGTGTCGCACTCCAGGCCTGGAGGGCCAGTTCCATGCTAGCGTTTAAGACGGACTGAGAAAGAGAGGAATGTGTCCTACCTGATGGACCACATCTTTCCTGATTCACACCCATTAATTTGAGCTGTGTCAACAATTTGTTAGGACCCCGACCCTCGAAGGACAGGTTTGACATCCCTGATGTAAAAGGATACGCACGCTGACCGCCTCCGCGTCTGTGCTCAGAAGACGCTTCACTTCTTTTTCCACATCGGGGGACTCAATGTACTGAATACAAAAAAACAGCCAGGGTAAGTATAAACAGACAGAAGAGGCAGAACCACAAAAACACTGTGCAGAGCATAAAGCTTTGTGAAATACAGTGTGCGCAATTGGACACGTTAAATGTGCTTGTGGACATTGTTTTGTTGCCATTGGAATAGCATTTCAATAACCTATTTTGCGCTTCAATTGTGTTTTGGTCAAAGCCAGGCTGTGAAGTCAATACAATTTTGCAGAATAAGAAATCTTGCCTTGAACCCCCTCCTAACTGGCTAATGCCGATCGGCGACGGGAGGGTGTCAGCCTCAGGACCGCATAACAGCCAATTGCTGTGAAGTCAAGGGGGCGGGGTTTTGCAGGAGATCGCGTGCTCCGCTCCGTCATCAGTCTCCCAGCAGCCATTGCCGCTAGGAGACTTTTAGGCTATTTACATTGTACAGCGCTGCGATCTTTGGCAGCGCTGTACTGGGGCCAGCCATGTCACTCGGCTGTCCCCCCTAGAGAGGCTCAGAAGCGATCGGCTGTCATAGGCATTAGCCTATGACAGCCGATTGCTGTCATTGGCTGACGAGGGGGAGTGAGGGAGGGCGAGGGGAAAAAAAAATAGGGAATTTTATAAAAAAAAAATAAAAAAATAAAATAAAACAAAAACAAATAAAAAAAAAAAAATCGCAGAAGCGATCAGAGCCCACCAACAGAAAACTCTGTTGGTGGGAAGAAAAGGGGGAGGGAAATCACTTGTGTGCTGAGTTGTACTACACTGCAGCGAGCCCTAAAGCTGCAGTGGCCTGAATTGTAAAAAACAGCCTGGTCACTAGGTGGGTGTAAGCCATGGTCTTGAAGTGGTTAACTGTTAAACTACTGTTCAACGCCGATTGGCGAGAGCAGTGCGGCAGCGCCAGGACCACTCCACGCCAATTGGTGTGAAGTCCTGGGGCGGGACTTTGAAGCATCTCCGCATGAATGACGGAGCTCCGCCATCAGTCTCTCAGTGGCGATCACCGCTAGGAGACTGTTAGACAGCGAAACCACAGTCTATTTACAATGTACAGCACTGCGATCTGTGGCAGCGCTGTACTGGGGACAGCCGTGCGACACGGCTGTCCCCCTGGGAGGCACTACAGCGATCTGCTGGCTGGTGGGGGGGGGGGGGGAAAGAGGGAGGCAAAAAAAAATAGAAATATTTATATATATATATATATATATATATATATATATATATATATATATATGTATATATACATACACATATATATATACACACACACACACATTGGGGGAGCGATCACAGCCCACCAACAGAAAGCTCTGTTGGTGGGCAGTAAGTGGGGGGGGGGGGGGGAATCACTTGTGTGCTGTGTTGTACGGCCCCGCTGCGAGCCCTTAAAGCTGCAGTGGCCCTATTAGTAAAAAATGGCCTGGTCACTAGGGAGGTTTAACACCGCGGTCCTCAAATAAACGCCAGAGATCACATACAAACCTAAGGTAGAAACACAAGCGGCTACTTTTAATATCCCCATGTTGCTTCTCGGGTGGTCAAGTTGCCCCTTCCCTCCTCCATATAGCATTCCCTGCTGTCTTGTGATGCCCTACCCCTTATAGCAATCCCTGTAGCCTAGTGATGCCCCCCCCCCCCCACATAGCATTCCCTGCTGTCTTGTGATGCCCCTCCCCCACATAGCATTCCCTGGTGTCTACTGATCCCCCCTCAAGCTTGTCTCCTCTGAAGATACACGATCATTACATATTGCCTTTTTGCTCTGCACTTCGCCAAAATCTTAGGTTTCCCAAAACGTATATAGCTTGCTGCCTTTTCCACTGCAATCCTCCCCCTCCCCACGCCTTATAATCTGTGAGCCAAGCTTAACAGGAACATATTTGCTACAACCGTATAGGCTGCAAGTGAAACAATGTATTACCTTCTTCTTTGCAGTCTTCCTGAAACGCCTTTTACGTACATTCTTTAGAGGTAGCGTTACTGAAAGAAAGAGAGCAGCCTGTAAAGGAAGGTACCATTCAGGAAACACAGGACTATGGTTCAAAATGGCTTATAAAATGCTAACTACAGTACTATCCACCTGTTGTCAGATATGCTCCACTCCAGTCCACCATGGACTCTTATGCCATAAACACAATCATAAAAACATAGCCCGACGCGCGTTTCACGGCCCAACCCGTCACTTCATCAGAGGCACCCCTTCTGCCACAGCCTGCGCCCCACACACACCCTGAGACAATTTAGCATTTCACTAAATTGATCTCACTCATCCCTGTTCACCAACACTACACTGCAGTTATGTATGTACTAGTAGACCAAAGCCCGTTTAAAAAGGGGCTCTAGGCCTTTCTTCTACCGCCACCGCCAGTGCGCATGCATGCACGTGCACCCACCTCGTTTGCCCCCCTCCCTGGTCCTGTCCAGCTGTCCGTACTACAGGGAGATTATTCTAGAGGATTATTAGAGGCTACAGTATAGCAGAGTGTTTTCCCCAGAATTTTTTTCCTGCTGGGTGGGGTGTGAAAGGGGAATGCTGGGCTGGCGCAATTATGCTTACAGCATTGGCGGAAGATGAGGAGGTGAGCCGATGATAGCCGGGTGGTCACCAAAATTAGCCGTGTGTGTGTGAAGTACCCAGCTAAAAGAGCCTGGGGAGAACACTGTATAGGTAATCTGCATTTTCTGTGATTTGTCTTTACTGATTATTTCAAATACTTAGAAGTGTACCTGAGACATTAAAGGAAGCCTAAACTGAGAAATTGTGGGGAAAAACAAATCATTTAACTGAGCCAGTGTTACGATATCAACTGGAGCAGCCAGGGGGAGACGCGGTCAAGGAAAACATTAGCTGGACCAGGAGGTCATTGCATAACTACAGCTTGTAGGCGGGAAGAAGAGTATGTGCGGACAGAGTGACCCTCACATTAAAGGAGGGTGAGAGAGTATAGGAATGAGTGGCTAAAAAGAGCTGTGTTCAGAGACCCCCTCCCCGATGTCTGTTACCATTCTAGGGGAATGGCTAAAATGTAGTTCACCATAAAAAAGTGCAGCATGTAAGACTTTGTCAGATGGAGATAGCCATGTATCCATAAGGGACTGTTAAACAATGAGTACAGTTAGGCCTGAAACCCACTAGGAGAGCCTTGCGATTTGAAAAGCTCTTGCTAATGTAATGCTATGGGTGTGACCCCACTGGAGCGATTTGATTTTATAAAAATGCCCCCATAGCATTGCATTAGCAAGAGCTTTTTCAAATCACAAGCGATTAGAAAAGGCTGCTAGTGGGTTTGAGCCCTAAAAGATGATTACTAAGGGATCAGGTGCTCCAAAAGTTGACTGACCAACCCTGGTCGCTGGCGCACCCACCCATTGTAAAATGTCCCCCTCCCATTCCATTGCCCGCGCTGTGTAAAAATGCTCATCTGTCCCGCTATTGCGACTTCCGTCATCTTCCGCTATCAGCACGGTTACCTGCCTGCATCACGAGGTATCGGGCGCACGTCACATGGTATGCGCGGCATGTGATACAGGCAGTGCCAGTGGGACATGTGAACATTTTTACACAGCATGAGGGGAGGGGACATCTGTGGAGGCAGCATCACAAGAGCGATTCCCGAGAGATTTCATGCCGAAATCGATGAGGAATCGACCTGCGGTGTATGGGCACCCAACAGATCTCTCTCTGTTCGGTTTCAATCAGGGAGAGATCTGACTCTTGATCGATCGCATCTTTAGACCTCATTAACCCTAGGGAACGATGGCACGCCATCTGTGTTTCTGCAAGTTGCACTGCTGATCCCATGTTACTGCAGTAAATGGGTAAGCGTTGCGCAGAGTTCTCCACAGAAATTTTTTGCAGCCGGGTGGCATGAAGACGTAGCCGGGTGGGGCGAGATGAGAGAATACAGGGCTGGTGCTTCTCTGCACAATTCTGCTTACTGTATAGGAGGTGAGCCAATGACAGCCGGGCGCTCACCAAAACTAACCGGGTGGAGCACCCGGCTAAAAGGGCCCAAGGAAAACACTGGTTGCGTATTGCAAATAATGCGTGCAGCAGTACGATATCATGTGTCCTGCAATGCAATGTGGCATCTCACTGCTGCACAATGCATAAAGTGGGACCGTCAGACGATCTATGCACTTCTGATGTTCTTGTGTGTCGCATATCACATGCGTTGCCAAAATGCAAATGGCAATGCATGTGAGTGGCGGTAGCTGGTAATGTGCCTAGGAAAAGGCTGGGAAGGGGTGTGAGGCTGTAGAGAGGGGCTCAAATTTTGCTGACGTTGCCAGCAGAGATGGAGAGTGCTTTTTTTTCTTTAGTCATTGAAATTTGCCTGGTACTTTTTGTTTATAGCTCAGATATTGAACAACTTACTGCCATGATTCCATACAAACTTCTTTTCTCTCTCTTTCTTTTTGTTTGTCTTTGGATCATTTGCTGCTGGTGCCTCCTCAAGGGGAGGATAAAGATCACCATCCAGGGTGCACACCAGCATCTGTAACAAAAAAAGAAAGCAAGATGCATATTATGATCAAGCAACCCGATACAATTAAGCTGGCCATACACTGGCCCGATTTGCGGCCGTTTCGACAGCAGATTCGATCACTGGGATCGAATCTGCTGCCAATCGTTCGCGCTACACGCCGAATTTCGATCTATTCCGTCCGATCCCGTCGATCGCCCGCGGGTAAAGAGCGCATCGCTAGCGGCGTTCGAGTGCCCGACGACCGACGCAATAGAGCTGCAATACATTACCTGCTCCGCCGGCGCGACTCCCGGGTCTCCGCTCTTCTTCTCCGCTCTGGTCTGGTCTCCGGCATGCTTCCCTTCTTGCTGTCCCGGCAGGAAGTTTAAACAGTAGAGGGCGCTCTACTGTTTAAACTTCCCTCAGACAGGAAGAAGGGAAGCATGCCGGAGACCAGACCAGAGCGGAGAAGAAGAGCGGAGACCCGGGAGTCGCGCCGGCTGAGCAGGTAATGTATGCGGCGGGGGGAAGCGGCGGCAGCACCACCACCACCACCACCACCACAGATTGTGATCGGTTTCAGGCTGAAATCGGTTCACAATCTGTTTGCAGTAAAGGTAGCCATACGATCCCTCTCTGATCAGATTCGATCAGATAGGGATCTGTCTGTTGGTCGAATCTGATGGCAAATCGACCAGTGTATGGCTACCTTTAGTGTAAACCAGGTACAGCAAAGAGATGATTAGCATATTCATTGATGCATTGTGGGAGACATGATATTCTCACTCCAACCTGAATTACTGCAAATACCTTCTGTTTTAAAGAGACACTGAAGCGGGAAAAAAAAAAAGTATGATATAATGAATTGGTTGTGTAGTACGGATAATTACTAGAACATTAGTAGCAAAGGAAATATCCTCATTTTTATTTCCAGTTAGATATTTTGGTTCTATAACATTGCATCATTCTCTAGTTTACACACTATTCAGCATTCTAAATGATTTTACAGAGCAGGCCAGTGAACGTTTGAACTGTCCTCTGCAGGAAAACAAACAATACAGACAGAGACACTTGAGATAATAAGCTTCAGAAAACAGAGCTCTCTGCGACTTTGAAAGTCGTGGAGCTCAGTGGCTCTTTTGCATAGATAACAACTGGAGTTTCTTAACTCTTCCTGTACTGGAAAAAATATTAGACTTATGTCTCTGCTCCTAATGTTTTATTTCTTAGCTGTACTACACATACAAATCATTATATCATATAACTTTTTTTTGCTTAAGTGTCTCTTTAAAGGGAATCTAAACTAAGTATATGGATTTTTCCTTTTAAAATAATACCAGTTGCCTGACTGTCCTACTGATCCTGTGTCTCTAATACCTTCAGCTACAGCCCCTGAACAAGCATGCAGATCAGGTGCTGTGACTGAAGTCAGACTGGATTAGCTGCATGCTTGTTTCTGGTGTGATTCAGCCACTACTGCAGTCAAAGAGATCAGCAGGATGCCAGGCAACTAGTATAGTTTAAGTTTAAGGAAACATCCATATCCCTCTCAGTTTAGGTTCCCTTTAAGGAGGTAAGCTTCTGTTTTGCATAGCATCTGAGTAAGGAGGCTTATTGGTCTCTTTCAGCCCGATACACACCCCTAGGAGTTGTGGTGTACCATGAGTTTGCTGGGCAACTTGGGCCCCATTTAGACGGGCAACAGAACTGCGCATTTGCCGAGCAGTTCAGCCTCTCATCTGCAGCCCGCCAGTGCAATTCGGGTGCCATTTAAATGCAGTCGAATTGCAGCGGTTGTAATGCCATGCGTGTCAAGCGTTAACACGCGGTGGTGTTATTGTGCAATGGAGGAATGCGACATGACGAGCCTGAGCAGTGCTCACATGTCACTCCATGGGGGGGGGGGGGCTGCCTGTGTGTGTGTTCTTATTTATGTAGGCCAAAAGTGTGTGTGTGTGTTCTTATTTATGTAGGCCAAAAGTGTGTGTGTGTGTGTGTGTGTGTTCTTATTTATGTAGGCCAAAAGTGTGTGTGTGTGTGTGTGTGTGTGTGTGTGTTCTTATTTATGTAGGCCAAAAGTGTGTGTGTGTGTGTGTGTTCTTATTTATGTAGGCCAAAAGTGTGTGTGTGTGTGTGTGTTCTTATTTTTGTAGGCCAAAAGTGTGTGTGTGTGTGTGTGTGTGTGTGTGTGTGTGTGTGTGTGTGTGTGTGTGTGTGTGTTCTTATTTATGTAGGCCAAAAGTGTGTGTGTGTGTGTTCTTATTTATGTAGGCCAAAAGTGTGTGTGTGTGCGCGTGTGTTCAATAATTAAAGTGGACCCAAATTAATAATACAAGTTTTCATAAATAAAACATTTTCTAAATTATAATAGTAAATAGCATCCTTTTTTTCAGCTGCATAATGACAACTACAAAATAGTTTACATTTATTGGAGGAACCCCTCCCTTCCTTTCATATTGCCAGGATAGAATCCGGCAGACTGGTGGAGGAGATAAACAAAACACAGGCTGCTACTGATGATGTCACAGGGGAGGTGACCTCAGCTTGTGTGAGATTTCACGTAGACGACGCCCCTGTGAGGGAGGGTAGCTGATGACAAACACACCTCATGATCTAAAACCTCCTACTAAGCTCAGAAGTAATGGCTGCCCCCTGTATAACTAGTTATGAAAAGAGAAGGGTGAAAAGCATGCACTAAAATGCTCATAGGCTTGAAGGAGTGTTTATTTATCTTTGTATGTGTCAGAGTGGTGCAACTTAATTTTTTTTAATTAAAAAAAATGTTTGGTTGGGGTCCGCTTTAACAAGACTATGTTGTCCCCAAAAATACTTGGAAAAGCTGCCACTAACCCTCAGCAACAAGATGGCTAAATGATAACAGAGGATTATAAATAACTGCCCAAATTCATTCGTATAATCACCTGGCAGATGTCCGCAGTTTTATAAAAAGTTTTTTTGTCGATGGTTTTCATACACTCAAGGACGCACGGAGCATCCACTAACTTTGCCGCAAGCGGAACCCTGTCGACACGCACAATTCCATGACGTCCATCCGCTTAAAACAGAAATCAGAATTCAAACACATTCTTGAAAGACAACTTTTTCTTACACAATAATTTTCTTTCAAACATAAAAGGTACAAGAAAAAACAGTAGAAAAAAAGAAAAAAAAAGGAATTACAATATTTAAAAGAAGTGATCAAAATACGACTAAGACACAAACTGTTAAAGGTCACCTGAGGTGACATGTGACATGATCAGGGCTGTGGAGTCAGAGTCGAGGAGTCTGAGTAATTTTGGGCACCCGGAGTCAGAGTCGTGGTTTCAGAAACTGAGGAGTCGGAGTCGTGGTTTCAGAAACTGAGGAGTCGGAGTCGGGAGTCGGAGTCGCATGATTTTTGTACAAAATCCACAGCCCTGTTAAGTATTAGACTAAGGAGTCGGAGTCGAGGAATCGGAGTCTGAGCAATTTTGGGTACCCGGAGTCGGAGTTGGAGTCGTGGTTTCAGAAACTTAGGAGTCGGAGTCGGAAGATTTTTGTACCGACTCCACAGCCCTGGGCATGATGAAGTAGACATGTGTAGGTACAGTGCCCTAGCACACATAACTAGATTGTGCTCCTTTTTTTCTTTCTCTGCCTGAAAGAGTTAAACATCAGGTAAGTAAGTGGCAGTTCCTGTCTGAATCAGGATTGGGTCAGACTACAGCGTGATCCTCAATGATAAGAAATTACAACTATAAAACACTTTTCTAGCAGAAAATGGCTTCTGAGAGCCGAAAGGAGATAACAAGGGTCAATAGTTCATAGATTTTAGCTCTGGCATACTTCAATGAATGTGTCATTGAGCAAAGACAATAAAATAGTAAAAACATAAAAAGTAGATTTAAATATCAAATAAAACTGGAATATCTTAAAAAGTCATTTTTTAGGAGGAGGACAGATTCAATTGTTTATTTCATCACTTTATTTTCACCTCGGGTGTCCTTTAACCCTCCTGGCGGTCTATTAGAAACCACCAGGGGGCAGCGCAGCACTGTTTTTAAAAAAGCCTAGGGCTCGCTACACCCCCCCCCCGCCCGCTTCAATCGCCTCCGGCGATCTTTGATCAGGAAATCCCGTTCAAAGAACGCCATGGCGACAGGGCGGGATGACGTCACCGACGTCATCCAAGGGAGTCCCGATCCACCCCTCAGCGCTGCCTGGCACTGATTGGCCAGGCAGCGCATGGGGTCTGGGGGGGTGGTGCGGCGATCGGCGGCTAATCGGCGGGTGCGATCGGGCAGTACACGCAGCTAGCAAAGTGCTAGCTGCGTGTACCAAAAAAAAAAATTATGCGAATCGGCCCAGCAGGGCCTGAGAAATCCTCCTGCGCGGCATAGCCCGAGCTCAGCTCGGGCTTACCGCCAGGAAGGTTGATCAAGTCACAGGTTTACTTAAAATTAAAGGAAAAAAAACATACTTGTCTTGGGAGAGGGAAGCTTCTGGATCCTAAAGAGGCTTCCCTGTCTCATACGTTAGCCTGTTCCTTTGCCGAAACTCCTGAATAGAGGCCTCCCTGCGCATGCGCACTAGCACCATCCGGCTCAGGCTTTGGTGATAATAGAGCCAGATCCGTGGCCATGTTTCTGTGCAGACACAGCCGGCTAGTGCCTATGCAGAAGAGTGGATTCAATCCCTCCCGGCTTTTTACGAAGAAAGTCAAGCAGGATAGTGCTTGTGCTCCTGCGTGAGCTGTCAACAGGCTCTATTGCAGGGGCCTGCAGAGGATGAGGGAAACCTCTTTAGAATCCATCCCCTTCCCAAGGTAAGTACCTTGGGAAGGTAATTAAGATTCACTTGTATTAAAGCGGAATGAAACCCAGCATTTCTTCTTTGCTCTAATAGATTATTTACAGCATATTATATACAACCAGCATTTTTTTTTTTTACTAGAACAGCATTCAAAGGGTTACACACAGGACTTAGGAGCTCCCCTACAGGGAAAGCTGGCCACATCTGAAGTTGTAGATAATGTTATCTTGTGTTTAATTGCATCAAGTGAGGAATGCAAATAAACACTTCCCTCACACTGCCGGGTCCCCTGAACAAAGTCAGACAATTTAGAAAGCATTTCTGCTTGTTAGAACATGAATAAAGCAGCTATAAATAAAATGCAAAGTCAGCTTTCAGAGCAAAACAAAAGTGTACTTTGGGATTGTATCATTTGTAAATGAATACTAATACTTGTGCACAAATGCAAATATGATAACCGTAGGGCATATAAAAAGTAGGAAAACATGTTTTTATTGAATATTATGTCAGGGTTTTATATCGCTTTAAAGAGACTCCATAACAAAAATTGCATCCTGTTTTTTATCATCCTACAAGTTCCAAAAGCTATT
This sequence comes from Hyperolius riggenbachi, assembly GCF_040937935.1. Lineage (NCBI taxonomy): Eukaryota > Metazoa > Chordata > Amphibia > Anura > Hyperoliidae > Hyperolius > Hyperolius riggenbachi. The sequence continues at coordinate 28,872,415 of NC_090653.1, read as the reverse complement.
CTAATGTGTTCTGGCTCACTGCAGCACTTTCTACTATAACAGTCTCTGTAATAAATCAACTTATCTCTCTCTTGTCAGACTTGACAGCCTGTTTCTGGAAGACTGCCAAGTTCTTCAGTGTTGTGGTTCTGTGATGAATCCCCCCCCCCCCCCTCCAGGCCCCTCTCTGCACACTGCCTGTGTGTTATTTAGATTATGGCAGATTCTCTCTTCTCTCTTATCTTTTACAAGATGGATAAATCTTCCTCTGAGCTGGCTGGGCTTTCACATACTGAGGAATTACAGACAAGGGCAAAGCTGTTTGCAGGAAGAAAAGAGCAGCCTGAAACTTCAGTGCATGAGAGCAGAAGGGGGAAAGAAACACACAATGATCTCTTGAGATACAAAAGGAAGGCTGTATACAGCCTGCTTGTGTATGGATGTATTTTCTATGTGTGGACATGCTGTACATCAACCTACTTCCTGTTTTGGTGGCCATTTTGTTTGTTTATAAACAAACTTTTTAAAACTGTTTTTAACCACTTTTAATGCGGCGGGGAGCGGCGAAATTGTGACAGAGGGTAATAGGAGATGTCCCCTAACGCACTGGTATGTTTACTTTTGTGCGGTTTTAACAATACAGATTCTCTTTAAAGAGACACTGAAGAGAACAAAAAACATGATATAATGAATTGGTTTTGTACTATGAATAATTACTAGAAGATTAGCAGCAAAGAAAATATTCTCATATTTTTATTTTCAGGCATATAGTGTTTTTTTCTAACATTGCATCATTCTATAATATGTGCAGATTACACAACACTCAGCATTCAAAGTGATTCTTTCAGAGCAGTCTGTGAACTAATGACCTCTCCTCTGCCAGAGAAAAAGGAATTTGTTTAGTAACAGTTGAGATAATAAAAGTCAGATAACAGCCCTCTCCACGACTTTGAAAGTCGCAGAGATTAATGGCTTTTTTGCATAGAGATAACAACTGGAGTTTCTTAACTCTTCCTGTACTGGAAACAATTAGACTGATGTATCTGATCTTAATGTTTTATTTCTTCGCTGTACTACACATACAAATCATAATATCATAATTTTTTTTTCGCTTCAGTGTCTCTTTAACTACATTAAATACTAAGATATAGGCATAAAATATATACCATTTTCTTCCATTACTTACGATGCAACTCAATTGAAAGTCTGTCTTTTGTGCCGACATTTCCAGATTGGACCATACGCCTCACTGTAGATGCATACTCCTAGAAATCACAATATCATCAAAGTGAATTATTATTAGTAGGTCTGCATACGTATTTAACATACAGCTAAACAGTTGCCATCAGCACTTTGTAGAGAGCATCAGACAATCCACATCACGACACTTCCTCCTCCACATGAGAAGTTCCGGCGGGGAAGCAAGAAGTAGCGAGGATGGAGTGCAGCATGGGGCACCACCCTAAGGACGTCCCACAGGTTAATGAACCCTCTTTGTCACGGACCCCATCTGAGACATGAACGGGTGTAGCTTTGCTTCTTGCAATACTGAGCTTAGTAGTGATAAGCTATTCATTTTCTATATTTTTTCGGGGAGTGGAGGAGAAACATGGGGGAGGTGCAAACAGGTGGCAGTCCACTGGGTTAAGTTCAGTGGTGATATAATGAGAGTTATCTAATAGAGCGTAGAGTAGCAAGGGAGGAAAAAGCACAGAGAGATCCGGGAGCCCAATCTGGTGCAATATCGTTAATGGATCAGGGTGTAGTCATAAAACAATTGAGATTATACTCACAAGGATGGATTGCAGTAAAGGCAACCACTCGTAATCGCAGGTAGGGAGAAACCGCCCCCACTCGGCCTTTGGTTCGTGGGTGGTCGCTACTCCAAAAAATGATTTGTCAGTCGAGAAACCTCGACTCAAACACCCCTAATACATAAGGGGTATCAACTATATTTAGAAGAAGTAGGAGGCGCCCGGGGTAAGTTTATGAGTACAGCTATATTGCTAGGAAAAATTCTATATAAAGTTCTATATGGTAGAATCCAATACTAGGAAGGTAAAGTAGTCCTACCTTATAGATGTTTAGCTGGGTATATACACAAGTATAGGTTCAAAGTTAAAAAGTATATTTTATTGGTGCAACTAGACAACGCGTTTCACGGCCACAGCCGCTTCCTCAGGTCATTAAAAGTGACTGATAGTGGGGAGATCCATGTATCCGGACGCTAAAACTGTGGGACCTCCCCACTATCAGGCACTTTTATTGACCTGAGGAAGCGGCTGTGGCCGTGAAACGCGTCGTCTAGTGCACCAATAGAATGGACTTCTTAACTTTGAACCTCGACGGACTCCAAGCAGCTGTCCGTGGAAAGCTGAGGGAACGGGCCAGTACCAGTTAACCTGCTGGGCGGTATGGACGAGCTCAGCTCGTCCATTACCGCCGGAGACTGCCGCTCAGGCCCTGCTGGGCCGATTCTCATCAAATAAAAAGGAGCACATGCAGCCGGCACTTTTCCAGCCGCGTGTGCTACCTGATCGCCGCCGCAGTGCAGCGATGCGCCGCGTGCAGCGGCGAAAGAGGGTCCCCCCAGCCGCCCGAGCCCAGCGCAGCCGGACCAAACAGTTCCGGCCAGCGCTAAGGGCTGGATCGGAGGCGGCTGACGTCCATGACTTCACTCTGATCGTCGCCATGGCGACGAGGAAAGCAAAACAAGAAGGGCCGCTCATCGCGGCCCTTCTTGTTACTTCTGATCGCCGGAGGCGATCAGAAGTATGCATTAGGAGCGCCCTCTAGTGGGCTTTCATGCAGCCAACTTTCAGTTGGCTGCATGCAATAGTTTTTTTTTAATTTAAAAAAAAACGTCTGGTCGCCAGCCTGGCGATCTTAATAGAACGCCAGGCTGGTTAAACACATTTTCTATGTGTGCCTAATTGAATAAACATTTTTCCCCAAATGATTGTTTTGTTCCTACAGAGAGGCAAGGCGTATTACCTCTCACTATTCATTTTAGATATGGTTATCAGTTTATACTGTACTTAGGGTGCCTCTATACCAATGGTTGAGGGGTTTGAGCAGAGGTGGATTAAAGCGGAATATAACCTAGCATTTCTTCTTTACGCTAAAAAATTATTTACAGCATATTACATACAACCATCGCTTTTTTTTTTTTAGAACAGCATTCAAAGGGTTACACACAGGACTTGAAAGTTCAGTGCAGAGAAATGTGGAGGCATCCGAAAGTGGAGAGGATATCTTGTGTTTACGTAATTGTATCACGTGAGGAATGTGACACATTCTCTGACTGTGCAGAAGCTCCTGGACACAGAGAGACACTGAAAGCATTTCTGCCTTCAATACATAGTGAATAAAAACAGTTAAAGTTAACGGTAAAAATGCAAAGGCAGCTCTTAAAGCAAAAAAACTGTACTTTTAGGAACTTGTAATTTCTAAATGAATACTAATACTTATGCACTAATGCAAATATGATAACCGTATGGCATATAAAACGTAGGTAAACATGTTTTTATTGATTATTATGTCAGGATTTTATACCGCTTTAATATGTAATAGAGCCCTATGCAGGGCAGGTTCTAGACTGCTTGCTGCCTGATGTAAACTTGTGCGGATGTGCCCCCTCCACCGGATTTGGAATGATCGCACAGCACCCAAAAATGTTCACCCTCAATATAGGTAGGTAGCCAGGTATAGGTGCAACCTGTATAGTGTAGCTAGCTATAGTTGCCCCCAGTATAGGTAGTATAGTTGCCCCCAGTATAGGTAGTATAGTTGCCCCCAGTAAAAGTAGATAGTATAGTTGCCCCAGCAGAGGTAGCTTAGTTGCCCACAGTATAGTCGCTCCTGTATAGGTAGCTTAGTTGCCCCAATATAGATAGGTAGTATAGTTGACCCTGGATAGGTAGTATATTTGCCCCCAGTAATGGTAGTATAGTTGCCCCTGTATAAGTAGCTTAGTTGCCTCAGTATAGATAGCTAGTATAGTTGCCCCCAAGTAGGTAGCCAGCCTGCTCCCCCCTCCTTCCCCAGCCACGGCTAGATTGTTTACCTTATTTAAACCTGCGGCAGCCGACTCCTGCAGCAGGACAGACTCGCCGGGTCCCTCTCGGCTCGCTAAAAGACCTCAGATCATGTGACCCGCAGAGCTGCTGTGAAGAGAGGACAGCATATACTGGCAGTGGGAGCCGCCCCTGTCCTCTCTCTTTAGCGGCCTTGCGGGTCACGCGATCTGAGTTCTTCAAGCAGGCAGGCGAGCCGAGGGGGACCCGGTGAGTTTGTCCTGTTGCAGGAGCCGGCTGGTTTAAATAAGGTAAACAATCTAGTGGCGGCCGGGAAGGGAGGGGTGGGCGGGATGCCTCCCTGATGCATGACACCGCCTGAGGAAGTGGCATCACCCGGCGTCATGGGCGGGACAATGCTGGCTCTAGGCAAGGTAAAAGGTAGTAGCTTTGGCACCCCCTTTGTGGTCTTTTCGGTAAGCTGAAGTGGAGAGAGGTCAGAGAAGGTGGCTGGTGGGCCCCTTGCCTACCACTAGGCCCCAGGCACCTGCCTAGGGTGCCTGATAAATGATTCCGTCCTGGGTCTAAGACACTAACTCATGTGCAGTAAAGAGCCGCCTGTCTTCGGAAGCGATCCAGGACACGAGCGTTCCCGAAGACGGAGTAACTTCCCTGGTGGCATCGATGGAATGAGAGGACGGCGAGGGGACTGTGAGTCTCTATGGGATCCAGAGCCTTCCCACTACAGGTTCGTTTTAAAATAAACAAGTGCTTTCCTTTAAAGAGAGTGAGACCGTGTACTGAAAAAAATATCTCCTAGGGGGTACTTACCGCAGGAGGGGGAAGCCCCAGGGTCCCAATGAGGCTTCCTCACCCCTGTAGCTGCAGGCAGTCCAGCGCTGGCCCCCCCAAAGTCTCCCGCAATCCTCACTTGACAAGCCTGACAAAGGGTGCTATATTTACCTTCCCTGGCTCCAGGGGGGGCGCTGTTGCAGCTCTCCACACGGAGATAGGTGGAAATAGCCGATCTCTGTCGGGTCCTCTCTACTATGCAAGTGCAGGAGACTTGCGCCTGCGCAGTAGAGCGGGCCAACAGCGACCGGCTATTTCCGCCTATCTCCGAGCGGAGAGCCGATACTGCACCTGCGCTGGAGCCGGGAAGGTAAATATTTACACCCTCACTGTTTGGAGGGGCACAGCGAGACCGCCGTGGGACACAGGAGGACAGGGGAAGCCTCGATAGCATTTGGAGGCTTCCCCCATCTGAGGTGAGAACCTGTAACTTTTTTTAGTTTCAGGTTTTCTTTAATAAATAGCACAATGTTTTGCTTCTTAGTGTCCTTATACCTGGGGAAGCCTCAAAACAAACTGGCTTTCCAATTCATGCGGCGCATCCTCTTTATTGCGCGATGTCTTCTGTTCTGTAGGCAGAAAAATACAGAAGCTTACAGGCATATTTTTAAAATAAATGGGTGAAACACACAAAATGGTTTAAAAAAAAAAAAAAAGATACCACTGTAGAGGGAAGCACCTGGGTCCTCCACTGCAGGGACCCTCTCCATCTTCACAGCCGGGTTCCCCTTCGCAGGCACCAAGTACGGCCCGCACCAGCACAGTAGTCACTCATGCAGAGAGAAAAGAGCGCCTTCAAGCTACTATGCAGGCCTTACTTTGTTACTGCACAGCGTGGCTGTGCTAATACATGGAGGGGAGCGCGGCCGGGAGCAGTATTCAACATTGATGTTGAAATACGCAAAAATCAGCACCCTTGTGCTCTATAAATGCACTACACAGTGTTCTACAAAGCTGTTCCTAATAGGGATGGTCAATGAGATGCAAAATAATGTTGGATTTGATTGACTTAGGGTACGTACAGACATACGATAACGATCGTTCGTTCTGAACGACGAACGATGTTAAAGGAGGTATCGGCCGATGATCGTTTGAAGAAAAGCTACTTTGAACATCGTTCGTGTACGAACGATCTTGGAACGAGCGTTGCGTGCGCAACATGATGTATAAACTGATTTCAAACACAAGTGTCAAAAAGAACTGTTTGAGCATGTGCAAAGCTTTGAGAACGAACGATCAACGACCGATCGTTGTACAGACCTTACTTTTTGAACGATGGTCGTTGGAAAAGATCTGGCAGAATGGATCGTTCTTTACCAACGACATATCTCGTTGGTCGGTCGTTTTAATGATCGTTCGTGCACTTTTTACGAACGATCGTCGGGCAATGCAGTCGGTAACGATCGTTTTAAACGACTATAGTCGCATGTCTGTACGCACCCTTAGTTTCACGCTGCACATGTTTGCATACAAATTTGCATAATCCTGCATCAACTCAAAGTTATTTGCATCTCTTTGACCATCCCTAGTACTGACAATCCCCCAAGAAGCTCAAAGTTTTGCTATCGATATAGGATGTATAAGTATATAGGCATGGATGCTGCCTGAAAATACACCAATCAAATCCCTCCAAGGTGGAATTCAAATGATCCATTTTCAGGCTGCATAAACTCCGCCTACAGAAGTGACATAATTCAGCATCAACTCAGATTTGCACCTCATTAACCCTCTCTAGATGTAAATTAACAGGCATTGTCAATACTATTAGGGCCTGTTTCCACTACACGCAGATTGGATGCAGAAAAACTGACTCCATTGAATGCCTATGGGAAAATCTGCATCAGGAAAATCGCGTTTAGTGGAAACAGGTCCATAGGCATTCGTTGGAGTCGGTTTTTCTGCATCCAATCTGCGTGTAGTGGAAACAGGCCCTGAGTGTTTTGTGTTTGCAGTTTCCACATCCATGTGCTGTACATATCTTTATAGAATGTCAAGTTAATCTGCAATAAAGAAAGCTTCCCCTGGGGTGGTACTTATATTGGGAGGGGAAGCCCTGGATCCTAATGAGACCCCCCCCATCCTCTTCAGCCTTGGAGATCCAGTGCCGGCAGCCCTCGAATAGAAGACATGTCACTATCTACCTTTTCTGCTCCTGTGCAGACGCAATAGCGGCTTTCCGATGGGCTCCGGCGGAAGTAGCCGAGCCTGATTAGGTGTGCTTTACTGCGCGGGCAGCAGACTCGTCCCTATGCAGTAGACCGAACCCAATTCAGCTATTTCCATCGGAGCCCATCGGAAAGGTCCGGTTCACATTAGCGTTCTTAGCCAAAAGGATCCGGTGAGCAGAGCTGGTCTCCGCTTCACCGGATCTGGATGGCTCAGTCTGTGGCCCGGTTCACATAATGAAAACGGATCTGATCAATCATTGATCGGATCAGTTTTCGCTCAGTAAATACATCCCTAATCTTCTGTAGTAGCCGGCGGTAGAGGCTTCCTCTTCCTCCGCTGTGACTACACAGCGCATCATGTGACTAGTCACAGAAGAAGACGGAAGCCTCTACCGCTGGCTACTACTGAAAATTAGGTACGTATAAACCCTTCCTAGCCCACCCGCCCGGCTGCTGCACCCTTCCCCACCCTCCCGTCGCTAGATTCACATCGGCACATGCCCCCATCCCCAGTGGAATGGTCTGTTTCTTCACTAGTGTTTCCCATTGCTCCAATGCTGCAGTATTTTTTGTCCAAATCCGTTCCGCTGGGCAACGTATCCGTACCAACAGATGCATGTGAATGGATCCATAGGTTAACATTGGATCCTTTCACATCCGTTCCGTTTGTACAGTATACGTTCCGGTTCCGATTCGCAAAAAAAACCAAAACGCTAATGTGAACCGGGCTACAGCGCCTGTGCAGGAGCACAGAAGGTAAATATTGCAGCTGCTTCTGTACAAGCGCCACAGATGACAAGTTTTCGGGGGCTGCCAGCACTGGGTCCCGAGACTTAGGACAACAGGGGACGCCTCATTAGGATCCAGAGGCTTCACCCTCCCAAGGGCTCTTTTTTTTTTTTTTTTTTTCCCCAGTATTCCTTTCAAGACAAAAAATAAATAAATAAAATCATATATATATATATATATATATATATATATATATATATATATATATATATATATATATATATATATATATATATATATATATATATATATATATATATATATATAAGGAATTTCAAACCAGAGTAGTTTGTAATATTTGCATAGCTTAGGTCTCACTCTCACCAGCGCTCTCCAGTACGGGTCTGCATCGCATGCGTTTGATAAATGTGTCGGACATTATGTAGTAAGCATTGCTTGTGCTTTGCAGTCCGTTCCCTAAATGTGCTGCTGTATGAATCTCTGCCCAATCCTGCATGCCGACTCATTCAGTGCAATGAATGGAGACTGCAAGTGGTATGAATGCATGACCACCTGCCAATGATGCTGTTCAAGAGCCCCGTAAAACCTATCCATCCAGCTCACTATGCTCCAGGGGTGGAGACATCAGCTTTGCTCCAGCATGGTGAACATGCCAGGAAAGGAACGAGGTATAGCGTATTTGGGAGATTCTTTTTCAACAAATGAGAAAGAAACATATCCTTAACCCAATAGCAGCCTCAATAGAGTGTTATCTTGTTTGAGATAAGTGGAGTGCTTTTGACCTCAGCCAGCAGAACTCGTGCTGTAAATTCTTGGAATGATTTGATCTCTCTTTACTAGCAGAAAAAAATAGAAACTGAAAGCATAAGTTCTCCGTTATTGTCTCAAACTGCCCCCTATTGACAAGTGGCCATGAATGCACATTACAGCAGTACTAATTAGAAGCAGGGAAATGTAACAAGAAATAAAATGTGCTAAAATAAAATTGGCCTAAAGCACTAGCAAGCCTTCAAATAAATTGGCTGCTAAAGGGTTAATAAGGTAATCGGTCACACCCAAATTGAACAATTGTTTTTGTTAGGACAATAAAGTTCAATAAAAACCACAGAGAATTTGTTTCAGTCCCAAAAAACTGTTTTAACATCATAATACAAAAACTATCAGAAAATTGTGTTCATCAATGTATGTTCATGAAGATAACACGTATTGTAATCTTATACCATTTAGCACGTTAGGCTTACATAAATATCCCATGCAATACAAAGATGGCTTGAAGGAATTTAAGTGAATACTATTTAAATTGGCGTGGCTGAATAGAGTACTGGTTAAGGGCTCTGCCTTTGACATGGGAGACCAGGGTTCGAATCCTGGCTAGGTCAAGTACCTATTCAGTAGGGAGTTCAAGGCAAGACTCCCTAACACTGCAGGGTGGCCTCCTGAGCGCGTCCCAGTGGCTGCAGCTCTTGAGCGCTTTGAGTCCGACAGGAGAAAAGCGCTATATAAATGTTCGGATTATTATTATTATTATTATTATTATTATTATTATTATTATTATTATTATAAATTACCTAATTTGCTAAATGATTGATGTACCAGCATAAAAAGTTTACAATATGTGTTCGTGAAGACCTATTAATGATTAAATATTACTAAAACTTTTTGAATATTTCTGTAATAAAAGTTAAACATTTTTTGGGGGGGCTGGAACAAATTCTCTGTGGTTTCCATTGAACTTAATTATCCTTCTAACAAAGGAAGGGAACAGGAGCAGCCAGTGGTCCTAGTCAAGTAAAAGTCAAAGTTCACGTCAAGATTTGGGGGGTTGGTAGAGGATGCAGTTTAGGGTGTTCAGGCCCTAGAACAAGCAATCGAGAGAACCTAAGACTTGTCTGACGTTTTTGTATCTGCATTTCTTATGCTAGGTCTACTCATGTAAAAAAAGGTCTTTAAGAATGTAAATGCATTACTTGTTGACGTCATTTAGGGTCCCGCGTTGATTTGTCTTATTTCTGTAAAAAATAGTAAATGAAGTTAATAATGTATAATGTTATATATCAATGCTTATCACATTTACTAAGGAATGGTTTGTTCTTGCAAAACAACGTAGAAGGTTATGCACGTTTATCATTTAAGCAGTGGCGTAGCTAAGGAGCTGTGGGCCCCGATGCAAGTTTTACAATGGGGCCCCCCATGCACTCTATACATAGCAATTGAAACGGCGCACTAAAAGCTGCCAATGGCAACTACAATGTCAGAGGTGCAAGAAGGGGATGGGGAATAGTTTGTTAATGATTACCACTATTCAAAGTATATATATAAATGATTATTATGAGCACAGGACCAATATAGAGCTAATACTGTAGTTGAGGGAGGGCCATTCGGGGCCCCTCTGGCCCAAGGGCCCCGATGCGGTCGCTACCGCTGCACCCCCTATTGCTACGCCCCTGCATTTAAAGAGACACTGAAGCGAGACTAAATCTCGCTTCAGGTCTTATATATAGCAGGGGCACGTGTGCCCCTGCTAAAACGCCGCTATCCCGCGGCTTAACGGCGGTCCCTTCACCCCCAACCCACCCCCCGCAAACCTGGGTCGGAAAAAGGTCACTGGAGCTGATCTTCCTGGTTGGGGCAGGGCTAACGGCTGCAGCCCTGCCTCCAGTCGCGTCTATCAGACGCGCATCGCCGCCTCTCCCCCGCCCCTTTCAGTGAAGGAAGACTGAGAGGGGCGGGGGAGAGGCGGAGGTACGCGTCTGACAGACGCGCATGGGGCAGGGCTGCGGCGGTTAGCCCTGCCCCAACCAGGAAGCGCTCCCCCGCTGCTCGGAGGGGGTTTGGGGGGACAGGGACCCCCGTTAAGCCGCGCTATAGCGGCGTTTTAGCAGGGGCACACATGCCCCTGCTAGCTATGAGGTCTGAAGCGAGATCTATTCTCGCTTCAGACTCTCTTTAAGTAAAACTCTGCTATACCGCTTTGCGGTGTAAAGCAAGTAACTGTAAAATAGATCGTTACTTCTAAAAAGGACCCAGCATAGGTTTCCCTTTTACAAATTCATCTTATGCAAACTAATGAATTCAAGTGCATAACATTATCTGACCCAAACTAAAATCCAGCAAATATGCAGTTTGTCAGTAATAATCCTGAACATAATCTTAGCTAAAGTAAAAAAGACAGAGACTGCCATGCCAGGCTCTGTTTTATGATACAGGAGGTGGGGTGCAGGGGTTTCAGGATCTCAGGGTGAAATACCTAAAGGGGCACTACAGCGAAAAACTGTAAAATTTAAAATATGTGCAAACATATACAAATAAAAAGTTCATTTTTTTCCAGAGTAAAATGAGCCATAAATTACTTTTCTCCTATGTTGCTGTCACTTACAGTAGGTAGTAGAAATCTGACAGAAGTGACAGGATTTGGACTAGTCCATGTCTTCATAGGGGATTCTCAGCAAGGCTTTTATTCTTTATAAAGATATTCCTGAAAAAAGGAATTAAACAATGATGCTGGCCAGCTTCCCTGCTCCCTACACAGCTTGGCAGTTGGACAGAGCAACTGCCATTCACTAAGTGCTTTTGAAAATAAATATATCCCTGAGAATCCCCTATAAAGAGATGGACTAGTCCAAATCCTGTCACTTCTGTCAGATTTCTACTACCTACTGTAAGTGACAGCAACATAGGAGAAAAGTAATGCATGGCTCATTTTACTCTGGAAAAAAAAATACTTCTTATTTGTATATGTTTGCACATATTTTAAATTTTCCAGTTTTTCGCTGTAGTGCCCCTTTAACCGATCAGTCGTAAATCCTTCAGGTAGCTGATCACTACACCACGTTCAGAATTGCGGCCATGGCAGTTTTTATTTCTTCTCCTAACTTCTGTCGAGGCTCTGGCAACCCCAGACTGCATTGCTGTGGCTCTCCCCCAGCTCGGCACTCACAGCCTAATTGGTGGATGCCGAGCTGCAGAAGAGCTTAGGCCGAATTTCAGAAACATGGCCATGACTGTGTCCCTGAGGAGGGGGTGGAGCGTCACCTGTGTCCCAAGTATGTCAGATCAGGTAAGCGTGTCCCAAGTACGTCAGTATCAGGTATTTAACACTGAAAACTCCACAATTCTGTAGTATAAACGGAGAACAGAATGGGAGAAATATGGAGTAGTCTACTTTAGGGGACCCAGGAGCAGTATTTTCCCCAGGCTCTTTTAGCCGGCTGCTCCACCTGGCTAGTTTTGGTGAGCACCCGGCTGCCATCAGCTCACCTCCTACTATACTGTAAGCAGAGTTGTGCACAGAAGCACCGGCCCTGCATTCTCTCATCTTGCCCCACCCGGCTACTTTTTCATGCCACCCGGCTGGAAAAAAAAATTCTGGGGAGAACACTGAGGAGGAAACCTTTTAAAGAGAACCCGAGGTGGGTTTGAAGAATATTATCTGCATACAGAGGCTGGATCTGCCTATACAGCCCAGCCTCTGTTGCTATCCCAAACCCCCCTAAGGTCCCCCTGCACTCTGCAATCCCTCATAAATCACAGCCATGCTGCTGACAAACAGCTTGTCAGAGCTGGCTGTGTTTATCTCTGTAGTGTCAGTCTGCTGCTCTCCCCGCCTCCTGCAGAACTCCAGTCCCCGCCTGCATCCCTTCCCTCCCTGCTGATTGGAGGGAAGGGACGGGGGCAGGGACCAGGGCTATGCAGGAGGCGGGGGAGCAGCTGAGACTGACACTACAGATGTAAACAGAGCCTCACAGCACAGCTGTGATTTATGAGGGATTGCAGAGTGCAGGGGGACCTTAGTGGGGTTTGGGATAGCAACAGAGGCTGGGCTGTATAGGCAGATCCAGCCTCTGTATGCAGATAACATTCTTTAAACACACCTCGGGTTCTCTTTAAAGAGCAGTTCTCGAATCACATCACCCCTCTACAGCCCAAAGGGTTGTGAGTGGCTGAATAGTGTGGGGGTATTTTACAATAACCTATCTGAAGCATAGCAGTTCAAGACGGTGCTGTCCATCCAACAACATTAGCGTATTTTCCTTATGAGGTTTCCTGCCGGGTCCCCTAAATTAGACGAGCACCACAGACGCTGCCTGTTTACTGCTACTAATAAGATTATAAACACTGATGACGAAGAAGAGCCCCATATGTACACACGACAGTGTACTAGACATAGCACACAGGAGCGCTGCACATGCACAAATGCAATACATATACATACACATACAGTCAGTAGAGAATGCCCACACATATACAGATGATAAAGAAAGCCCATACAAGCTGTATATATATCGACAGAATGGTGGAGACACAAACACACAGTCAGTGAGGGAGAGCAGCACTGTACACACAGGTGGTGGAATACAGCCATACACATACATGAGGGGTGGATCCCCACACACAGCCTGCAGTGTACAGGCAGTGGGGAGAGCAGCACACTGTACACACAGGTGGTGGAATACAGCCATACACATACATGAGGGGTGGATCCTTGCATACAGCCAGCAGTGTACTGACAGTGAGTGGGGAGAGCAGCACAGACACACTGTACACACAGGTGGTGTAATACAGCCATACACATACATGAGGGGTAGATCCCCACATACAGCCATCAGCGTACAGACAGGCAGTGGGGAGAGCAGCGCACTGTACACACAGGTGGTGGAATACAGCCATACACATACATGAGTGGTAGATCCCCACACACAGCCTGCAGTGTACAGGCAGTGGGGAGAGCAGCACATTGTACACACAGGTGGTGGAATACAGCCATACACATACATGAGGGGTGGATCCTTGCATACAGCCAGCAGTGTACTGACAGTGAGTGGGGAGAGCAGCACAGACACACTGTACACACAGGTGGTGTAATACAGCCATACACATACATGAGGGGTGGATCCCCACATACAGCCAGCAGCGTACAGACAGGCAGTGGGGAGAGCAGCACACTGTACATACAGGTGGTGGAATACAGTTATACACATACATGAGTGGTGGATCCCCGCATACAGTCAGCATTATACAGACAGTGGGGAGAGCAGCACACTGTACATATAGGTGGTGGAATGCAGTTATACACAGTTATACACATACATGAGTGGTGGATCCCCGCATACAGTCAGCATTATACAGACAGTGGGGAGAGCAGCACACTGTACATATAGGTGGTGGAATGCAGTTATACACATACATGAGTGGTGGATCCCCACACACAGCCAGCAGTGCACAAACAGTGGCATACCTCCTAACTTTTTGAGATGAGAAAGAGGGACACTTAATCCACAACCCTAATAACGCCCCATCACACTATTAGTCACGCATAGCGTAAAGAAAAATATGTTGTTTTCTCATTCAACCCACACTGGTTCTTTCTATCCTGGTTTATTTTCCTTCCCACTAACATTTCAAAAATTTGTAATATATCAATTAAAAAGAATGGGAATGAAGTTTAGAGTCAACCAAACACATATTTTAGTAGAGAAATATATATATTTACATAGAAAGAAGGACAAAGTCCTGAAAGAGGGACAAATGAGGAGGAAAAAGGAACAGGCTCCCAAAGAGGGACAGTTGGGAGCTATGCAATGGGGAGAGCAGCACAAGCACACAGTATATGCAGACAGTATATACACACACTGTAGGAGCTGTATACACACAGGGCAGTCACTGGGCAGCTCCGCATACACACCGGACTCACAGACGGTACTGGAGGAAGGGGCAGTTGTCGCCTGATCACAGCAGCCTCGCTGGGTACACGGTCCAGTACCGCAGCTCCTTGAAACGCATAAACACAGAGGAAACGGCGCGCAAGGATGACGTCAGGCAACCAGAGCTGGATAGGGCGCGCAGAGATGACGTCAGTCGCTCGGCAACAAGCCGTACTGCCGTCGTCGCAGACGAGCTTACGTCATACGCGGGAGGCAGAGCAGGCAGAGGGTGGTTGGGAGCGGGAGATGGTGCTGCTGTGATGAGGGGGGTTCTCATGGCGGTGGGGGGATATAAGCAGCCTGCGTTATCAGCCAGGCAGGGCTCAGTCCAGCCTCAGTGACGGGCAATGCGAGGGGCTGCGGCTGTACCGTGTCATTATCACACGTCACAGGGGAGAGATGTGCTCCTGCCGCAGCATGGGAACTGTTATAGCGTCACTGTTAGACTGTCAGTGGTACAGGGCAGCTGTCCCTGGTGTGAGCTAGCACATAATATACACAATAGAGGACGCTCTGAGCAGTGTAAATATTAGTAGTATATGTGATGTATGGAGGACTACGACCTAAAAATGCAAGCAGAGGGACAGCCAACGTTAAAATTCATAAGAGCCCCTTCTGCTAGATTAAGCTCTTGTAACAAGCCACTAATGATGTTACAGATACCAATCCAACATGCCACACCAATACATTTATTTAGTATGTATATAATGTCGACATCTTCCACAGCGCCTTACAGAGTACATGGGGATGTCGCTGAGTGTCTTCAGAGGAGCTCACTATCTAATACTACTATAGTCTAATGTCCTACCATATTATTATTATGTATTTATATAGCACTGATCTCTTCTGCAGCACTTTACAGAGTACATAGTCATGTCACTGACTGTCCTCAGAGGAGCTCACAATCTAATCCTACCATAGTCACAGCCTAATGTCCTACCACATTATTATTATGTATTTATATAGCACTGATCTCTTCTGCAGCACTTTACAGAGTACATAGTCATGTCACTGGCTGCCCTCAGAGAAGCTCACAATTTAATCCTTCCATAGACCTAGTGTAATGTCCTACCATATTATTATTATGTATTTACATAACAGTGACATCTTCTGCCTCACGTTACAGAGTACATACTCATGTTACTGACTGCTCTCAGAGGGGCTCACAATCTAATCCTACTATAGTCATAGTCTAATATCCTACCATATGATTGTGTTTTTATATAGCACTGACATCTTCTGCAGCCCTTTATAGTACACAGTCATGTCACTGACTGTCTCCAGAGGAGCTCACAATCTAATTCCTATCATAGTCATAGTATAATGTCCTACCATATTGTTATGATCTATTTATATAACAGTGACATCTTCTGCAGCACTTTACAGAGTACATAGTCATATCACCGACTGTCCTCAGAGAAGCTCACAGTCTAATCCCACCATAGTCACAGTCTAATGTACTACCCTATTGTGTATCTTTATAGCACTGACATCTTATGGAGCACTTTACATAGTTAATAGTCATGTCATTGACTGTCCTCAGAGGAGCTCATAATCTAATCCCTACCATAATCCATGTCTAATGTCCCATCATATTATTATTATGTATGTATTTAGCACTGACATCTCCAGCAGCATTTTGCGGAGTACTTAGTCATGTCACTGACTGCCCACGGAGAGGCTCACAATCTAATCATACCATAGTCCTATGTCCTACCATATTAATATTTTGTAATTATAAAGCACTGACATCTTCTGCAGCACTTTTCAGTGTACAAAGTCATGTCACTGTCCTTAGAGGAGCTCACAATGTAATCCCTACCATAGTCATAGGCCTCGATTCATAAAGCATTACCTCATGCGGTAATGCGGAAAACAGCAGACTTTACCGACCACTTAGCAAAATGTCAATTCATAAAGGCTGTTGCCGCATGAAAAGCTGACATTACCGACCAGGGAGATAAATTACCGACTTGGCTGCAGTTACCGACAACACATGTCAGTAAATTGTCAGCAAATGTCAATTCATAAAGCCTGCAACAAGCGGTAAGCCTGGCGGTAGTTACCGACACCTCTGGTGAGGCGATAACAAGTTACCAACAGCTCTGACAGCTCTGATGAATGCAAAAGTGCAGAGAGCCGAAGTCTGTTTGATTCATCTGTGGAGAGAGCCGTCTGTGTGAATCATTTGAGCAGGCAGGGAAAGACTATGTGACTCATCTGTCTGAGTCATCAGTGGAGAGAGCCGGTCTGTGTGAGTCATTTCTGCAGGGCAAAGAGAGAATCGAGACACTGCTCTACTCTACCGCTCAATGGGCTGCGGTAATTTACCGACCTCCAAGGGCAGCTGGGAAAATCTTTATGAATTAGCACACAGACCGGGAAAATACCGAGTGCGGTATTTTCCTGACAAGATTTTTTTTATCGCACTGCTGTTTATGAATCGAGGCCATAGTCTAATATCCTACCATACTATTATTATGTATTTATATAGCACTGATATCTTCTACAACGCTTTGCAGAGTACACAGTCATTTCACTGACTGTCCTCAGCGGAGCTCACAATCTAATCCTACCATAGTCATCGTCTAATGCCCTACCATATTATGTATTTATATAGCACTGACATCTTCTGCAGCACTTTACAGAGTACATAGTCATGTCACCGGCTGTCCTCAGAGGAACTCACAATCTAATCCTTCCATAGACATAGTTTAATGTCCTACCATATTATTATTATGCATTTACATAGTACTGACATCTTCTGCCTCACTTTAGAGTACATAGTCATGTCACTGACTGCCCTCAGAGGGGCTCACAATCTAATCCTACTATAGTCATAGTCTAATATCCTACCATATTGTGTTTTTATATAGCACTGACATCTTTTGCAGCCCTTTATACAGTACACAGTCATGTCACTGACTGTCTCCAGAGGAGCTCACAATCTAATTCCTATCATAGTCATAGTATAATGTTCTACCATATTGTTATGATCTATTTATATAGCAGTGACATCTTCTGCAGCACTTTACAGAGTACATAGTCATATCACCGACTGTCCTCAGAGAAGCTCACAGTCTAATCCCACCATAGTCACAGTCTAATGTACTACCCTATTATTGTGTATCTTTATAGCACTGACATTTTATGGAGCACTTTACATAGTTCATAGTCCTATCACTGACTGTCCTCAGAGGAATTTACAATCTAACCTCTATGATAGTCCTAGTCTAATGTCCTACCGTATTATTATTATTATGTATTTATATAGCACTGACATCTTCTGTAGCACTTTACAGAGTACTTAGTCATGTCACTGACTGTCCTCAGAGGAGATCACAATCTAATCCCTACCATAATCCATGTCTAATGTCCCCTCATATTATTATTATTATGTATGTATTTAGCACTGACATCTCCAGCAGCACATTGCAGAGTACTTAGTCATGTCACTGACTGCCCACGGAGAGGCTCACAATCTGATCCTACCATAGTCCTATGTCCTACCATATTAATATTTTGTAATTATAAAGCACTGACATCTTCTGCAGCACTTTTCAGTGTATAAAGTCATGTCACTGTCCTCAGAGGAGATGCAAAGATGAAGACGGCACCATCCGTAGTATTTATGCTCTTTATTAGGTGTCCATAGATACAGGCTGTCACATCAAATGCGTCGTTTCGAGATGTTTCTCTTTCTCAAGCAAGTGGCAGTCTGAGATACATGCATTAATTCACAAGAATCTATACATACCCACTAGCTAGTAAACCAATCAGTGGCCATTATAATTTAAACCAATCACAGGTCCTATCTTAATCAGAGGACCTGATGGGGAACTGCATAAGAAGAATCTGGCCTATAGGAAACAGGCACACTCACCTGTCACATCCTGGTCGCAACTGCCACTATCCGCCCACCCGACAGGAACACCCGCAGCCAATAGCGGACCCCTCCACTCCACAAGGCGGGTAGAGTGTCCGCATTGAAGCGCAAGCGCCGCAGACGCCTTGTGACCAGGCGAGCCAATCACGGCTGGCCACTTGCGGGTCATGGCGTGGAACGCACGGGTCGCATAATAGTACGCATGATGAAAGGTAAGCCAATAGGGCTAAGCGTACGTAGCGCCCCACGTGCGTCCACGTCAGCCCGCAGGCGTCTGCTTCGCCGCGTCCCCATGGCAACGAGCACGCCAATCAGGGAGGCGCAGCGGCGAACGGCAAGGACATGTATAGAGAGGGACCAGGCTAAAGAGACAGGCCACATCAATATGAATACACAAGATGTTGAAGGGAACACATACTGTCATATAATCTGTAAAGCGGTGAATCTAAATAGCTGTTGTGTATAGTATATAAAGACCATCCATAATAGAGTAAATAAGAATAAGTGTAATAGAAATAAAAATAAATAAAATATTAATAAATAAAAACAAATAGAAAATGAAAACATAATAATGTTTGCCTCCATGCCACGCCGCACTGAAGCAGTCATTTCTGCAAAAGGATTCCCGACCAAGTATTGAGTGCATAACTGAACATAATTATTTGAAGGTTGACTTTTTTTGTTTTAAAAACACTTTTCTTTTATTGGTCGGATGAAATATGCTAATTTTTTGAGATAGGAAATTTGGGTTTTCATGAGCTGTATGCCCAAATCATCAATATTAAAACAATAAAAGGCTTGAACTACTTCAGTTGTGTGTATTTGAATCTAAAATATATGATAGTCTAATGTTTATCAGTGCATTACAGAAAATAATGAACTTTATCACAATATGCTATTTTTTTGAGAAGATCCTGTATATAGCACTGACATCTACAACGCTTTGCAGAGTACATAGTCATTTCAGTGACTGTACTCAGCAGAGCTCACAATCTAATCTTACCATAGTCTAATGTCCTACCATATTATTATGTATTTATATAGCACTGACATCTTCTGCAGCACTTTACAGAGTACATAGTCATGTCACTGACTGTACTCAGTGGAACTCACAATCTAATCCTCCCATAGTTATAGTCTAATGTCCTATATTATTATTATTATTATTATTATTATTATGCATTTATATACTGCTGACCTTTTCTGCCTCATTTTACAGAGTACATAGTCATGTCACTGACTGTCCCTCTGAGGGGCTCACAGCCTAATCCCTACTAAAGTCATATGTCCAATATCTATCATAGTCTAGGGCCAATTTTAGGAATTAACTTGTCTGTATGTTTTTGAGATGTGGGAGGAAACCAAGGCAGACACGGCAAAAGTGCTATTCACTATGCCACCGTGCCGTCCACATATCCCATGCACACAGTGACCCAGGCCATACAGATATCTAGGCTAAAATTATTGGCTAGCCAACCGTAGCATAATGAATTGAACCAGTCTCACCACTTTCAGATTTCCAGGGTTCAGAACTATGGGAATAAAGCAGCCGTGCAGTTCATGAGTGTATCTAGAATTACTTGCAGTGGTCCTCACGTTCCTACCAAATAGCTAAATGCCAATAAACCGCTCAAGACTCGGCTCTGCGTCCTGGACAGGACACACTGTCATAGCGGACTAGGGTGGCTGGAGCTGAGGGAAGTGCTCTCCTCTGTGGCTGGAGGACAGAGTAGCAGTCGGTATACTCTGCTTTAGTTGCCAATTTTTGATAGTGTAGTGCATCCTTCATATGTAAGTAACATTGATGAGCTCAGGTGCCCTTACACTTATTGTTTTCCCCGGCAATCAAATCGGTCGGGGATCGATGTCCCAACATGGCCGCCCGCTTGTAATTTGTATAGCCTTATGGGCAAATGGATTAAAAACTGCTGATTGCTGCAGACAGAAAGACCTCGCTTGAAAGGGGGTGGATGCGCAGTGGTAGATTTGCGGCCGATCAACCGAGCACCCCCTTCGATACCCATAATAATGATCCCCTTGGGTCCCTGCAGAGTGTTGGCAGCGAAGCGCATACTCACCTCTCCGTTGGCGCTCTCCCTCCTGTGTCCTGCCACTATCCCTGCCAGCGCACCTTTTCCTGTGACCCAGCGAAATGTTACGTAACTGCGTACATGCAGGGTCACGGGGGTACAGGCGGCCAGCAGAATTGGAGATTGCACAGGAGGTGGCAGGCTGGTGGACAGGTGAGTGCGCTTTGCTACAAGGTGAAATCTAGTATAAATGTATTTGCAGTGTTAGATTGCTCTCATCAGATTTCAGAGAGGGCTCTATCTCCTGGGTGAATCTGATGGCCACCTGTAAATGTATCAGCATAAGATATGGGCTTGATTCACTAAGACAAATAGCATGCCTTTTCAGAGTTAACATGCCTTATTACAGCTAACACCTTATCAGCGTTAACATGCCTTATCAGAGTAGCATAGCAAGCACTACAAACTTATGCCTGTTAATTGGCAATGACGAGACCTCCACTTGCCCTGCCCTGAGCCCCTGCTGGTCCAATCGCTTTAGGGCCTCTTTCACGGTAGGATGTTACGGTTTGATGCGACGCAATTACAACACCGTTATCTGCGCATACAGTAGAGCATACAGGCAATGAAAAGTATGCTTCCAAGTCATTACTGAGCATGTGCAAACAGTCCAATGCAGCTAATAACGTGTATAATGCACAGCATGCAGCACTTTCTAATAATGCTACAAGTTACACACAAATGACGATGTAACCCTGTAGTGATATTGCCGTCTGTCATCATAACATTTTAATAACAATAATAATAATACAATATCAAGGTGTTCCATCGATGACGCCCAGACGACCTCCCATTCCCACCACCCAAGGAAGAGGCTAGCCACAGATGGGGCGCACTTGGTCCCCATGGCCACCCCCCTTACCTGGATGTAGTAGGTACCTTTTAAACAGGAAAAAATGTGTGTTAATATATATTGTAGTAGTTTAAGAAGCCAACTATTTATATCCTGTTTCTCTCTTGACCTCATTTCCAGAAAGTACTGTACTGCTCTAAGTCCATGATTATGTGAAATTTTTGAGTACAGACTGCACATCACAGGTGACCAACAAATCTGTAGCATCCAGTTGTATATCCTGTATTTTGTTTAAGATATCAGTGGAGTCCCGCACATAAGAACTTTATGAAATGACATGTAAATAAAAATGATGAATGTACATCAATTCTCGTTCATGCTTCCAATTCCCGAGACTATGGGTCTCCCCAGAGGATGTTCTTAGTTTTTGTGGACTTTCGGCAATACATAAAAGGTTGGCGTAAATGGTTTCTCAACCCACAGGTTAGCAAATTCCTTCATGGTTCCCTCAACTGTGACCACTTAAAGGGACACCGAGCAGTGCAGAAACTATGGAAAGATGCATATCATTTTAAAGCTATCAAAGAACAGTATGTAGCAAGCACCCACGGAGGGAAAAACTGATGTGCTGTGACCTGTAGTGCCTCTGCACACTCCGACACTCCGTCTTGTCTCCAGTCAAGTCAGCACCATCCAAAGATATATTCAAGCTCTTTTATTAATAAAAGGGTTGCATAACAGGCTTTGTAGCG
The DNA here is from genome assembly GCF_040937935.1 of Hyperolius riggenbachi. Classification (NCBI taxonomy): domain Eukaryota; kingdom Metazoa; phylum Chordata; class Amphibia; order Anura; family Hyperoliidae; genus Hyperolius; species Hyperolius riggenbachi. Next base: position 28,850,428 of record NC_090653.1, on the reverse strand, counting down.
ACAGCAGCGCTGATTAGGTCCGCAGACCTTTTTCAAGCTGTATCAAGCAGTGTTACACTATACCATACATACTGTGTGTTTAAATAGTCACCTCCTACACCAAACACCAATCACAGGCGAGGTCCACCAGCCAATCAGATACTTCAAATGGTCAAACGGACCACATAGGGAACTACAGTCTCTTATATGCAAATAGAGACATCCCATAATACCAGACAGAACACTCCCCCCTTCAAGCGGACCTGAGTGGAAACCGCTCATTAACCACTTCAGCCTTCAGTCGTTTTCACTTTATGCATCCGAGCAATGTTCACCTCCCATTCATTAGCCTATAATTTTATCACTACTTATCACAATGAACTGATCTATGTCTCGTTTTTTCTGCCACCAATTAGGCTTTCTTTGGGGGGTACATTTTTCTAAGAGCCACTTTACTGTAAATGCATTTTAACAGGAAGAATAAGGAAAAAACTGAAAAAAATCATTATTTCTCAGTGTTCGGCCAGTATAGTTTTAAACTAATACATGCCTCCACAATTAAAACTCACGTATTGTATGTGCCAATTTCTCCCGGTTTTTACACCGTTTAAATTATGTCCCTATCACAATTTATGGCGACAATATTTTACTTGGAAATAAAAGTGCATTTTTTCCGTTTTGCATCCATCACTATTTACAAGCTTATAATTAAAAAAAAAATAGAAATATTTCATGTTTACATAGATATTTAAAAAGTTTAGACCCTTAGGTAAATATTTGTTTTTTTTTATTGTAATGTTTTTTTTTATTAAACATTTTATGTGGGTATTTTTGAGAGGGTGGGATGCAAATCAAATTTTTTTTGTACATATAGGTCTATTTTTTAATTTTTTTTTGCATTTTTATGCAGTTAGCTTTTTGTCCACAAGATGGCAGCCATGAGTTTGTTTACAATGACGTCACTCTAAGCATAACACGGACGCTTAGAGTGACGTCAGGGGAAATAGGAACAGAAAAACCTCAGCTTCCGTGCGAAGCTGACGGTTTTTCTCGGGGGGAGAGCAATCAGTGATCGGGCACCATAACCCGATTCACTGATTGCCTGGCTAGCGAATCGCGGGCCGGGAGTGCGCGTGCACGCGCGCGATCGGCCGCGGGTGCGCGCGGCTGCGCACATGGCCTCCTGGGCGTAGCTAGTACGTCCAGGAGGCCAAAGTAGTTAAGGATGTAAAAATATGCAAATATATGCACATCTGCGCAACTGCTTACCAACAGCCTCAAGCGAGAAGGATCCAGCGTGTGAGCCAAGCTGCATTCATTTCCTCTAGCCGTTGAAGTCACTAAAGCGTCCGTCCGCATGACCTAGCGTCACCAGGGGGCGTAAACAAGACGCTCCTTCCATGGCAACATACAGCCATCGCCGCTTCCTACAGTGAATGACGTCTACAGGACGTCCGACCCCGTGACCAAGTGTCACTAGGGGGCGTCAACAAGACGCTCCCACCATAGCAACCCATAGCGTCTGAATATGCCAATAAACTTGTTTAAAAACATCCTTATTGGTTATAAGGTTTTTGCTAAAACCCTTATGTAATAAGTCTTTAATCTCCAACTAAAAGATCTTCATTTAGATACCAGATAATTTTTGTAAAATGTTTCATTATTCAACTGTCTGTAAATCTCATGTTCAACCCTAGGCCACAGCACTACATCACCTCCTTTGTCCGCTTCTTTTATTAGTTTATCTGATCTCGTAGATAGATAATAGTGCCTGCCTTTCTTCACTACTTAACCACCCTGGCGTTCTATTAAGATCGCCAGGGCAGCTGCATGAGGGTTTTTTTTAAATAAAAAAAAAAATATTTCATGCAGCCAACTGAAAGTTGGCTGCATGAAAGCCCACTAGATGGCGCTCCGGAGGCGTTCTTCTGATCGCCTCCGGCGCCCGGAATAAACAAGGAAGGCCGCAATGAGCGGCCTTCCTTGTTTTGCTTAGATCGTCGCCATAGCGACGAGCGGAGTGACGTCATGGACGTCAGCCGACGTCCTGACGTCTGCCGCCTCCGATCCAGCCCTTAGCGCTGGCCGGAACTATTTGTTCCGGCTGCGCAGGGCTTAGGCGGCTGGGGGGACCCTCTTTCGCCGCTGCTCGCGGCGGATCGCCGCAGAGCGGCGGCGATCGGGCAGCACACGCGGCTGGCAAAGTGCCGGCTGCGTGTGCTGCTCTTTATTTCATGTAAATCGGCCCAGCAGGGCCTGAGCGGCACCCTCTGGCGGTAATGGACGAGCTGAGCTCGTCCATACCGCTAAGGTGGTTAATATATCCCTCTGTCATATTTTATCAAACTGTTGATATTCCACCATACTTTCACATAATGTATCTGTGTGTCCTTATAAGGACACACAATGTTTTTAAATCCTTTGGTAAATCACTGACTGGATTGGTGAATTCTTGTCAATTACTAATTGAGTATCTGACAATTTTCTTCTAATGATTCTATAAAAGTACGAGTCGTCGCTATGACGTGAAAAACAATGCGCTGAAATAAGAAGACAGTCTAGTCAGCTTCATATTAGTTAGTTTCATATATAGAAAAAAGACAAAACAAGTATTTTACTCCCAGTAAAAAATTGTAGAATGTTGGGGGAATGGGTCATCGACCCGTATAAACCTTAAATTAGAAAAAGAAAGAAAAAAGATTCCTCATCCAGTACTCAGACTGGTGTATATAAATCAAACTAACAACCTATAGATGACATCCTTTATTACAAGCTTACACAATCTGTATTAAAAACGAGGCATGGCTTTGGGGACTTCTCAGCTGTAGTACCCCCGGGGTAAACTGGAACATGACACATTGATCAAGGAAATAAATATGTATAAACGGTACACATTGGACATAATTCACAAAGCTTTTTCACCTGTTTTCAACTTATCTATGTTACATTTTGAAGCTCCAAAAGAGCAAAAATATAATATAATTAAGGTAAGAAAAGTAATATTGAAATGAAGTTAATCAGGAATAACTTATTTTGAGTGAATATTTTGCGTGTCAATGTGCTGAGGTTATTTTTATTAATTAGGTGATAAGTTATGTATGAGAAATTTTGTGAATAAAGCCCAATGTCAGGAAAAGCGTAACTGTTATTGATCAATGTATGTGGTGCATATTGCTCATATATATATAATAGCAGAATTTCAATACTGACCAATATTGTATGATGCTAAGATGACAATAAATATAATCGCAAGATCAGCAGGTGATTTTCATATTAACCATATAAGAACATAAGCTTTTATCACGCATCTCTGTTGGAGAGAAGTATCCTGTCTCAACTTATCCTCAAGCAGATCACTTGGCTACCCACGCTCCGAGAGTCTCGCACACATCTGCAGTCTTGTGTGTTCAATTTGGCCCTTATCGGAAACAATCCGGTTTACCCGCATAAGTTGACTCCTGGCAAATGAGCGGAAGATGGCAGGTGGGTGGAAACTCTTGAAGCGTAATAGTTGGCTGCAATCAGTAGGTTTTTGAAAAAAGTCAGCGACAAGTGAGTTCACCTCTCGTCTGTTCATAGTATTAAGGACATTAATTTCCACCTTTTATGGACAATCTCAGAGTTAATATTAGGATTGTTGATTTGGTACAAAAATAATCTGAGTCCCAACTCTGACTCCTGGGCTTGTGAAACCACCAACTCTGACTCCAGGTACCCAAAATTGCTCCGACTTCAACTCCGACTCCACAGCCCTGCCCAGAACTACCAGGGAAAGAGACCCGTACAATTAATCTCTGCTTTAACTCCACACCAGGAACATCGCCAGTTTAGTTGGGCATGAGTGTTGAATACTGTGAGGATTCCTTATATTCAAACCAACTGAACCAAGTTTTCCAGAATTGTTTCTGTCGCTCCCGGATTGTAGTAGCTAAGTCTTCCATTTTCTGAACCCAGTCCACCTCACGGGGGATTTCCAGGGTCTGGCTGTTAAGGCCCTAGCTGTGTTGACCAGATGCTGTGTGAGAGTTTTCTTATAATTTCTCATGGACCAGGTATTATGATGCAGCAGGAAAAACTCTGGTGAGTCGGGAGGGAGAACGTCAGTCAACTCATGCATTAGGGGGTCATATGCAATTGACTTTTTCTATGGAGTTTTCTCCTAGGAGATAATTTTTCGTCTTCTCTTTTAAATAACTTTTTAGCACTTTACAATGGAAAAAAGTACCAAAATGTAGGTGAAAAAGTATTGTCAAAATTATTCGGAGTATTTGATTGCTTGTTGGTGGTTTAGAAAACATTTTATTTACAAGTTGTGAAAATATCACCCAGGAAAAGCTCAGGTGAATTGCATATGGGCCTACGTCTCTCACGTCCGACCAAAACTGTGTAAGCTTTCCACACTACCAGAAGGTATGGAGCAAGGTCCCATTATTGCATCCACATCAATACAATGTTAAAGGGAATTTTCTAAAATGTATAATTTGTAGAAATGACTAATTTTATTAAAAAATTCAAAAAGCAAAGTTGAACGCTTCCGAATCCATAAGCATGAACTGTATAGGAGTTTTTTTACTAAACAATAGGAACACTTTCAACTGAAACCCCCAAACCCCTTCAGAAGATAGTTCAACAACAATAAAACTTTGAAATCTGTATTTCTAATCTCATTTTAGATAACCTCAAGATGCTTGGAATAAAGTGTATCTACAAATAGAGACACGTCACTAGGATATTAATGCGTTTTAATAAACTTTAAAGAAAACAATTTGTCCTAAAAATACTTCTATCACATGTTTTTTTTGAATATATTTAAACAAAATATTTCGTAAACTGAAAAAAAAAATTGTAAGTGTCTCCGTATTATCTCTGTATTATCTCCGTATATATATGTGTGTGTGTGTGTGTGTGTGTGTGTGTGTGTGTGTGTGTGTGTGTGTGTATGTATGTGTACCAGGCATTCACAGGATGGGGGGCTTAGGACGAGGTGAAAGACGTCCTATTCCACCTTGTATTGTCAGAAAAGTCACGGAGGCATTCCCAGACTCTGAAGGACAATATGTGTTTAGTTACTTATGTGTTTTGTATATATTATGTTAATTTTGTGGTTTATTGTAATAAATTAACACTTGTTAATAGTAATTTAAATATATATATATATATATATTACACTTTTACCTTTTTTCTTTAAAAAAAAAAAAGTATAGACATTTTGAAACCAAAACATTGATATCTTGACATTTTATTTTTACAAAGGTGAAGTTAATTCTGAACCTCTCTATGGTGCATGGACTGTCTAAAGATCACTCTTCAATCATATTTCATTCTAGAAAACAATCTCTTGATTAAATATAGCGAATATACAGTTAAATGAACAACATGAGATGGGTATATGTTTCACAAAACTCATTAAAAATAATTATTGTTTTTATATAAATATTTTAACCAAGTATCGTAAACAAATAAAACATTTTTTTTTTTTAAGTATTCAATGTTAATTTCTAAAACATTACATTCAATATTACTGGAATAAAAATTTACTTAAAAATACAACCAAACATTGCAATTTACATTTTATTTTCAAGGCAAACGACATTAACAAAAAGTCACATATAAATTATTCTAAGTACAATTAACTTTTGTCTATTTACTATAAAACCGTGACACTAACATTCTTCATGCTTTATCACAACAGTCCTCCATTTTGTTCTCCTCAACTTTTGATAATCAGATACATTTTTTAAAACGTGAATAAACCTTTATATAAAAATCTGGAGAGGGGGCGTGGCTACAGAGCTGAATGGAAGACTGAGTCTTCAGCTCTACAAATTTCAATGAATCGTGAGTAGGCACACCAACAACTCCAATGCGTCGGGTGCTTGGTATTATGGCATAGGCATGCCAATCACAGTCAATGAACATCAAGTATACCAGCACTCCGTCTTCATAATAAAGCACGCTCTTTTTATTGAGCCATTATATCCACAAGAAAAACCGACAATTGTTTCGGGGGCCTCGCAGGGTCCCCCTTCTTCAAGGCGTGTGGTAACAATGAAACACAGTGAACAACACTTATATACATATAGTAGGACCCCATCATCATGATTTGTATTGTTGGCCATTTTAATATGTGGTCTCCATGGACTACAGGTAGTCCCCGACTTACGAACGCCCGACTTATGAAAGACCCGCCGATACGAACGGCATGGATTCAGTGTTTCCATGGGAACAAGCCAAACACTTTTTTTCCAAATTGGACTTGTAGTTTTGAGAAAATCGATTTTTTAAAAATTCAAAGAAAATATCGCTTTTAAACTTGTATAAGCAGGCACAGAGGGCAAAGGTGACACAAAAGGGGACACTAGAGGCACAGGGGGGCAGAGAGGAGGTACAGGGGACAGAGATAGCACATTGTTCTGACTTAAGAACAGATTCAGGTTAAGAACAAACCTACAGTCCCTATCTCGTTCGTTAACCGGGGACTACCTGTATGAGAAACCTTGACTCCCCATTCTTGTTGAAAAAAAACTTAGAGGTTGAAAAATATATTGCATTATTTTCGTTCATTCTTTTTTTACTTTTTATAACTATTTACAAATTAGACCTAAAATTGGTGAAATATTTTTGCAAGGTTAGAGTAGGACTCACCATATGGGGGAAACTTTGACGTAGTCGGTGAGCTTAAGCGCCTTATGCGTGACCAAAAGCCCCTGATGTATGCCATACACTACACACATGTATGAATCACAAAATAGTTCGTTTTTAAGAAATGATTAATCAAAATAACTTTAACAAAAAAGTGGTAGTTTAGCAAACTTTGTCGGAGAACAATAACTTGTAATAACATAACAAATCTAGCATATCTGAGGCAGCTATGTCATTTGAGTAGTAAAACCCAACATACACTCCATTAAGATCAGTGAATTTATTTCGTATAGCTGCTACAGAGCATGATGGTATGGGCCTCCGCGCACCTTTTCCAAGGAAACCAAAGATACATGATGCGAAAGATCTGTAACATGTTTTTCGTAGTTTCCTGAAAGAAAAATACAAAAATGTAACAGCTTCATATGCAGACACATATCAAATTCTAAAATTAAGGTTCCGTTCATGACACCCACACAGACCAAACAAAGTGCAGCACTGTCTGACGTACTCTAGGAAAAGTTAATCAATTGTTCCTTATGTACAAAGCACCATTAACCAATGCCAGCAATGTACTGTGACTTATGCTGTTAGGGTAACTCACAGTACTTGAGTAATGCGAGCAATGTTACGGTAATGGCTTAATAGTAACAATACTTGCATTACTAAAGTAACGTGAGTTGTACCAATAGTATAAGACACAGTATAGTGCTAGAGTTTGTACCAGTTATATTGATATGAGCTTCCTGCGGCCATGAATATTGCTCGTACTTCCTGCATCAGGCTCAATAACAAGACAATTTTCAAATTTATTTGAAAATCGACATACTTCATCCTCGGAATCAGATTCTTCAGGTACAATAAACTCCTCATCCTTCTCATCAACGCTTGCAACGTCATCACTGTCAAAATCAACTGATTTAGTGTAATCACTGGAGTCGTCTTTGGACTGCTCATCGGTTACTGTGGCAAAAAAAAATAAATGTTTGCGACTAATAAAGAAGAACTTGACAGTCAAAAATGAAATTAAAATGAAAATTAAACATTTGTTCTATTAAAAGATGAAACTCATCTGAGGCTGTTGACACACTCTGCTAATAATCAAGTACGTTTAGAGGAGCAAAAAATGCATTGGATAGCGATCACCTGCATATCAATTTGGAAAAATCAGTACATTAGAATCTTGTTATTGTAAACCACTGTATATAGTAAACTATGTCCTCCGGTCCATGCAAGGGTTTCTCTAAATACACAGTATAATCCGTTTATAGTAAACTCCAAGGAAAAGTAGTTTTCCATTTCAAAAATGGTCATACTTTGTATATTTATATTCAGACACATGTACTGGGAACTCAGAAGTAGGTTTACTATATTAGTGTACTATAAAAGATTTTAATGAACAATGTTTGACCACTTTTTCACCGTGATCCTCTACTCCAGAGGTGGGATGTCGGAGGGGCAGCTGCGCATGGTCACTGCAAGGATGCAGTCTGCATACGACACTGCAGCAAAGGGGAGATGGCGGCTTGGAAACTCAAGAGCGCGGATCCTGGATGGGACGGCTATGATCCTTGGATCCTAAGAACAAGCAGCAGAGGTTTGTGGCAGCAGGATCCAGTAAGTTATGTTATGGGGCCTAAGTACCGTACCTTTAAAATGTAAGACACAACAACGTTTTCCCCCCAGTTTTTGGCAAGAAAACTTGAATCATATTCTGAAAAATACGGTAGCTAGATTACAAGGAAGTGAAGGCTTTGACCAGTGCTGGTACTGTCATCTAGCCTTTGTATTATCTGGCCAATTGAAGCATTTTCAAAAAACTAGGCATATTGTGTGTGTAGAAGGAAGACACTGAACCGCACAAAAAAAAATAAAATTACAAAATAAAGTGCATAAGTGTCTGAGTTACTTCACAGATTGGAATTGTAATAGTGTATGCAAAGTGCAGCTACGCTAATACTCCTTCAGGAATGCTGCCATGCATAGCATGTAAAAGGAAACTTGCATTTATACTTACCTGGGGGCTTCCTTACGCACCTTTTAGTCTGCGGCCTCCCTCACATTCTCCATGGGCAAATTTTGAGTTACCGCTGGTTGTCAATGTATTTTTTCAGGTGAGTATTCCAGCTATGCTACCTCCAATTGCGTTTCTGTAGCTGATCCAGGCGACAGAAGAAACATGAGTCAGCACATGTACGACAAATATATCACGAGGACCAATGGCGCATCTAAGCAGCCAGAGGAAAATGGGAGGGAGACCAAAATGGGAGGGAGACCAAGGGCTCCCTGTAATAAGCCCCATGTAAGTATAAGGCCAGGGTCACACTTAGCAGATTTCCATGAGTTTTCCTATGTGTTATATGAGGAACACTCATGCGATTCTGCTAGGTGTGACATTTGACAAAAAGATTTCTGTAGATTCATCTAAGGTATACTTTTTTTTAAATAAAACAATGAATAGATTCAGTGGGCCACAGTATATGAATGATGGGTTAATTTGAGTAAATTAATTTACAATTATTTGTTTACATTCTACCCTTTATAAGATGGAAAAAAAACCTCACCCAGTACTGCCTGCAGATCCATAGTTATTCTCCAAATCTTCTGTACAATCTAAAAATAAAGAAATGTTTTAATTGTAAAACTAAAAAATACAAGATAAAATCAGGAGTTCTTGAATCATTTATGGTGAAAACAAGTTTATGGTCCACAGTCAATCCAGAAACTAAGCTACCTGAATATTTAACACCTGTAGTCCTCTAACCGCTATCTATCTGAATAGACTCTGTATACTATGCTATCAGATATAACAGAGAGAAATGTCTTTATTATTGGTATCAGTTAGTAGGCACTGTTATTTTTGTAGATATAGATGTAGTTGTAGAATATATTAAAGTTACAATAACAATTATAAGCTTAATGGGGTAATTACTCATACTTATCCACTTTATCCACCACTAAAGTATATCTACGTCCTCTGTGACTTCATCTAAGCCTTCATCTAAGCCACAAGGACGTAGATATACGTCTTGTAGATAAAGAACAGCTGTGCACAATTGGGTTTGCTCCTGTGCACACCTCTGGCACTATCTGATACAGCACTTATTGCTGGAAGGGAAAATATGTTCCCTGAGCCAAAGAAATTGATTTTAACCAGTAATTTTTTTTTCTCAGTTCATAATTGTAGCGTTCATAATTGTAGCGTTACTTCAGAATCACATATCCTCATTATAAATTGTGACAGAAACATAATCTAATTTTGTGATAAATGGTAGAAATAGCCCAAAAAATTTGTGGTTTTTTTTTAATCTACAGTTGCACTTTTTTTTTCAATTCCCCCCCCCCCCCCCCCCCGTTTTCCCATTAAAACTTGTTTGAGGGATACAATGCCATACAATGAAAGCATATTTTATCTTGAAAAAACAATATATACTTCATTTAAGTGTTATAAGTAGGGATTAAGTTATTGCTGATTAAATAGGGACATAGCTAAAATGTCAAAACTGCTCTGGTCCATAAGGGGGCAACAAGGTCTAGATGAGGAGTGGTTATACTCATACCTACTCTATCTTGCCTGGAATGTCTTCAACTAAGGGGCAACAAGGTCTAGATGAGGAGTGGTTATACTCATACCTACTCTATCTTGCCTGGAATGTCTTCAACTAAGATGGGTGGATCCCTGGGAATTCAGCATGGGGACTTAATTCTCCCAATTCCCAGGTTGAGCTAACCCATGGGAACACCGTCTAAACAGAAGTTTTCTAGACAAAATGTAAATATAAGATGCACTGTAATTCAATATCTCCAGAAGTTATTTTATATTTTGACACCACTTAATAAAGTTTGATTTGAGAGATGGACTAGGACCTAAGGAACTTAGTAGGGTGGTCTTAATCCCCCAGCTCCCAAGTTGACCTACTCCACGCGAAAAGCTACTGATTGAAAAAATTACAAAATTGAACATAATTATTCAATTATAACACACTGTTATGACCTTTTATGTAACATGTTCAAATCTACCTTAAGTTATCTGTGAATGTAAACTTCTACTGTTATGAAGATACTATGCTTTTTCTTAAGCTGTTAAAAACATTGTTAAAACCCCAATAAAAACTTATTGAAACTATATAAAAATCTGGTTGAAGATTGACTTATCAGTTTTTCTTTGTCAGGTCTGGGTATTTTAGAAATATTTTTTGGCAAACTTTCAGCCCTTTTTACCCAATTGGTATTAGCAGTGCCTTCTGAAAACCTAAGGCTGTCAGCTAGAACTTCTTTCAAAAACTCATAATTGCGCTTATTGTATTGTGGTAGCGGTATCCATTTTTTCCTGCCTTTTGGTACTGGGCTTTAAACCTAGTTCTCCACTGCAACAAGGTTGTTGGTTTTTTTGATGACCACAGCTGGTTCTCGGTTTGTGTTGTGATTCTAAGTGCAGCTAGAGTGGTTTGCGCTTATATGCCGTCAATTCCAAAATGAAGTCTTTTTGTTCAGTATTTTAGGACATTGCTGTGGTACACTTCTAAAGGTCCGTGGTGGCATCCCCATATGAAATGTTTGAAGTCTACGGTTAGGTCCTTGTCTAGAACTATTTTTTTTCTAGGGTTTTGTAGGCTGATGGATCAAAACAATGTCCTTCCTCTTCAGCATTGGTTAACGATGCATGTGAGCATTGTTGAATTATAGATAATATTAATAAAGGTCTACACACCTGAAACATATTCAATAGAGTAAAAAATGATATTGGTGGGGGCTAAGTCGATAAATCAGACCCTTAGGTCCTAGTAAATCCACTAGCACATGACTAGCACACCAATAGATTGTTGCAAGAGAAGTTATATTGTAATCATATAGCAATGATCAGCAAATGTATGAAAACAAATGACACAAGGTTGTATAATCACCAGTCTACGCAGTAAGGATATACATGTGCATCAGAAAGTTGCATGAAAGACACGTTGGTCAGATACAGTAGTATGCAGTGGAATCCAGGGTGACATAGATGAATATAGTAAGCCTATTGCAACCAGCCAGCAAAGGAGCAATCCAATTAATCTGGCAACATCAAAACGGGGAGCCAGTAGGAGCAAGAGGATAGCTTAGGCAATAAAGTCCAACAAGTGACCCTTAGGCAGGCATGTCCATAAACCTTGACTGCGCTGTTTTGGTAGCTAACCTTTCTCAAAGGGTTGCGGAGGCTCCTCTCAGGTTGCTACAGTTTCCCACAGGGACAGTTCAAGGAATAGACAACATTTTTGGAAGAGCAATTGGCAAATGCATTATCCTCCTTGGCGTTATGATTCTTTCCGGATTTTAGGTAGGATCTAAAAGTAGTTTGATTGTTTCCAGAACTATTTGCTGTTTTCTTTTGCCCTGTAGTTCTTAGGAATAACTTAATAATAACAGTGCAAAGAATTTTGCTAATAAACACACACCTGCAGCGTCTTTTTTTCAGTGCAACGAGATAACGAACTCATTTAACATTTTATTACTGTATAACATATTACATGTAATCAAGAAAATGTTTGTAGTCCTGCTGCATAACTAAAACATATACCATATGGTAAATATTTTTTGTTGCGTGTAAAAATAATGCAAGCTACAAGAACTTAAAAAATGCGTACTTTCTGCATAAAAAAATAATGCAAAAGGGACTATATACAGTACAGCATTTTTTTTTGCATGAAAATATAATACAGACTACAAGAACACAAAAAATGCATACTTTCTGTATAAAAAAAATCCAAATGACAAAAGATGCAAAACTATATATATCTACTATATACAGTAGAGCAGTTTTATTTGCATGAAAAAATACAGCAAATAAAATGTCTTAAAAAAGAATTTCAGTACACATCTCTTGTGTGGTACATTTTGAAACGGGACTGCACACAGTCCAACATTGCAGTCAGGACAGTGGTATCTGGTTTCCCTGTGGATTTTTTTGCCACTGTCTCGCTTTGAGCAGCACACCACACACATCCTTGTGGGTGTTGCCTTTTTCTCTGTTGGTGGGATGTACCCAACAAGGTGATGGCCAGTGAGGCGTTCTGGGTTGACCACCCCAACATCACGGCGTACTGGTCTCCTCACAATCAGTGGTGGTCTTTGGTGCTTCAACATAATAGCTTACATAATTCTCCACACAAAATCTGCATGGTGCCCAGGCTGGTGGCTCTACTTTTGGAGAAGAACATAAAAGTTCCAAAGGCACTGCTCAAGCAGATGGCGGAAGATTTTTTATAGTATTTTTTTTGTTGCTTCCTCATCGCCAGATAAAACATTTTCTCCTAGTCGGGTTTGTCAACTCCTCCCATGGTGTGGTTATAATCTATGAAGACTTGTGGCTTGAGGACATCTTTTCCACCCCTCGTGTGTACCATAGTAGTGGCGGTGTTATGAACTGTGCTCAGCAGGCACACATCTTTTTTGTCCCGCCAACGTAGGGCCATCATTTTGCCCTTTTGCCAGGCCACGATTACTGCCAGTTTCAAATTCTTAGAGGCAAAAGATGATGGCATGTTGCGGCGGTTCGGCCTAACAGTCCCATAGCAATCTGTCTTGTTTTGCACAAGAACCTCATACAATTGTGGCTACATATAAAAATTGTCTGTTGTTACACAGTAACCTTGGTTCAGCAAGGGCTCGATGAGTGTCAGAACGGAGGATGATGCCATTCCGTAGTGGCTGTATGTGCCGCTGAAACATGTTCCCTTGCCTGTGTACATCACTGAATTCCATATGTGCACAGTCTGTATGACTTTAGATCAAATCGTGCTCTTTTTGAAAAAATGTACTGGATCCAGCTTAGCCGCCCTTTGTACGTCATCAGACTTTTGTCCATGCTGACATCTCCGACACGTAGCTTTCTCTGAAGCTCCTCTGGATCAATTGGTACACATCCCAAATTTTTATCAGTTTGGGGGCAGGCTGGGTATGGGCATCATATTTATTATTTGCAAAGTGCAAAAACTTCATAATAAGTGAAAAATGATACTCATACATGACCGTGCCAAAGAATGGAGTGGCAAGGAGGTGATTGGTGGTCCAATACCATTTTTGTATGAGTTTCCCCACCACTCCCTGAAGGATGATCAAGCCCAGAAACAGACACATTTCATCAGGGGGTCACTGGTTCCCACCTTCTGTTTCGTGACAGCCTCATTTGTGTAGTTGTAAAATTGTTGCTCCGCGTATCGGTTTGTCTCAACAACTATTTTTCCAATGACATTGCTCATCAGTAACGATGCCAAATACGCGAGGGGGTCGTCACAGTCCACATCCACTTTCAAGCTTGGGGCACCAGTGAATAGAAATCTGGTGGGTGCTGGATGAGGTGTATTGCAATCAAGGGGGCACCAAGTGCGCAGATCACTTACTTCGAGCAACGAAGTGTCGCTGTCAGTGTCGATTTTACTGGCAGATGATGAACTGTCAAAGCTCGAGCTGTCGCTCAGATCAGGTGTTTCCAAATCGCTATCGCTGTTTTCCAGCTGGTCAAGCTGCTCTAAAACCGCTTTATGACTAGTAAGACGTTTGAACACCATAGATGCTATGAAGTTTCTGAGCAGAAAGAAAATAACACTTGCTCAAGTGCCACAGATTACTCTGAGGTAAGTTTGCCGCCCGCCGCAATTGTGCACGCTGGGGGACATGGAGCAAACTCGCCGGAGACACAGAACAGCTGTGGAGTGGACATAGCAGCCTCCAGTAGTGCAAAGTAAGTTAGTACAACTCAGGCTCGGGATTACCGTCAGGGGGGTTGAGAGATTGGTCTGCCAGTCTGCGGATGGGGGAAAAAACTTCCCCTTCTCACGTATCCACATTGGACTCAACGTCCACAGGGAAACATGCCTTGAGGCTTGTAAAGACCAGAAAACAAATCACGTGCAATGGGAGGTGATTGTCAATTGTTTTTTGCATGTACTAGGGAGTCACATAGACTTCTAGAATGTCTGAATGCACAAATCAGTTGTTCACGAAATACATGTGAGATGGGAGGGGGGGTTTGAGTCTGCAAATACAAAGGAGAATATGTTAGAACAATAGGAATCCTGTCTTGTCTAGTACTGGGCTGGTTAGTTAATAATTCTGAGTGCTCTATCTCGGCCGCACGGGCAAGTGCCCTGCTGAGATGATCATAGCCTAGTTGAACAAAGTTGTTAAGCATGGTCCCAGCTTCCTGGTAAAAGGCCTCATCAGTGCAGGAGATTCTCCTTAGGCGCAAAAATTGTCCATAAGGGATGCCCTTCTTGAGGCGCTGGGGATGGTAGCTTTTGGCTGAAAGATAAGCATTTCTGTCAGTGGGTTTGCAATAGGGGGCAGTTTCGATCTTCCCATCTTTCACCTGGACTAAAACATCAAGGAAAAGGACCTCAGTCCTGCTATAGTCAACATTAAATGTGATGGTGGGGCAGCAGGTGTCGAGATCGCTTTTGAACGATAATAAGGAAGCCTCAGAACCCGTTCAGATGAAGATGTCGTCAATGTACCTCAGCCAGCAAAGGGTCTGACTGAGGAACAGTGGGTGGGTATACACATATGTCTCCTCAAAATATTCCATAAAGAGATTAGTGTATTCTGGGCCCATATTGCTACCCATTGCCGTGCCCTGTGGCTTTTGGAAAAACACCTTTCAAAACAAAAATAGTTATGTTGTACAACCATGCTTAACAAAGTCAATAGAAATTCAGAGAGGGCAAGTGGCAATGACAGTTTCTCAAAATTGCTCTTAATGACATTATTGCCTTCTGTATGTGGAATGGAGGTGTTTTGGCTGTTAACGTCCATAGTGCCGAGGAGTATGGGGGAGGGAAAGAGCCCAAAACCAGAAATTTTAGACAAGAAGTCAGTAGTATCAAGAAGAAAGAACGCATAGAGGAGACTCTGGGACGAAGGACCTGATCCAATAAGATTTCCGGAGGTCCATCGTAGACTTGTGAATTTTAGGGAGCATGTAGAAGAGAGGAATAAGTGGAAAGGGGGTGGAGAGAAAGTCATATAATTGTTAAAAAATAAGGCCAACCTCATAAGCCCTTGAGACCAAAGTATCAACTTCCTTCTTGATGGTAGCTGTTGGGTCTCCTATGAGTTTAAGATAAATATTGGAGTCATTAAGTTGTCTGAGTACTTCATGTCTGTACTTGTCAGTATCCATAATAACTATAGCTCTGCCCTTGTCGGCCTGCTTGATCATCAAATGTGGGTCTTCGCTCAGGGATCTAAGTGCCTGGCGTTCCAAGGGAGACAGATTAAAGAGATTACAGTGTGTTTGGTGACCAAGGCGGCCGACAGAGCTCAAATCGGGCTGGTCTAAATCAATGAAAGTCTCAGCAGAGTGAGCAGTGTTTGGTGGTAACCACTTACGTTTAGCCCAACACATGGTGATGAGGTCCACTTCAGGAGGAAACAGATTAATTAGAGGGGGGCGATAGTGTTGATGTTGAAAGGTTTACTGAAGGTTTTGATGCGCAATGTCCTGTAGAAATTTAAAAAAATCACGGTCAAGTTCTTGGCTCGTACCAGGTGCAATTTACTATTTGAGCTAATCAAATGCACATGATAATGCTTCCCCAACAAGGCTATACAACAAAATTAGCAACTCTATAGAAAAGATGCATTGTCTCGGAGACAATGTATAAACATAATACAATTCATTTAAATATAGTTGTAATCGGAAATCTCTCCAGGAACCGGGATAAATGGAGTGACAAATTAATTCTGTGTGTAACTTAGTGCACAAAATAAATATTACATATATTGCACAATTCCCTACATTACATATCACCACTGAAATGCCTGCATGGCTGTCAAAATTTCAACAAAAATCTGATCTATAAGTGCAAAGTGCTAAGTGCTAAATCAACCTGTTGTTAACCATGTCATTAAAACAATTCCAACCATCTATAGTACAATAAAAAATCCCAAATAAATTACTGTGCAATACATGATAAAGTGCTTCCGTGCTTACCAGTGATATATATATGGTCCCAGCTGCTGGAGGGAGAGGGGGGAGTGTTGCCTTACGCGATCGCAGCGCTCTGCTGCTTTTAAGGAGGCTAACTACGAAGAATCTGAGAGCCCTTAAAAGGGTTTCCTATACTGCGTTTTCCGGAAATGTGTGGCCACGCGAGGCAGAGCGCGTCTGAGTCACTATGACATCAGCGCGTGCCGCCTCCCCGTCGGACTTCCGTGCGTTCCAAAGGACGCCTCAATTCTATCTAACGTATGCGCAGCAGTGAAACCATATATTTAATAACAGAACATCATATAAATGAAAAAAAGTATTTAAACTATTATAAAGAAAATATAGATATATGCATGTCTGGTGGTTATTTTGAATACAAAACATGAATATTATAATTTCCATCACATGAAAAACTCTATATAACACATAAAGCTCAATTGCTGCCATCTTGTGTTCAAAAAATATATATTGCAGCATGTTGACATTTCTCATGTGTTAAAATTCATAGATTCTTCCATCCGGAGTGTGTAGGCTCCTAGCAAAGGCCTCCAAAAAAGACGTGGACACATTTATCATGACACTGCTGATGATATACTATAGGAAAAGAGCATAGATAATTGGGAAAGGTTTTAATATAAATATGTATATATATATAAAAGGTTTATGTAGTTGGAACCCCAAACATTTAATAAAAGACACAACGTGCAAAAATAGTTGTCACCAACCCGACATTGGTGTCATGCTGTTTGCAACATTAATTGTGACATGTGTCAAACATTAGCCTCAGAGGTGCAAAACGGGTAATCGTGTACTGCTCACCCCAGCACACGACACCCACATATCAAGTGCATACATAATCCAAGGGACAACCCAAGAGTGATTAGACAAGCAAAGAAGGAGAGAAAGGGAGGGTGAAAGGGACAAAATAAACGATTTATACCTTTTGAAAAAAGAAAGTCTTCGTAAAGGTGTTATATGTTGGTATTACAGCCTAAACACTAAGAAGACAAAAAAAGGGGGGCAAAGTTGTTAGTATCAATCTCTTATGTATTCAAAAAACACCCAAAGTTTGCCTCCTCATTGAGGCCCCGAGGTTGTCTAGTTTTTAAGTTATGTATCCATTTTAACTCCCTTCTAAGTAAGTTGATAGTAATATCTCCCCCTCTCTCACCCTGTATCACTCTCTCAATACCCATAAAGGTCCAGTTTCTTATAGAACCCCCATGATAAAGTAAGGCATGTTCGGCGACCGTTGTGAGTGTCCTGTTTTCTGTTTTCTTGATGATCACGTTCGGCCAGACGAATCGTGGACATGTTTCTGTAAGCGTACTTTTAGTTGATTTTTCGTTTGGCCGACGTACTGTTTGCCACAAGGGCATTCCATAAGATAAATAACTCCACTTGTCTGGCAATTAATAAATTGCCTTATCCCAAATTGTTTGTTGGTAATTGTACTCCTAAATGTCTTTGTTACCCTCATATGCGGGCATACTGTACATCTGCCACACTTATAATTGCCAGTAATACCATGTCCCGTTTCTTCCTGTGTAAAGTGACTTTTGCTCAGTAGTGTTTTAAGTGTGGGAGCTCTTCTGGCTGTTATGCTTGCTCGTGGTGTAATAAATTGTTTAATTGTGCTGTCATTCAACAATGCTGGCCAATGTTTGCTGAGAATTCCTTGAATATGTTGCCATGCTGTGTTATATGGAGTGACCAATCTGGTGACAGCTTTCTCTCTTTCTCTAGTCCGGCTTGTGAGAAGGGCTTCTCTGGGTGTTTTACCGGCTCGTTTAGCAGCCTGCTCCACACATTTTTTTGGATATCCTCTATCCTTAAATCTTTTTTTCAAGTCAGTACTTTCTTTTTCAAAATCTTCCTGTGTGGAGCAGTTCCTCCTAATTCTGATGAATTGTCCCGTAGGAATATTCATCTTCAAATTTTTCGTGTGATGTGAGCCAAAGTCTAACAGACTATTCACTGATGTGGGTTTCCGATAGATTGTAGTCTGTAATGTTCCCATTTCGCTCTTCCGGATCTTTAGATCCAAAAATTCGGCTTCCTGGTTAGAGATATTGTAAGTCAATTTGATGTTTAATTGGTTGTTATTTAAATCTTCCAGGAACCTCTTGCATAAGGACATTGGTCCTTGCCAATGTAGAAACAAATCGTCAATGAAGCGGTACCACCCCAAAATGTGGGGGTGGTACCTCTCCATCGACTCTGCCCACACCACCTCCAGTTCCCACCTACCCAAAAATAGATTTGCCACGGATGGGGCACATTTAATGCCCATGGCAACTCCCTGTTGTTGTAAATAATATTGTTTATCAAACAGAAAAAAATTCCTGGTCAGCACAAATTTCAATAGTTCCAAAACAAATGTATACAACCTGGTGTTATCCACACTACCCATCTCCAAAAAGTATTGGACGGCTTCCAATCCATGTTTATGGTCAATGATGGTGTATAGTGATTCAATGTCACATGTGACCAATAAAGTGTCATTTTGTATCTCTAAGCCATCAATCCTTGAGAGTAGATCACCTGTGTCTTTAATGTATGAGTCAAGTCCTGAGACATGTGGTTGCAGAAAAAAATCCACGTACTGGCTGCATCTCTCATTCAGGCCTCCAATGCCCGAGATGATTGGTCTTCCTGGTGGGTTTGAGGCATCTTTATGGACCTTGGGTAACATATAAAATGTAGGAGTAATTGGTTTGGCCACCCATAGGAAATTTTTTTCTTTGTCATTGATTACCCCATTCCTTAATCCATCATCCAAAATCCTGCTTAGCTCCATCTGGAACTTTTTTGTGGGGTCAGATTTGAGTTTAGTGTAGAATTGTTGATTATCTAATTGTCTATGGGCCTCCGTTAGATATTTTGTTTTCGGCCAAATAACGATATTGCCACCCTTGTCTGCCTCTTTAATAAGGATGTTTTTCTTGCTCCGTAATTTTTTAAGGGCTAATCTTTCTTGGTAATTCAAATTTTGGGGACCTCTTACGTTCTGTTGATCTAGTATTTCCAAATCCCTGCAAACCAGGTCAAAAAAGATTTTGACCTCTGGGCACACATTGAGGGAGGGTAAGAATCTTGAATTTGGTTTGAAGGGTGTGTTACCCACCTGTGTTCTTGGTTGACTCTCATCCATTAATTCAATTAGATCTTGCATCGCTTGTCTATCCAAATTATCTATAAATTCCTCTTCTATTTGTCCGGCTGTCCGTGCTGTCTTATCGAACATCTTTTTCAGAACCAGACGCCTGCAAAAGAGGTAAACATCTTTTAGAACTTCAAAGTAGTCGAAATCATTCGTTGGCGCAAATGACAGTCCCTTCTGAAGTACTGCCAGTTCATATTCATCAAATATACTTTCAGAAAGATTAATAACTTTAAGTACCTCCGAGGTTTGATTTGGATCACTCGTTCCATATCCTTTATGTTGTCGTGCTTTTTTAGTTATGGTTCTTGATCTAGCATCTATACCTCTTTTCCTTAGATTGCGTTGGTGATTGTCTGGTTCAGATTCTCCTGGATCGCTGGATTCTGTAATCATTGACCTAGAGGTCCCTTCCTCCTCTTCCCCATCCTCCTTCCCCGGTTGTCCCGGCCTCCTGGGCGGGTCCCTAGGTTTTTTAGGTCTCCTAAAGATGTTATTGCCCCTGGGATTTCCCCTATGATTCCATCTGTATGCTCTTTTTAAGTTGTAGTCTGTCCTATCTCTATCTAGTTTCTTCTTCTTATTGCTGACTATTTCTGTCTCAGCCGTCTTGATATCTCTCTTTAATTTTGCCAAAAATGGTTCTACCAATTTGCTCTGATCAAATGTATTGATTTTTGCTTGTAAATCTGTGATCTTCAATCTGGTTGCGTCTAATAATTTGCGATCCAAAGCCAAAAGCATTTTGACTATAATGCGGGAACATTTACCCAGGCCCTTTTCCCAGTTCTCCTTCTCATCACTCTCCAACTGCCATGAGGGGAATATCTGTACTCTGAGTCCTCGGGGGTATATATCCTCCTCCATGTAGTTCTCAAGACTCTTTGTGTTCCACCATGTTTTTATGTACAATATATGTGTATCTTTAAGATCATTGCATAATTTTCTAAAAGCCTCTGGTGCTGCCTCACCCACTCCAGAGGGAGCTCTGTCAAACAGAGATCTAAGTTGATCTGACCATCCCTGTTCCAGAGACTCAAGTAAATTCGCATTCATTTTGCACAAAACCAACCAGAAGGAAGCTCTGAAAGAAATCAAAGAGATTTCAAACAACTAATTGGTGCAATTTACTGTTTGAGCTAATCAAATGCACATGATAATGCTTCCCCAACAAGGCTATACAACAAAATTAGCAACTCTATAGAAAAGATGCCTTGTCTCGGAGACAATGTATAAACATAATACAATTCATTCAAATATAGTATAAAATATCAGTTTATTAAGGACTTATCCAGAAACAACAAGAATTAAAAACTATAAAACCACCCTCTTAAGCCGATTGTAATCGGAAATCTCTCCAGGAACCGGGATAAATGGAGTGACAAATTAATTCTGTGTGTAACTTAGTGCACAAAATAAATATTACATATATTGCACAATTCCCTACATTACATATCACCACTGAAATGCCTGCATGGCTGTCAAAATTTCAACAAAAATCTGATCTATAAGTGCAAAGTGCTAAGTGCTAAATCAACCTGTTGTTAACCATGTCATTAAAACAATTCCAACCATCTATAGTACAATAAAAAATCCCAAATAAATTACTGTGCAATACATGATAAAGTGCTTCCGTGCTTACCAGTGATATATATATGGTCCCAGCTGCTGGAGGGAGAGGGGGGAGTGTTGCCTTACGCGATCGCAGCGCTCTGCTGCTTCTAAGGAGGCTAACTAAGGAGGCCATACTTGGCTCGTACCAGGGTGGGTGGGTACAAAACCCAAACCACAACCTATTACCTTTTTCTCAATAGTCGTAAGATTGTGTGAAGATAAGTTGACAATTAGTTCTTCCCCTGGGTTTGACTCCTTGTCACTCAGGGTTCTACGAGAACACTTTCGACTCCTCCTCTTCCCCTTTTCCTGGGGGGCGTGGCCCAACCTCCCTCCCCCGGAGGACCCTGATGAGCCTTCAGCTGAGCTTTGGTCAGATGGGGGATTACTCTGAGGTATGCCTTGATGACGTATGAGTCGTTTATCACCACGTCAGGTATAAACCCTATCCTGATAATCTAGTGTGTCACGTCTGAATGTATCCAATTTTTAGACAGTACTTCTTGTTTGTAAGTGTCAAGGGCTGCACTATGTTCCTCCAAATATAAATCAAGCTCGTTCTCTAAGAGAATACATTCCAATTTGAATTTAAGGTTGGGGCCAATGTCTCAAGTCTAAAGATTTCACCCTGGATGCCCTGGACTGTCAGTGTAATAAAGTCAAGACTGCACTTATTGAGGATCTTGAACCAATTCTCACAAAATACTCGATTGTTTCTGCAAAATGTGGGGCGGATATTGAGACAGAGTCCTCTAGGTATCCGCTTGGCACGTAAATACTTGACCAGGGTACCAGAGTCTAGCTCAGGCAAGGGCAAACTTGGCCCTCCAGCTGTTAAGGAACTACAAATCCCACAATGCATTTGCCTTTCTGAGTCATGACTGTGGCTGGCAGACTCCTGCAATGCATTGTGGGACTTGTAGTTCCATAACAGCTGGAGGGCCAAGTTTGCCCATGCCTGGTCTAGCTTGTAGTCAACTACCCTCTTCTCCAAATCCTCAAATTGTCTCTTCAAGAAGGTAATATCGGTAGATATATTGCTATGTCTCTTGGCAAACTGATCAATCACAACATCAATTTCAGGCTGAGTATAAGCCAACATATCAGCTAAGCGAATAGTCAGCCCACTGAGGTCTGCAAAAGACATGCTTTAGGGGAAGGAGTAGGGTGCAAATAGCCCTGCAAAGAACAAAACACAGATAAAATTAAAAAAAGTTCTGCACATATGCAATAGAGCAAAAAAATGACATAGGTGGGGGCTAAGTCGATAAATCAGACCCTTAGGTCCTAGTAAATCCACTTAACCTTCCCAGCGTTCAATTTCCCCAGGATTTCTGTGCAAACAGTGATAAAATGTATTTTTAAAACTTTTTTTTCCCTGTAACTTGCCAAAATGTGTCAAGCAAGGGTCTAGTATACAGTGCAGGAGAGTATTGATGTGTATGCATGTTTATACTGTTCACAGCATGTTTTTTTGAACGGACATTTCTGTCCATACCGCTAGGGAGGTTAACAGAAATGACTTTCACATCAATAGATGGTTGCAAGAGAAAAAGTTATATTGTAATCATATAACAATAATCACAATATGTATGAAAACAAGACACCAGTCGACATAGTAAGGATATACATGTGCATCAGAAAGTTGCATAAAAGACACGTTGGGCAGATACAGTATTATACAGTGAAATGCAGGGTCACATAGATGAATATAGTAAGCCTATTGCAACCAGCCAGCAAAGGAGCAATCCAATTAATCTGGCAACAACAAAACGGGGAGCCAGAGGATAGCTTAAGCAATAAAGTCCAACAAGTGACCCTTAGGCAGGCATGTCCATAAACCTTGACAGTGCTGTTTTGGTAGCTAGCCTTTCTCAAAGGGTTGTGGAGGCTCCTCTCAGGCTGCTGCAGTTGAATTGCTGTGAAACCGCCGTTTAAATACATGTTACAAGCCTACTCGAACACGCTGGACACCGGAGGTCGGCCCACTAATGCGTATGACGTCACATCGTGCATTGCCGTGGCATCATTGCATCACTTCCGGCCAGGTAGTGCTGCCAACCCTGTTGGAAAGGGCAAGCCAATCCCAACATGGCTGCCACACCTGCACAGACGTAGTGCTCCCAGCCCGGTTACCTAGCTACATTAGATTACTGAGCTTGTAGGGGGAGAATACAATGATGAATGAAGTAGGTGGTGTCATGAACATATAAAAATGCTGTGGGAAAGTCATTTCTTTTAAGTGCATTGTTGAATCTTATCTCCACCATCCATTCATGTTTGTAATCACACGCAACATTCAGCTCAGTTATCCAGTTTTGAAGAAGTTTTTCTTTTCATTGTGTTTGCAGCGTTTCACACTCCACCAAAAGTGTGTGTTGAGCTTGCCAATCCAGAACTTTATGGGAGAACATCCAGCTCTCTTGCTTGCCACTTTTAATTAAGTACAAATGCTTTTTGCAAAATGCCATAAGTCAAATTGGTGGTCAATCATAGTATATTTCTTGCTCATAACTTTCCTAATACTGACATGGCGGTCTGTTGCTAAATGTAGAATGTTTAGTTGTTTTTTGCCCGGGTCATGCATTGCTTAAATCCATACTTCTCCATGGCACTTGAGGAAGTGCACTGAGGGACCTACACAATCTCAAAATTAACAATCATAAATGACGTGAGGTCCATGAATATATATACACATACATGTCATACATGTTGCACTGGCCATCACCTCCTATTGTCACTGGAATGTTTCCTTTATCTTCATGAATGTAATCTTTTTTCTTTTTGCCATGCATTGTGAATTGCAGAATAACAGTTTTTTTTATAGCCCTTGAAGGTGGAATGTGAAATTTTAACCAACCCCAAAACATCCATAAGTGAGCGTTAATACTGTAACAAGATCTGGAACATAGTGTCGATGCAGCCAGTAGTACATTTCCGGCATGGCATTTTTGGTCTGCAGTTGAGATTCAAAAATTGAAAAAGGATGACCATTTTTGCAAACACAGCGAACAATAGCAGCTCCATCCATTTGCTTGTTGGTTGATTGTACTGTTTGGTGACATGAGAGATCGGCTTGACATTTCACTTTGCTAATAAGCTCATCTAAACCAGATTCAAAAACAAGAAACTTTATGTCTACACAATGTCTTGAGCTGTGACAGTAGGAGCAAGTTCATCTTGTATTGGTTCTAATATACTAACTTCAGACTCAGTAACAGTGATATCTTTCGGATCAAACTCCTCTCCGCTTGACAAATGTATCTGTTCAGAACAATCAGTACTTTCAAGAGTGTCCGAAACCATTGCTGCTCTCATTGACATCGGAATATTTATTTTTTTAAAGCCAATTCATGTGTACGACTCTCAATCGGCACATCAGCCTGTGTACAACTAGCTGTGGGTAATTGAGAAAGTATTGCTCTTATAGGACTTTCAGAACAAAAAAATCTTGAACTTGATGAACAGTAGAACATTCAGTACCTCCTTTTATAGGTGTTGAAAAATCTGTGTTATATATATGTTCATCATGATCCACAATAATTTCTTCCTTTATTTCTTCCATCTGAGTCGGTTAAAGTGTTTGTTTAACTTGCTGTCAAATGACGCTTGTAGCGCTGACAAAAATTGGTCGATTCAGGTGTTTTCTTTGTTATAACTTTTTTTGAAACTAGTCTTTTCCTGGAAGAAATAATTTCTCCCTCATTGATTAACCTCCCTGGCGGTAAGCCCGAGCTGAGCTCGGGCTATGCCGCCGGGAGGCACCGCTCAGGCCCCGCTGGGCCGATTTGCATAATTTTTTTTTTGTTACACGCAGCTAGCACTTTGCCGCTGCCCGCCGATCCGCCGCTATACCCGTCGCCGCAGCCACCCACCCCCCCAGACCCCGTGCGCTGCCTGGCCAATCAGTGCCAGGCAGCGCCGTAGGGTGGATCGGATTCCCCTTTGACGTCACGACGTCATCCCGCCCCGTCGCCATGGCGACGGGGGAAGCCCTCCAAGAGATCCCGTTCTTTGAACGGGATCTCTTGATCTCCGTTCGCCGGCGGCGATCGGAGGGGCTGGGGGGATGCCGCTCAGCAGCGGCTATCATATCAAGGTATTTGCTGCCCCCTGGCGGATTTTAACAAACCGCCAGGGAGGTTAATAAGTTGTCAGGTACCAGTGGGGAAATTGTTGGTATTGATCCCTTTTTTTAACGCTTTTGTAAGTCTTTTAACACCATGACAATCTTGTCCAAAATGGGAAGAACACATTTCTAAAAAGGTCTGTTGACTTGTGTTCAATTATTTTTGCAATTAGGTTGTCAATTTTGGAAAGACTGTCCAGTGCTTTCCAACCAATTGTTTTACAGTAGTAGTGTCCTTGGGAAACACATGTAGGATGACATCTTGCACTCTGGTGAAACATCGGGTGCCATGATCACATCCCTCAATGATACAACTTGCCATGACAGTAGTAACTGGAAAATAAAATATAATTTAAAGACTAGGTCAATATTGTTAAAAATGTAAAATACTTGTGATGTAGCCCTGCGGTGAACACAGCCTGCAGCCCTGGATGGATGATAAAGTGCCATGAATCTCGTCCTGTGAGCAGACCTGTGATGATTGCAGCCTGAAGCCCTCGGCGGACGAGATTGGGGTTGATTCACCAAAGTTAGCGCTGCGTAACAGCGAGAGCTATCAGCTGATATACACGCTATAAAACTTAAGTGCCTTGATTAGTGTCCTTGCACGCTACGTACGCTATCGGCAGTGTAGCATGCTTAATTTGAGAGCGGGCGCTCTGAGCACGCTATGCTGCTGAATTGCAGCATACTGAACGCTAATAACTAACGCGGCTCTACTCCTCTCGCCCTCATCACCGGTGGGTCCAGTCACATTAAAGGACCTGATCTCTCCCTGTACTGTAATTGGCCCAATAGGCTGTCTGTCACTTGAGGAGGCGGGTCAAGTTCCCTCTACTGCCTTTGATAGTGGTCGATTATCAGCAACCCAACTTTGAGTATATCTTATACCGTTTCTCTTTACCCTATTGGTCTGAAATACTACACTATAGTGGGCTATCGATTTTTCTATTATCTTCCCAAAAAATCCAGAGCTGTGAGCAATTTCACCATCCCTAGGAGAGCATGGTTTCTCTGCATTTTACTGTCCAGTTGTTCTCCTGTCTGATCATACAAGCGGTGTATCATCTTTTTATTTATTCTGAATTGCACCACTACTTCCAGATCATTGAAGTTGTCAAGTATGGTTCTTGCTCTATTAACTCTTGCTAAAATTGTCGTGACTTTTCTCTCCTGATGTCTCCTCCTCTGCATAACATTCAACTCATGAAGAACAAGCAGAAAAGGCTCCATTTTATGGTGACAGATTTGACAATTCTGTCACAGAATTGTTTCTCTGATACAATTTTTTTGGAAAGAGAGAAAAAACGAAAAGCGCTCCTATAGTGCATTAAACTTTTAATGGATTAAAACGCAATGTACAAATTGCACTTACAAGATTGGTGTCTTTGAATCAGCGTGTTTCTAGGCCACCCAACGATCAACTCCTTTGCCGCTGTCTGGCCAGACAGCGGCAGAGGAGTTGATCGTTGGGTGGCCTAGAAACACGAGTTTAATGCACTATAGGAGCGCTTTTCGTTTTTTCTCTCTTTGCATGCTATCCACTGGTTCCACCCAGAAGAGAAGCTGCTCCATAGTGCACCAACGAAAGATTATCTGAAAACTCAGTCTTGTAGTTAGATAGCGCTAGACAAAATTGTTTTACAATTTTTTTGGGAAAGGTTTAATATCAACAAGTGTGTAGTGAAGAATATCGCAAGCAGCCTGTTGTTGGAGCATCACAGAGGTTATCAATGCCATTCAAGGTATTGCGCACCATCATATCTGAGACAATGAGATGACAAGGAGATTCTATTCCATAGCGGGTTTCCCTACTGTGTTAGGTGCACTGGACTGCACTGCTATTGCACTGAATTGTCCCAAAAAGGAGCACGTCTACTGTAACAGAAAATATTATCACTCTACTAATGTCTACACGTCTTGTGTAACGCAGACATGATCATCACTAACTTGGTGACCTGGTATCCGGGCTCTTGCCATGATGCCCATGTCCTAAAAAGATCAGCATTATACCACAAGTTTCAAGCAGAAGTAGTATGCTATGGTTGGATCTTGGGTAAAATATCATGTTGTAATTCTGTCATTTTGATGCCTGTGTTGACTCAGAGACACATCAGTGCATTTCATCCACACTCATGTTTATCAAGGCAGAACGAAAAGCAGTCTTAGTACACTTTGGGCCATATCTAATTACAACGTTCACTAACGATACGCACTGGGGAGGTCTTAACCCTCCTGGCGGTATAAAAAAAATCCGCCAGGAGGGAGCGCAGCAGTTTTTTTTAATTTTTTTTTCCTATATCATGTAGCGAGCCCAGGGCTCGCTACATGATAGCCGCTGCTCAGCGGCATCCCCCCGCCCTCTTCGATCGCCTTCGGCGATCTCCGATCAGGAAATCCCGTTCAAATAACGGGATTTCCTGGAGGGCTTCCCCCGTCGCCATGGCGAAGGGGCGGGATGACGTCACTGACGTCGGGACGTCATTGGGAGTCCCGGGCCACCCCTCGGCGCTGCCTGGCACTGATTGGCCAGGCAGCGCACGGGGTCGGGGGGGGGGGGCGCGCGCCGCTACGGATAGCGGCGATCGTGCGCGGGGCGGTGGCGATCAGTGTGCTGGCGCAGCTAGCAAAGTGCTAGCTGCGTCCAGCAAAAAAAAAATTAAACGAATCGGCCCAGCAGGGCCGGAGAAAACCTCCTGCGCGGCTTACCCCGAACTACGTTCGGGGTTACCGCCAAGGAGGTTAAATTAGGCGATGGGAGCATCTCTTAATCCAATTAAATTTAACACCCCTCCCCGGGTGGTAAAGAACTTGCTTGGGCGATATTATTGCCCAGCGAATTCTTTACACACTATTTAATTAAAGTTTTCATTGCTGCCAGGAAGCGATGCAATTTTTTTTAAAATTTGTCAGTCTTCAACTGAAAACTTGCACTGTTTCCATCATCTACTTTCAGCATTGTTATCACAGTGGTTCTAAAGGACAAATGTGTGATATTGTATATCATTAACTTTATTAACTTTTATAGCTTCTAACAATGTTAAGAAGTATACACTTTTGTCTGATGCATGTGATGTTGGATCAGTTTGAATCAGTTTTTGCTCAATATGTTACCTTTCAAAAACCTGCATAGCACTGGTCAGTGAACAAAAGTGCAGTAATGTGTAGTTAGTTAGACTTCTAAATGTTATGCTATATGTAATATAGCTTCAAGTAATAGCCCGAAAAGGCTTATGTGTCTGTTTTTGAATACTACTGTTTCATGAAAGACTCATTTGGCACTGTTGGTGAGCGAAGGCAGCAGTTGAAAAAGCCTGCCATGACGTGTCCTCTTTAGGAACAGTATGTTGCCAATTACACTTTTGAAGGACCCTGTAATAACAAGACCTGACAAATGTATTGATTTCATATATCTCTGGTAAATTAAAGCTTGATTCCTCCTGGATCTTACTTGTATTGCGAGAGGCAAATCATTTTTCAAGAACTTGAGCTATTTTGAACCAATATTGAAGCTGCTGTTCACGGAACATCTGTTGTTCCAAACAATACTGGGTAAATTGTCCATTGAAGAGTTCCAGTTGTTTTTCTAAGGCATCAAGCCTTTTTATCAGTTCAATACGATGTTTAGTCTGTACTTCGTGTATTTTTTGAGATTGCAATTTATGAAACTCAAATTTCTGTTGATCCATTTTTCGCTTTGGGCAAAAACTGCTGCTTCTGGCATTAAAGCTTGAATTTGCGTTGGATTGTTCTCTGTTACTTCAATACCCTCAGTCATCTCTTCTGTTTTTTTTTTTTTGTCATTATAAGTGATGGTATGCCTTCGTCTACTGGTTGGTTGGCACTAGTGTAATATACCCATCAGTATTGTCATGATCCACTGGCACGCCTGGAATTTCAGTCTCTGATTCATTGGAATCTTCCTTGTCTGTAAACAACATGAGTGTTTCCGGTCCAGACTGTTGCACTTTTTCCTTAGTTACAGGTAGTCTGCTGCTTTATCTTCATTACAGATGCCTCTGAAAACAAAAACATATATTATTGGATTGAAAAGTAAAGTAATATTTTTTATTTAACCTTATCCAATTAAAACAAATATACTGCATGTATATATATATATATATATATATATATATATATATATTATAGCATCCCTCCAAAATTTCATTTCTTCTTTGGCCTCAATTCACTAAGATCATGCTGGAGATAAGGCAAGAGAGTTCCTTAAGTTACCTCCTCTGTAGTTATTTTCACACGCAGTTAATTAACAGCCTGTCTTTAACTCTGGAGTTATTTTAAGGATTGAAGAGTTAACTTAAAGACAGAAGAGTTAACTTTAGGTTTGCCTGAGGTAAAATGTTTCCTGAATACTACATGCCTTATCACCATGGTAACAACTCTAGAAGAGTTATTAAAGACAGGCGATAATCTTAGTGAATTGAGGCCATTGTCACTTCTGGGTATTTTAAGAATTTTTTTTGGCATACTTTCAACCCTTGATACCCAATTAGTATTATAGAAGTGCCTTCTGCAAACTTCTTTCAAAAACCTGTAACTGAGCTGCTTGTAGCTTTTTTTCCTGCCTTTTGGTGCCACAATTGCAAACTGCTTTAAACCTAGTTCTCCCCTGCAACAGGTTTTATTTTGATGACCACAGCTTGTTCTTGGTTTGTGTTGTAAGTGCAGCAAGAGTGGTTTGCGCTTCCATGCTGCCATGCTGTCAATTCCAAAGTGAAGCCTTTTAGTTCAGTATTTTAGGACATTGCTGTGGTACACTTCTGAAGGTCCGCGGTGGCATCCCCATATGAAATGTTTGAAGCCTACGATTAGGTCTTTGTTTAGAACTATTTTTTTCTAGGGTTTTGTAGGATAACATATCAAAATGCAGCCAATGTTCTACCTCTTCAGCATCAGTTAATGGTGTATGTGAACATTGTTGAATCATGTTTGTACACAGTTTTCCAGTTTTAAAGAAGTTTTTTTTCATTGTGTTTGCAGTGTTTTACACTCCATCAAAAGTGTGTATTGAGCTTGCCAATCTAGAACTTCAAGGGAGAACATCCAGCTCTCTTTCTTGCCACTTTTAATTTAGTACAAATGCTTTTTTCGAAATGCCATATGTCAAATTGGTGGTCAATCATAGTATATCTTGCGCATAATTTCTTGTTACTGACATGACGGTCTGTTGCTAAATGTAGACTGTCCAGTTGTTTATTGCCCAGGTCATGCATTGCCTGAATCCATACTTCTCCATGGCACTTGAGGAAGTGCACTGAGGGACCTACACAATCTGAAAATCAACAATCTTATATGATGAGGTTCATGAATGTATATATACAGTATTTAGCACTGTGACCTGATCTGTCACATTGGCCATCACCTCCTATTGTCACTGGAATGTTTCCTTTATCTTCATGAATAGAATCCTTTTCTTTTTGCCATGCATTGTGAATTGCAGAAAACAGTCTTTTTTTTTTTTTTGATAGTCATGGAAGGTGGAATGTAAAATTTTAACCAACCCCAAAACATCCATAAAGTGGGCTATATCACAGTAATTAGATCTGGAACATAGTGTTGATGTGGCCAGTAGTACATTTCATGCATGGCTTCTTTTGATCTGCGGTTAAGATTCAAAAATTGAAAACGGATGACCATTTTTGCGAACAATGATAGCAATTCCATTAATTTGCTTGTTAGTTGATTGTACTGTTTGGTGACATGAAAGATCGGCTTGACATTTCACTTTGCTAATAAGCTCATCTAAACAAGATTCAAAAACAAACTTTCTTATGTCTACACAATGTCTTGAGCTGTGACAGTAGGGGCAAGTGCATCATGTATTGGTTCTCATAGACTACCTTCAGTCTCAGTAACAGTGATATATTTTGGGTCAAACTCCTCTCAGCTTGACAAATTTATCTGTTCAGAACAATCAGTAATTCCAAGAGTGACCGAAATCAGTAAGGCAGCAGAATATTTTTGTGAGCCAGCTTCATGTGTACAACTCTCAATCGCACATCTGTCTTTGTACAACTAGCTGAGGGTAATTGAGAAAGTATTGCTTTTATAGGACTTTCGGAACAAAACTTTTTTTGAACTTGATGAACAGTAGAACATTCAATCCATGAGTCAGTTTAAGTGTTTGTTTCACGTGCTGTCATATGACGCTTGTAGCGCTGACAAATATTGGTCATTTAAATCTGGTAGCTGTTTCTGTATATGCGCTATTATTAACTTGATGAGATCAAAAGAGCACTTGTTTAATATTTGTGCAAACAAAGTCTTGTATTCCTCTGAGTCGGCAACTAGGGTGGGTGTGAGTCTCACTCTCAGGCCCCTTGCGATGTGTTGTACACGGTGAAACTCAGCCAAAGTTACACTGTGCAATTCTAGAGCAAGCCATTTTTTCAACAGTCTCTCCCACAAACGTGAGTTCACAGTTGGAGTGCTCTGTGTACGAAAATCCCGTGAGCCTGATACTCCAGCTGATATCTCACTTGCCTGTTCCTGAGAGTATGAAAAGGTTCCTGGCACAGGAGAACCGACTCCAGGATCCATATAAAATGATGCAGGTGCACACCAAGCAGAGGCAATATATACAGTCCACAGGGGCACGGCAGCACCACTGCACACATTGGTGGGTGCACGCAACAGGTGGGATCCTCACTTCCACCAGTATAAACAAAAGCACCAATGGTTGCAGCACACCAGCTCGCTTTATTGTGGAGCAAATCAAATTTTTATATACAGCAACAGTTTCGACCTTCCCAGGTCTTTATCAAGCTGTGTCACACAAAACAATGAAATAACAATATATACCATTTCCCCCGGAAATGACATCATAGGCCCTCCCACAGGAAGTGAGCAAAAGCAAAACAAAATGCATTCAAAATAAATGATTATAGAAGTGCATAGCACTCTTATCTGAAAAGTCCATGTCACATGATGAGAAACGTCCATCCTGTAGCAGTCCCCTTTCATATTTTCATCCTTTTATACAAATATCAAGTTTACGTTTTGGTGTTACTAAACAATTTTGAGTGTGTTATATGTATAATAATTACAAAAAATCTGTCTTTTTAGGACAATAAGACTCACTTTTTCTCCCACAAAATTAAAGAAAAAAAGTCAATTTGTCTTAGAATAGTCCAAATGCAGAGAGTTCTTAGTTTGTGATCGTCTGTCAATACAAACCTCCAACATGCCAAAATGTTGGGGAATCACTGTGCTGTACCCATGCAGAGGAGGACATGGGGAAAAACAGATGACAGTGGGACACAAAGGGCTATAGAGGAGGACACAAGGAGGACAGACACTGACACGTGGGACACAGGAGGACACAAGGGGGACAGAGGAAGATAACGGGAGAAACAAGGTACCAAAGGGTATAAGGTACAAAGGGGGCATAATCCACAAGATGCCCCTTCACCATGAAAGCAGCAGGTTTAGAGTATATTTTTTTTCCCTGGGTTTCGTCCTCTAAATCTAGGTACGTCTTATGGTCAGGAGCATCTGATAGTCAGAAAAATAAAGTACTTTAATTTCAAGTATATCGACAGTAAAGGTCATACATGAAATATTCATGCAGGTGGATAGCTGCCATCTCTGTCCAGACTTTACTACAGCAAATAATTTTAACATGTCAGGTTTTAGAATTACTAGTTTCCACTAAATAAATGTCACATATCATTGGTATCATGATTTTACTATAAAAAATATTTGTTAATTACCTGTTGCGATCTCTGTCTGATGGATTAATTCCTCGGGAACCGGTAGATAGGAAAAGAAAGATTCTTGCCCATTCCTCACTTGAACATAGCTGTGGCATCATAGGGTGCTGTAAAATACACGGTAAATCATCCATCGACATTTGTACATTGTGGATTTCAGCACAACAGATGGACTCCATGCCTGTCGGCATTGGGACACAGCAACGGCAACTGCACCAGGCGGTATGTCCAATCCGATGTCTATCGTAATCAGCTTGATTTGGATTATTGGGGTCCCGTCTGGGATTTTCCGGAAAAATGTCAGTAGCAGTATCTTGCCCGCTTCTTCTCCTCATCTCTGTGTGCAACAAATCACTCTACAAACACAAATTGAAGCTTACTATATATAATGGTAATCATATTTATATACTGTAATAATTTGGTATTTACTAATACCTGATATTATTTATTCTTAAATAATGTGGCAACATAGTAAAACTGTAGTCAAAACAATCACTTGTACAACAGACAAGGTTTGAATACTCTGTCTTGTGGCTTCTCTCGCAAACTTCTTTTTTAACCTCATTCTATGCTCACCTTGGTTCATGCTGGCTGTACAGGTGAGTGATTTTACTACTATTATAATACGCAGTTGCCGTGTTTGCTTATTCCTGGCTATCTAAACTGGCTACACATATTCCTGGGGACCTATAATGTTTACACCTATTCTGACTATCTGCTGCCTGCACCTATTCTCGCTGTGTACTGGCTGCACCTATTACTGGCTATCTATACTGGCTGCACTTAATCCTGGCTAGCTATATTGTTCTGGCTGCATTGATTCCTGGCTATCTGTACTGGCTACGCCTATTCCTGTATACATATACTGGCTGCGCCTATTCCTGTATACATATACTGGCTGCACCTATTATACGCATCTATACTGTATTTACCTGTTCTCGGCTACCTATACTGAGGGCAACTATTACAGGCTACCTATACTGGAGGCACATATTCTAGGCTATCTATATGGGGGCAACTATTCCAGGCTACCTATACTGAGGGCAACTATTCCAGGCTATGCAAACTGGGGTCATTATTCCAGGTTAACTATACTGGCCGCAACTATTTCAGCCTAACTATACTGTGGGCAACTATTACAGGCTAACTATACGGAGAGCACCAATACCTAGCATTACACGACGTGGTGCACTGAGCATGCAGCACTCACTCCTTTTTTTTTTTTTTGGGTGGGTGAATGGGGGTTTATAATTTATTAACAATCATCCGGTGTCAGATGCCCTAGTTATGCCACTACCTGGGCTAGAAGTGTTGGGTTTGTACTATTCATTAACATAAATGTATTTAAAATATATTTTTCAACAGTGTGTAATATATACACAGATAGATAGATAGATAGATATTATATCAGAATATCCTCAGTTGTTGCGCTTCTCCTAATTAAAATTTAGGCTGCAAGAAAAAATTGCGGGTTTGCTCCACCCCCACCGACAAACAACAATTCAATAAATATATTTTCTGCGCCTATCAAATCACATGGAACACATTGATGAATATTTGATTGTTTTATTTAAGTTTAAAACAGCAATCACTGGTTCATTAATCATTACATACAGCACACATCTCGCACCTCCACATCAGTCACCCATACACCTCAACTAGAATCTGCGCAAGAGCCAGCTCTACCGATAGCCTATCAAGCGATCCACAGCCGCCCGTGTATGAACAGGTAGCAGTTCAGTCCAGGCGCAGCAGCGCTGCATTCACGGAAGTCCGTTTATAGAAATGGCACTGCAGTGCTATTAAATGGATAAAAATTCCGTGCACGTTCAAAAATTGTATATAAATAAATTGATCTCATATAAACATAATCTTCTTAAAAGGAGGGGTTAGAACTGATGACTCCAATCGCAAAAATTCATTTCGCAGGTCTGCACTCAAAAAGACTTGTTTGTGTCAGACTCCTGCAGTGTCCTTATCTACAGCACTCACGTATCCCCGTCAGGTGTCCGATGTTGTAGAGGGGAGGGAGTCCTTTGAGATGACTGCGGGCTTCTAACAGACTCTCCGGTCACGGCCGTGGACACTTCCTGAGTCTGGAGCCGCTTCAAGTCCTTACTCGTTACTTCGACGTAGCCGGAAGTCTCCAGGTGACGTCACCACACTGCTGGACCAATCAGAGCCAACGCGTTTCGATAGGAACGCCTATCTTCATCAGGGCCTCTCCTGATTGGTTCAAGGACTCTTTCTTTTATCTCTAAGGCTCCGCCTCCTCTTCAAGTCGTATTGGGATTGATTCCCATCTATTTCAGTCATAGGAAAGTTCTTTTTATATCCATTAGATGTAACTCTCCTCTCTCTTTCAACTGAAGGCAAATAGCTCCACGTCGCTGTTTAACCCATTTGGGGCCAGGCTATTTAGGGCATATATCCACTGCGTTTCTTTTCTTGACTTTTTTTAATAAAATCATCTCCTCTCCATTCTTTCTCCACCTGATAAATTGCATAGAATTTAAATGAATTTAAACTTCCGCTGTGCTTTTTATTAAAATGTTTACTCAATGGGAACTTTGTATCACCCCTTTGATGTTCTGTATATGTTCCCCAATCCTCGATAGCAGCTTTCTCTTAGTTCTACCTACATATTGCTTCGGGCAACCACATTCTACCACATATATCACTCCAGTACTCATGCAATTTAATTTGGCATTCATCTGATGCTCTTCATTTGTTACACATGATCTAAAATTCTGCACAGGGGCTACATGCTTGGTACTTTGCTGCCCGCGCTCCCGCTCGTAAACACGCCGCCCGCCGCTAGTAAACACGCCGCCGCCCGCTCGCCCAGAGATCAATGAACGGGAAAATCCATTCCCGTTCGTTGATCTAAGCCCCGCAATGATCAGCTGCTCTCCGATGGGCAGCGCGATCATTGTGAGAAAAAACTCACGTGTCCAGCCTCCTTATACTTCCTCCAAGCTTCCGGAAGGACGCTTGGAGGTCGCATTAAAACAAAAAGTTACTGTGGCCATCTTGTGGCCAAATAGTAAACTACACCCTGCACATTTTTCACATACAAATAAATGACTTTTACATAAAAAAATTAACTCATTACCTCCCACACTCCCCATTTTTTATTTTTTTTTGTAATTAAAAAAAAATTAAAAAATTTACAATTAAAAAAAATACATAAATAGTTACCTTAGGGACTGAACTTTTTAAATATTTATGTCAAGAGGGTATAACACTGTTACTTTATAAACTATGGGCTTGTGATTAGGGATGGACGCAAAACTGAAAAAAATGCACCTTTATTTCCAAATAAAATATTGGCGCCAAACATTGTGATAGGGACATAATTTAAATGGTTTTATAACTAGGACAAAAGGGCAAATACATTTCATGGGTTTTAATTACAGTAGCATGCATTATTTAAAAACTATAATGGCCGAAAACTGAAAAATAATTATTTTTTTCCCCACATTTTTCCTATTTTCCCATTAAAACACATTTAGAAAAAAATAATTCTTGGCATAATATCCCACCTAAAGAAAGCCTAATTGGTGGCGGAAAAAACAAGATATAGTTTATTTCATTGCGATAAGTAATGATAAAGTTATAGACGAATGAATGGAAGGAGCGCTGAAAGGTGAAAATTGCTCTGGTGCTCAGGGGGTAAAACCCCTCAGTGGTGAAGTGGTTAATATTAGCTGCCTTGCTAAAAGTGAATTTCATTTTTTCTGATAGAATACCACTCAATGTTTTATCTTGTCTCAAGGTATGCCAGTATCTCGCGACAATCTGCTTCCCTCTATTGGATTGTTGAGTATATTGTAACTTAATACTCAAAGGGGGAGAAGAGGGGGGCTTATTCTTTGGGACTAAAAGGTCTTCCCTTTTGTAGTTCCTCACCTCTTCCTCTACCTTTTTTAACACAGGTCTTTCATAGCTCCTTTCCAGGAACCTACTCCTAAGTGTCGCCGCCTGCAGATTATAATCATCTATATCTGAACAATTCCTCTGCAGCCGCCTATATTGACTTTTGGGGATATTGGATAACCATTTAATCATATGACCGCTATCTAACTTCTAGGAATAACTTTAATTTCTCTTCCTCCCTTTCCATATAAATATGGCATCGTCTATATACCTTTTCCACATGATGAGGTCCGCACCCGGGCCCCCCAAAATTTTTTTCCTTAATATGCCATGAATAAATTAGCGAACCCGGGTGCGAACCTCGTCCCCATCGCCATTCCAACCCGCTGCAGATAGTGTTGTCCATCATAATAGAAGTAATTGTGGGTCAATATAAAATATATCGCCCTCTCCAAAAATCTAATTTGGTCTACAGGAATTTGTTAGTGTTTCTAAGAAGAACCTGACTGCCTCCAAGCCCCTCCTATGGTCAATCACCGTGTAAAGTGAGCTGACACACAGATTATATACTCTTCTCTCCAATGAATTTTAATATTCGTATGATATGACCTGTATCTTTAATGTACGATTTAGTAAGAACAACTCCTAGCTGTAAAAATCTGTCTATATATTCAGATAGATTGGATGTGAGAGACCCAATGGGGGTTTATAATTTATTAACAATCATCCGGTGTCAGATGCCCTAGTTACGCCACTACCTGGGCTAGAAGTGTTGGGTTTGTACTATTCATTAACATACATTTATTTAAAATATATTTTTCAACAGTGTGTAATATATACACAGATAGATAGATAGATATTATATCAAATTGTAAAAAGATATCACAGAGGTTTATAATCCATTACTGTGCAGATATTAAACAAAAAAAAGTTGCTCAAACAAAATCATGAAAGAAAAACGACATGCAGACAGTGTTGTGACCTTCAACTAGTTCTTCACATTTCTGCAGTCTAAGGCCTCATTCACACTTCACGCGTTGTGCGGTTTTCAACAACGCGTGTGGTGTGCGTTTTGTAAGGTCCATAAAAAAATCAATTATTTTCTATGGGCCTCGTTCACATAGGCGCGTTTAAAACGGACGCGTGTTTGGAACGCATAGCTGCATGCATTTCTGTGCTGGGCTACCACTGGGGACCACTGTACTGGGCTACCACTGGGGACCACTGCTGTACTGGGCTACCACTGGGGACCACTGCTGTACTGGGCTACCACTGGGGACCACTGTACTGGGCTACCACTGGGGACCACTGCTGTACTGGGCTACCACTGGGGACCACTGTACTGAGGTACGACTGGGGACCACTGTACTGAGGCACGACTGGGGACCACTGTACTGAGGTACCACTGGGGACCACTGTACTGGGGCACCACTGGGGACCACTGTACTGGGCTACCACTGGGGACCACTGTACTGGGCTACCACTGGGGACCACTGTACTGGGCTACAACTGGGGACCACTGTACTGGGCTACAACTGGGGACCACTGTACTGGGCTACCACTGGGGACCACTGTACTGGGCTACCACTGGGGACCACTGTACTGGGCTACCACTGGGGACCACTGTACTGGGCTACCACTGGGGACCACTGTACTGGGCTACCACTGGGGACCACTGTCCTGAGCTACCACTGGGGACCACTGTACTGGGCTAACACTGGGGATCAATGTACTGGGCTATCACTGGGGATCAATGTACTGGGCTATCACTGGGGACCACTATACTAGGCTACCACTGGAGATGTAATGTTTTCTTTTTACATGTTTGTACGATGTAATTGATTGTCATGAATTGAATGTCATGTTATTTTGTTGTCACAGGGTTTGATGCAAAGACACGCTGGCGCTCAGTCACGGACAGCTATATCAAAGATTTGAAGTTGGAACTGAAAGAAACTAGAAGTGATGCAGGAGCATCAAAGAGAAATCCATACAAATTTCGTGAGAACTTGCAGTTTCTGCAGTCATGCGTAGGTTTGAGAGAGTGAGGGCCCATTTCCACTATCGCGAATTCGCATGCAAATTCGCATAGCACTACAAGTGAATGGGACTGTTTCCACTTGTCAGGATTCCTTTGCGTTTTTCTGTGCAGAAAAAATTCGCATGGCAGAGCCATCAGAATTCGCATACCGCTATGCGAATCGCATACAATGTATTTAATAGGAAATTCGCATGAGGTTTGGGTATGCGAATTTTCATGCAAATTTTCATGCAAATTCGCATGCAAATTCGCATAGAAACAATGGAAAAGCACACCAGCACTGCCATAGTTAAATTCGCATACATCGTCATCCATGCGAATTCGCATGAAAATTCGCATAGACCTGCATGCGAAACTCACATCCGCATGCAAATTTTTACCGCGGCGATTCGCACCGCACAAGTGGAAATGCAGCCTAAGTAATGACTATTTATGTTTTTGGTGTACTAAACACATTTCTTACTACGATAGTAGTAGAGAACTGAGCATTCATGGTAATAATGAAGTCCAAATATATGGCCATTGTAGACCACTGTTCATGTGAACCTTTTTCTTTTTGTTTTTCTACAGATAACTTTTTAAACTTACAGCAGTATTTAACAATTGTTATTATGCATGGACCTTACAACAGCACCATGTGGTACAGGAAAAGATGTAGGTGCACAGGGTGGAAATGTGTATCTGTTATTACGAAATACCTCATACAGCGACCCATACTTTCACTGTGATCATTCATAATTTTGCTTTTCCAGCTGTATCATGAAGATATCCTTCTGCCCCACTTACTATCTTCATTAATCTTTGTACATTTGTTCACTAGAACGGAGGATAACATTCTTGCCACTATTACCATTGACGAGGATAGCAATTCTAATAATGGATTTAGAGGATCACCAAGGAAAAAGTGGTACTCGGGAAGATTGTACTTTGTCAGAGGTACAACAGTCTGGCCAACAAAGTGTATCAGGACGGCAGGTAGCTGGATCACGTAGAGGAAATGCAAACGACCAAGGGTAACATAACAAGAAAAATGATAATGATGAATTGATGAATTCA
The DNA here is from genome assembly GCF_040937935.1 of Hyperolius riggenbachi. NCBI lineage: Eukaryota > Metazoa > Chordata > Amphibia > Anura > Hyperoliidae > Hyperolius > Hyperolius riggenbachi. The sequence continues at coordinate 28,810,228 of NC_090653.1, read as the reverse complement.
TTGAAATCTGTTGTAAATGTTATGGAGTGCGAGAAAAATAATGCTTATGTGTTAGCAATTAGTCTGATTCCAATGATTGCGGAAGTGCCGAAGGAGAATATGTTCAATTTGAGACGTGCTTTAACCACCTCGGCGTTCTGATTCCCAAGGATTTCTGTGCAAAAAGCGGTACACTTAATTTTCAGCACCTTTTTTCCTGTAACTTACCAAAATGAGCCAAGCAAGAGTTTAGTATACATTCTGAGTATAATAAAAGTGTCAAACACTAATTCTTGTCAAAAATAAAATTTATTAATGACAAACTGAAATACCTTGCATTTTTCCTCAGTGCAGAAATGTAAAGAAAATGCAGAAATAAATAAATCCATGCAGAAATAAATAAATGAAGGCAGAAACAAAATTATACAGGGTACAAGTGTACCTTAGAACACTTCTTTAGTGTGGTAGATCTTGAAGCATGGTAATGCGCAAAGTGCCACGTCACAGTCGGGGCAAAAAGTGCGGGTCTCCTTCCGCATCTTTTTGCCATCCTTGTCCTTCTTATTGCAGCAAACAACGCACCTTCTTGTAGGGTTTGCTTTCTGTGGGGTCGGTGGCAAGTACTCCACAAAGTGTCTCCCTGAAAGCCGTGCCGGATTCACGACATATGATGCCCTGCGCCCCGGTCTAGATGTTGACTCTGGTGGGGGGTACTTCATGCAGATTGCTTCCGTCAGCTGCCAGACAAAGTCATGGTGGGGTACAGGCCTTACACAGCTTTTCTTGTATAGCACATAGCCATTCCACAAGCACTGCTCAAGTAAGTGGCGGAATTTTTTTTTATAATATTTCCGCTGCTGCTTGCGGACAGCCGGGTAGAAGGTCATGGCTCCATCAGCCCTGTCCACACCCCCCATAGTGTTGTTGTAATCCAGTATCGCTTTGGGTTTATCCACCTCCTGTTTACTCCTGTTGGTGGTGCGGACAGTCTCGGCATTATGAATAGTGCTGAGGACACATACATCACGTTTGTCCTTCCACCTCAGAGCCATCATTTTGCCTTTCTGCCAGGCAACGACCTCCCCCTTCTTCAGCTTCCTGGCAGAAAAGGCCGGCGGCAGATTGCGACGGTTAGCCCTCAAGGTACCATAGGCATCGGTTTTATGCTGGACCAGGTAATCAAAAAGTTAAGGGGAACTGTAGAAATTGTCTGTCGTCAGGCAGTACCCCTAATCCAGCAATGGCTCAACTAGGGTTAGGACAGAGGAGGTGGCACACCCAAACTGGCTGAACTGAAGGGCAAATTTGGTGCCTTTGCCCGTGTAAATTACAGAGTTCCAGATGTACCCGGACTTGGCCTCACAGAGCATAAACGACTTCACCCCAAAGCGTGCCCTTTTTGATGCAATAAATTGCACCTAGCTCAGTCTCCCCTTATATGCCATGAGGCTTTCGTCAACCGTGATGTCGCGATCTGGAACATACACAGCCTTGAAGTTCGCAACAATCATCTGGTATAGGTCCCAAATTTTTTTCAGCTTGGGTGCGGGATGGGTGGCCTCATCAAGCTCCTCGTTGTTTCCGAAGTGCAAATACTTCATGATGAGGGTGTACCGTGGCTCGGACATAACAGATCCAAAGAAGGGCGTACTGAGGATCTTATTAGTGGTCCAGTACCACTTCTGCAGCGGCTTACCAACAACTCCCTGGAGGATGACGAGCCCCAGGAACACCCAGATGTCGTTGCTGGTCACAGGTTCCCACTTCCTGCTCCGCGAGAACCTGGGTAGAGAAGATTCCTGCTGATGTTGCGCTGCATAGCGATTCGTCTCCTCAACGATCTTGCGGATGACGTCATCAGTCAGGAAGAGCTCCAGAAAGGACAGCGGACTCTCGTCGCACGCGATCTTCTGCCCGGGTGCCCCTGTGAAGGGGAACCTGGGTGGCGGAGCTTGAGTGGGGCTCCCCAGCTCACACCAGGTGCGTGCGACCGTCACTGGCTCCTCGGCTTCCTCATCACTTGTCTCCATCTCCGAAGACAGGTTACCGGGAACCTCGCTGTCTGTCGATTCCTCTAGGAGCTCGTCTTCGCTGTCGCTTGCCTCGAGGACATCCAGCAACTCCTCGTCACGCACACGCCTCCGGGAGGACGAGGCCATGACCCCAAGCAGGGTACGGGGTCACGGGCAGCGACAAAAAAAAAAAAAAAAACAGCAAAAGCAAACGCACAGGGATCACAGCGTCTTGAAAAAGACGGAAAGCAATACGCAATCTGACAGTAATATGAACGAAGCTAAGGCTGGAAAAAAGCAGTAATCGCACAGAAATTGCACAGAAATCACAGATGATAGCTGACAACAGACTAACACTGGACGCTGGGGACTCTGAAAGAGGGAGAGGCAGTAACGGTTCAGGGCTTTTATTGAGAGCTGACAGGTGTTTGTGCAAACAACTTTTTGAATTACAGTAGCATGATTGGATTACATAGAATTTGTTTCCCTATGTAATCTAATGATGCTGTCGCCGCGACGGACACTAGGGGGCGCAGGAGCCGGCGTCAGAGGAAGTGGCTGGGCTACGCCATCTTCCCTGACTGCCAGATCTCCGGAGAATTGCGGAGAGAAGAGGGGAGCGGGGACCGGAGGATCGGGAGAGCCGGGGACCGGCGATCAGAGCCCAGCAGGAGGGAGAGGGAGCCCCGCAGCAGCACAGAGAAGGCGGCCGAATGCACGCGCTGCACAGCGGTGAGTGGGGGAAGTGCTGGACGAGCTGAGCTCGTCCGAAACACTAGCAGCAACTTTTTCTTGGACGAGCTCAGCTCGTCCAGAACGCTAGGGTGGTTAATTGATGCGATTCAAAATTGTATTCCAAAACCTGTAGGAACACCTTCCAATTCGAATCCTCTGGTCACAGCAGATCAGCAAGTAGGCGTTGATTACAATCACCTCAGATACACACAAAGCCATATGCCTCCCATGCAACCACCTGCTGGTCATTTAATTAGGCCACGTTGTGCATCTACCTCTACTGTTCCCATCAGAGGTCACCACCACCCCCAAACAGATTATTATCAGGGACTGGATTACAATACCACCCCTTACATGCATCCTATTGAGGGGTGCTATTCTCCACACTTTATTCAACCTTCCCAAGGTATGAGTAGTGGTGATGCAGCAGGACCCAGTAATGCCACGCCTTATGTCTCGCAGACAACACCACCACCACCAGCAGGGGCAAATACAGAGGGCAATGTCCTCACTGATTCCATGCAGGCAACCTCACTTTCTTTTCGAGAATCCCTGTACTTTGAAAACCTGTAAATCATGAAGTCCTATGCAAGGTTGTGTAGTTTTGGTTATTATACGTTCTTTAATATTTAAAGGTTTAAAATGGAAGGGTTCTAGTTAGAAAGTTTGTAATGTTTCTTAAAAGAAAGTAGTTTTGCACTTTGTGATTAACAGCATTATTATTTTAATGTCGTCGTTAGGATTACATTGTCCTTTAACTGAAGCCAACCACAAACAATGGCGTTACATTGAACATGGCAACACACCATGTTGTACGTGTGTGAAATGGTATGTGCTACTTGTTTTGTACTTTGTGTTGCCATGGTTAACGTGCAGTATAGTTAGCACACATAGCACTTTGTACTGTACTTTGCCTTCTACCCTTGCACTATTATAAGGCAAAGTAATGTATAGTAAAGTAGGCGTACATACTGAACAGTGGTACATTAATGAAAATTGGTGTTTATTCAGTAAGCATGATGAACAACTAAGTGGTGATTATGGAAATATATTTCATGAGTAAAATTCCATTTTGAGTGTAGGAAGATATTACACAGGTATGGAATGTTTCCACTTAGAAATATTCCATAATTGTGTTACCCCATAGTGAATAGATATTGTCATTAGTCTCATGAAATCTCCTTTGGAAGGACTCATCAATGTTTCACAAAGCTTACTGATTACAGCACAAGATTTTTCTAACTTGATAGTTGTGACATGGTAGTGTTCATATGCACATTACATGCAAACAGAACAAAACGGAATGTAGAGCACAAGCATGCAAGCTGCAGTAATGGAACTTTTATTTTCCAGGGTCAGTACAAGTATATTTTTATTTGTAAATAAATTGTAACAAAATAAACGTTCCATATATTACTGATGTATGCACTACACCCACCTAGCACTTAAAGGGACACTGAGGAGTGGCCGGATTTAAAGAGAATCTGTACTCTAAAATTCTTACAGTAAAAAGCATACCATTCTATTCATTATGTTCTCCTGGGCCCCTCTGTGCTGTTTCTGCCACTCCCTGCTGCAACCCTGGCTTGTAATTGCCAGTTCTAGACAGTGTTTACAAACAAAAGACATGGCTGTTACCAGCTTGTGATAGGCTGTGGAGAGGGTGTGTATAGCTTCTGCGAATAACAGCAGACAGCACATTCCTGCCTGAGCCCGACAGAGCCGACAGAAGAGAGAAGATTAGATTATATAACAGAGATAACACAGCCACTGTGCAATTAGGAAAGGCTGCAGTAAGCCAGACCACATTTGAACAGGTATCGGAACTTATGGGATAGAAGAAATAAGGCTGAAAATTTTGTTAGAGTCTCTTTAAAAGAATACAGTTACCTATGACTTCTTCCAGCTCACCGTAGGTGGCGAGTTCCCTCGGCGTTCTCCTGGCTCTTATCCCTCAGCCTCCGCCGCCCCGTTACAGGCGACACCCGGCCCGGTGAGCTGTAAAAGCTGTAAGTGTATTTTAAATTCGGAGACTCCTCAGTGCCCCTTTATTGATGTCAGTTATGTTAGTTTTGGCTAAGTGTTTCTAAGTTGTTTTACCAAGCGTAATTTTTGCGCCTTTGCCATAAAAGCATACCTTGCAATAAACACAGCACTGTTTTCAGTTCTGTAATAAAAATGTTCAACTTCACCAGTTTCCTTATTTTCTTTTTACAATTATGTATTTGACACAAAGAAAAATGTACTTATGTACAACTTAAAAATACAGGTTTGGGTGAGTAATGAAACTGAGTAATGCATGCCTCACGAAATGACATTAAGTGTAAACTTGTTGTTCAAAGTAGTTGACATGGTCTGTAATGTGTAGCGCAGTGGTGCTCAACCTTTTTTGGCCCGAGGGCCGAACTTCAAATCAAGAAAAATCTAGAGGGCCGGAACACATGCATACAAAATTTCGATGTAAAACTTTAAACGTTTTTCTAGTAACAGTTAACATGGTGTTGGAAATGGAAAGAAAACGACAATATAAGAATTGTTGTACTCAACATTTGATGCACATTTTCTTAATGAGAAGTTTGCGGCAGTACGGTACCTGGGTGTATGTGCAGAGGCAGATTAATGCAGCAATGGTATCAGAGTCCAGTACGGTACCTGGGTGTATGCACAGGGCAGATTAATGCAGCAATGGTATCAGAGTCCAGTACGGTACCTGGGTGTATGCACAGGGCAGATTAATGCAGCAATGGTGTCATAGTCCAGTACGGTACCTGGTGGTATGCAGTAATGAGCACGTGGCCTGTAGTGAGTTGGCTGAGGAGGCTGTCAGCTCTGCTGAGGAGGAACAGAGGCCTAATTACCCACACGTGGCCTGTAGTGTGCTGGCTGAGGAGGCTGTCAGCTCTGCTGAGGAGGAACGGAGGCCTAATTACCCGCGGCCTGTAGTGTGCTTGCTGAGGAGGCTGTCAGCTCTGTGTGGGGCTGAGGGGGCTGTCACAGCGTGTGCCCCGGTGTCTGCCCGCAGTGTCCTGCGGAGGAGGAGAGGATCGGTTGGTATTGCGTCTCGCGCATACACCAGCGTGTGCTCCGTATTCAGCCCCGGGTAGCGCTGGGATAGCTCGAAAGCCTCACTCATTGGTTACTGCAGGAACCTTCCTCCAATAGGAATTAGGCTGATTCCTATTGGAGGAAGGTTCCTGCAGTAACCAATGAGCGAGGCTTTCTAACTATCCCAGCGCTACCCGGGGCTGAATACGAGCACACGCTGGTGGTTGCGCGGGACGCAATACCTGCCGAGTGCCAATACTACGCAATACCACCCGATCCTCTCCCCCTCCGCAGGACACCGCGGGCAGACACCGCGCGGGCCACAGAAACTGGCTTCGCGGGCCACAAATGGCCCGCGGGCCGTAGGTTGGGCACGCCTGGTGTAGCGTATGTGACAAGTTTGTCACATACGCTACACCAGGCGTGCTACCCACTTCAGACCACTTCTCAAATACCTTGATGGTTTCGGTACTGCAAACCGTACATAACGACCAAACAAGGACCACACAAACACCCGTGAGTACAAGTTATCCTAAGGTGTAAGAAGGATGATTGTATGAAAGAGGCTCATTCTGAGAATGTGGAAGCTACATAGCAAAACATGAGAGCAAAAATGAACATCTTGAAAAATTTCCATTCATGGTAGAAAAACATATTTTGTCACCAAGTTAATGTCTAATGCTTATACCAATTTCGCCATAAATAGTTAACACAAGTCAAAACATAGTTTGCTAGGTCATCACGCAGGTGAAGTGCATCTCCACTCGCTCTGTTAGCAGCACGGTGAGCTGACATACTTATGGGGGTGTCAGAGTCGTCAAGATTTACACCCTCTTTTTCCCGCACATAATTGTGCAGTATGCACGCTGCCTTTATAACACACATGGTCAGGGGTCATTTGAAGCGACCCCTGAAATATTCACCACTTTGCAGCCAAAATGCCAAATGTGCACTCTACCATTCTGCGTGCTCTAGACAAACAGTAGTTGAAAGTGCGTTTGGTTGAGTTCACTCCACGCTGAGAGTAAGGCCGCATAATGTAGGTGGATAGTCCAAAAGCTTCATCGCCCACTAAACAAAAAGGACGATTTTGATCCGACTTGCCAGGCCATGGCATCGGAGTGGGCAAGTCCAAACGTCCACTTTCCATCAAACGTCCAAATTTCGAATTCTTGAAAATTGTGGAATCGGAACTGCTGCCATACGAACCTATGTCAACATGCAAGAACTTGTAGTCTGCATCGACTATCACCAGTAGAACCAGAGAGAAAAACATTTTGTAGTTAAAAAACCTACTACCACTACAGGGGGAACACACAACTCTGACATGCTTGCCATCAATGGCACCAATGCAATGTGAAAAATTACACTGTCGCCAAAAAAGATCAGCAACTTGCATCCACTTGCTTTCATCTGCAACTTCATATAGGTTGCAGCTTTCTCCATATCAGGATGCAGGTACTTAGAACTATGCACTGAATGGTACTTTTCCCCATACGAAATTCTTGGTTCAAGGAACTATAGGAATGTCCGGATGCTAGAAATCTGCAGACAAAACAAAACCATGGTAGGTACACGTAGTTGTGGTACAATACATCAGTATTCGTGAGGTGACCATTGCATGGCTGCAGTGAACCTCTTTCAGGTATGAAAACCATCAAAAATAAGTGTACCTGGTTATCTAGCATTTGTATATACACCTTACTACTGGACTAATTGTCTTGCATTACCGTCTCCACTAATGCCAGTGTGCCGTGGAAATACAGGGTTTAACATTTGCAAAGGTATGTACTGCAGTAAGTAACATGGCCAAAGAAAGGTGAAGTGGCAGGCTTGCAACAATGGCACCAGGTACCTTGGCAAGGCTACATAACCCCTACGGGATGAGTTATAACACAAATTACCTTAATGTCAACAACAGCCTTTCTGTTGGGGACACAGCCTGACAAAAGGTGGTATCTTCCCTCTTCAAGTCATCATGAAGGAACTCAAACATGTCATCAAATTTGAAGTAAAAACACAAGCAATAATTTGACATTACTAAGTATCTGTGCAAACCACAAGACACATTAACAGATTAAAACTAGCCATAACATTGTGACAAACACCACTGACCTAACTATGGACATTCTTGCATAAGAAAAACATTTCTCTGGGTGCTTCCTGAGATCCTCATATAGGGTCACAAACTGACCTTTCTCATTACGCTCGGCCAACAAAGGATGCACCCATTATCTCCTCGTTCGAAACCTGCACCTCAGCAACACAGAAACAATAATCAACACAGCCAATGCAGCCAAGCCCAACATTTTCTCTCTCCAAATACTCAAAACACTCCTATCACCTTCAAAATTTTTTCAAACCCACACACAAAGGAAGTGACATCAAAACAAAGAAAAAAAATTACACCTTTATTAGCACCTGTCCATGTACTCACAAAACGCATGAAGAGGAAAAACGAATTGCAAAAATGCATACAAACGCATGCATTTTTCTATGCGTTCTGTCCTGTTTGCAGACGCAGACAATGTGAACAGGGCCTAAAAGTCTATTGGTTTGATAAGGAGTGGCTCTTTAACCATTTCAGCCCGCAGGGATTTTTCTCCTTATGCATCAGAGAAATTTTCACCTCCCATTCATTCGCTAATAACTTTATAACTAATTATCACAATTTATTGATCTATATCTTGTTTTTTTCCACTACTAATTAGGCTATCTTTGGGTGGTACATGTTGCTAAGAATTTTTTTTTTATAAATGCATTTTAACAGGAATATGAAGAAAAAAAATGGAAAAAAAAATCATTATTTCTCAGTTTTCAGCCATCATAGCTTTAAAATAATGCATGCTACCATAATTAAAACCTATGTATTTTATTTGCCCATTTGTCTCGGTTATTACACCTTTTAAGTTTTATCCCTATCACAATGTATGGTGCCAATATTTTATTTAGAAATAAAGGTGCATTTTTTCAGTTTTGTGTCCATCACTATTTACAAGCTTATAATTTTAAAAATGTTCATAGTATACCCCTTCACATGCATATTTAAAACGTTCAGACCCTTAGCTAACTATTTGTTTGTTTTTATTATTGTAATTTTTTTCCCATTAAAAATTTTATTCAGGTAATTTTTTGATGTTGGGAAATAAACCGTTAATTTTAAATGTTAAAATGTGTTTAAATTGTCTTGAAAAATGTTTGTAGATGTAGTTTTACTATTTGGCCGCAAGATGGCCACATTGAGATTTTGGCGAGGAAATGAAAATACAGGAAGCTGTAAGCACGTTTCGAATATCATGAGTGAATGTAAGGGAACCAATAGGAGAATGTGAAATTGACTGACAGTGGATTTTGACCAATGGGAGTATGGACTAGGGGAGGTTTTAGTAATTATATGACCCACCCCCTCCCAAAGAGTATAAATGGAAGCTGACTAGCAGGTCCAGTTTGCTGATGGTAGAGCATGTCGCTATATTTGATTATATGTAGAAATGTATTTTTGAATCCACTTTGCACCCTTAGCACTGGGCACTCTTTCCCCTGATGAAGTCTCCAATTAAGGGGGTGAAACATGTTGGGTTGGTGGGGGTTTTTATGTAAATAGTGACTTAAATTAGTCGAGGATACAGTAATCATGGTCTCAATAGTAGGCGCTATTTAAACGAAAGAGACCTGGAATGTACTAGATCCTGTCCTCGTTCTGTATAATCAATGTTATATTTTTGCAGCTACAATTTTAAGATATAAATAAAAGTTATGTTTTAGGAGCAATTTTATAGGGTTAAACCTGATTTATAGATCAGAATTTGTTGTTAATTGTATTGCGAGAGACAAGTAATTGTACAAGAACGTGAGCTATTTTGGACCAATATTGAAGCTGTTCACAGAACATCTGTTGTTCCAAACAATACTGGGCAAATTGTCCATTGAAGAGTTCCAGTTGTTTTTCTAAGGCATGAAGCCTTTTTATCAGTTCAATACGATGTTTAGTCTGTGCTTCATGTATTCTTTGAGACTGAAATTTATCAAATTCCAATTCTTGTTGATCCAGGTTCCGCTTTTGGCAAAAACTTCTGCTTCTGGCATTAAAGCTTGAATTTGCTAGATGACTTTGTGTTGGATTGTTTTCTGTAAATTCAATACCCTCAGTCATCTCTTCTGGTTCGTTTGTCATAAGTAATAGATTGCTATCGTCCACATGGTGAACAGTTTCAGGCACTAGTGTAATATACACATCAGTGTTGTCATCATACACCGGCACACCCAGAATTTCAATTTCTGATACATTGGAATCTTCTTTGTCTGTAAAAAGCATGGTTGTTTCCGGTAGAGGCTGTTGCACTTTTTCCTTTGTTACAGGCAGTCGTTTCACTTTTATCTTTGTTACAGGCAGCTTTTTCATTTTTTTTCCTTGGTTACAGGCAGCTGTTTTTCTTTTACTACAGTCTGCTGCTTTTCCTTCATTGCAGATGCCTCTGAAACCAAAAACACATATATTGATGGATTGAAAAGTAAAACAATATTTTTCATTTTAACATTAACCAAATATATATATATATATATATATATATATATATATATATATATATATATATATATATATATATATATATATATATATATATATATATATTCACACTTCTCTAAGGTCAGTCCTTTTAAAATAAAAAAAAAATTCCACAAATCAGATCCCTCCACAATTCGAATTATTTTTTGTCAGGTCTGGGAATTTTAAGAAATATTTTTTGGCAAACTTTCAGCCCTTGATACCCAATTGGTATTAGCAGTGCCTTCTGCAAACCTAAAGCTGTCAGCTAGAACTTCTTTCTAAAATGCATAATTGTGCTTATTGTATTGTGGTAGTGGTATCCATTTTTCCTGCCTTTTGGTGCCACAATTGCAAACTGCTTTTAAAACTAATTCTCCACTGCAACAGGTTTTTTTTCTGATGACCACAGCTTGTTCTCAGTTTGTGTTGTGATTGTAAGTGCAGCTAGAGTGGTTTGCATTTCCATGCCGTCAATTCCAAAGTGAAGTCTTTTTATTCAGTATTTTAGGACATTGCTGTGGTACACTCCTAAAGGTCCATGGTGTCATCCCTATATGAAATGTTTAAAGTCTACAGTTAAGTCCTTGTCTAGAACTATTTTGTTCTAGGGATTTGTAGGCTAATGTATCAAAATGCAGCCAATATCCTTCTTCCTCTTGAGCATCGATTAACAGTGCATGTGAGCATTGTTGAATTATTACTGTTATAAACTGTTCTAATCACCTTGCTTCGACACCATCGTCTCACAGACTGTGAGATCACTTGACTCTCCACCCCGCAAACAGGATATAGACTTTCTCAGGCTTCTTCAATGTTTACGTTATTTATTCAGGAAACAGGAATACAGATAGATACATACATCATATCCTAGCCATGCCAATCTTCATGTTGCATTACAAGCTCGTGATTAGACTCCCTGCTGGAGTCTATCAGGTACCTTCTTCCTAACTACGTTACACTAAACTACCTATGTACAGCATACATTATATCAGATTACAGAAAGGAAGAACATGCTTAGAAGTCGTCCCAGTCAGCCTTGCTAGCTAGTGCAGAAGGAAGAAGCAGAAGTAGAAGTGACCTCTCGTAGCTCCCTCAGCCTTTAATACTGACTAGGAAAGAGTTAAATATGACATCATCTTCGCCACCCCCTAGACCAGATTATTGGTGGACCCACTCGTGGTGTCATCATACACACCTACTTGATTAATAATCAATGAGGCATTTCGCCTATATGCAGGACCGTGGATGTTTAGTAAACATGGCCAATGTTTTCTGTTCCTGTGGTTGAGGTCAGAGTAGTCCGATGGCCTTCTCTTAGGAACATGTTCTCAGTATCTGCGTGTATTCTCTGCTACACGCAGACCCTGAGATGCCTCTGCCTGCATCACAAAACCTCTATTTATTTTAAAGGCATACACTGCGGACAAGCCTTTTACATAAAACTCAGGCCAAGTAACTGAGGCCTACTTAAATTATAACAATCCCCCCTAAAACGGCTTGACCCGCAGATCCCAGCGTCTGAACCTCCCGGTACCTGGTTTCTTTTCTTTTATGTTTCACTTTTCGATGTTCGTGCTCACACAACTTCTCTGCTCTAGGCGATTACCCCTGGAAGAGAGAGAGCAAGACCTCTTGGTCTTCCTGTAACCAGGCTCTCTGGGGAGGCCCTACTTCTAAGTCCCTCTATACCACATGCTCAGCATTTGCGTCACTTACATATCACTCACAAACTTTCATGACCACAGAAAAGTGAAACTCGTTTGGTTGTTACAAAACGGAGCAGTGCCAGGTGCCTTCTAAAAGAACGCCTTTATACAATCAGCTCCATCACAGGTACTACTAAACCTATACCCGTAACCCTGTATATCCCTTAAAGAGTAACTGTCAGGCTGCAGAAGCTAATTTAAACCTCTATTCTCCTGTGTTAAACAGTTTAGAAGGAAGCTCAAAAGCCATTAGTGAAGATAAACATTTCAGTTACCTTTGATGTGTGCTTATCTTAAAGTCTGTTATAGACCCATAAAGACGCAAGCCGCAGCTAAACTGCAAAGCATTCTGGGGCCCTCCCCTCGGCTGCTAATGAGACGGTACAGGAGCTTCTAATCAGTCCAGCGCGAAGCACTGATAAATCTCGGGCAGACTACACTGCAGGAGTCAGCTATTGTTCCTAGCCACATGGCTCATTAATATTCACTGCACACCGTGTTGTTCAAGAACGAGCTTATCTGTGATCAGAAGCAGGCAGGACATGACGACACATTTGGCTTCACAAACATGGAGCCTGCCATGAGCTGTCAGGAGCATCTATCTCTGCATATACTATATACAAAATCTGTGAAATCCAAACGTGGACAGTGAAATGCATATGTAATGTAAGTACAGCCAATCTTTAGCTACTGATATATGTGTTTATTTTCTCTGAGACCCTATACCTAACAGCTCCTCTTTAATTTAAACTATTGGTTCAGGAGATTGTTTATGAGGCACCAATCCCTGGACCAGGTTAATTTGTTTTACGTAATTTTAACACGCAACCTCACCTGGATAATGATGCCTAAAGTTGTCATCCCCATCCAGACGACCAGTGGGTGTAGAAAGAACTTTGGAACCGCAGAGGCCCAGTCCGAGTGTCCCTGGAACATCACCGGAACCTTTGTCCACCAGGTCAGACTGGAACTCACCTGCTCATTTTTGTATTCTACCTCATGAAGATCACCTGTATCATGGTGAAATCTTACCTCTAACTTAGTGTACTGTTTGTTTAACCTTTGTAACAAAATGTGGTCGTCTTGGATCAAAACCTGTTCCCCTTTGTCCCATGTCATGTTCTCTTTCAGGACGGGAACTACCCGTGAAACTTTGCACTTTAGAGTTCTCTTAACAATTTGAGAAACAACGTCATACAACCTGGATGACTGGATCCATATGGGATCTCCGCTCCCATAATATGTTCCCCTTGGAAACTCCCCCTTATCGGAACAATTATGAGAATATACCTTGAATGTATCATTAGAACTTATGTTAAAAAACCAAACCTTTCCTTCCGCCACCGGAACTATCAGTTGGGCTTCCGGGTGGATCTTTTGAATGGTAGCCTCGCATTCTGCGTTATTGAGCCTGCAGGCTTCTTCACTAAATTTGACTTGCCCCGGCCAACGCAGGTACTTCTGCAAGAATTGCCCGCATGAGGACAACTCTACTTGCTTCACCTCCCCGTCTAGCACCAAAAAAGGTTGACCTCTCAGGTCCTGGTGTAAGACCCGGGTTGAGGTGGGAACTAAGGAAGTGGCGGTGCCTAAAGGAATGTTGCACCGTTTCCATTTGTTCACCCAAACATCTCGAAGCTGCCATGCAAAAGATCCTTCTCCAGAAAAATTAATATACCTCCCCTTGTCCAATCTCTCGCTGACAAAATATTTCCCCAGCTGTCCTGATTGGACCTCTTCCCCCCTTATCTCCTGAGGCACACTATGTACCTGAGGTCGGGAAGATTGTACTCTCTGCAATCGTTCGATTAAGAGTACCTCTTCACTTACCCAACTATCATGAGGATAAGCTGTTGCATATGGACTGTGTAATATCGTCCCCTGTTGTGACCCGTGTGGTGTGAATGGGGTTCCCTGTGTGGGCTTTCCCTCCCCCGGGGCCGCTCTCCCCACCCTCTTTGTCACCTGGAAATGTGGCTTGATCTCGATTTTTACTTCTTGTTTCGAGAACCACCCACCCTCGGCTTTCCAGCCTTTACGTGTGTAAAGTTGTTTCAGAGGCACTCTCTGTTGGTAGCTCCAGAGTGTGATGTTGTCCCCCGCGTCTCTCCGGCAGGAGAATTGACGCCTCCTACTCGTTCCTCTCCAATCTGGAACCATCTCACTCTGCATAACCAAGACAAGGTACCCCTGAATCACACACTCCACCTTTTGCACGTACCCATTGTACTGCAATGTACCTTTTAACAAACCTTTGGATCGGTGCGTCGATTCTGGGAGTGTGGTATTAAATAGCAGATTTACACTGCCATTCAATCCCCACTGCCCGCACACCTGACCCTTCAGCCCTTTCACCCACATTGTGCCATGAAATTTGTTTTCTCCTGGCACAAGTGCTCTTTCCCTCCATCCCTGCTTGGTCCATCTGTGCCAATCAGAGGGAGGTGTGAAAGGATCAGTACCTTTGTCACCCAACATTAACATGCTTGGGCCTTGCATTCTCATTAACCCCTTATTATACATGAGAATGTCCTCTCTTCGTTCTCCTAGGACGGAATGGCAACCTAGGATCACCATCAGCATGGTACTCTTCATTATAAAAGCACCACCTTGGGAAAGAAAAACATTAGCACTTTGCATTATGCTTTGCTCAGACAGTTTTGTTAGTCTCTTTCCGATCTCCGAAATCTCGTGTTTTAGTCTCTTTCCGATTTCAGGAATCTCGTGTTCCTCCAAGCTTAGATTGGCATCTGGAACCTTTCGCTTATCCGACTGATATCTCCATCCTTGCTGCCAGCACTGCAGCTGTCTCCATTCCATATTGCCAAACACCTGAAATCGAAATACAAACAAATCAATTCTTATTAATGATTTAGGATTCGCCCTGCGGCTTGTACTCTTTACCCTTTAAAATGATCAATATATACCGTAATTGATCTCGTTGTTTTATGGTTCTCATGAACTCTGTTTACTCTTATTGGTAGATTGGAGTTAAACTTCACCCCCCTACCTCAGTACTATCCTCAGTACTTACCTGTTTAAAATATGCTCCCGCGGACTTCACCTTTGGAAGCTCGCTTCACCTTTGGAAGCTCTCACCCCATTGCAGCTCACTCCACATCCCCCCTCATCTGTCCATGCGCGGCCGTCGCATGCACAGATTACGGATGCCACACCTGATGCTGCTTTGCAGGTGAGCCTGCAATGCTCTTACTCATTATCGCATTTACTTATCTAGAACTTCCTCGCGATACCAGCTCTGCTAGAAGTTCTGTGTGTTGTACCCTCTGATCAATGTTTGCCGTGCCACTACCTAGACTACCAAAAAAAACGGCTGCCTCCCTGTAGGAAGGAGCACTTTGCACTTAAACTACACAGGGTGCAGGGCTAAGCATACCAGCGTCGCATGCCTGTATGCAGATCCCTGAATACCCACATGGTAGGTAGTCACATGGCAAACAGCGTACTGATACACTGTCACTCTGTACATGGCAATTCTATCATCTGTATAATTGCCCCAAGAACTGCGGTCAGTTTTTGTTCTTTGTGTTACAATTGATAGGAGCTGGAAAAAACATATTTGACCAATCAGTGGACGAAAAAAAAAACGCACAAAAAAAACAGCCCCAGCCCAGCATAGACCACTCAGTCAAGCTCTGGCCCTGTCCACGACAAAAACCGGAAAAAAACGTTACCGCTCTGCAGAAGCGGCGACGGAAACCCGAATTGGGCAACTCCCTTTTTTCCAACTCCGGCACCCCCCTAATGCACTGTCCCCCCCTATACTCTATTGGGAACTCATGCTGCACCACCCATTAAGGTGCCCCACTTACAGGAATAATCCCGTAATCAACTCAGTACAGACCCTTCCCTGACCTGCACTGCTACGTGTGTCCCTGCACCTAGCTGGGACACTTTTCCTATCCGTGCTCCTGCTAATCATAGAGTAATAGCTTGTTGCACGTATCCTGGCATTCCTTTCCATGGACTCAGGGAAAACCTCTGGGGAAATACTTTGAGACCCGAGACACACAGTAGCATGTCTCTGTATTTCTACCCCCCTCCCTTTCAGCTGCTCTGCCCGGAGCCGCGAGCACAGCCTGACGTGACGTGGATCCCCCAGCCCCTCCTCCCCCCCTGCCATGACGTGTGGGGGCCATGACTCTCGGGGGCGGGCTCTCTCCACTGCCGCCATTTTGAGTCCTGGACTGCCAGCTAAGATGGCTGCTCCCATAGCAGCCTCTCGTTCCTATATCTTAAGAGATAAAACAAAATACAAACAGAACAAACATTTTATGCATAATTACAAAGCATCTATCCACAATGCAGAGTAAAAAAAAAATCATACATTCCTGGATGTCCGTAAAAACCTAAGGAGAAATCCTTGGGACGTGGAAAACTCCCTCTCTCCACAAATCACCTGCAGCTTATCTCAGCCATAACTCAGAACTACTACAGCACGCAGCATAACTCTAAACCACATTAACGGCTAGTACTGCTGAGACGAACAACAGACGAGCTGGCTGAACAACATAACAGATGCGGATATGTACAAGCATGTTAGCAACTCTGACTGGAAACGCACGGAGGAAAGACAAACAAAAACCTCACCCATTATCTCAGCTGTCACTATGCGAACTTACACAGCTACCCAGAGACAAGGGCTGTCCACCCAGCTCCCCGAAAAAAAAGAAAAAAGAAAAAAAAACAGCTCACCGAGAAAAAACGTACTTCTAAGTTTTACAACTGTTCTCTCCTTCCCTCTCCTGTCTACTCGGCTACCTCTCTCCCCTGTCCACCACTAACACTGTTGGTTTCCCTCTGCCGCGGGGGACCCCCCCCCCCTTTATCATCCTGCCCAGTCTCTGGACAGGGAGAGAAAAACAAAACAAAACCCAGAGAGAGAGAAAACAAAACATCTGCCACACAGGGACATCGAATCCTAAGAAACAATCAAAGCGCATAAACTCTGAAAACACATTCTGTATTTACAAGATGCGAAACCCGCAGCCTCCACGCTGCAATTAACACAAAACACAGAACACATTATCCTCCTCTCATACAATAAAGATAATGCAACATAACAACGTAAAACATACTTGCCTGAGCAGAGGACTTCGTAAGCCTGCGAATTCGACCAGCTTATGGCAACTTTTTCACGACACTGAGTGGATCTCTGGAACTCCTGAGCGTCATCTCTGTGTACCCACACTGTCTCAGCGGATCGATATCCAGCGGCAGCTGCCAGCCGGCCTCGGAGCGTTCCAGTCACCTGCGATCCGGTTTAGGCTATACTGTGTGTAGAAAAAAGAGGCCCCTCAAAAAGCACCACTCCAGCTACAATATTAACAATTACAAAAAGTCTTTATTAAGCATAATCAGTCACAAAATCAGGAATACAACCTGACAATAAGCTTAAAAACCATGATAAAATGTCCCATAAAATATCTCCATGCTGATAAATATTGCTTGCTGTAATAGTATATAGAGAAAATCTATCTTGCAACAATAAAACATAGATAAAGAGACAGGATAGCAGCTTCTCAATAGAAGCTGCTGCCTGTGAGAACCCGGGTTCAGTATTGCAGTACTATAACTTTAAGAGGCAATTGAAATGCACAACACCATGAAAAAATGATTAAATAAGTGAAACATAACACTTAGTGAATATCACCAATAAAAATTGGTTATTGAACAAGTGAAAAACAGGTCCAAGACGCGGACAAAGTGCTGAAATAGTGCAAATATCAAGATAAATAAACACAATCTTACAAAAACTATAACATTGTATGTGCAAATAAGCTCCTAATGGAAACTGACAGTGCAGCAGCCCACAGTTGTGTACACAGAGAAAGTGCAATAGGGCAATACTTAGCCAAGTGGAGATTGAAGATGCAAGCGTGCAGCAGGAGAGACGGAGGATCCTCCGTCTCTCCTGCTGCACGCTTGCATCTTCAATCTCCACTTGGCTAAGTATTGCCCTATTGCACTTTCTCTGTGTACACAACTGTGGGCTGCTGCACTGTCAGTTTCCATTAGGAGCTTATTTGCACATACAATGTTATAGTTTTTGTAAGATTGTGTTTATTTATCTTGATATTTGCACTATTTCAGCACTTTGTCCGCGTCTTGGACCTGTTTTTCACTTGTTCAATAACCAATTTTTATTGGTGATATTCACTAAGTGTTATGTTTCACTTATTTAATCATTTTTTCATGGTGTTGTGCATTTCAATTGCCTCTTAAAGTTATAGTACTGCAATACTGAACCCGGGTTCTCACAGGCAGCAGCTTCTATTGAGAAGCTTCTATCCTGTCTCTTTATCTATGTTTTATTGTTGCAAGATAGATTTTCTCTATATACTATTACAGCAAGCAATATTTATCAGCATGGAGATATTTTATGGGACATTTTATCATGGTTTTTAAGCTTATTGTCAGGTTGTATTCCTGATTTTGTGACTGATTATGCTTAATAAAGACTTTTTGTAATTGTTAATATTGTAGCTGGAGTGGTGCTTTTTGAGGGGCCTCTTTTTTCTACACACAGTATAAATCTTTTTTGACCCCAGCACACTCTACTATTCACAAGGGTGCGAACCAACATCTTTTTCCCGGTTTAGGCTATGACTGATGTGCACTTACAGTCAAAGTTTAACATCCACAAGTGTCGCCGCTGGTTCCCTCGAATTGCAGCCCGTGTGTGCTCGGCTCCCACACACTCACCCCAGCTTATCAGTATCAGCTTGATAAGCTTTACAGTCCGTGTCCGTCTATTCCGCTTGTTTTGCTGTGGAATATCTTGAAACCACTTTCTTCGGCCCCGGCCCCGTCTGCCTGTATTGCTAGGCAGGGAAGGATTTCAGCACCACTGTTATAAACTGTTCTAATCACCTTGCTTCGACACCATCGTCTCACAGACTGTGAGATCACTTGACTCTCCACCCCGCAAACAGGATATAGACTTTCTCAGGCTTCTTCAATGTTTACGTTATTTATTCAGGAAACAGGAATACAGATAGATACATACATCATATCCTAGCCATGCCAATCTTCATGTTGCATTACAAGCTCGTGATTAGACTCCCTGCTGGAGTCTATCAGGTACCTTCTTCCTAACTACGTTACACTAAAATACCTATGTACAGCATACATTATATCAGAATACAGAAAGGAAGAACATGCTTAGAAGTCGTCCCAGTCAGCCTTGCTAGCTAGTGCAGAAGGAAGAAGCAGAAGTAGAAGTGACCTCTCGTAGCTCCCTCAGCCTTTAATACTGACTAGGAAAGAGTTAAATATGACATCATCTTCGCCACCCCCTAGACCAGATTATTGGTGGACCCACTCGTGGTGTCATCATACACACCTACTTGATTAATAATCAATGAGGCATTTGGCCTATATGCAGGACCGTGGATGTTTAGTAAACATGGCCAATGTTTTCTGTTCCTGTGGTTGAGGTCAGAGTAGTCCGATGGCCTTCTCTTAGGAACATGTTCTCAGTATCTGCGTGTATCCTCTGCTACACGCAGACCCTGAGATGCCTCTGCCTGCATCACAAAACCTCTATTTATTTTAAAGGCATTCACTGCGGACAAGCCTTTTACATAAAACTCAGGCCAAGTAACTGAGGCCTACTTAAATTATAACAATTACCTCTTCCATCCATTTTTGTTTGTTAATCACATGACGAAGCACAGTTTTCCAGTTTTGAAACTTTTTATTCATTGTTTTTGCAGTGTTTTACACTCCACCAAAGTGTGTGTTCAGCTTGTCAATCCAGAACTTCAAGGGAGAACATCCAGCTCTCTTTCTTGCCACTTTTAATTTAGTACAAATGCTTTTTGCAAAATGCCATATGTCGAAATGGTGGTCAATCATAGTATATTTCTTGCGCATAATTTTCCTGATACTGACAGGGCAGTCTGTTGTTAAATGTAGAATGTCCAGTTGTTTATTGCCCAAGTCAGACATTGCTTAACTACTTGGCCACTACCAGTAAGAGTATCTACGTCCCTGTATTTACACAAATATAAACACTTGGTTCTGTTTCTATTTTTAGAACACACTAACTCTGTATCTCCATCTTGTGGCCAAAAAGTAAAACCACGTCCAAATACCCTATTATACACCTTCCCACAGAAAAATGAAAAAAACATTTTTATTATTTTTAAAAACTTTTGGAGGTCAAGTGGTTAAATCCATACTTCTCCATGGCACTTGAAGAAGTGCACTCAATAACCTACACAATCGCAAAATCAACAGTCTTATGTGACATGAGGTCCATGAATGTATATACACAGTATTTAGCACTGTGACCTGGGCTGTCACACTGGCCATCACCTCCTATTGTCACTGGAATGTTTTCTTTATCTTCATGAGCAAAATCTTTTTCTTTTTGCCATTTATTGTGAATTGCAGGAAAACAGTTTTTTTTGATAGTCACAGAAGGTGGAATGTGACATTTTAACCAACCTCAAAACATCCATAAAGTGAGCTATATTACTGTAACTAGATCTGGAACATAGTGTCAATGCAGCCATTGTACATTTTTTTGTGTGGCATCTTTTGATGCGCAGTTGAGATTCAAAAATTGAACAACAATGATCATTTTTGCAAACACAGCGAACAATATTAGCAGATTCATCCATTTGCTTGTTGGTTGTACTGTTTGATGACATAAGAGATCGGCTTGACATTTCACTTTGCTTATAAGCAAAATAAGATTCAAAAACAAGAAACTTTTCTTATGTCTACACAATGTCTTAAGTTGTGACAGTAGGAACAAGTTCATCTTGTATTGGTTTTAATAGACTACCTTCAGATTCAGTAACAGTGATATCTTTCGGGTCAAACTCCTTCCCGCTTGACAAATTAATCTGTTCAGAACAAGCAGTAATTTCAAGAGTGTCTGAAACCCTTGAAGCTCTTGTTGACATTAGACTATTTTTTAAGCCAATTCATGCCGACGGCGCTCAATCGGCACACCAGCCGGTGTACAACTAGCTGAGAGTAATTGAGAAAGTTTTGCTTTTATAGGACTTTTGGAACAAAACAGTAGACCATTCAGTACCTCCTTTTATAGGTGTTGACAAATCTGTGTTATATGGATGTTCATCATGATCCACAATCATTTTTTTCTCTATTTCCATCTGAATCTATGAATCGGTTAAAGTGTTTGTATCGCGTGCTGTCATATGACGCTTGTAGCACTGACAAAAATTGGTTGATTCAGGTGTTTTCTTTGTTATAACTTTTTTGAAACTTGTCTTTTCCTGGAAGAAAGAATCCCTCATTGATTAGTAAGTTGTCGGGTACCAATGGGAATATTGTTGGTATTGATCTCTTTTTTTTTTAACACTTTTTTAGTTCTTTCAACACCGTAACAATCTTGTCCAAAATGGGAAGAACGCATTTCTTAAAAGGTCTGTTGACTTGTGTTCAATTATTTTTGCAATTAGTTTATCAATTTTGCAAAGCATGTCCAGTGCTTTCCAACCAGTTTTTTACAGCAGTAGAAAACACATGTAGGATGACATCTTGCTGTCTGGTGGAACATCCGGTGCCACGACCACATCCCTCAATGATACAACTTTTCATGACAGTAGTAACTGGAAAATAAAATATAATTAAAGACAAGGTCAATATTATTATACATGTAAATGTAAAATACTACTGATGTAGCCCTGCAGTGAACACAGCCTGCAGCCCTGGACAAAGGACAAAGTGCCACGTATCTTTCCCCCCCCCCCCCCCCCTTGTGAGCAGACCTGTGATGATTGCAGCCATGGATGACATTGGGCTCAAATCTGGGAACGTTTAGTTGTAAATAACTGCATGCTACTTAATTTACTGCATGCGGAAAATCAACTTTTGGACTGGCAGATTTAGTAAAGTATTACCACATTTGGTAATTATGTGTTCATTTTTGAGTAATACTGTGTGGTAATTTGTGGTAACATACCGCAAACTTGAATTCTGAATCGAAATAAGGGGTGTGTTTGTGTGTTTTTTTTTACTGCCCCTAATCAGACCTATCTCTACCACATGGTAAATTCTGTGACAGAATTGTCAAATCTGTTACTATAAAATTGAGCCTTTTTCAGCTTGTTCTTCATGAGTTGAATGTTGTGCAAGGGAGGAGACATCAGGAGAGAAAAGCCACTACCATTTTGGCAGGAGTTTTTAGAGCAAGAACCATACTTGATAACTTCTACGATCTGGAAGCAGTGATGTAATTAAGATTAAATAGAGAGATGATACACTGCTTGTTTGATCAGACAGGAGAACACAGAAAAATGGTGCTGTCCCAGGGATGGTGAAATTGCTCACAGCTCTGCAATTTTTTGGGAAGGCTTCATATCAACAAGTGTTTGGTGAAGTCACAGGAATCTGTCTGGGCGTTGTCACACTGGTGCAGTAATTTTACGGTGTGATGCACCATAAGTGCCGTTTTCAGATGTACACTACCACGCAGTTCTGCGGCAAGATGCGGTGGACTGGAAGTCGTGTAAGTCTATGGTGACGCAGGTTTGCTTAAAAATGTATGTGCCGGTGTTGTGAAGTCCATGCGCTGAAGTGTATTTTTACAATATGCTTCTATGCACTTCTGTATTTCCAAAACAGGAAGTGAGCGCAAACAAGCGTCACTTCCTGTTTGGCCGTCAGCCAGATGGGGTTACCGCATATTAACATGGTAATCCCCGTATGCCTGTTTTTGGCAGTCTGAAGCCAGCCTGAAGCAGCCTTCTGTCCAGGCATCACAGAGGTTGTCAATGCCATTTGAAGTATTGCACACCATTATACATATTTACCACTGTTGTAGCAGTAAGTGGGATGAGACGGAAAGCAGAGTCTATTCCATAGTGGGTTTTCCTTAGGTGCACTGGACTGCACTCATATTGCACTGAATTGTTCCAAAGATAAGGCGCACATCTATCGTAATAGAAAATATTATCACTCTACTAATGTTCAAGTCTTGTGTAACGCAGACATGCTCATCACTAACTTGGTGACCTGGTATCTGGGCTCTTGCCATGATGCCCACATCCTAAAAAAATTTGCATTATACCACAAGTTTCAAGCAGGAGAAGTATGCGACGGTTGCATTTTGGGTAAAATATCATTTTGTAATTGTGCAATTTTGATGCCTGTGGTGATGCAGAGACACATTTGCGCATGTCATCCACACGCATGTTATCAGGGCAGAATGAGAAGCAGTCTTAGTACACTTAGGACCATATCAAATTACAATGTTTGCCCACGATAAGCACTGGTGAGTTTTTAAATTAGGCGATGGGAGCATCGTCTAATCCAATTAAATTTAACACCCTCCCCCGGGCCGTAGAGAACTTGCTTGGGCGAAATGATTGCCTGGCGAGTTCTTCACACTCTATCCAATTACAATTTTCATGCTGCTGAAGCAATTTTTTTTTTATTTGTCGGCCTTCAACTGCAAACCTGAAGTATGTTTCCAGCTTCTACTTTCAGCATTATCACAGTGGTTCTAAAGGACAAATGTGTGATATTGTATATTGACCATTAACTTGTATAGCTTCTAACAATGTTAAAAAGTATACACTTTTGTCTAATGTGATGTTGGATCAGTTTGAATCAGTTTTTGCTGAAAAACCTGCATAGCACTGGTCAGAAAACAAAAATGCAGTAATATGTAGTTAGTTTGACTTTTGAATGTTGCGCTTTAGTATGTAATATAGCTTTAAGTAATAGCCCAAAAAGGCTTATATGTGTGTTTTTGAATACTACTGTTTCATGACAGGCTCAGTGCATTTGGCACCGTTGGTGAGCAAAGGCAGCAGTTGAAAGAGCATGCCATGACATGTCCTCTTTAAGAACAGTATGTTGCCTATTACACTTTTGAAGGAAGCTAAAACTTCTGCTTCTGGCATTAAAGCTTGAATTTGCTAGATTACTTTGTGTTGGATTGTTTTCTGTTACTTCAGTACCCTCAGTCATCTCTTCTGGTTAAAAAAAATAGGCCTCAGGAGAGTAAACATTCCAAAAATAGGATCCCTCCAAAATGTTCTTACAAATAAAAATAAACTACAGTATAGGCAATTGCAAAGACCACTTCCGTTATAACATTTTCCAAAGTGGTTTTCCTCTGATCCACTTCAACACAACATTTTTTTTAATATATATTTAATAACGTAAACTGAACCAGTCAATAGATGGACAATAACATGCCGGACAGATATGTGATTGTTACCTAAGAGAATGTAAGTGGTAACACGTGTTGCCTCAGTCTAGGTTTACATATGGGGAGCACAGGAAGAGACAAGAGTTGAAAAGGAGGAGCAGGAGACAAGGGGGGAAAGGAGGAGGAGATAACAAGAAGAAAAGGGGTGACAATAGGAAGAGAAGACAAAGGGGGAAAGGAGGAGGAGGCAAGGGGTGAAAATAGGAGGAGGAGGAGGTAACATAGGGAAACACAAGGAGGAGAGAAGGGGGGAAGGAGAAGGGAGAGTCCAAGTGGTAGGGTTGGTGAAAAACAGAAGAGCTAAATAACTAAAAGAGGGGAAAATTAAAGTAATACTTACTTTCATGTAAAATGATAGAATCACTACCTCTGTTCACCCCAACGATAGAATCTTTGTCAATTGCCATTCTCAGGATTTCTTCATAGTCCTTGAAGTATACAACTTGACAAATGACTTTTTTTTTTTACTGTACAACAATAATGCAAACAACGTTATCCCAAACTTTATTTGAAGTGGTCAACAATTAAAAGTAAATTATTTATGTTATTTCTTCACTCTCCTTTCTGTTAAAACTTTAGATATGTTGTCTCTCAGAACTCGTTTTATATCCTGATATCTTTTTTTGACATTGTCCATCGACCTTTTACAGTGTCCGACACTATTGACTGCCTCCGTGACCTCAAGCCACATTTGTTGTTTACTATATGAATCTTTTGTAGCCTTATACTTCCCAAGCAATGGGTCAAATAGTGGTACTATAGTGTCTATCAAGGCGAGTTTTTCACGGCGTGTACATTTTTTATTTCTTTCTCACATATCCATTATTTGGCTTTTCTTATATTTCACACTTGTAGAAGTTCCATATCATCATTAGAAATGTCAACTGAATTGTCATTTACAATCGACAATTTCTAACCTGACTTTTGCTTTCCCACATACTTTTTGTTTTGCTGTTATTTTTGACGTGGATTCTTTGTTACCCTTTATCCCACTGAGAGGTACTGGTAGGTTTCTGAAAATGTAAAAAAAAGACACAATTGAAAACATGGGTCTTTGGGTCTTTAAGATGTTACTGCAAAGCCTTTGTGGAGAGAATGTGGCCATATTGTATAGATATATATTAGAACATACACACAGCCTCCATGAATAGTCATATCTTTTAGCATTTTCATTGTTTCATTGTCCCAAATACACAGCTAGACTGGTGTCATCTGTTCCGTCCCCCCAAAAGAATAACAAAACACCTTCTCCGGACAGATGACTTCATCCAATGGAAGGTACATGACGTTCCCACTAGAAGATACCTGAGGTTTCAATTATGGCAGTGAATACCCGTGCAGCAATCCCCCTACCAAAACAACTGCACATGAACCCATAAACAATGCATATTTTGATAACAAAAACTGATAGTGTTTTTGATCAAAAGGAAAAAATGTATGTCAATTAAAAATATTTTTTTTTTAAGTATTACATTTTTTTCTGCAAATATTCTTTTAAATTAATATTAACACTGGACATTGATAGCTGACTTTTCCATACCTGTAGGACAGTGGTTCCCATCCTTTTTGAACTTGTGACAAATCATGCCAAATTCTCAAAGCCAAACGCTTAGATCTCCGCGGCACATCACATTTGGAATGATCGCACAGTACTGACAATGTGGACCACACGTTATAGCTACGGTGTGTCGCCCCACCACAAAAAAACACCCTCAGACTCCATATAGGTAGGTAGCCAAGTGTAGGTGCCCCCAGTATAAGTAGCCAGCTATAAGAGCATGAGCAGGCAGCAGCTCACTCACCAGTTCCCCCATACCAGCACTGACATCACTCTTCACCACTCCATTCTGCCTCCTCTCCGCTCATAGTTAGAGCAGGGCTACAAAAATGGTTAAGGATTTTTGCATTGGTGGACATTGGCGGCCATTTTTTGTAGCCCTGCTCTAACTACAGATAGAGCGGAGTGGGAGACAGAGGCAATGAGCAGGGACACATAACCGATGCTGCCGCGACACACAAATGTACCGCAACACACAAATGTACCGCAACACAAGATTTGGGAGACACTGCTGTAGGGAAAAATATTTAGAGAAAATTACTTACACATTTAAAAAAATTCCTTTCATGGTGTACAACTTCTTCCTCTTCATCACTTTCTTTCCTTGACACATTCTTCTTTTTAGAATTTCACTTTGAGTCATGGTTTAATTTTGTGCTAGATTGCTGAGGATAGACAAAGGGCTCGATTCACCAAGCGGTGCAAAGTGTTAGCACCATGGTGAAAAGGCCCTTATCACGCCTAAAGTCACTTTAGGCATGATAAAGGAGGCCTCGCGCGCAAAGTTTGGGCGTACCGGCGTGATGCAGCTCCGCGCTCCGCGCGCAAACGAGGCGCACCGCGTGATGCAGCTGTTTCCGCGTGAACATGCCTCCGATCGCGCGTACTACGTCCAAATCACGCGAAGTGAACTTATAAATAAAATAACATCTGTTTCAACGTTGACTTCGCGCGTTCGGCGGTGCGCGCGCGCGCGCGCCATTGCCACTACGCGTGATGGGCAGTAGGCGCCGCGTATGCCCAATCAATTAATGATGTTAATACAATAATGTAGTTAACATCTAACAGGTGTTTTTGGCCTTTATAAGTTTGGCTTATGAGGAGAGGATTCAGTGAGGATTCAGTTTGTGATTGAGCAAGTAAGTGCTGTTTGATGTTGTGCCTTCCATTTATTTTCAAGGTGAAATACTACTTTTGTAACATATTTGTTTGTGTCAATGTGAATGAATGTGTATTTTTATTATGAGTTGAAGTGAGTTGACTATGATGTCCTGAGGGGTCCCTCTGCTCATGGGCCCCTGCTAGTGTGAATGCCTTGAGCATTGGTAGGTCAAAAATGTCCTGTATGTGCAGTGTTAGTTAGTACAAAGTTGTTATTGTTATTTCCTTTCCAATTTCATTTGCAGATGGAGCCTTTTGCTAGTTGGTTGAGCGAGGCTCGGGCTGTTGACCGCATGAGCCGCTATAATCTGCGCAGGAGACGGATTCCACGTCTCATCCCGGAACGCATTGATGTTGCGTTGCTTTCAGACAGAGAACTGCTGAGGCTGACAAGGCTGAACAGGGCAGCCTTTGATGAGCTGTATGCTCGTTTGGAGACCTATCTCAGGCCATTAACATCTCGAAGTCATGCTGTGAGTGGGCAAACTAAGTTGTTTGCCTGCAGTTCCTGGCCAATGGGAGCTTTCAACGGCTGGGTGGCTTTGCCTGTGGGGTGTCCCAGTCCACCATGAGCAGGGTTATATCCCAGTTCCTGATAGGCATGCGGCGGATAAGCAGAGAGTTTATCCACTTTCCTAGGTCTCGTGCCCAATGGGATGCAGTCAAAGTGGCATTTTACCATCTTGCCCAAATGCCCAATGTCATCGGGGCCATTGACTGCACCCATGTTGCACTTGTTCCTCCAAGTGCCGATGAATACATGTATCGGAACCGGAAGCTTGGCCATTCGTTGAATGTCCAAGTAGTGTGTGGCCCTGACATGGAAATATTCTCTGTTGTCGCTAAATTCCCTGGTTCGTGTCATGATGCCCATATTTTGCGTGAATCTGGCCTTTTTAATTTTTTTCATGCGTTTTATCGTGAAGGCGGCTGGTTGCTTGGTAAGTTTATCCTTTTTTTTTTTTTTTTTTGAGGGAGTTTTGCATTTGTCCTAGATATATCGGTATGTCTAATGCTGCCCTACTAATTTGTTTGCTTTGTATTACATTCAAGGTGATGCAGGATATCCTTGCCTGCCCTGGCTTCTGACACCTCTTGGCCATCCAAGCAATAATGCGGAAGAGGCCTATAACAGAGCACATGTGCGTACCCGTTCTGTTATAGAGCGTTGTTTTGGGCACTTAAAAACGCGTTTCCGCTGCATTGACAACAGTGGAGGTGCGTTGTTATACAAACCACAGAAGGTCATTGACATTATAGTGGCCTGCTGTGTGTTACATAACATTTGCATTAAGCAAAACCTCCCTGGCTACAGGCTTCCACACACACCCTTGTCTGTGCAATCCGATGACTTTGATGAGGAAGAGGAGCCTGATGAGGCTGGCAATGTAGTGCGTGGAAGAGTCATTGTAGACTTTTTTGAGTGATTTTTTTTTTTTTTTTTTTTTTTTTGCTCCCTTTTTTGCAGCGTAGAGTAAATATTTGGACTATCAATAGTACGCTGGGCATAGGCTTGCAATGCTGTTGTCCATGTATATTGTGGCCTACACGTGTATTTGTCAAAAATTAATGAATAATGTATGTAATTTGCACACTGCATGCCATTGCATGTGTCCATTGGGCAGTGTCAGGTAATGTCTACCTGTATTGGAACGACCGCCACTAGCGTTGCGCTCCCTGCCCGCGCCCCAGCCACATACAAATCATGCACGCCGCAATAGACGCCCCCAAAATATTTCCGGTCGCAAAATGGATTGCCAGGTGCCATTTGCACAAACTATTAGCACCTGAATAAATCACAGTGATCGCACAGTTGGACACTGTCCAACTGTGTGATCACTGGGATTAATTCTGCTTGCAATAGTTATTGCAAAAGGCACCTGGCAATGCATTTTGCGGCACGAAAAACGCCGTTGCAGGCTGGACTGTTACTACAACGTGCAGACTTACATGTAATGCAACGTGGCCAGTGTGAACAGGCCTCGTGTGACATTGTTGTGTCTTACAGGCTGCCCTAACCTGCTCCTGTAATGTCCCTGGGTGCAAGCAGCCTAAACGGGCCCTAAGTAGCTAATTAATAGCTCTGTATGTTTACCTTTAATTTTTACTTCAGGCTCTCCTGTGTTGTGTGCAATATACGCGTATAGCGCAGAGTCCTATGCGCGTATAGCGCAGAGTGGTATGCGCGCACGCCGCGGGGCACCGTGTGCGCGCGGCGTTCAGTGACATGTGCATAGCGCGCTACGTGGTACGCGCGCGTTGGCGCCCTTAGGAAACAGGAAGTGACAGGAAGTGACTCATCTGGTGAGAGGGAAGCAGACTGATCACCCATCATGGTCCAGCACTTCACCAGGCGTGAGCGAGTTTATTTGGCCACCGTAAGTATCTGAGTTTGTGCCTGTGTATTACATGTATCTGTTGTCTTGCCTGTATATATGTCTGTATGTAGTTGTTTGTTGTTGTTGTTTCTTCATTACTGTATATCAGGGTGTGGTTCCAACCTGCCTCTATCACAGACTGTTGTTTTTGTAAATGTTGCCATGTCTCTAGATCTGATTGATGATATTGACTGTCTACATTCTACATTTTGATCAGTGTCAATTTCAGCCGCATGTTTTTTATGACAGTATTATAAATGTGTTGGTTTATTAAGTTGTCATGTGCTAATGCTGGAAAATGTCTTGTGCTGTTATGTGGCATTGGGGAAGCAGAAGCTTCTTTTAACAATGTTATTTGTAGTACTTAAAGGGCCAGTGCACAGTATATTTTTGGGATGGAAAAGTGTTGTATTGAAAGGCTAATTATGTGGCAGTGGTTAATGGTTTGTCCTTTGTGAAATGGTTTGTTCCCATGAGTGATGTTACCCCTTGAGCACCAGAGCATTTTTCACCCTTCTGTGCTACTTCCATTCAATTGTTTTGAACGTTAGCTTTACTTTTCGCAATGAAATGAACTCAATCTTGTTTTTATCCACACAAAATAGGGTTTTTGGAGGTGTGACATTATGGCAATTGTTGTTTGCTTTTTTTCATATGTTGTAATGGGGAATTTGCCCAAAATGTGTGTCCAAATAGTTTGGCCCTCATTAGGCAAAATATAGTAGTTCAAACAAGCCTGGTACTGTATTTAAAGGGACTCCGAGCAGTGCATAAACTATGGAAAGATGAATATCATGTAAAGCTCTCTTTCTCCTCGTTCAAATTATATATACACCGCCGCCCTATGCCTTTTCAGTTTTGCTATGTTCAGGATTGTAATTGCCGCAGCAAAAATTTGGCTTGCAAATATCCAGACAACTAAAAGGCGTAGAATGACAAATTTGGTGTTGTCTGAAAGCGGAGAAAGATACCTTTTCAATCATGCCCATCTTGCCATAGTGATCTTGTATTACACAGGGCGACATTTTTGCTAAGTCAACAGCTCCATTCAGCCACAAATGTTGCCGTGTGTAATCCAATTTAAGTATGGAAAGATGGCTTTCATTGTAAAGTAATTGTTTTACTCTTTCTGCCGACAGCTCAATCGACATTCTACGCCTTTTTGTTTTCTCTATCTTCGCAACCAAAATGTGGCCCGCACACATTACAATAGCAAAACCACTCAACAATAAAAGGTGTAGGGCGCTGGTTTATATATCATTGCAAAGAGGAGAAAGAGAGCTTTCAAATTAGCTGCATCTTTCCATAGGCTATGCCCTGTTCGGAGTCCCTTTAAAGACCCTGAAATTTAGGTGCACATTTGTCCCGGCTAGAAACCAATGATATTTGGCTCTTGATCTCATTTTTTGTTCCAAATATTGCATGTGCTAATTAAGGAGAATGTTTTCCCATTTGGCCTCCATCCATAATTCCAAGTGCATAGTTTGGAAAGTAACAGTGTTATACCCTCTTGACAGAACAGTTTTCCACATTCAATCCCTAAGGTATTTTTGATATTTTATTGTTGTCTTTGGTCATATGAAATCATAACATTTGAGGAACTGTGGCCGGGAATTATGGAATGTTTGTGTGGGCCAAAAAAAATAGTGGTATGTGAAAAATGCTTTAGGGTGTGGTTGGACTATTTGCACACAAGATGTCCACAGTAACTTTTGGTTGATGCGCCCTGCAAGCGTTCTTAAGTACGCTTGCAGGAAGTAGTACGATGCTGAGCCCAAATTTGTAAGGTCACAATAATTGCACTGCTTCTCATAGAAGCAGCGCATCATTGCAAGGGTTAGATCAATGACCGGTAATAGTTTAGCCCGTTCATTGATCTCCAGCTCACCAGCCAGTGTGCATGTGAGCGTTCCCATGAGCGCCTTGGACTGCGGGAAGAAGGGATTTGGCCATCCCTGTTAGTGAAAGGAGAGAAAAATGGGCAGATAAATACCTACACGGGGGGGGGGGGGGGGGGGAAGTGGTTAATTAGCTGCTGACCTTGTTGATGCAGGAATGCAATGTAGCTGGGTATTTTGCACACACTGTAAGGCTGTGTCACCAACTTGGTGAAACATTTGTCAATGCCACAGACAACACAATTTCAACACCATGGTATGTGGAGTTGCTGAAGGCAAGGGTTTATAACCCATTACATTAATACTCATGCCCCTGTAGCGACCTTTAGAGGAATGTATGTGTGTGTGAGAAGGGCTTGAGGCCACTTAGGCTATTAAGTCACTGAGGGCACCACCACCACAAACCTATTCTCCCTTGGTGTCCTGTGTTGTAAATGATGTTTGTGACTAGTAGCCTGATCGTAGTAATACTGTGGCGACAGATCACTCTACCCTCCTTGTACTGATGACTTGGGTGGGATTTGTGAAGTGTTATTTAGGCAGTAATAGTTTGTATGTAATGGGTGTGGGCGCTGGTAATGGCACGCTAGCAGCAGCCAACATAACTCCTTATCTTGGTTACTGTATCACTGGCAAGCTGACACTGAGAAAAGGTCCTCAATCAAATATGAGGAATTGGTTGTGTGTGGGTAATGTTTGTGTAACTTAACCAAACGTTCACTCTTTTCGCAAACAGACGGGGTGACATTTTAGGAAATGTATGTATTAACTTCACCAATTAACATTATTTGCATTAGCCAACATAAAGGTCCCCAAAGTCTCATGTCAAACATGTGTAATGTACAGTGTGTAGCATACACACAACAATGCTGTGTTTGTTGTCATTCTGTGCTTGAAACATTTGTTGTTTAAGTGGCTCACAGATTTCAGACTCAGACAGCAAGTGAGAGTTGCCTCACTGCAACAAGCAAATTAATATTAACTACTTACTATCCAGATAATGAGTTATCATAAAATACATTACATTAGAGTTAACAACAATCCAATCAGTGTCAGTACAGACTCAGGAGTGAGTCACCCACTTAAAATACCACATATGTCACTCTTTCAGACACAAAGTGAAAAGGAACACAGCATAGTTGGTTATTTGTGTGCTACCCACTGTACATACACATGTCTATCTCAGCTATACTTTCATTTGAAATTAGAATTTATTCCCAATCTTGTTTCTCTTACAGACACTCCTCCGTACCAACTATGACGGGATGACCGATATGTATCAGAAGAGGCGGGTGATGGAGGAGCTGCAGCGTGAGCTCCGCCAGAACTTCCGGGGCCACCACACCATTACCCAGATCCAACGGAGGTGGTCCGACATGAAGCGCAGGGAGCGGAGCTTCGTCCGAGAGGTCCGCCGGGAGCATGTTCCTGGTAAGTAATGTATATGAACGATCAGCATTATGATGGATGGCCGCTGGTAATATAAATATGTAATTTACAGGTCCCTATGTAATTATTGTGTGTGCCATGCTTTCTGTGTTTATGTGGCCCAAATTGTGGACCGAAGGAGCCTCAATGCATATTGCAGGGGTAGCTTAAGTAGGTTTTATGTGGGATCATTACCTAGAGCACAGGAACGAGCATGCATCTCTATTAGCATTACAGTGAGATTGAAACCTATGTTTGGTACACTGTTGTGTAAGAAATTGTGAATATTCGTTAGAGGCCAAGCAGATCCCTTCATGCCTTGGACACACCATTGCATTTAACCATGAAATAGCACTACAGATATAGCAGCGAGTGTTTGTGTGATTGGCCATACACCAGTACTACAGGTGTGTTCTCTGCAGCATCATTCTCAAACCATAACTTGCTTTGTGGGAATATACAAATTATTTCACACACATCCATGTGCATTTATAAAGCAAAGTAACAGTGAGAAACGTTATAGGCGAGGTTTGATTGATGGCTTATTATTGGAATGGGCCCCACTGATGATTAAATCTGTTTCTGTCACTCAAACTATTTCTAATGAAGATAAGGGAAATGGCTACGTAATTCATTGAATCCACTTGCCTTATACGACATCGATTGTGCACAATGTCATAGTACATTTGGTAAGCATTGTGTAATCTTACATCTAGTTAGCAATATACTTCTTTACACAATACAGAGGTATACGAATTGTGTTGTGTGAAACAGTGCTGATCACCCTTAAGTGGCTGAACCACTTAAGTACCATCCGTCACAGCCCCCTTAATGATCCGAGAAGGTACCTACAGGATGATGGAATCCTTACTAATAGCTGTACATATCTGCTTTCAGAGCCACTATTAGGGAGGGAGCGTTCTGAATGCCTGTATTGCTGACTGTGTACTATATAATGGCTGGTAACCATTAGCCCCCCAAAAAATGACCACCTTTCATGTTGCATGGGCCTTAAATACCTATGCTTTTATTTTGGTCTCCATAGATGCACAAATGCCACCCCGCCGACACCGCGGGGATGCGGCACAGGATGACTCGGACGAGGCTCTGGACCAGCCACCTCAGTTGGATGTGGGTGAAGAAGGTGGGCCATCCCAGGACCCACCTGATGTTGGGCCCCCAGCTCTGGACGCCGAACCCCTGGGAGGCCCACCGGATGTTGTTGTGGCCCCGGAAGGCCCCCCAGCACCAGCTGCAGCCCCACAACATGGGCGAAGACGCCAGAGTAAGTTTAACCATTCTTATTACTTCAAGAAAGTTTGCATGCATATTGTTTTAAAACTAACTTTTGTTTTGTTGTGTTTTTTTTAAGGACGTTCGCAATTGGCAGCCATAGCCTGCCAATTGGGGCAACTGGCTGCTGCCTTGCAGGGGGCCCTGTCAGACTCCTCTGAATAATGTAAATAGTTTTGTTTGTTAAAATTTGTTTTATGTAGAGCTGCTGTATATAGTTTGATATGGTGTGTAGATAGTTTTATATTGTGTGTGTGTGTATATATTTGTATATTGTGTGTGTATATATTGTGTATATAGTTTTATATTGTGTATATATTTGTATATTGTGTGTGTATATATTTGTATATTGTGTATATATTTGTATATTGTGTATATATTTGTATATTGTGTGTAGATATTTGTATATTGTGTGTAGATATTTGTATATATTTTGATATTGTATATTGTGTGTATATAGTTTTATCTTGCTCAATAATTTTCAAATATATGTTTCGAATGGTACACTTGTGGTTAGCATTGTGTTGTTGTTCTATAGTTGCTACAACTTAGGCTTCCTTCACTACACATGATTAGGAGATTCTGGTTACATTACTGGCCTCATTATCTTTCTCCAAACACCTAATGCTGGATACACACGGTGCGTTTGCGCACTCGATTTTCCGCATTGGAAATGTTTGAAAACAACCAATTGACGGGAACATCGAGTGCGCAAACGCACCGTGTGTATCCAGCATAATGCACAGTTCGAACTCCCTCGCCACACGGGCCACCAACAGTGAATGTATTCTCAGGCAACATACATAGGCAATATGCATGAAAGTGAGCCTGATTTTAATTTACATCCATTTCACTGTTTGTGGGCCTTCAGGCCAATGCTTTCTGCAGTGTGTGGTCAACTTGTTATACATAACCTATTGGCATGGTCACAGTACCAAGCGCCCAACTACAATGATGGCTGAGAACTTCACACTCAGACAGCATTATAATATTCCAATAGTCAATGTGTAACTAAGGACATAGTCAAGCTTGTTGAAAAAATTAGGATAAACAAGTCGCCGTACACAATGTCAAGTAATCTATTGGTGGCCATACCTCAGTATGAATTGTTTGGTTTGAACAATAAAGTACTCTTCAAAGGACACTAATGTATGAACCTAATAAGATGCATGTTTTTTAAAGATTAACACTCTTAATAAGGTATACCCCCAACAAATATTAAATGGAACTGCAATGTGTGGCCAAAAAAATTATTTATTCAAAAGTTGCTTTAGCAAATCATTCTGCCTTTCACATATTTCATTCTGCCTTTCACTGGCTTCAGCCATTCTGGCTAGAGTCACGTTTTGGCGCTCCAGACCATCAGCCAAGCGACCCAATATCAGATTTTGGGTTTCCCCAACCCGAGCCATTCGGCTCTGAATTAGGTTCTGCCTATCCAGACCCTCGGCCAAACGCATCTGGATAGCCTCTACGCCCACTCCTGCATTGGCCACTTTCTGCAGACTTCCACCCATGTCGGTAGCACTCCGATTTAAGTATGCAAAGTCCTGGTGGAAGCGGGTCATGTGTTCCTCCATGAGTCCCCGATACTCCTGTTGTGCGTGAAGAAATTGGCGGGAATGCCACCTGTCATTATTATAGTCTGCCCGCGAGTAATTTGAAGAATGGGACGAGGTTCCTGAGCTTGCCTGGTCTGAAGTTGGCGAGAGAATTGGTATAGTGGTGTGGGATTCGGCAGATATATGTAGGTCTAGGTTTGGCCCTGGACATTCACCCATCACATCAGGAGCACTAGGCAGTGACGTTTCATCACCTAGGAAGGGAAGAGTACATGGTTTCTAAGTAGAAGTTTGCAACAACCCAAACAACCTTTCCCAAAAAACAATACATTACACATACAAGAACTAAAAAATAGGGTCAGCATGCACAGGCTCCAACACAATGACAACATCATGATTCGAGTCAGTGTGAGCTATAGTTGAAAATGGACAGGAAAAAAAAAAAAAACATCACTTTTGCATTTACATACTGTCACAATGGCCCACAATGTTTAATACAAAGAAACACCTTTCCTGAACCTAAAGGTCATGTACTGCATTAAATTGCAAAGCGTGTGATGTGGCTTTAAAGGAAAACCACATTGAGAGGGATATGGACTAATATGGATCTTTCCTTGTAAACAATAACAGTTGCTTGACAGTGCTGATGATGTATTTGCCTGTCTTCATGGTCAAATGAGATGTCTCAAATCCTTTCTAACTTTCGGCACAGCACATGATCTACATGCTTCTTCAGGGCCAGTGGCACTAAATATTAGGGACACACAACCAGCAAAGTCATGCAACTGTTATTTAGTTCCAAAGGAAATGCTATTGACTTTTCAAGGGCCCAAAACACAAAACTATAGTGCCGGTTATATACAGCTGAATCCCTCAGTGTGATGGAATATGGTGTGAAATCAGTGCCCGAACACTGCCTACACCATTGTTGGAGTCAAATCTTTAGTTTCAATCAATCCATGCATAAAATGGACAACATTGACGGGGCCTTTGGGAGTGGCACTCAAATGTCTGACGGTAGCAGCAATACATTCCCGGCTCCTGCCAGCACAAGTCACCCTGTGTCCCCCCCCCCCCCCAGCTTTTTGTGCAGCACTTGACTGCAGCTTCATAAAACTTCCTGGCACCGCACAAACTTGACACACTACACCACCCTCTGTTTAAAAGTCAAGCAGCAATAAGTGCAAATGGAGGCCAGCGCAGAGAAGAAGCAACAGGGACAGAGGGGGACTACCGCTCACCAGAGCAGGTAATGTATGAGTGGTGTCTGTGGAAAGCACAAGGCATTGGCAGCATCTCCACAGATATTGATCATTTTCATACTGAAATAGAATCACATTCTGTTGCCATTGAAGCCACCCATACAATCCCTGTCTCATCGAATTTGTTGCCTGAGTGATCGGTTGGTTGGATGTGCTATCAAATATACCAGCTGTTACTTTTGCCACCCTTTCATGTAAGTATTGCAGACTCAGGTACATGGTACAATTATCTTAACAATTGCCTTGATTGTAGACATCGACATACATATATACTGCTTCAATGTAACCACCATGGAGGCTGGCCATGGAATTTACAGTGAGAAGCACATACAGACAAAATAGATATATAATTTGGATATGCTTTGCACTGTTAAGTACATGCACAACCTCCATGGTGGTTACAGTGAACCAGTCTTGCACAAACATTACCATGGGGGGGGGGGGGTTAACCACCTGTGGTGTATCAAGCCTTTGGATCCTATTGACCGTTTCCCCCCTCCTCCGTCCCATGGTGGTGGACACTATCCTCCTCAACCAACGGCAATTGACCTCGGAACCTAGCACACGCAACCACATGCACAGTACGGGTCCTCTTTACAGAAAGTGACTACAATAGGCATTAGCCATGCAGCAACTGTAATGCTCAGACACAAGTGGGCAGCATACTACAGTGTGAAGCACCGAAAATGCCTATGCACAACAATCACAATTCTAAATGTCACGAAAGTGCCCCCACTGGAGGGGCAAAAGGGTAACATTGGCCAAATAAACAAATGGTCAGCTCTGGGTTCCCTGCCCTGCACCACCACCGACAGAGGAAAAGGTGGAAAGCCTCTGAAGGCGGATGAGGCTTCACACACCCAAGGTCAGTACCAATGCATTGCTGAAACTTAATAGTGAATGGTGTCTGCTTATTTCCCCATACCAACAACATATCTTACACAAAATCAAACACCATGTAGAGGATTAATGTTGGGATTCTGAGATTCCTACTTTCAATGTGAATTACAACATCTAACCTCCAATTGCAGCATTCCTATTGGGCAAAATTGATAGTCCCTGCAAAATGCCATGCCATGTAGGTGTGGTTGGACATGGAGCATTGTAGATCATACAAGAAAAAGAATGGACTCAGGCCCTAGGAAATCCTTCACAAAGGCGT
Organism: Hyperolius riggenbachi; assembly: GCF_040937935.1. Lineage (NCBI taxonomy): Eukaryota > Metazoa > Chordata > Amphibia > Anura > Hyperoliidae > Hyperolius > Hyperolius riggenbachi. The sequence continues at coordinate 28,772,280 of NC_090653.1, read as the reverse complement.
ATATGCTCATGTGAACTCACAACCTCACCAACCATGTGTCACTTGCCATTCATGAGCCATTGAAAGGTCCTTTGTTGCAGATTAGCTGCATGCTTTGATATGTATTGAGTCTGAACATTACCCACACACCTCTCCACCAGCCACATGCTACACTGTGACAGTGTTTTAACAAGGAAGATATGTTATCCAGCAAATCCCTCTTCATATCCCTTTGCCTCAAGGACATATGCTAACACATAAAACTCACCACCACTTGCTGCTCCATGTGAAGAGTCGTCAGGTTGCCATGGGTCAGACTGCAGGCCCTCATCCACACTGGACCCAGAAATCACATCAGCTACACAAAAAGGAGCAGACATAGAAAGGTTAGGACACTAGGCAACACAGCCAGCTCCTCGGCTGCCTTGTTCAACAGCAGTTTCTACATACACTGGAAACTCACCAGCACTTGGTCCTGGCGGAGGAAAGTCCACAGATTGGCCTGGCAGAAATCCCACTCCAGCATCAGTCCCAGAGGCAGCGGCAGAGCGAACAACAGCTACACAAAAGGAAGAGGAACACAAAGGTTAGGACACTAGGCAACACAGGCTGCTCCTCCACTGCCTTGTTCAACAGCAGTTTCTACATACACTGGAAACTCACCAGCACTTGGTCCTGGCGGAGGAAAGTCCACAGATTGGCCTGGCAGAAATCCCACTCCAGCATCAGTCCCAGAGGCAGCGGCAGAGCAAACAACAGCTACACAAAAGGAAGAGGAACACAAAGGTTAGGACACTAGGCAACACAGGCTGCTCCTCCACTGCCTTGTTCAACAGCAGTTTCTACATACACTGGAAACTCACCAGGATTTTGGGCAGAACGTGATGGGCCCTCTAATGTTTGTGGGATGTTCGTTGACACTCCAGCATGAGCCTGAAGCCCAGACACACCTTCACCTACAATTTTGACATTGAGAAAAAAAACATTATAAATGTGATAAGCATACTCAAACACGTGTTCACTTTCCAGGAAAACAGCATCATGAATTACCCTCATCCGAAGCTGCTGAGGTTGGCACGTCGGCATCGTAGCCACCCCGGATGCCATGCAGGGCCTCGGTCATCAAATGTGGCTCGACCACCTGCTCATAATCCGTTAAAGTGAGTGATGCGGGGGGACCACCACCGGTACCAAGGCTATGTTGAACAAACAAAAAAGAACATCAAATAATTATACCACTACAACTAAACTGTCTGCACTATCCTGATAATCCTGTCTGTGTGACTGTGATCCAGTGGCAAACATTCAACATGCACTTCACATGCTAGTATTTAAACCCGACACATACTGCATGCACCTTTGTAATGTCGAATTCACACACTACTGCAGCCTTTAATGTGGGTACACACGTCAGTTCAAAGTGTGACCCACATCAAAGCTCACAGACCAATATTACCCCCTTCCATGTAGTATGAGAGACATACCTTCAGAGTCTAGACTATGGAGCTGAACTCCACCTCAGATACAAAACTTAGAAAGAGGATGGACACAAAGATGCTGGACACATGCAACAGATCAGTATGTGGCCAAATTCAGTTGATGCAAAATACATTCAAAGACTATGATATCTGCAGATTTCACACACACGTTGTTTAATGGGCCATCATGTGCAGATCACACAATTGTATGCAGATGTGCATATACAACCTGGTTGATTGGAACTGCAGATAATTGTCCCTTCAACAAGGTGTCTCTGAGATGTGCAGATATCAGTTTGAAATGCATTTAGCAGCAACGGATAGCAGGAAGTGATATTTTGATGCTAATTATCTTTTTAATGTGTCCAACATCTTTGTGTGCAGCATCTTGCAAAGATTTTTAACTGATGGGTAGTTCAGCTCCATAGATGAGACTGTGTTGAGTATGGCCCTAATACTACATGGAAGGTGGTAAACTTGCTAGGAGAAATGTCATTTGAAAAAGACTTTGATCTGACATGTGTAGGCACCTTTACTGTTCTGCAGGAGTCATCATAAAATGGCTGCGCAAAGGACTCCTTGTTACCTGAAAACAAAATGGAGCATAGCATTGCTTGTTATGTTCTGAAAGGTAAAAGTGTTGTTGCAACGTTTGGGATACATTCATGTTTGCTACATACCATAAGCAAACAGAGATGTCTGTCCACTTCTACAATACAACTGTAATCCAATTAGAATAACAAACACAATACCAGGGGTTATGTGGCCCCGTGGTTTAGGCCTATGTTTCCAAAACTTACAGTGACTAAAGCATGATATGCAGCCATTTTGTGCTATTGTAATCGGAACACTTGTGGCAGCCTCAATATCCCTGTAGCTTCACTGGGTTTGAGGTAATCCAAAACAATGACAATCACTCAGTGTACAGGGTCACTTTAAAAACGAGAAGTCATCAACTGAGAGTGATGTTTTGAATGCCATTTGTAAGACAAAGTAAAAACACAAACCAGCACACCGGCCCTGCTGATGCATATGTATGAATTAGTTATACTGTTCAAACACACAAACACATAAAGGTACACCAAATTAGTCACACAAATCCATGCACTCATGCATGCTTGGTCATGGCCTGGGTCCAAGTACCATAGGCAAATGATCAACAGCACAAGCAGCCAAGTGGTATTGCATGAAACCTTACACATATGGCCGCCTACACATCTTGAACAATCAATTAGCGGTTTGACACATCCAACATACCGAAGTGTGGATTCAGGAAGAGCTGAGAGTTGTGCCTTGTACCAATTGATACATTACAGACTGGCCTTATGTACATATGTAACAATCACACCACCAACAGCCATGCAGACACTAAACACAACTATATGACATATCATCACAACTGGATGCATGCTGGTGCAGGCAGTCAAACAGCAAAGATTTCCACAATACAATCGCAAATTCACACTGCAAAATACCATTAACTTCGTTATCCATCTTGACATGTGTGGCTTACAATTGCATGTCGTATAAAAGGGAACTGCTAAAGGGCTGGTGCACACCAAGCTGGTTTGTTAGGGCTTCTGCAGCCACTTGTGGATGCAGATATGCTTGGTCAATGAATCTGAGTGGGGTGGGTCACAACACTTAGGTCCTTTTTCCACTACCCTGCAATTTGCTTGTGATTGCAAATGGCAAGGTACATTAAACAAATGGAAACTGCAGCAGCAATTTCCAAGGGCTGTTTTTCACTATGAAATGCGATAGCGATTGGCTTTCAATTGCCAGTATGCGATTGCAAGTGACCTACTCTACTCATTAGAGTACAGCTCAATCGCATACCAAATGCGGCAGGCCACCAATTGTGCTTTTACCAACATTGCATGTCAAGCGGATGGCACTTGGTGCCCTTTTCCGCTAGCACATTTGCACTAGGTGAAGTGCCAAATGGAAAAGCGCTACTGATTGTACAATCACTAGGGTTTGCTAAATAACATATGAATGGCGGTAGGTTATTTGCACTACCGTGCTTTGCTTTTGCAGCAAACGCGATAGTGCCACGGAACCAAATTTCCCTCCATTTTACTATGCACTACAGCATAACTTTCAATAACATTTGAGATACAGCAATCGCTAGCATTCAGCGTGAACGCTAGCGATTGCTAGTGCAAAACGGCCCTAATAAATTGCTGCTGCAGTTTCCATTTGCTGCATGTACCTTGCCTTTTCCTAAAAATATGCACAGCGCAGCCGAGTGGCAAAAGGGCCTTTGTGTGAGCCAATAGCGATGCAATGTTGGTAACCGTGCAATCGTCATCCTGCAGCGTTTAGTATGCGATAGAGCTGTATGCAATTGAGATGTACTATAATGAGTATAGTAGCTCAAACACAATAGCATACTGTACAGTGAAAAGCAATTGCGATTTGGATTCGCAACGCCATTTCATCGTGGAAATCCGCACCAAAAGTATATTCAGCAAATCAAACACTCAGAAAAATAACCACTTAGGAGCTGGTTGACACAATTTATGGAAAAAGAAGCTGGGCTCATTCACACTTATAATGGCAAAATGCTGCACATTATCGGTAGCCTTTTACGGGAGTGCTTTGGCGGCCATTCAGACAAAAACATCACTTAACACGGTTTATGACCAATCGCAATTAGCATTCTATCCACACTAATCACCAACGCTACTTGAGGAACACTCATCGCCACCAAACCACAGCGTTTTGCACAAAATGCTAATGCAGCAGTGTGACCACTGCCACTCGCTACATTGGGTAGCGGATTGTGTCAAACCACTAGCTTTTTTCCGTGAGTGCAAATTGTGCAACTCATGCTGAGCTGAGATTGGGCCCTTTAAGAATGTTTGAAATCTCAAACAACTAAAGGTGCCTACACACATCAGACTATAGTCTTTGCAAAATGAAAGATCAGACACCAATCTTACCACCCTTCATGTAGTATGAGAGCCATACCTTCACAGTCTATTCTATGGAGCTGAACTCCCCATCAGACAGAAATCTTTGCAAGATGCTGCACACACTCAAAAGATCAGTAGCTGGCAAAGATCTGCTCCAGCAAAAAAAACATTCCTGCTAATTGCAAAAATAGTCAATGAGATATGCAGATCACCATACACACATGATTTCACTGACATTCATCTGCAGATCAGATCCACCAGGATGGATTTACAGATCTGCAGAAGATTGCTTGATCTGCAGATGAATGACAGCTAAATCGTGTGTATGCTGATCTGCCGATCTCATCGACGATCATTGCAATTTGCAGGAATGCATTTTTGCAAGAACACCTCTTTTGCAGATACTGATCTTTTGGGTGTGTCCAGCATCTGTGTGTGCAGCATCTTTCAAAGATTTTTATCTGATGTGGAGTTGGGCTCCATAGAAAAGACTGTGTAGAGTATGGCTCTCATACTACATGAAGGGTGGTAAGATTGGTCTGTGATCTTTCATTTCCCAAACACTATAGTCTGATGTGTGTATGAGCCTTAAGACTCTTCACAAAAACACTAAACGCTAGGTGAAGCGCTACAGAAAACATAACCAAAACCTATTAAAGGGAACCCGAGTCCATAGCAAAAGATTGTATACATAACTTCCAGCCCCATACACACGGATCACTCCCACAACGCCGTCCTTTGTTGCTTGGATCCGCCGGTACAAGGGTCCGTCATGTCCGCCAGTCAGCGGCCAGATGCGGCCAATGTACCACATCACACGGGGCGCCCTCCATATCCATACACATGACACAGCTTACTGCGCAGCCGTCTGCAATCAGGTATGGAGAGCGCCCATGTGATGCAGACAATTGTCCACGTCCCCCAAAAGTGACTGGAGGCGGTACCGACCATCCAGGAAGTGGAGGATGGCGGCGTGGGAGCCAGTGTTGGCAACTCATCCCTTTAATTAATTACACATGAATTATGCTTGTTTTGGGGCTAGGTGGATGCAGTTAAGGCACTGATTATGTCCAAATAGCCCCTGAACCGGTATAACTTAGATATGTCACTAATTAAAGTGATGAGTTGCCAATACTGGTGATAGCAATCCAGGCTTATGGGCCTTTAACACCCCAGATATATCGCAAAGCTTACACTTCACACAATTTTGCACATCTCAGATTCCCTTGAAACATATGCTAGCATTTAGTGGATGTGATAGCTGGTTTTGCTATGTGCCAGGCCGCAAATAATAAAAAATTGTGTTTATGCATTGCATTGCCCATTATACTACATTGCATTGCCCATTATACTACATATAAACGGTTAAGATTGGATCAAATTTACTTTAACCATGGATGGCCAACATCAATTACACTACTACATATTTGTGGCTTCCGTTGTGGAAGACTAATAATATACATGCCACCAATTAAATTGACCATTATTGTAGTTTAGCACATGGGTAATTAACTAACATTGTTTTAAAAAAATACACATGCTTTAAAAACGTACGCGTATTGACGCAGCTTGGACAATTTCTTCCGCAGCCTCAGCTTTATATCTGCAAAGCGCTTGCGGCATTGCTGCTCGGTACGCTGACGATGGTCAACAGCGCACACTTCCGTGCAAATAGTTCGCCAAAGGCGGTTCTTTGTGGCCACATCGGTCTTGCCGGAATTTCGCCCGTAGAGATCATCAAACCTCAGCACAACCTCCTCACAGAGTGCCAAGTTCTCCGCCTCAGAGAACCTGATCCCCCTTCTCCGGGGCTCTTGGCTGGTGGTCTGGTGCGAGCTCCTCTGAGTGCCTGAGGTGCCAGGATGGGGGCTGGGACTGCGGTGGCGGTAACTGCCACCTCTGGGACTGGTGCGATGGGGACTAGTGCTGCGACGGGGACTGCGGCTGCGCTCAGAGGCATGCCGATCTGATCGGCCACTACGGCCATGACGATCAGGGGTGGGCGACTGCACCTGCGAAGAAAGGCGCAAGCTTCTCCTCCTGCTTGGATCCATGTCAACCCACAAAAAAGCAGCCTCCAACTAATCCTTTAATACACACACTAAATAGATCAATTGAAATCACCAATAGAATTAATTACATGTAATTGCACACATTTTCGCGCGAAGCCGGCGAACGCGCGCATGCGAGCACGCGCCGGCGAGATTTTAAAATGTGCAGGCATGGCGCGAAGAGCAGTACTTCGCGTGAATAGCCCCGGTTCACGCGAAACACAACGCTCTTCGCGCGTGTGCAATATAGCGCGCGAGCACACATTTTCCGCGCGAGTCCGCACATCGCGAGCCACGGCGCACGCATGTCCGCGCGCAACCGCAAGGGCGCGCGAAAACTGGGTTTGCACCGCTTGGTGAATCGAGGCCCAAATATATTAAGATTTAAAAAAAAAAAAAAACTAAAAAAGTTTTAATTTATACCATTCTATATTTTTTAAAGAATATTAACTTATGTTTCTGATGGTGTTGACAGGTCACACTGTCACTGCACTCAGGTTTCCTTTTTTTGGATAAAACTTTACCAAGTAGAACCTAAATTACATACATAAATATTCAAAAATCAGTGGGCAGACAATACATCATACCTAGATAATAGCAAAATATTTTATATTTACAGCTTCATCTCTACTTTTTTATATTTTTATGGAAAATCACAGGTCTCTTGATAATACCGAGATGTTTTTCCTTCATCTTACGTTCAATACCCTACATTTGAATGGTTTTCTTGTACACCTTCAGTAAATAACAACATAAGACAATTATATTTTTTTAATTATGTAAAAGTTACATTTTTGTGACATCACCATTACCGGTTGTTGTTTTTTTTCACCATTGGCTTTAGTGCTTTTATTGTCATCACGCTCCGGTATTTCAGTCATGGAGAATTTTTTTTTTTAAATTAACACCCAGCAAGCAATACTATTAACACTACAACATTACATACATCTACCTGATGTTTAGGATGGTGTTAACTTGCCACACTGTCACAACACTCAGGTTTCCTTTTTTTGTATAACATTTTACCAAGTAGAACCTAAATTATATAGAAAAATATAAAAAATAACTATAATGGATATGTCCAACAATATTGTGGACTTTGAGCTAGTTCAGATTACACAATGCACATCCTCTGTTGCTATGGAAAATAAGGTATTTGAGGATTGTTTGACTAGAATCTTACAAAAAGGTTTAGATGTAGCTTTTCTAGCCATTGACCGGCATGTGGGGATAAGAAAAAGTGTACAAGAGAAATTTGACCACATCAACCACCAGTTTAATGTGTGGCATTTCGCCAAATGTGTCTCCAAAAAACTGTGTGAGGCTAGTAAAAAGGCCTTTGCTACTTTAGCCCCATGGGTGGAAAAAATTAACAACCACTTCTGGTGGTCAGTCAGGAACTGTTGAAATGATGAGAAAACTTTGAAGGAGAATCGGCTTGGTGTTCTGCACAATGTCATCAATGAACATGCATGGATGGAGGGTGGTGTTAAAAAAAAATGCTTGCATGCTCATCTCTCTGATTTGAACGACACTGGCATCATATGGTTAAATGTGGGCTTAGCTCTTTATGAGAAACTAGTCAGCATTGTGAATAACCAACTACTGGATGATTTTAAACATCTGACTTGGGCACGTCACACAGGAGCTTTAGAGGTGTACCATAATACAGTGCTGAAGTTCAGATCAAAGCGCTTCCATTTTAGCTCTGATGGTATGCAAGCCAGAACAATCTTGGCAGCTTTGTCCAGTAACCATAATGTTGGTAGAACACAAGCCAAAGTTGTAGCTGAACATAGCAAAAGTGCACCTCTTGGTACAAAATGTACCAAACTGTTTGCCCCGAAAGGAAAGAAAAAATGAAGAGTAAGAAACATTTACAAGGGAAAAAAAACTATGATTTCCTCTTGACATTTTTGGAAGATTCTTTAAGAATTTATGAATGAACACTTACAAGTTCAAGATTTGTGACTTTGCCTGCAAATATTTCCAAGGTTCCTTGACCAAACAAAGGGGAAATGGTTCAAAGTAGAATGTCCAGATTTTGTACGGAAAAGTAATTTGCTTTCTTACACCTAAGATGTAATCATTTCAATTTAAAGTTATCCATTCTTTTCAACTAGAAATGTTAAAAAATGTATGATCAATCAGGTCGTTGACTTATAATGTTTTATAATTATCAGTTAGTGGGGTCAAAGCCATGCTTTTGCCTTGTTTGACCATCACTGTGCATCATAACCTTCCATCCCAAGTGTTTGACTATAACACTAGTGCTGACTTGTCATAATTGACAATTTAGTGAAAATTAACACCACCTCATATTTTCCTAATGCATTAGCCAAACACCAAAAATATCAACTACAGAGTTGATTCTTTCAGTTTGATAAGTAACTACATAAAAAAAAACATATCTTGTTATACTAGCAACACCAACTGTTGCTATCTTAGCACTACTTCTTTTCACACACCAAGGACAGGCTGGCTAAGTGGAGGCGGAATAAACCATTGCATTATTGTACACAGCACCGTACTCACAAGTGGTACGCATGCGTCAATTACAATAGAGACATACTACTGCCGGTACCCAATCCACACTCTCTCACTACCTCCATAGTGGATGACAGTATCACAGTTATTGATATAACGAAAAAGTGCCAGAAAAAGAAATATAAAATGGAGCAGATCAGGTATGTTCATGTACATTCTTCTGACACCTGACTCATTTAATAGGTAGAATTTTGATTACAGCTCTTCTTTACTCCATATTATAACACATTTATTTTGTTGACTAAGTGTTATGACTATAGTAATAGTAAAAATGCTGTTTTATAAAAGGTCCATGTGCGATTATTAACATATTAAACTGTACTTACCTGTGGTTTCCTCAAGCACACTGTAGCCCATGAGGTCCATGGCATCTCTCTGTCCCCTAACTCGGTCCCGTTGGTGGATCCAGTAAAGCACCTGCCAGGACATGGCACGGGTACATCGAGAGATCATCGTCAGCAAACAATTCTCTTTCCCACGCCCCCCAGGTACAGGTTGGCATACGACGGAGCGCACGTTGTGCCCATCGCAAAATCCTTCAATCCTTCAAAAAGGAATATATTGTTTGTCAAAATGAAATCCAATAAAGTCAAAAAGAACATATTATGGGCTGTGTGCTGAATTTCCAATTCGCTTAAAAAATACTCACTGCTTCTACTCCTAAATGTTGTGGTATACTGGAGTATAGGACCTCCACATCCAGAGCCACTAACAAGGTGCCCGGGGGCAGCTGTAATCCATCCAGAGCTTGTAAAAGATGGGACGAGTCGCGCACATATGACAGCAATGCTTGTACATGTGGTTGAAGGTGTCTTTCGACGTATACACTTGCAGTTCTAGGATGGATGGTAAGGCGAGCGGAGGCAGATAACTATACTGGGGACACCGAAGCCTTGCTATCTGTACTGGGGATACCTATGCCTGGCTATCTCCAAGGAGTAAACACTTTTTTTAATCCCCACTAACGAATAATTACACTAAAAAAAAAATTATGAATTAAATTCCCCAACATTGCCCGACATACACTTAGTCATGTCTGTCCTTGTACTGGTTACTTTATTTGAATGTTTAATAAACTAGATCATATTTTAATAAATTATTTTTTTAATTAATGATACAGTATAATTTATTATTATTTCTATGTAGAATATAAAATATATAATTATTTATACTGTTATAAAAATGTCAGTTCAATTATTTTTCCTATATTATAAATAAAGTTACGGTCGACAAATATACAATTTTATGTTTGTGCTGCTCCCATTCAAGGGGTGTATTTTCGTCGATAAAAACATTGCTTTATTATTTGTTTTTTTTCAGACTATTAATGTAAAGAGGAGTCAAAATATTATCAATAAAGTTGTTATTGATATAAAAATTCACTGTGTTTCAAATGTATCAATTGAGTCAAACATGTTAAACATGATAATTATATTGAACAGTTAGAAAAATGAAAGTTAACTGAACATAGCATGACAATGTAATAATATTATACTAAAAGCATTTCTTTTGTGATAACATATTAACCAGATACAAAGATATAGAAATGTAGTAATATAAGACTAGATTTTAAAAGGGTTATGTGGCTGTAAATAAAAACAACAAGTGCCACTTACATGTGGCTTCTAACGGCCCCCTGCAGATAACCTGTTCTGCACCGTCACTGAAGAACCATCTGTTCCCCACCACGATTCACCGTCCAAATATTCATCTAAGTAGATGAATGTCACTGCGGCTGTGTGGTTAGTGGCTGTCCTCGCTCCCGTTATCTTCTCTGAGAGTTTACTGTGTTTCTCATGCTGCGCTTGCGCAGTAAGCTCCCGATAATGGGAGCGCGGAAGAGAGGACGCGAGTGGCCTCAAACTGCGCAGCAGCAGTGACATTCATCTACTTAGATGCATATTTGGACAGTGACCCACGGCAGGGAACAGAGGAGTCTTCAGTGTAGGTGCAGGACAGGTTATCTGCAGGGGGCCGTTAGAAGCCCCAGATAAGTGACACTTGTTTTTATTTACAGCCACATAACCCTTTTTACTAAATTGTATTTTTATTCTAATGCCATTTCTTCCGCAGAAGGATGTGGATCCGGAAATGCTTGTCTTATTTTATTTACAACACATGAGGGGATTGGTCTCCGTACTCCGCATCCCAAATGACCGTGGACCCAACAAGAAAATCCACGATACGTGTGATGTGTTATTTTCAGGAAAACACAGTATTTATTTCTCAATTTCTTACTATCACAACTTAGGTGTGTCTTATACGGTATGGTCTGCAAAAACACCAAAATTATGTCTATATTTATAGAATGTACGTTTTATATTAATACAGAACAAAAAATATATTACCTATTTTCAAGTCAGTCCACAGATGGTATTGGATTAGAGAGATTTTTCATTCTAACTACTACCCTTGCCATGTCTTCACTTTCACAAAGTGTAGGAAAGAAGTTGTGTTCAATAATACAGTCCATGTGTTCATCCATTAGTGCTTCGACATTTGTAATTTCATTGCAGCACACTGACTCCAATCCAGTTGGCATCATAATGCAGTTCATACAAGAACACCAGTTGGTATGTCCTAATTGGTCCCTGTTGATGTCATCATAGTGGTCTGGGTTTGTAGGATCCCTAATTGGATTTTCCAGAAAACTATCAGTTTATTGAGCCTGTCCACTTTGTCTTCGCATTTATTGCTCTAATTCACGAAGCTGGAAAATATATACACGTAATGTATCCAAATTTTATAGAATTCAAGGGATAAAAATAATAATCTAACCAACATTCTTATTCACAAATAGTACATATTTTTAAATTTTTTAATATGGTCTTGCATACATGCACACTATGAAGGAAGAGGCAACTCTCCTGTACCCATACCACACTTTTGGTAGCAGCCTGTCCTACATAGATGACCAAGAATGACCAAGTGCGGTGCTTACAACCTAATCATTTCTTCTTGTCAATAAGATAATGTGCTTACAACCTTATCCCTCTGTAATTCCAATAAGGATCACATGAGACAATGATTAATGTTATTTGCGTAGCTACGTAAATATGGTCACCAGTGATAGTTTTACTTTGGACCTTTCCAAGTATTCTATAGATAACAATTGATACATCTGATCAAAGTCTGCAAAGGTCAACCACATTTTAATTGGTGCAATTAGGGGATATGGAGTTTTGTAATGATTAACTAGTATTTGACCCATCTATACAAGTAATTCTTACATGCAAAGTTCCAATTAACAGATAGTACTGTAGTTTAGGGAAGGAAATTTGTGGCCCATCTGGCCAAAGGGAACAGGTGCATTAGTAACATATGCAACCCCTATTGATGCGTCACTGATTACAGTGTATGATCCAGGAACAGTTAGTGACACTAGCCATGAGTTAGAGTTCTGAACATTAGTGTTTGTGGTTGTACCATTTGATGACCGGTTGAGCTTATGCTGCCTAAAGGCCTGTTTGTAAAGGTTACTGAGCCTTGCCTATGTAAATTATATACAAATTTATAAATCTTATTTCTTAAACAAAATAGAAAAAAAAATATTGATAGTTATGGTGGCGACACTGAACTTGATGCTACTGCACACCAGGTTTTTCACCTGTTTGCTGGCAGATGACCTCCATATTTTGATTGGTGAGTTGCTTTTGGAAATAACACATGATTGGTGTGATATATATATATGTAGATAGTCTCCCATCAGGTCCATTCCTAATTTCCACCATGATTGGTCAGCCACTTTGATGAGGTGTGTGTTTTTTTTATTATATATGTGTCTGGATTGTGCACTTGTGTTTGTGAATGACCGTTGGCAACTTGAGAAAGGCCTATGAGGCCAAAACAGCTGTCTGTCGTGGGTGTCAAAATGTCTATACTACAATAAAGTAATTGAGCTTTAAATACATGCTGGGTGGTGCCGATCCTTTAGAGAATTGTAACATTTGTGACCCCCTTGGTGCAGGTGAGAGAACCTTGGCACACCTTATACTGCGCCTCTTTCGGTGCTCCTGGACTCTTTGCTTCTTCAGTAACAGTACCATCACCAGTGTACCACCATGATGAAATTGAAAGACCAGACTGTGGATACTTTCTACTTTTCAAGAGCTGAGGCCGCAACCATCTTGGCATCGGTTGAAACTGGGAATCTGTTTCTTTTGAAGCCTGACGTGAAGCCCCACCAAGTGGAGCTTGAATCCCTTAAGAAAACTAAGATTGGCCTGGAATTGTCGGGCTTGTCGGATACCACGAGGTGTAAGGTCACATGTAGCTCCACTTCTCTTCTATAAGGATACTGAGTTTTGTTCTGTATGAGAGAAAATTTGGAACAAAGCGTCAAATGACGCAATGCTTCACACAATCATGAGGATACAAAAAAAGGGATACCGGATAAGAAAATTGACGATGCTATGGGACATATTAAGGAGTTATTGCCAGATAAGTTTAAAACATACGTGGACACTCTAGACACTAAATTGGACAAATATAGTAAATGGAGGATGGTAAGAGGGCAAAGTTAAACCGGGATAAAACCGACTACATATCTGGTTATGTATACCCTTGGCAAAAAACAACTTACTCCATCTCAATATAAGCATCCACGAGGAGGGCTCCTGTTAAAAAAACGTCCAGTTGGTGAAGCATCTGGTGCAGGCTCCTCAGCATCGGATTGTGCTGGTATCTCAAGGGAGAATTCGAAGGGACAGGAGGGGTGGCTTCAGGTACAAGAGGGAAACCACCCAAGAATGTCATGAATCTTAGACCAAGGAAACCACACTAATTGAATCTTCACTGGTGGTAAATATTTCTTTCCATACTTTATTTACAATTGAAGAACGTGTTTTGAACTTTGGCCTATTATTTAGCCCCACACATTCTCCTAACTTTTTTGAACTTGAGCAAGACCTTTATCGATTTTTCAAATCAATTAAATTAAAAACTTTTTTAGTAATTTTCCAGTCTGTGCCCCTTTGAGGGACACTGACAACACTGAGGACATGACCTAAGCGCCGGCTGAGACGGGTGTAGCGAAGACGGAGCGACATACCGCAGATCCAGCCAGCTTAACAGCGCCTAATACACCCCACTGGAGCCGGGCAATCTGCCCGACGCTGCTGTGTCTCAACCAGCAGGCAGTCAAGTCTCTCTCACTTTGCTACCGGCCGGAGCTGGTGAGATCGAGCGGCTCCAGATTTGCCGATTTGCAGAGAGGAAAGGAGCGTGACTACTACCATCTAGATCTGCAAGTATACTCCACTATTTCATGCTGCAACTAGTTAAAGATCTATTCAACAATACTGACATCGTAATACTAACATCACTATCAAGTGTCAATTATTCCTACAGTGGATTGGAACAGTTGTGCAACAGCACTAGTTGCAAAAATATACCAATAAGAATGACTATATCCAGTTTAACATACTGCCACTATTAACGTTCACTGCGGACTTTCACAGCTATTTGAAGTGCATTAGCAGTGATTTCATGGGACACTAATTAATCAATTTTTTATTCAATTTTTATCATTCTTATTTTTTATCATTTTGTGCTATATCTTATGCTGCTATATTGGAATATACCTCTTGGTCTCTACCGCAGTGGAGGAGGTGAGAAATGAGATATGTATGAATGTGATTGAGTCTCTCATTGATGGAACGACACCATTCATTTTATTTCATGTAATAAATTCAATACTATTTTATGAGCGCAGTCTGTATTACTACATTCATTCTTTAATTGAATCTATGTCTAAGGCAGGGGTAGGGAACCTTTTTGGCTGAGGGAGCCATAAACGCGGCATATTTTAAAATGTAATTCCGTGAGAGCCATACAATATGTTTCAAACTAAATACAAGGAAATGTGTGCATTTTCCCCTCTGCTCATCACCTATGTCTCCCTCCACTCTTCTTGACCCTTCTGCTTTCCCCTCTGATCTCCCAGTACCCATTACATATATTCCCTTCTTCAGACACAGTGCTGGGTGGGGGGGGGGGGGGGGTAGATGGCTAAGGGTGGTGAGTGGGGAAGGCCGGTAAGGGTGCTGGGTGGGGAAAGGCAGGTCAGGATGCTGGGTCGGAGAGGCAAGTCAGGATTGGAGCAGCAGGTAATGTTTGCAGGGTGGGAGAGGCTGGTCAGGTTGCAGGGGGGGGGGGGGAGGCAGGTAAGGTTGCAGGGTGGGGGGAGGCAGGTAAGGTTGCAGGGTGGGGGGAGGCTGGTCAGTATAAGAGCAGCAGCTCAGGTTGCAGGGTGGGGGAGGCAGGTAATGTTGCAGGGTGGGAGAGGTTGGTCAGGATGGGAGAAGCAGGTCAGGTTGCAGGATGGGGGGAGGCTGTTCAGGGTGGGAGTGGCAGGTCAGGATGTGGAGAGGTAGGTCAAATTGCTGGGTTGGCAGGTGATATTGCTTGGTGGGGGGAGGTAGCTGAGGTGCTGGGTGGGCAGGTGTTATTGCTTGTTGGGGGGGAGGTAGGTGAGGTGCTGGGTGGCAGGCTTGGTGGGAGGAGGTAGCTGAGGTGCTGGGTGACAGGCTTGGTGGGGGAGGTAGGTGAGATGCTGGGTGGCAGGCTTGGTTGGGGGAGGTAGGTGAGGTGCTGGGTGGCAGGCTTGGTGGGGGGAGGTAGGTGAGGTGCTGGGTGGGAAGGTGTTATTGCTTGGCGGGGGGAGGTAGGTGAGGTGCTGGGTGGCAGGCTTGGTGGGGGGAGGTAGGTGAGGTGCTGGGTGGGCAGGTGTTATTGCTTGGTGGGGGGGAGGTAGGTGAGGTGCTGGGTGGCAGGCTTGGTGGGGGGAGGTAGGTGAGGTGCTGGGTGGCAGGCTTGGTGGGGGGAGGTAGGTGAGGTGCTGGGTGGCAGGCTTGGTGGGGGGAGGATGATCTGAGTCGTGTTGAGCAGAACTTTAAAAATGGACTATTTCGGCTACCAAACAACCTCTCTAGGGGGGAATCAGTCTTTGAAATCTTTGCATGATAATGAGAATATAATTGTATGTCCAGCAGACAACGGTGGAGCCGTGGTTATTATGGACCGATGTCAGTACAATGATGAGATTGAGAGACAATTACTGGATAGTGATGTGTATAAACTGTTGCAGCATGATCCGTTACCAGACATACAGAGGTCTATATTGAGTATATTGCAATATGCGTTGAAAAAGGTTTGATAAATGATGAATTGTTTCGGTTTTTGCAACAGAACAACCCCACCACTCCACATATATAGATCTTACCGAAGATTCACAAAATTCTTGTGTGCCCACCTGGGCGTCCTATTGTGGCTGGGGTGGGGTGGGGTCTGTTTTTGTCCCCTTAGCTCAATACCTAGATAAGTTATTACAACCTATTGTACAATCTTTGGATTCATACCTTAAAGACACCAATATGTTTTTGCAGAAATTGAATTCTCTTGCAGACCTTGAAGAGGTTGTGGCACTGGTTATGCTGGATGTTAAGAGCCTCTACACCTCCATTCAACATGATGGAGGTGTAGAGGCAACAGACTGGTATTTAATGACACATACCAATTGTTCTAATGCACAGCGCAAGTTTTTGATTCAACTTTTGAACGTGGTGTTGAGAGACAATTATTTTGAGTACAGTGGGCAGTTCTATGGTCAACGCAGGGGGGCGGCCATGGGATCTAACATGACCCCCTCCTATGCAAACTTATTCATGGGTTTATATGAAGAAACTTGTATTTACCTTAACCCATTGTTCCGCCAGCACGCTGTGTGTTGGTGGCTGTTTATTGATGTTTTTCTCCATCAAGTTCATCGCCAATGTCCCTGCATAAAATTAACCACCAACTGTGATTTTGAGAGTGTCATTTTTGGATGTGCAGGTTTGTCGTGATGGAACTACTTTACGTACTGACCTCTACACAAAACCTACAGACAGGAATTCTACTTTGCACTACCGTAGTTTTCATCCTGACAGTGTAAAGAACAGTATTCCTAGTAGTGAATACCTTAGAATTAAGAGGATTGTGAGTGAGCCTGGGACCTGTGATTCACGTAAAAATGAACTTACACGTAAATTTCGTGTTATCCACCTGAGGTATTGGGGAATGCCCCGGTATCTAGGAGGAGTCGTGGAAATAATTTTCCTCGTATACCCTTTGTTTCTACTTTTAGCACATGCAGCAATGAAGTAGCTAAGTTCTTGCGTCGACACTGGCATATTTTGCACGATGGTCTCCTTAGAGTGCCTGAATTCAGGTACCCCCCGATGATTTCTTTTCGCCGCGCACCTACTGTCCGCGATAAAATACATGTTAAATCACAAGCTACGGTTCAGGCTCCCTCACTTAAATGCGGGATGTTTCCATGTATGTTTTGTCACATGTGCAGTAGTGTGATACGTGGTGATAAATTCGAACATCCCACTTCAGGCACTGTGTATAATATTCGGGCACGTTATACTTGCGATTCATCTTATGTGGTGTATCTATTAAAGTGTCCTTGCAGTTTTATCTATGTTGGCATGAGAACACAGAGCCTGAAGATGAGGATATCTGCATATAAAACAGCTATTAGGAACCGTACATTGGGTCAGTCTGTATCAGAACACTTTAGAAAGTGTAAACATAATGTATCTCAGCTTAAGGTCATGGCTTTTGACAGTGTGCCATTCAAATGGAGGGGTGGTGATAGACAGACCTGCTGAGGAGAGAAGCGGGGTGGATTAAAAGGTTAGATGCTATGGGGAGGGCTGGGCTCAATAGGGAATTGGATTATGGATTTTGCATATGATTAGTCTTTAACATCCATACGTGTGGTCTGTCTATTATTATGCAATGTATTTGTCGCTTGTTACTTTAGTAATGTTGTGTTTTTATTCCAGATCGCCATGGAGGACTGATAACTTTTGATGGGGAGAGACATTCTTTAAGCTAGTCGGTGCGGGGTATACGGAAGTGGATACAGCACCTATTGTGTTTATTAATGTGCGGTGCCGGTTTCCTAGGCAATAGGGGCCGGCCGGAGCTTGAGGCTGCTTGTGATACACGCCCCCTTAGTTTAGAGGCTGGATCTGACTTTGCTTTCAGTGGTGGTGGTGCAGCACAACTGATTGGTTCTGGAGTGGCCGCTTGATTGATCACGTGGCTGCGACGCCATGCGGACCTTGCCATGGTGGTGACGCTGAACTGCATGCAACTGCACACCAGATTTTTCACCTGTTTGCCGGCGGATGGCCTCCGTATTCTGATTGGTGAGTTCCTTTTTGAAATAACACACGATTGGTGTGATATATATATATATATATATATCTATATATATATATATATATATATATATATATATATATATATATATATATATATATATATATATATATATATATATATATATATATATATATATATATATAAAGTCTCCCATCAGTTCCGTTCCTAATGTCCACCATGATTGGTCAGCCACTTTGATGAGGGGTGTGCTTTTTTTATTATATGTGTGTCTGGATTGTTCACTTGTGTTTGTGATTGACTGTTAGCAACTTGAGAAAGGCCTATGAGGCTGAAACAGCGGGCTGTCGTTGCTGTCTATGCCTATACTACAATAAAGTAATTGAGCTTCAAATACATGCTGTGTGGTGCCGGTCCTTTGGAGGATTGTAATTGGTACAATTAGGGGATATGGAGGTTCGTAATGATTAACTAGTATTTTACCCATCTATACAAGTAATTCTTACATGCAAAGTTCCAATTAACAGATAGTACTATAGTTTAGGGAAGGAAACTTGTTGCCCATCTGGCCAAAGAGAACTTGTGCATTATTAACATATAATTTTGATATAACTTTTTATCTTTTTCGGTAATTTTTCAATTGCAAGTACTGCATTTTTTTTTTAAATAAAAGATGAAACATTATCTACGAGAACTAACGTTGTGTAGGCCTAGATGTGTGCGGCAACACTACAATAAAGGTCAATAAAATTTATTTTACCAAAGTTTTATTTATGTTGGCCATACATGCATTGATTGATTGTCATACAATTTGGCAAACAGATTGAATCTGATGAGAGAGGGATCGATTGCACCCCCATGCACACCAAGCATATTTTTGATAGATTTAACCGTGCAAACTTATGGGTCATCAGTCTACCACCACTACCCCATTGATCGGCTGAAAATAGCGGTCAGGTCTGATCTTAACCGCTTGAGGACCAGAGGTTTACACCTCCTAGTGACCAGGTGATTTTTTTTTTAAATTTAGCACTTCACAAATTTTAAGGGTTTATTGCTTGACCATACAACTTAGCATCCAAATGAATTTTACCCCCCTTTTCTTCTCACAGATAGGGCTTTCTTTTGGTGGTTTCTGATTGCTGCTTCGTTTTTTTATTTTATTAATAAAAAAGACCTTGTTTTTTAAAAGAACAATTTCTATAACTCCCCCTAAATTGCCCTGAGACCACGTTAGATACACCACGATACATACATAGACATATGTCTATGGCAGGGATTAGATTGTGAGCCCTTCCGTGGGACAGTTAAGTGACAAGGCTGTCCCTTGTACAGAGCTGTGGGAGATCGCAGTGCTGTACAAATTATTTTTCCCGTTATAGAAAAAATCAGCCTGCCAGCTCTAATCACGGCCTGTCAGGCTGATTACAGATCCCCACTCTACTTACTAACGGGGGCTCGTGTGAGCTCCCCTCTAATCTCACTCCTCACGAGATCATGCCATATGGCATGATCGAGGAATGAGAGAACCATCCTGCATTATGCCATCGCAGAGTGGTTAATTTTGATCAATTTTTGTCGCTACCTAATCAAACTTGTGACCTATACGACTTGCTGAGATTTTTTGCAAAGTACTACAATTATTCCCTTAGGGATGTTGCCAGTCAAAAAAAAATGTTGATTTTGATGGAGAGTCGAGGATTTCAGGTGTGCCTGGATCGAGTGTGCAAAATATTTATTGTGGCTGGTACAGATAGATACACCGAAATAAGAGAATTAATGTTCACCAACGACAAATATTTCATACAACAATTTGATTTGTGGCATTTCACCAAGTTAGTAAAAAACAATTGGGGATGGCAAGTTGAAAAGCTGTATGTAAGGCGATGCAACCATGGATTGCCGTGATCATTACCCATTTTTACTGGTGTTTCTGATGAGCAGGTCTTTTACAAAAAAAAAAAACACATTTAATGCTACACCATGTTTGTTATTAACGTGTGGAAAGATGGGGAAGAGGAAACTGGATGTGAGCATCCACCAATATCTGATGCAAAAAAAATGCCCTGACAGACATAATAATGAGCCCAAGAATGGACAACGACTTACATCATTTGGCCGTGTATTGCCAGACTGGATCTAAGTGTAATGGCTTTTAGCCGCCATTTTCTCTATATTCCAATTAAGATGTATACCCTAGAACAGTGGTTCCCAACCCATGTGCCGCGACACATACATGTGTTGCGGCAGCTTCGGGTATGTGTCGCGGCTCTCTCGGAGGGGAGCAGCGCACTGGAGGGAGAGCTGTGGGCAGCGGCGGAGAAGGGGGCCATCTCCCCCCCTTCTCTCACCTTAGGGTGCTCTGCCTCCCTCGCTCTCCCCTCCGATACTAAGTGTGGCGGCGCTTGGCGGCGGGCGGGACTTACCTTCCGTGTTGCTCCAAGCGCCGGCCGGTTGTTCTGGTTCTGCAGCCGCTGTTCTGGTCTGGATCAGGCCAGAGTAGTGGCAAATCATCCCGCGCCGGCAACGAGACCAGACGGAGACACGGAAGGTAAGTTCCGCCCCTCTGACAGCCACCACACTTCGTTCCGGAGAAGAGAGCGAGGGAGGGAAAGCACCCTGAGGTGCCTCTCTCCTCCTGGGGGGGGCACCTGGCTACATATACTATGCACATCTATCCCTGGCTACATATACTGGGCACATATACCTCTGGCTACATATACTGAGGACATATACCGGGGACATATACAACTGCCTACATATACTGGGGACATATACCCCTGGCTACATATACTGGGCACATGTATCCCTGGCTACATATACTGGGCACATATACCTCTGGCTACATATACTGGGCACATATACCCCCTGACTACATATACTGGGCACATATATCCCCTGACTACATATACTGGGCACATATACCCCCTGGCTACATATACTGCGGACATATACCTCTGGCTACATATACTGGGGACATATACCCCTGGCTACATATACTGGGCATATATACCGGGCATATATACCTCTGGCTACATATACTGGGCACATATACACCTGGCTACATACACTGGGCACATATACCCCTGCCTACATATACTAGGCACATATACCTCTGCCTACATATACTGGGCACATACCCCTGGCTACATATACTGGGCACATATATCCCTGGCTACATATACTGGGCACATATATCCCTGGCTACATATACTGGGGACAACTGGCTGTTTGTCATTATGTGCATTTACTGGTGAAAAGCTGTCTCTTATTATGTGCATTTACTGGTGAAAAGAGGTCTCTTATTATGTGCATTTACTGGTGAAAAGCTGTCTGTTATGTGCATTTACTGGTGAAAAGCTGTCTCTTATTATGTGCATTTACTGGTGAAAAGCTGTCTCTTATGTGCATTTACTGGTGAAAAGCTGTCTCTTATTATATGAATTTACTGGTGAAAAGCTGTCTCTTATTATGTGCATTTACTGGGGAAACGCTGTCTCTCATTACGTGCATTTACTGGTGAAAGGCTGTCTGTCATTACCTGCATTTACTGGTGAAACGCTGTCTCTTATGTGCATTTAGTGGGGAAACGCTGTCTCATTACATGCATTTAGTCTACGTGTCACGGAGATCTGAACATTTGGTTTGATGTGTCACGACTCCAAAAAGGTTGAGAACCACTGCCCTAGAACATGAATCTGCTTTGGTAAGTGTGAAACGATGAGGAAGAAAAAACTTTATGCCAGATAACTCACACATTTCTGACACTTTTATGAAACTTGAACCACTGACAGCTATGGTAGAGGCCAGTATCACATTCCCTACACTAAATTTCTCAAAGAGACTCTGTAACAAAACTTTCAGCCTTATTTCTTCTATCCTTTAAGTTCCTATACCTGTTCTAATGTGGTCTGGATTACTGCAGCCTTTTCTACTTGAACTGTCTCTGTAATATATCTAATCTTCTTTTCTTTGTCAAGCTATGTCGACCCAGAGAGGAATGCACTGCCTCTACTGTGATAGGGGGAAGTTATGCATGCCCCCTCCACGCCCTCTGCAGGCTCTGTGTGTGTGCTTTGTTTATCCCTCACAGACAAGTCTCTGCTCTCAATTTCAGCTTGTCTGAGGGGGAGGGAGCTGCCCAATGCTGAGAAACTGTGAGAATCCCTGACTGGAGTGCAGAAAATTCACTACGTAATAAACTTGTAGTATACTGTAACATATTATATATATATATATATATATATATATATATATATATATATATATATACACACATCACTTCCTGGTTAGCGGACATGTTTTTTGTTTGTAAACACTGCCTAAAACTGGCGATTAAAAGCCAGGATCATGGCAGGGAAAGGCGGAAACTGCAAACAGGGATCCAAGCGATCACAGTGACTCGATTGATATGTTTTGTATTGTATAAATCGGACATTACAGATTCTCTGTAAATTGTGGCTGGCTTTCCCAGAGCTCAGCTCTGTGTCCAGCACAGCATGTTAAAAAAAAAACTGACAGCAGTGAGCCGTAAGCATTTTTTTTTTCAGTGGCAGGAAAAAGGACCGCTGCAACCATCGGCATTCAAACCATGGGAGCAGGAATCATGGGTCTCCAGGAACACAGGCAAAAGAAGGAAAAATTCCGCTGCACCAAGGCTGGGTAAAAGCTTGTTCTTCAACTTTATTGACACATCTGTAAGCACATATAAGGCTGACGCGTATCGGAGCTCTAGAAGGCTCCTTAATCATAGCCAGCATTCACAAAATCACCACAAGTTTAAGTAGTCAGGAGCCCGCCCACAAGGGGCATGGCTACCCCTCTTAAAGAGACATAGACAAATATTACATATAAAAATAGGCAAAGCCAATATATAAAAATCTAGTACATAAAAAACCAGAGATGACATGGTTAAACATCAGAAATGAGTATACAGTAAACATGAGTTCCTCAAACTGTATTGCACCCAGTGTATATTATAAAACAAAGAGGAAAACAGGAATAAGGACGCTAGTGAAGACATAGAAGGGTAAAAGGGGGAGGAGGGAAAAGAAAGGAGCGGGGGAAAGGACAAGAAGTAATAATTGTTGATAATTATATCCTTATATCGTAGGTTAGGCTAATATCCATTTTGGAATTCAACCCTACGGGCAAACGTGTGCCCAATCTCCATATCCAAAAGGCCTCACGTTTAAGTAGTAACCTACGCAGATCACCCCCTCTAGGTGAAAGTACCAATCTTTCTATACCCTGGAAGGTGAAACTTGTCATGTCACCCCGATGTTCCCTCAGAAAGTGTTTAGATACACTCGAAATCTGAGTAACATATGCCTCATTCCTCAGACATCTGCCTGGTCCATTGTAATGCTCCGAGATGCGTTGTCTCAGAGGACGGGTAGTGCACCCCACGTACTGCAGACCACATGTAACGCAGGTGATAAGGTATACAACATTATTAGAATTACAGTTGATATATTGTTTCATTTCAAATCTCTTTCCTTTAGAAATGGAGAAAATCTCCCGTGTTTGACTGTGGACTCGGCAGTACCTGCAGGTGCTATACCCGCATATATATAAGAACCCTTACAGGACAACCAAGTAGGTACAGGCCTTGAAGAGCTGGAAAAAAGGCTCGGGGAGAGGCGGGTCCCCAAAGTAGGGGCACGGCATGCTGAAAAAGCACATCCCAAGTTCAGGATCTTACGGAGCTTGGGGTCCGAGTGCAGGACAGGCAAATACTTTTTTATGATGTTAACAACTTTATTGTACTCCAAACTATATGGAGTCGAAAAGGTTAGATTTCTCTTTTGCCTAGTCCTGCACCCCCCATCCGCACCCAGCAGATCCCAACGATTTTTTCGTAATACCCGCTCCCTAGCCTCTTTAATCAATAGGTTATTATAACCCCGCTCCCGCAGTCTCCCCTCCACCAAATCAAGCTCCTGATTCAACATGCCAGAATCAGAGCAGTTGCGTGCCACTCTCACCATTTCTTCATAAGGGATTGCCCTCAGGGTATGGCTCGGATGGCAACTGGAAGCAAGTAAAAGTGAGTTGCCAGCACATGCTTTTCTAAACGTCTTGGTGACAATTCTGCTCGATGTTTTTTTTCAAATTTGCTGTTTTTTTTTCAAATTTGCTGTTTTTTTCTCAACACAAACTGGGAAATAACAGAGAATTTTTGAAAGTAAAAGATCTAAACAAGATTCAAAAACAATAAATTTTTCTCTCACCCAGACATATTCCCGAGGCAGATTGGGCCTTAAAGTTGTTACTTGTTCCAGGCAGTAAGATTCCACTTTCAAATCTTGAGGCTCATAACTTTCATCCATTTCATAATTACTTGTATGTGTGATGCGTGTGTCAGTTGATGGGCAGGATGTCAAGTTTTCATACAAATTTGAAAAGGCAGGTTAGAGTAGGGCAGTGTTTTTCAACCGCTGTTCTGCGGCACACTAGTGTGCCGCGAGATGTTGCCTGGTGTGCCGTACGGCAGGGGTCCCCAACCACTGGGCTGCGGCAGGTCTGGCCTCTCGCTCCTCCCCTCCCCGCGGCCGCCGCTTCTGTTACCTTATCAAGAGCGGGTGGCCGCTTGTCCGATTAGATTCCCCTGTCGCCGCTCTCCTCAGAGGCATCTCCTATTACAGCAGCGCGCTCGGCGGCTGCTGTGATGGTATGGTAACGGTGATGCATATCGCCGCTACAGGAAGCCATTGTACCGCTTCCTGCTCATCACAGCAGCCGCCGAGCGCGCTGCTGTAATAGGAGATGCCACTGAGGAGAGCGGCTATGGGGGAATCTAATCGGACAAGCGGCCGCCCGCTCATGATAAGGTAACAGGAGCGGCGGCCGCGGAGGGACACTACCTACCCATACTAGGAAGCTATACTGGGCACTATACTGGGGCACTACCTACCTATACTAGGAAGCTATACTGGGCACTATACTGGGCACTATACTGGGGCACTACCTACCTATACTGGGCACTATGCTAGCTATACTGGGCACTATGCTAGCTATACTGGGCACTATACTAGCTATACTGGGCACTATACTAGCTATACTGGGCACTATGCTAGCTATACTTGGCACTATACTAGCTATACTGGGCACTTTACTGGCTATACTGGGGCACTACCTAACCATACTGGGCACTACCTATCCATACTGGGACTATACTAGCTATACTGGTCATTATACTAGCTATACTGGGGCACTATACTAGCGATACTGGGGTAACTATACTAGCCATACTGGGGCAACTAAACTCCCTATACTGGGGCAACTATGCTAGCTATGCAGCCGCACCCCAGCCCCCCCCCCCCATAACCCGCTGCGCACGACACTGTCCAATAGGTTGCGCAAACACCCGCGAGAAAGCCATTCCCTGGAGAAAAATTTGGTCAGAAAGTGGTCCCCGGGCCGGAAAAGGTTGGGGACCACTGGAGTAGGGAACTGAAAACACTAAATGGATACAGTGAAATAGAATACCTACCTGATGGTTGAATTGGTGAGTCTGTGAGCACCGGCAGATTGGGAACTGAAGCATTTACCTTAGGAGATGAATATAGATGACTTGTTCCCGCTTCATCCGCCTTCAATTTGTACGTATGATCAAGTTTGCCAGAAAGACGGACGTATTATAGGATCCTGTTTTTTGCTTTTACTGAAATAGACACTTAAAACAGATGGCGGCGCCCAATGCATAAAAGATAGTCTAATAAAGCTGATCTTATAAACAGAGATGATTAAAACTAGCTGAAAAGCAAAAATAAAATTCAATAACAAAATTGACAAATGGAGTCTCAGCAACAAAATAGCTGCTGCTAAGAGCTATTTCCTTTACACCTAATGGGCCCAACCCAATTCACTTTTTCTCCCAAGTTTTCATTTAAGTGATATTTCCATGTGTCTTTTAAAGCCACCAGCAACCAAGAAAATATTAAGAATAATTTTGGCAGTACTTTTTCACCTATATTTTGGTACTTTTTCAATTGCAGAGTGTTGAAAAGTTATAGTAGCCTCCCTGGCGTTCAATTTCCCCAGGATTTCTGTGCAAATAATTTTTAACCATTCTTTGTAAACTTTTTTGTTTAATATTGAATTCAATACAGGTTATTATATTGAATTCATAAAAAAAAAAAGTTTGCCGCCAGATGTTGCTGACGCTGCATGGCCCTCAATCTCCGGACGAATATGTAATCGCAGAGGGAGAAGCAAATCCGCCGAAGGGCATGGAAGACACTGGGGAAGCTATCAGAGATGCGCGGCGAGGGATCAGCACGCCAATGGTGAGCATAGGTTAGCCAGGCATAGCTACCTCAGTATAGGTTAGCCAGCGTATAGGTGCGACAGTATAGGTAGCCAGGTATAGGTGCCAGGGCTGTGGAGTCGGAGCAATTTTGGGTATCTGGAGTCGGAGTTGCAGTCGAAGTCGGTGGTTTCATAAACTGAGGCGTTTGAGTCTGAAGTTTTTTGTACCGACTCCACTGCCCTGATAGGTGTCACAGTATACGTAGCCAATAAAAATGTCCCTAGCATATTTGGCCAGCTATAGGTGTAACAGTATAGGTTAGGCAGGTATAAGTGTTCCCAGTATTCAGTACAAAACAGCATTCAGTCAGCTGTAGCAGCTCTCTTCCCCCCTCCCGTTGTATTCCTAACCCCCCCAGCCCGCCCGCCCTCCACTCTTCATCCATCCAACCCCCCTCCCTCCTGATTCCCCGGTGTAACCTTCTATATCCCCCCACTTTTCATCCATCCATCCCACCCCCTCCCTTCTGATTCCCCAGCGTAACATTCTGGACCCCCCTCCCTCCACTGCATCCCTCTCTCCCTCCTGATCCCCAGCGTAAGACTGTAAATCCCCCTCCCTCCACTGATTCCCCCCCCCCCCCCCCATTGCCGGCAGTGTTCCTGGCAGCGCTGTGAATAGGGCATGGGGTGTTTTACTCACCGAGGCTCTGCAATGATCAAGTATTCTTTTCCGCATGCAGCTCTGGGCTACTGTATACAGTACCGGGGAGGCGGCTGATGACGCCATCAGCCGCCTCCCTGGTACTTTATACAGTATCCCGGAGCTGCATGCGGAGAAGAATACTCAATCATCGCTGGAAAGAGCCTCTATGAGTAAAACACACCCTGCCCTATTCACAGCATGCCAGGAACACTGCTGGCAATGGGGGGGGGGGGGGAATCAGTGGAGGGAGGGGGATTTACAGTCTTGCGCTGGGGATCAGGAGGGAGGAAGGGATGCAGTGGAGGGAGGGGGGATCAGCAGCTACAAATCTCCCTGGCTGCATTGACGAGCCTGGCTTGTCCATACCACTTTCAGCAACTTTTAGCTGGACGAGCCAGGCTCATTCTTACCGCTAGGGAGGTTAAACAGAAGTTGAAAATTATCTCTTAGGAGAAAACTTTGGACAGAATTTGAATTGGATCAGGCCCAATATGTCAAATTTCAACTCCGGTGTCCCACTGGTTCCACTGAGATAATTGCTATTGGCCTGGTCAACCCTCTATAAATTCTGCCAGAGGTCATCAGTGGCATCATAATGGTTTATGCTGCATGGTTTCCTGAAGCTATTTTATTCCATTCCCATTTTTCTTGTGTCCCAGGTTCCTGGAACCCTGTCCACTGACATGTTTATAAAGTTCTTGTTGCAATATACACTTCTCTTTTTTCCATCTTAGCAAGCATCTGTCTCTGCCTATTACCTCAGGCAACATTCAGGGCACTAACCAATGCATGCTGCCCTGGTGTCCATTCCCCCCCTCTCCTGCTCTTTTGGTAGTGATTTGCAGCAGGAAGAAATAATAGGTAAGTATCTTTCACTTCTTAATTTTTCTGAGGTGGTCAACTCTCTCCCATGGCTCACACTGCAGCCAGTACTTCTATGTCTTAGTTCCCAGCTTGATTAAGTAATCAAGCTAGGACACGCTACATGCGATAGAAGAGGCCAACATGAGTACAAGCCAGGAGAGAACGCCAAGCACTGCAGGAACGGGGAAATGTAAGACATCCTTACCCAGCATTTCTTCCTGCTGCTTTTATCTGCTAGGATGACCACTTAAAGGATACCCAAAGTGACATGAGATAGACATGTGTCTGTACATTGCCTAGCACTCAAATAACTATGCTGTGTTCCTTTTTTTCTTTCTCTGCCTGAAAGAGGTAAATATCAGGTATGTAAGTGGCTGACTCAGTCCTCACTCAGACAGGAAGTGACTACAGTGTGACCCTCACTGATAAGACATTCCCCTTTTTATCTCTTTCTTGCTCTCAGAAGCCATTTTCTGCTAGGAAAGTGTTTTATAGTTGGAATTTCTTATCAGTGAGGGTCACACTGTAGTCACTTCCTGTCTGAGTCAGGACTGAGTCAGCCACTTACATACCTGATATTTAACACTTTCAGGCAGAGAAAGAAAAAAAGGAATACAGCATAGTTATTTGTGTGCTTGGCACTGTACATACCCATGTCTATCTCATCATGTCACATGTCCCTTCGGGTATCCTTTAACTATCAGGGAGAGCTAAATAAAAAAGGAGATACCACTAGACTACCAGGGAATGCATTAAGAGGGAGAGAGATGACTACTAAGCTACCAGGGTAAGTTATAAGACTATGGGAGGGACCACTAGACTACCAGAGAAAACGATAAGGGGAAAAGTTACATTTAGAGTACAAAGGAAAGCTATAAGGGGGTACTAGGCTGCCAGGGAAAGGAAGGAGGTGGGATCACAAAACTACCAAGGAAAAATATGTAAAGGGAGGGGGACTACTAGACCCCAGGGGAAAGTAAGTGGGTGGAACTACTAGATCACCAGGCCAGGATATAAGAAAAAACAATGACAATACTTTTTAGCCACCGCCTATAAGCCTGCCCACACTTGAGACCACACCCCTTGCATAGTAAAGCAACTGATTACTCTTTCAATAAACCTAAACCTCTCTGTCCCCTTTTAACCTTAGAATTTTTTTTATTATAATTGCAGTACTGTGAGAGAAAAAAAGTACATAATGCAGAAAAATATACCATTTATTTCAAAACCACCCATATAAATGGGATAAATAGCCAAATATTTTTATATTCGTTAGTGCTTTATATTTTATAATACTAGTGGGTGATTTTTTTCCTTCCCTTTAAAATATGTATGAAACAGAATAATGCCTAGGGACAAAACCAGCTAAAGAAAGTCTAGTTTGTAACACCCCAAAAAATTTATATGTCACTAAGGTTTTATAATTAGTGATAAAGTTCTTGCTTATCAAATAAGAGCATAGCTAAAATTTCAAAACTGCTCTAGATCCCGGGGGACGTAAGTTACAAATGCCTCTGCATATACCTCCGGGTGGCTACCCTGAGTCAGGCTCTGGGTTACAGCTCTGAGCTGTGACTTTCCGGCCCGCACCTGACTCGAGGTTAACTGTTGAAATAGGGGTGCCACAGTGTTGCTGCGCCCCCAGAAGACTCCGGGATCTGGGCTGGCCCAGAAGACAGGCTGATGTCACAACATGACGTATTTATTCATTCAGAGGGTTTCCAGGGTAGAAAGAATGGCCAGATGGAATAACTTCCTGGTCCTTCACTGTAAATGTTATGTTATTCTAACTCTGAAATGGACAATACACTGATAGCCATTCTTTTTTTTTTTTTTTACTACTACTACTACTAAACACTTTGTTTATCTAAATTTGTCATTACCACTGAGGTGCAAAGTAGGAATAATGATTGTTGAGTTGTGAGTAATAGAAAACTGCAAATATTTGCAATCAAACAAAAGCTGGTCTTTAGGGAATGTAGTCCATAGAGGTCTCATTATTAGTCTTGCCAGTTGACTATAAAATTAATGTACAACACAGCTGTATAAATATGGGAAGCAGCCATCAGTATGTAGCAGGGACATATTCTGCTGAATTATTCAATCTGTGTGTGCCAAAATCTGACTCTCTAATTTATCAGAAATTACGTGAAAAAGGTCAAGTATACACAATCATAAAAATCCAATATATATTAGTTTTCTTAGGGACCACAAGGCTTGCTATCTCTCATTCTCTTTTGCTGAACTTTTCTGCAGTTGTAGATGTAGATCTTCTGCTTGCTGTAATGCGAGATGTGAACAGTTTTCATGCCTGCATTGAACAAGGTTATGTATACATAATGGAAAAACACAAAAATGATTATTATTTTAACTTTTCTACGTTAGAGGTGATGTAACGAACTACTTTCCCATCATCTTAACATTTCACAAACTGTTCTATAATAAGAAAAAAAATGTTGTTGTTTTTTACGCCCTATGTAAAGCTCAGACAATATTTGCACGTAAAGTGAAAAAGCTTTGATAAGTTGTACTAGCCCAGTTCTAGAACCTGTCTGGGCTAAATGCAAATGTTAACCATATAAGTACAAGGATATATAGTAAAAAAATATTTTTGAAGAGACAAAAAAGTTTCAAGATGATCTTAAATTTTAATGTATCAAAAAGTTCTTTTGTAAAAACAGAGTTCACAAATCTTCAAACGAATTCATCTTTGTAATCAACCTCCCATTATCAAGTACCAAAAACATATGTTGAAATATGCAATTTTTTAAAAAGGCGACAACGTCGACTTGTTTCGGAGTAACATTCTTCAGGCCTTCACAAACAATTGTAATCTGTAATATACAGGACAAAAATTGGGACGGGTACCATCTGGACAAAATCAAGCCAGGAAACACCACTTAGACTAACATTGGACACAGCACACAGGCAAGATGTACCAGGAGAGAGTTGTACTAGCCCAGTTCTAGAACTTGTCTGGGCTAAATGCAAATGTAACACATTTAGGAACTAATAACAATTGAATAACACGGTGTAAAATTAGTCATGCACTGTACGATAGTTTCAAAGGAATAAATTATATGGTTTTTTTTTTTTTTGCTTAACATGCAATCTTTAGTGAAGTAAAAGATAAGTGGAAATATAATAATCACAGGTTGTCAAGATAATAAAATACTGTAAAAAAGTTACAGTAGTGATTGACCCTGAGAATAATGCTACAGCAAACATTATGAAGGCAGATAAAATCTCAAGTGAAACTATATCGATAAGACTCACTAGGAATGTAGCATGCATTGCAGCAATGGACTATGTTTATGACGTTTTTAACCAAGGACAACACAGTCAGCAGTGTTAAAGGGACCCTGAGCAGACCTTAAAGTAGGCAAATGAACTTACCTGGGGCTTCCTCCAGCCCCTCGTAGTTTAAGTCCCTCAGCGTCCTTCGGGATCCCTCCGTTCGACCCCCAACTGTGCTGTTAGAGTGGCCACACTGCACACGCGTGGCCGCTCCACGATTGTCTCCATCGAGCGCCTGTCGCCGTAAGCTTTATGCGCATGCATAGTTCATCCTTTTAAGAACTGCGGGTGTGCAGAACCCTTAGGGCCCATTTCCACTATCGCGAATTCACATGCGTTTTTCGCATGCAAATTCGCATAGCAATACAAGTGAATGGGACTGTTTCCACTTGTCAGGATTCCTTTGCGGTTTTCTGTGCAGAAAAAAATTGCATGGCAGAGCCATCAGAATTCGCATGCCGCATACCGCTATGCGAATCGCATACAATGTATTTAATAGGAAATTTGCATGCGGTTTGGGTATGCAAATTTTCATGCGAATTTTCATGCAAATTCGCATAGAAACAATGGAAAAACACACCAGCACTGCCATGGTTAAATTCGCATACATCGTCATCCATGAAAATTCGCATAGACCCACATGCGAAATTCGCATCTGCATGCAAATTTTTACCGCGGCGATTCGCACCGCTAAAGTGGTAACGGGCCCTGACAGTAATGAGTGTGAAGGTGAGACAGCCGCATGGAGGGGCTGCGCATGCGCACTGGCCCACGACTTTGACCAAAGTCACTGCTCTAACAAAGCCGTTGGGGGCAGAATGGAGGAAGCCTAGAGGACGCCAATGGACTTCATCAACTACGAGGGGCTGGAGGAAGAACCAGGTAAGTTTGGTTGCCTGTTTTAATGTTTTCTCAGGGTCTCTTTAAGTGTGAAGTGAGGCAATCCATGTATCCCACATTTGTGTTTTTTTTTATTTGAGGCACTACTACATTGATAAATAGCCTTGTGGAAGGGAAGGATGGTATTACAGACTTTATCCAGTCATCCAGTGTTTTGTTAAGAGCTTATGTGCAATGCAAAGAGAGTGTAACAAGAAGAGCTTTGCGTATTTCCCCCTTGAATATGGGGGCACAATATTTAGCAAGCAAAGCCTGAGGTCCAGAACCACATTACGTCTCATTTTGTCGTGCATAAGTGTAATAATTTGTTACCAGAACCCCCCAACCACTGGACATGACCGTATCATGTGAAAGAAGATTCCTGTGCTCACGTTAAACTTAGGACAAGTACCGGGTCTAAATTTGGCTGAGTTAAAATTACTTTCTAAAAAATCGTGTTGATTCACAAAACTTATCTCGTGAATTACAGTATCTCTCTTTATCTGCCTTATTTCATGAAATACTGTACCTCTCTTTATTTGTCATACTTCATGATTTCTCTATCTCTAACTGTCCCATCTCCTAAATTATTTCTTTTTGGCCCACATTCAATTACCTTTTTCTCCAAAGTCATATTTTCACACCTAATACATTTAATGGCCTTCATGTTACCAGGAAGCAAGTAAATACTCATACCGTAATACTTTTTATTTTATTCACCTACTTTTTTGTACTTTTTCAATTGCAGCTAATAATAGATGTTTGCTGTTTTCTGGCCACACCCCCTTCAGCACCTCCCTTTCCTTAATAACTTATTTAATGTCCTAACTAGAGGCGATGTGCCTGGATATATGTATTTTTTCTTGTTACTGACCCCTGTGGCTAGGGTCTAATTCAGTGCACTCCCTCCTTCCCCTGTATGTGTTTGTCAGCATGCACACAGCTTATGCTGGTGTATGCGCATGGTGCGCATGGACACATTACGTTAGCTCCCTTGTGCGATTGGTAAGATGCACTGTCTGTCCCAGGAGAGGACATCAGGATAGGTGCTCCTAATCCCTAGATAGGTTTGATGCAATGAATGTGTTTGCATGTCTGCACTATGCATGTTACAGGGCCAGAGTTAGGACACCTATGTTTACCTGGGTACTTCTGCGCAGTGTAGGTGACTAAGCATAAGAATGCATTCTTCTGTGAACTAAGACCCCGGCTTTTAACTTAGCTGTAGGGATAACAGTGGTGCCTGATGAGTGAATCTGTGAATGCATTTGTTTGACCATTTGCATGGGAGAGTGCGAAGGGTTAATGGATTTTTTCACTTACAGCGTGCAGAATAGTTATTTTAAAGATAAACGATGATCTAGGAGAAAACGCAGGAGAAATAGTGAATTGAATAAGGGTCTCTTTTTAGGCAACCGACACAAAGTAAATAAATAAAAATAGAGTTAGAACAGTAATACTGAAGTTAAGGAGGAACTTAACTGAGTGTATCTAAATGATTAAAATTGCTTATATTTATAATATTTATTTACAGTATTTATTTACTTCAATTTTTAAAATTGCTTATATTTTACAATATTTATTTACACATTATTTTTCAATGCTTGCCCATTGTAAGCTCTTTCCTCTCCCTGATTTATATTCTGATATTTATCACAGGTGGCGACATCTTCACTGCTGGTGAGGAGCATCTCTGCAGAATCTTTGTTGTCTGTTCTAAAGTGAGCAGAAAACAACACTCCTTCTCCAAGCATGCTCTATAACTAAATAGCCTAGGCTAAACATCCCTGGGAGGATAATAATACTATATATAAGAAACCTAACATGTGTATAGCTCTTTTCTCCTGTCAGTCTTAAAGCGTTTGAGAGCTGCAGCCACTAAAGGCGTTCTCAGTAAGCAGTGTTAGGGAGATTTGCCCAAGGGCTCCTTAATGGATAGGTGCTGGCTTACTGAACAGGAAGAGCCAAGATTTGCACAATGTGGGTTACATGCTAATGTACAGCAATATATACTACACACATAGGAAGTGTTTTGGATGCTGAAACCAGGATAATTTATGTTATATTGGGTATCCTGTATAATGTATTATGTTTTTCTATATGTCTGTGTGGGGCCTCTTAAAAAAAAATCTGAAACAACCTATTTTGCCCAATTTTTATCTTGCTAATGGTGGCCATACATGGTACAATGTTTTCATACAATCTTACCATTTCTATGTAGTATAAGGGTAAATTAAGTGAATATACTAAAATGATAATTTAGGCAGTTCCCTTATATTACTTAGAAATGGTAAGATTGTATGAAAAAATTGTACCATGTATGGCCACCATTAGAAAGGGCTGAAAAGATATGTTATAGATGAGCCAAAAATAAGTCAAGAAAGATAATTGAGATTCAGAAGTTTTTTTAATCAACCCTTAATGAGTTTATAATGTGAATCTTTTAAATATTTTCTGCCTTTTCTAATTAACATTCAATCATTTTATCAGTTTATAATTGATTGGGGAAGACCATTCTTACTATTTTTGGATAAGTGGAAGGAGCATGGGAGGTGGGAACATGAATGACAAGCAGTAGTAAGTTAGTGTCGATGTTTTTGTTACTAATATTAGAACAGTTTCATGCTGAAGTCTGCTTTATTGTTGAGTCAGGAAATGTGTTAGATCAGTAAAATTATAAATATTAACCAGTTCCAGATTTCTGCTACGTATATATACGTCACTGTGTTTACCTCTAGCAGATCAGGGGCGTATATATACGCACTGTTTACTCACCGCCACCAATCGCGATTCCAGCGCCGTTTCCGCCGCATCCCCGTTCTTCTGTGTTCAGGGCATGAGAATAATCCATTCTCAGCCCTGATCCCCGTGCCGTTATGAATGGGAGAGAGAGCATCTCTCATTCATAACCCCAAGGAAACTGTTACAAACAGTTGAGTTCCTTTCTGCTGTAAACAGCAGACAGTGAGCTAAGTGTAGTGCCATCTTGTGGCCAAAAAGTAAAATACAACCATATACACCCCAATACACCATAATACACTCTTACATTCAAACATTTATTAAATATTTACTATTGTTAAACCCCTTCCACCCCTAACCCATAGTTACCAAAATAAAATTTGTAAATAAAAAAAAAAAATTGCAACAACAAAAAAAAAACTACATAAATAGTTACCTTAGGGACTTTTTAAATCTGTATGTTATGTCGATATATGAATGTTGCTTTTGTAAATAAAAGCCTATAATTATGTTTGTAGTATAAAAAACACTAAATTGAAAAAATACCCCTTTGTTTCCAAATAAAATGTTATCACCATACATTGTACTAGGGACGCAATTTAAGTGTTGTAATAAACGGGACAAATGGGCAAATAAAATGTGACTGTTTTACCTACAATAGCACTTTTTTTTTTTTAAACTACAATGGCTGAAATCTAAGAAATGATGAATTTTTGCAATTTTTCTCTTCTTCTTCCCTGTAAAATGCATATATAATAAAATAATTCTTAGCAAAAAGTACTGCCCAAAGAAAGCCTAGTTTGTCCCGCAAATATTAATATATAGATCTTTTTTCAGTGTGTTAAGTAGTCATAAGGTTATTGGCGAATGAATGGGAGGTGCGTTATGTGAAAATTGCTCTGGTGTTGAACTGGAAAAAAACCTGTGCTAGGGAAGTGGTTAAAGCAAAAAGAAAATATAATTAATAGTATGAATAATAAAAAAATAGACTATTTTCTTTGCTACTAATGTTCTATTAGTAGCAAAGAAAAGAGTCTATTTTTATTTTCAGTTATATAGCTTTTTTTTTTTTATAACATTGCATCATACAGTCAAATTAGCAGTTTACAAACCACACTCTATATTTTAAGCTATAAAGCAGAGCAGAAATAATTACCCTTTGAACTTTCTTGCAGTAAAACCTTATCTCAAGCTGTATCTCACTGTTTCTTGCCTGTTTAAGTGCTCCAGAAAACAAGACTATATTCAACCCAAGTTAGGTCAAATAGCTCAGAAGCTCTTCCTGTACTGGGAAACAATATGAGAATATTTTATTTGCTGCTAATGTTCTAATTCTTAATTGTACTGCACATACAATTCATTATCTCACAAGTTTATTTTTTGCTTCAAGTTTGCCTTAAGGAGATTCATCTACTTCAAAAAATATGGCCAGCTTTAGAATGAAGATTGATATTTCATTGTAATTCTTGTAAAATGAGCCAAACATCAAGAGGATTTATTTTTATTTTAGTTCATGTTTTTTACTTATATTTGCTAACTTGCTACCTTACTCGCACTGAAGCTTGTGTCATACGTCTGATTGTTATTTGAAAAATACAAAGGGAGAAGTAATAGAGAGCACTTGATAGTGTAGTAAGTTGGTACCAGACAATGTATTGTGTAAAAAGAAAGAGAGGTACACACAAAGATAGGTTACCACTAAGGCAACCACAGTAACGGCAGGTGAGGAGATAAAACCTGACCCCATTCGGGATAAAAAGTCACTCTCTGTAGACAGGAAAAAGATAACAAGATCACCTCCCCCTCCACCAAGGGTGGACTTGGAATGAAATTAGTATTTGAACAGAGGCGCCAAAATAGAATAAAACCAAATCATTTTAAGAAGGGAGGTATGAAGGCACTTTTGCCGGCTGAAACTCTTAAAACAGTTGCTCCTGTTATAGCCTGATGAAGCGGGCGTAGATCTGTGAAACGCATTGAAAACATTTTTGGAGTTAGGAATAAAGAGAATTTTTCTGCTGATAATTGACTGTTTCGAGTCTGCTTGGGGAGGTAATTCTTCCACTACCTCCCTGATTAAACTGATTTTAATTATTTTATTCTATTTTGGTGCCTCTGTTCAAATACTAATTCTACATCTGATTGTTCTTGTTCATCTTGCCTGAGATGTTATACTAACCCCCTCATACAAAAACTTAAATACAATCTGCTTTTATCTGTGCTGTTTATCATAGTTGATTTCATTGCCAAACCTTCTTTATTCAGTGTGGGAGGTGTCTTGTTTTTCTGCAGTAAAGTCTTAAGATAAACTATGAATGAGAACAACAAGACAACAGTGGCCTACTTCGTACTCAGTGGGGTTTCAGATGTCCCTGAGTTACAGGTTCCAATCTTTCTCCTGGTTCTTCACATTTATCTCACCACTCTTGGTGGCAACCTCATTATTATTCTGCTGGTTTGCCTGGACTCTCATCTACACACCCCCATGTACTTTTTTCTTTGTAACCTATCCGTTATCGACATATGTTCTACCACAGTTACACTGCACAAAATCCTTGTTAACTTTGTAACAGGAAATAATGAGGTATCTTTTATTGGTTGCATGATGCAGGTGTATTTTTTCACCTGGTTAACCTGTGCTGATTTAATGTTGCTTACAGCCATGGGCTATGATCGCTATGTCGCTGTTTGCAAACCCCTGTATTACACAACAATCATGAATTGTAATGTCTGTGCTGGTTTGGCCATTTTCTGTTGGGTGCTTAGTC
Organism: Hyperolius riggenbachi; assembly: GCF_040937935.1. Classification (NCBI taxonomy): domain Eukaryota; kingdom Metazoa; phylum Chordata; class Amphibia; order Anura; family Hyperoliidae; genus Hyperolius; species Hyperolius riggenbachi. The sequence continues at coordinate 28,734,621 of NC_090653.1, read as the reverse complement.
TACTCCAGATGATTCCTTCAACTGTCATAATATCACAATTCTCTTGCTATACTTCTAACATAATTAACCACTTCTTCTGTGACCTCATACCTTTGATGAACCTCACCTGCAGTGACACCTCGGTTTTGGAACTTTTAATCTTCACAGATGGAGGTCTGGTTGTAACATTCACCCCTTTTTTCCTCACTTTCATCTCCTATGTGTTCATAATTATGACCATAATGAAAATTAAGACCAGTACAGGTAGATCCAAAGCCTTCTACACCTGTTCCTCCCATGTAACTGCTGTTGTGCTTCTCTACACAACTCTTATTTGTCAATATTTGACACCGAGTGGCACCTTCAAGTCCAGCAAGCTTCTGTCTTTGTTCAACACAGCTGTGGTTCCCATGCTCAACCCTTTTATATACAGCTTGAAAAATAAGGATGTGAAATCTGCTATGCAGAAGAAACTCAAGTACGTTATATCAACTGTTTAACCACTTCATGTTCTGGGGTTTTTATGCCTTAAAGGGGTTCGCTTGCACTTTAAAATAACTAAAAAAATTATATGAATAGAAGTACGGCTGCGTGGCCGTGTGCGTGCTAGCTCCCACGTGCGCCAGCGGAAGCTTACTGCGCAGGCGCAGTACAGGAAAACTTCGTACTGTGCAATAAGCTCCCACTAATGCCCACTAGCCCCTGATGAGTCAGAAGACGAAATGCGTAGGGCGTGGCTTAACGGGCAGGAGGCGGCGGTGCAAGGAGGAGACGTCCTCGGATCAGATTTTTGATATCCCTGAACTTTTCTTAAGTTTGTGAGTAGCGCTACCTTTTTATATTCTTAAATAAAGGTTTTACACTATAGTAGCTTTATCTAGTTGCAGTGGGCTGCTTTTTTTGGTGCGGAGGGAGTGAACACTAACGAGAGGCAGTGCTGAGGATCACTAAGGATCGTGCACCTATACGCTGAGAAGCTGTCTGTGATTGGGGCAGCCTGTATACAAGGTGAGCACGGTCCCTTAAGGTGTTGGGGCCACATTAAGTGTAAGCGGTGGTCCCCATAGAATTGAGCACGGTGGTAATACTGTATCTGGCTGTGGTCTCCATCCATAATATGTGAAGCAGCCTATGCAATGATTTTTTAATTTTATTTTTTTTTAATCGCCAGTGAGTATCCTTGTGAGTACCCGTTCAGAATGGGATTTCCTTATGGGCAAGCGGCGCCGGCGGCGATCGGTGAGTACGGGGGGACGCCGCAGGGAGGGGCAAAGCATGTAGATAGTGCTAGGCTAGCTACATGCTAAAAAAAAAGGTGAATAAAACCCTCCCGCGGCCGTGCAGCCGCACATATCATACCGCCAGGGAGGTTAAAAGGTGATCCGTTTCCCAATTCGAACGGATACTGTACGGATATTGTTAACCTATGGAACTGTTCACATGCATCCGTTTGTACAGATCCGCTCCGTACGTTCTGCTGAACGGACCGCAACTTTGCTGCAGAACCAATTTTTCTGGATCGCTGAGCTCAGTGGACGAGAAACAGAAGATGAAGCCCTGCATTGGGGGCAATGGGAGAACGGAACGTTTCTTCACACTAGTGAAGAAATGGACCATTCGGAGGGCTATAATCCACTGGTGGTGGGGGTTTGTGGGAGCGCAAACTGGGCCGTACCTGAGCTGGCAGGTGGGTGCCACAGCTGTGCGAAGAAAGGTTAAAACTTACCCAGGCGTCTTCTTCATTGCAGCCGGTGGTAGAGAGGGTTTCTTCCGGGCTTCTGTCTTCTGTGTTATGTGACTACACGCATCGTGCGTTTAGTCATATAACACGTGTAGTCACATGACGCAGAAGACGGGAAGAAAACCTCTTTACTGCCGCATGCAATGAAGAAGATGCCTGGGTACATTTTTAACCCTCCCTCACAATTGGAGCAAAGTGGCAAACGGAGTGAATATGGTTTCAATCTACCGGTGATCAGCTCCATTTTCACGGATTTGTTTGCCAGTGTGGACCAAGCTATACGGATCTGGTGAAGCAGAGACCAGATCAGCTTTCCCGGATCCATTTGGCTTTAAAAAATACGGTGGGAACCAGGCCTTACACATTAGACAATTAGTAATGCACATATCCATTCCTAAGAGAAACAGACAACATAACCAATGACAAAAAGGAAAAAAAAACACAGGAAAATTTGGTTACTGTGCATACATTGACGTTTTACTTATATTCAGCTTTCAAACAATTAAACTTATTTACCTTGGGATATGAAGTTATCACTGCTTTGCATTTTTGACTCTGCAAAAATGGCCTTACAATACTGGGAACATAGTAAAAATAAGGTTAAAAAAAATCAACACAATGTTAAACCAAAAACGTGTCTAATATGCACTTTGGGAACCGGCTAAATACTGTATATTCCTGCGTATAAGACTTTTTAACCTTTGAAAATCTTCTGAAAAGTCAGGGGTCGTCCTATACGCCAGATGTCATTGATGCCAGGTGATACGCCTTGTCCTGTTACCGCCTCTCAGATCTCGCTGCTGAGGACTGTAGTGGAGCAGCGCAGGCGCACATGTGTGAGATCTGAGAGGCAGAGAAGGAGGTAAATAGGATACAAGGGTGGGCCAGACAGGTGAAAGAGGTGTGTTTCATGGGCACAGTGCTATCTATTCTTCCATACTGCTCTGATAAACGGGGAGGCAAGGAGAGCTGACCAATCCACTTAGGGAGAGGGAGAGTTGACCAATCCAACCAGTCTATTGACTATATACTGTTATATACTAGGTACCACATACAGTACAGCACCAGTATCTGTTCATACATAGCACCAGTATATATATATATTTTTTTTAATTTGCTGTGCGTTGGAAGAGGGGTAGTCCTATACGGCGAGTATATCCCAAACTCTATATTTTAACTGGACAAGTTGGGGGGGTCGTCTTATACGCCGGAATATACGGTAATTCCTCTACAACCTGTACATTGTGTGCTCTTTCAATTCTGTCCACATTCTGAGGCAGTAGATGGTCTTCTAACCAATGACAAAAGAAGATACCCCGAGTAAAATGTAAACAAAAAGAAATGGACTACAGAAAGAAAAATGTCAATCTGATCTACATCTTGGGAAGCGGCTGAGGAACTGATCTACAGCCTGTTGCTTGTCTGGTCTTTCCTCCCTTGCCACATTCCGAGGCAATTCAGGACTTTTTGTGGTCCAGTTGGTAACAGATCCATCGCCGATGTGCAACATGTCAATTAGCAAGATCTCGATGTGGTCCATGTTCATGTGCTCCATCACTGGTCGTACAATCGACTTTTTTCTACCACAAGGATACTCCGGAGATGTTCGTAGAGATACCACCTTACTTTTTCCTGCCCTTTCTTGCTTGACGGTAGCTTGCAACCGGTTCACATTCTTGTTGAAAGCCAAAATGTATACAACACAGAGACCTGATTTAGGGATATTTAGGGACAAAAGTTATCCTAAAAATGAACTTTTATTAATACATTTAAAAAGCTTAGATTAAGGCTGCTATGAAATATCAAAAACTGAATATACAATGTGGGGCATCACTCGGGTAAGTATAAATCGTATAAGAGGATATCATCTCAAAAGCCCTCTAACATTGTAAATAATATACATACACACTACCCCAACCTAAAACCCAACATGTTTCACTTCCTTGAAGAAAGTTTTTTCAAGGGAAGAATAAAAAGTGCAACAGTGCTAAACCTAGTGCTAAGGACAGAAGAGGCTAAGCTACAACTACAGGCCTGCTTTGACTGCACCGACTGGGCAACCCTCTAGACAGCCTGCCTGGAGGAATGGTCAGAGAGCGTCACCTCTTACATCAGCTTCTGCGAGGAGCTGTGCATCCCCACAAAAACCTTCAGGGTCTACCCTAACAACAAGCCCTGGTTTAACGGCAAGTTACGCCAGCTCCGGAGAATCAAGGAAGAAGCGCACAAGTCCGGAACACCAGAGGAGTTCAAGGCTGGAACAATGCAGAACTTAATATATACAAAAGATGTACAAAAACAAAGTAAAAAAGTTACAAGATTAAAGTTACAAAAATAAGAGTTTACAAAGATACACACAAGGCTATTTTGCTTACCAATAAGAGGGATCAAGATTGACAAATCTTGGACTTGGGTTCTGTGGACGGACACCATTCTGATTGGATCAGGAGCCAACTTAGCTTAGACCGGGAGTCCGGCTCCAGCTACTGTCAGGAGTAGACTGATTTTAGGTATCTGTCCCCTGCTTTTTATAATGGAATATTTGCCTTGAGGCTGCAAGCCTATTTGGACGGGGGGAACTAGCTTTAATTACATCCTCAGACATAATTTGATTCCCAGAGATCTAACATCCACATGTGAAAAGTGTATTATAGCACACACACAACAAAAGACTTCCTTAACATCCAATTTCCCCAGGTTAAAGTGTATTTTAGTACATACATGAAAAGACTTCCTTAACATCCAATTTCCCCAGGTTAAAGTGTATTTTAGCACATACATGAAAAGACTTCCCTAGTCCAAGTTACAGGTGACAAGCCCATTGTTGACAGTATTTCCTGGCCGGTCAAAGGTAAGCATACGGCTGCTATTGGCCTGAATAGCCATCTCCTAATTAGAGGCTAGGTAGACAGTCCCTAATTGCAGAGATTTCCCACCTCCCAATTAGGAGCAGACAATGGCCATTGAATGCAGGGTCAATTTACATGATATAACGACCTCCAGGAAGCTGCTAGCCTTCAAAGCCCGACTGGCTAGCAGACAATCCCATATGGTACAGTGGTACACAGCAGACATAAAAATGGGAAAATGAAAATATACTACTGTATTATCCTTAACAGCCTCACAACCAGCCGCTATATTCCTGACAATGACTTCCTTGAAATCGGTAGTCAATGTTATGGAACGTGAGAAAAACAATGCCTATGTCTTAGCAATCAGTCTTATCCCTATGATAGAGGAAGTACCAAAAGAGAATATGTTTACTTTACATCATGCTTTAATTGATACAATACAAAGTTGTATTCAAAAGCCTGCAGACCCTCCTTCCAATGCTAACCCTCCTGTCACATCAGTGCCACCATTTACCATCGATTTCAGTCAGCTTAGCCTTAGGTACACACAAAGCCATATGCATCAACCACAACCGCCACCTGCTAATTTCAATCTTCCAAGTTCTGCTTCAACCTCCAATGTACCTATCAGAGGTCAACACCGCCCCCAACAAGATTATTTTCAGGGCCCGGATTATAGTATGTCCCCTTACATGCATCCAGTTGATGGAAGGTATTCTCCACATGTTATGCAACCATCACAAGAAATGAGTACAGGTGATGCAGCAGGACCGATTATTAATGACCCTCGGTACATGTCACGCACAACACCGCCAGCAGCAGGGCCAAATGCAGAAGGCACTGTCCAAAATGATCCCTTACAGGCAACTTCCCTCTCTTTTCGAGAATCATTATACTTTGAGAACCTGTAGTTTGCCATGAGGTGCAAGGTTGTGTGGTATTTGTTGAATACATTTCTTTAACATTTAAGGTTAAGATTTTATATTTGTTTTTACAAAGTTTAAACTGTTTCTGTAAAGAAAGCTGTTATAATGTTAAGTTTGTTAGAGAAAGTTGAGAGACGCAAGACCAACACTCTGGATGAGCTTAAGGCCGCTATCGAAGCATCCTGGGCCTCCATGCCACGCCTCATTGAAGCAGTCATTTCTGCAAAAGGATTCCCGACCAAGTATTGAGTGCATAACTGAACATAATTATTTGAAGGTTGACTTTTTTGCTTTAAAAACACTTTTCTTTTATTAGTCGGATGAAATATGCTAATTTTTTGAGATAGGAATTTTGGGTTTTCATGAGCTGTGTGCCAAATCATCAATATTAAAACAATAAAAGGCTTGAACTACTTCAGTTGTGTGTAATGAATCCAAAATATATGAAAGTCTAATGTTTATCAGTACATTACAGAAAATAATGAACTTTATCACAATATGCTAATTTTTTGAGAAGATCCTGTATATGTTCAGTGCGTAAAAAAGGAAAAACAATGGTGCAGTGCAAATTCTCTGTGTTACCTACAAAAAGTTAATGTAAAGGTAAGCAAAACTGGTAACGTTCACACTGTTTGTGTGTCACACTACCTGCGACAGTTAGTTTATGAGTGACCCTTACGTTATCCACTCATATACCTGATATTTAATTCTTCACGACAGTACAAAAAGAAATGTACACCATTGTTGTTTGTGTTAAAAGCACTGCACATACATGTGTCTATCTCATCGTGTTACTTAAAGGATCCCGCAACTGGAAATAAAAGTAACTGCATACATGTGGTGTTGAAAGTACATACTCACACCTCCTCCTGCCCCCTCTGTCTGCTGCAGCTACTGTAATATTCCAGTCGGTGTCCCTGCAACTTTTTTGAACCTTCACCCGGCTCAGAAGCATGCTACCCCCTCCATCTAATCTGGACTGTGTGTGCGATTCAAAACACAGAGCGCAACCGCAGCCCAGCTTAGAGGGAGGGGGCAGCGTGCTTTTGAGCAGATCGGTATGCACTGCACACACAAATGTGAGAAGGGGAGGAGTATCTCCGGGTCCAGGTTCAAGCTAGTAATTGGGACACCGGCATTAATATTACAGGAGCTGAGGTGGTGGAAGGAGGTGTCTGTATGTATTAATAACTCCCAACAGAATGCATCATTTTTTCTTTTCAGTTGTGATATGTTTTAAAGGCATACTACAATAACTGCATACAAGCACAATTTGCTTACCTGGACACCAACCTGCTCCGTTGCTATTATGTAGGACGTAAGTAACGTGTTCTCGGATAACATAGCTGTTGTATATTGAAAGGTATAATGCAGGATTTGACCTTTTTTTCTATGTGTTTAAGTACCGCCTCCTCCTTACCCTTCTCATGGAAAGAAGTACTCACAAAAAACGTTGAGAATATTGGTACATCTGTGTTTTACCGAGCGAATCTGTAAAAGTTTTGTTAACCAGTTCAGCCTATCTGGATGACTATGCTCGTCCAGATAGGCACTGCTGCTGTTGCTGCGTGGTGCGCGCCCCCGCGCGCGCTCCTGCTGCCCGCCGTTAGACCCCCGATCAGTGAATGGGAATATAATTCTTATTCACCGATCTAACTTCCCCGCAGAAAAAAACAACGCTTTCTATTAAGAGAGCGCGGTATTTCTACCCCCAGGAAACGTCACCGTCTTCCTTTTAGTTCCTGGATTGTTCGCATCCAGGACTTTTTTGACTGTGGCCATCTTGTGGCCAAATAGTAAACTGCACTCACACAAATTTTTTTATTAAACAATTACATTATTTTTCATTTAAAATTAGCTGTTTCCCTCCCACACCCAAAATTATCCAAATACATTATTTAATAAATTTTTTTTTCTTAAATTACAATAAAAAAAAACAACATAAATAGTTACCTAAGGGTCTGAACTTTAGAGTATATTATTGTATTATTTTAAATTATAAGCTTGTAATAAGTAATGGACGCAAATTGAAAAAATGCACCTTTATTTCTAAATAAAATATTGGCGCCATAAATTGTGATAGGGACATAATTTAAATGGTATAATAAGCGGGACAAATGGGCAAATAACATACATTAGTTTTAATTACGGTGGCGTATATTAATTTCAAGCTATAATTGCCAAAAACTGAGAAAAAATGATTTTTTTTTTCATTTTTTTCTTAATCTTCCTGTTAAAATGGATTTTGAAAAAAATAATTCTTAGCAAAATGTACCACCCATAGAAAGCCTAATTAGTGGCGGAAAAAAAAGATATAGATCAATTCATTGTGATAAGTAGTGATAAAGTTATTGGCGAATGAATGGGAGGTGAACGTGGCTCGGATGCATGAGGTTTACGACACTGTGGTGCTGAACCGGTTAATTTTTAGTTGCAGACCACACTTTCACTTGCAAAAAAAATTGGTTGCCTACTGCTGCAATAAATGTGTTCAACTATTGGACTTGTCTGTCTTTAATTGTAGAATTGTCACTAGAAGTATACTTTTGGGGTTCATTATGAAATACGGTCATATATTGCCACTTCAACCTTTGAAGGGAGGTTTCGGTGGTCTTTGGGAGCACTCGTGTTCCAGAATACGGACAACAGCTACAAGCGTGAGTGCCCTCTATGAGGCACTCACGCGTGCACAGTATAGAGCCGCCTGTCTTCGGTAATAATTGGCTCCCTTGAAGACTTCTCAAGTTCCCCCACAGGGGGATTTGAAAGGAGGATCCTGAAGGCACCAGGAGAGAGGAGGGAAGGGTGATTAGGACTCAGAGACTTCACTATCCTTAGGCGAGTATATGATTTATTTTTTACAGAGGGTAACATTACCTTTAACAAACCGTATCACAGCATACATACGAAATGTTTGAACAGGACCAGCCGCTGTACACTTCAGTACTTCAATGTAAATGGAAATGATAATAACCTGCATGAAGGAGTGTGTTGGAAAACTAGGTAACTGTATAGGTGCAAGAAAAGTAATGGACCAGAAGGTTGAAAGAAAAAACAAAGTTGTAATGTACAGTGGATATTCCCATTACATTTGGAGCATGGTTACTGAATTCTACTGTTTGTACCAATATCTCCAGATATAGTTTGCACAAGAGAGAACATACAGTGCAAGCAAAATTGCATCACCATTGGCTCTGGGAGCGGAACGGTGTGCTCCCATATTGATGGGGGTATTTGAATCATCAAGATTCACTCCCTCATTCTCCCGAACAAAGTTATGGAGAATGCACGCAGCCTTGATGACACAAACATTCTCCGGGGACATTTGCAGTGCACTCTGGAAAATTCTCCATTTTGCTGTCATAATCCCAAAGGTGCATTTGACCATTCTGCGTGCCACGTTGGGAATAAGGCCGCATGATGTTGGTTGACAATCCAAATGCCTTATCTCCAACCCAAAAAAAAAGGTCGATTAAGCTCCGACTCTCCAGGCCATGGCATTGGTTCGGGGATGTTTGCTCGCCCATTTTTTAGTAAGTGTCCAAACTTTAAGTTCTTATAGATTGTAGAGTCTGAGTTACTGCCATAAGATCCTACATCGACATACAGAAACTTGTAGTCTGCATCTACAATAGCCAGCATAACAAGTGAAAAATATTTTTTATAGTTAAAAAATTTACTCCCACTGCAGTTCAGGCAAACAACCCTCACATGTTTTCCATCAATGACGCCAATACAATGGGGGAAGTTACACCTTCGCCAGTATAAATCGGCCACTTGCATCCACTTGCTGGTGTCAGGAAAAGGCATAAATCGTGGTTGCAATTTTTCGCCACAACAAGCTGCAGGTACTTAGCACTACAGATTGTATTGTACTTTTTCCCAGACCAAATTCCAGATGTAAGAAACTGTAGGAATGTCCCAATGCCAAGAATCTGCAGTAAAAAGAAATACATCGTAAGTATCTGTCTGTATCTTTGGTGGGTTTGCACCCTGCACCACCTGGGGATTTAAATAGAGAAGCGGATGCTTCAATTATAGAAGAAGACGACATAGATGTTGTTATTGAGGGGGTCTCATCTCTATTATCAGCAAGGGGGGCAATGGTGGATCTATTGCCCGCTGGTAATTCTGCAGCAACAGAGTACAAGTTTTGTAGTTTGAAGATCCTGGAAAGTACTTTGTATGATCTCTCAGAGCAAGAGGTCAAAGTGTATTGGACTGTACAGACCCTCTCCAGGTACAAAGAGCTTCAGTATGTTACCAGGGGGTTTCGTAAATATTCAGAGCCTGCACAGTATCAGGATGACCCAACCTTTATGAAGGAGTGGCATGAGGAGCACATCCGCCATTCCCAGAGAAAAATGGAAATAGTTCTATCTCGAACTGAACTAGAGTATAATCAAGTTGTGGAAAAATTGAAATTGTTGAAAAATGAGTTGAAGACAAGGGTAGGGGATGCTCGGTTTAAGAAGCTTATGGAAAAAATAGAGAAACGTTTGATCCCCATCCAGAATGAGATTCGTGATAGAAAACAGAGGAAATTTATTCGGGATGAAGAGGACTACCTGGGAAACAAGATCTTTTGCTGGGATAAGGGGGTACCCAAAAAGAACTGGCCAAGACCCGGCAAACCAGGCAAACCAGATCAACCCTCTAAACCCCATAAACCTCCAACCAAACCTAGGCTAGGCCCCAAAGGGAGAGCGGGATGGACCACTGAATCAGGTTCAGAGGGGAGTGGGGCAGAAGAGGAGTCTCCACCTAACAATGGGAGCGGTGGTAGTGGGAGTCTAGGAGCCCAAGGTAAAGAGGGTCACCGATCTTTAGGCGCAGGCAAAGGAGGGGTAGGGGGAGCCGTAGGAGGTGTATCCAAGAAACGGAAACAGATACAGTGGAAGGGTCAGGAGTAGTGGGTGCACCCAAGTTGGGGAATACCATTGTGGATAAAGAAAAGGAACTGAGAGTGATTAATCTGTCTAACGTGGAGTTATCAGAGGACTGTTTAACACTGCTTTCTAAAGGTCTCAATTACTGTATTACCAGTGACTTTGATATATGTCGTTTTGAGGTGGATCTTTTGGAGGCTGTTAGAAAAATAAATGTGCACAAATTTTTTAAGAGCAGAAATGAGGCAAATGTGATCAATTCAGGGGTAGGTCCTTTGGGTTTCAGCACCAGTGCCGCCTTTGATGCCAAGGATAAAGAAATGTTGGGGATTCTAAAAGAACTCCTGGAAGAGGGTGGGAGCCAAGAAAGAGAGGGGGAGGAGGATGAGGGGATGACAGATAGGGTTCATAAGCCCTTCCGCAAGTCCACATTTAATCCACCGATTACCCCAGGGAGCCCGATAGATGTATTTCACAGGGGTATCCTTGATGAAATTAAGGCTTGTCTATACCCTAAAGATGTTATGAATATCACTGAAGGCGAGAGGAAGGCACTGGTATGGCTGAGATCCAGGACCGATATTGTGTGTAATCCCGCCGATAAGGGGGGAAACCTGGTGATCTTGTCCAGGGAAAACTACTTGGAAGAGGCTTATCGCCAACTGGGGGACACCTTGACCTATGTGGAATTGAAATCAAATCCAGTTGAGAAAGATAAGGGGAAATTAAGAGCTCTTTTGAAAAGAGGGGTGGAACTGGGATTCCTAAGTCGGAAGGTGGGGGAGGAGCTGTTTGCGGAAAAACCCAGGTTCCCCCTTTGGTATTATCTACCTAAGGTGCATAAAACGTTGGAGAACCCACCCGGGAGACCCATTGTCTCCGGGGTGGGCTCTCTAACTGAAGCTCTCTCAAGATATTTAGATTATAGGTTAAGCCCTTGCCTCAGAATGGTGAAATCATTGGTGCAGGATACAGTGGACATTTTGAATGTCCTGGAACATTTTGAGTGGAAGGAAGGCTATCATTTGGCCACAATTGATGTGGTCAGCTTGTATAGCCGCATTCCACATACGGCGGGACTTATAGCGTTGCGTAGCGTTTTGGATAAATACGGTAAAAGCGATGAATTCTCTGACTATCTATGTGAATGTATGAGCTTCATTTTAGAACAGAACTCCTTTATGTTTAATGGGAAGTGGTACAAGCAGGTATCAGGGACCGCCATGGGGACCCCGGTAGCACCCACGTATTCTAATCTTTTCTTGTCTGTGTGGGAGGATGAAACCATCTGGTCCCCCGTTAACCCCTTTCGTGCTAAATTGAAGTTATGGCGTCGATATGTGGATGACGTCCTTGTAGTCTGGGATGGTGACAGCATGGAGTTTGCTCAATTCATGGAGTGGATTAATTCCAACCAGATAAAATGAGCTTTACATCACATTTTGGGGACAGGGAAGTGGAGTACCTGGACCTCAGGGTGGTGATTGAAAATCAGGTGATTACTACTAAAGGGTTCAGGAAAGAAACCGCCACTAATAGTTTGCTCCATTTTTCTAGTTACCATCCCAGACATGTCAAGGACGCCATCCCGTATGGCCAATTTCTCCGCCTTCGGAGAAATAACAAAAATGACACTGACTTTGAGAGACAAGCGGAGGAACTGTATGACCGCCTCAGGAATAGAGGTTATGAGGTAGAATCAGTGGGCAAAGCCCTTGCTAGAGCTCGTGAGGTCCCTAGAGAACAACTTCTCACCAGAAAGAATCGATCATTGTTAAAGACAAATCGGTGTAACTTTGTTTTTGATTATTCTCCCCTATCTGAAAAAATTAGACAGGCTATTAGGAATCAGTGGCGTATCCTAAAGTTGGATAGTATTTTGAAGGATCTAACTACCATGCCCCCAAGGGTCAGCTTTAGGAGGGGGAAAACGATTAGGAAATTACTGGTACACAGTGACGTTAGAGTTAGAGAGGAAAGTTCGGTTACCTGGTTGTCAAAGAAAAAATGGGAAGGCAATTATGGATGTGGACACTGTAGTGCGTGTCGCTCTGTTAGAAAGGGTAAGGTAGTCCAGATTGGACCAGTCACCTGGAGAATTAGAGAATTCATCAATTGTCGGACAAAATATGTTGTGTACTGTGTTTGGTGCCCCTGCGGTCGTTATTACATCGGGAAAACAGTCCAGCCTCTAAAGGAAAGTTTCCTCCAGCATAAAAGATCTATCAAAAACGGGGTAGGTGCTACCCGTTTGATAGAGCATGTAAATGAGAGCCATGGTGGCAATGCGGAGTGTCTCTCCTTTGCAGGCTTGGAAATTGTACAAGGCGACGGCAGGGGAGGTTTGAGAGATGATCGACTCTCTAAAAGGGAGGCCTGGATGATTTCACATACTGAGGCTCTGGGGAATCTGGGTTTTAATGAGAGGGATGAGGTTAATGCATTTTTTAAGTAAAAGCTCTAGGTAGGATTTCAAGTTATACTACACTGTCACCTTAACCTGTAATATGTTCATGGTTGTCTCCCCCCCGCCCCCTTTGTGAGAGAGAGGTGGGTGGTGGGAGGGGATACCTGGATGTAGGTGGGGTAGGAAGTGAAGGTGTCAGGCCCCACGTGTCCTGAAGAGGCGTGGTTACACGTGAAACAGCTGTAGACATAGGGGCTTTCGTTTGTACCTGTGCTTTGTGGCTTCAATAAAAGAAGATTCTATGAGGAGTGCCGGAGTCTGTCAGTTCTTTCAGCCATACATCATAAGTATTGATGCACATGTGAGAATACCTCACTATATGTAGCTTAGCCACAGACCTGGCCAAGGTCTTCCCCAACTTTCTCATGTATCTGCGGCATATGCCTGAATGGCCACTTTCGCCAACGTAAAGGACACCCAAGGTGACATGTGACATGATGAGATAGACATGTGTATGTACAGTGCCTAGCACACAAACAACTATGCTGTGTTCCTTTTTTTCATTCTCTGCCTGAAAGAGTTAAAAATCAAGTATGGAGGTGGCTGACTCAGTCCTGACTAACACAGGATGTGACTGCAGTGTGACCCCAATTAGTATGAAGTTCAATTTTTTATCTCTTTCTCTACCTCTCCCAAGCCGTTCTGTGCTAGGCAAGTGTTTTATATTACGCATTTCTTATCCGTGAGGGTCACACTGTAGTCACTTCCTGCCTGAGTCAGGACTGAGTGAACCACTTACATACATGATATTTAACTCTTCCAGGCAGAGAAAGATTAAAAGGAATCAGAATCAAAATCTTTATTTCGCCAAGCACGACTGGGTCGTGCCCGGAATTGGGCTTGGCATGTACAGGGTACTGATACACAATATAGTTACATATACAGGACAGGACATGCAGTAGGAACAGAACATTATACAGAACATTATATAAGCTTTATGCAGAGGGAGACAATGTGGCATAAGTTACAATACAAACACAACCAAAAGGTACGCTTGAGCTGGAGCGCTGTCTATGTGCAGAGTGCTTCAGTTCGTCACGGTATTGTGGTGGGGATGGGCATTTCCATGGAGAGAGTTCAGGAGGTTGACAGCCGAGGGAAAGAAACTGTTCTTAAGTCTTGAGGTCCTGGTGTAGATGGATCGGAACCGGAGCTTCCGGCTCGAGGGGAGCTGATTAAAGAAGCGGTAGCCTGGGTGTGAGGGGTCGTTGGCGATCTTTAATGCTCTGGTGTTCAGCCTGGAGTGGTATAGGAGGTCCATAGTGGGAAGGGATCTCCCGATGATCCTCTCCGCTGATCTGATGACCCTCTGCAGTTTGAGCCTGTCACTGGCGGAGGAGCTGGCGTACCAGACCAGGATGGACGAGCATAGGACGGATTCGATTGTGGCCGAGTAGAAGTTTGTCAGAAGTTTTTGGACCATACCGAACTTTTTCAGTTGACGGAGAAAGAAAAGTCTCTGTTGGGCTTTCCTCTGTGTTGAGGCAGTGTTGGCGTTCCACTTCAGGTCATTGGAGATAGTTGTGCCCAGTAGGCGGACACTGGGGACTCTTTCTACTTCCTTGCCATCAATGTGGATTGGAGGCGGTGTAGATTGTCTTGAAGTATTTTAGGGCTGATGGTATTGAATGCTGAGCTGAAGTTCAGTAGGAGTCTGGTCTATCCAGGTGATCATAGACGAGCTTCAAGCAGATGTTGATGGCATCATCAGTGGACCTGTTTGCTCTGTACGCGAACTGGTGCGGATCCAGCAGTCCCTCTGTGGAGTGTTTAAGGAGGGGTAGCACCATGCTAACAAGGAACACAGCATATTAATTTATGTGCTACCCACTGTACATACCCATTCTATCTCTTCATGTCACATGTCACTTTGGGCACCGGACTGCAGCAGAGGGGTACTGGAAGTCCCAGGTGAGCACAACTACTTTTTTGAAATATTCACTTTAATGCCAACATGCTATTTACCTTAATGTCAGCAAAAGCCTTTCCGTTGGGGACACGGCTTCACGGAAGGTCGTATCTTGATGCTTCAGATCGTCACGAAGCTCCTCCAAAATGTCATCAAAGCTGCAAGATAAACAACACTGTCATGTCAACATTTCTAAATTGTAATTCCTAATCACTTTACAGAAACAGAGGCAACAGCAAATAAGATGTATGCATACATGGAAATTCCTCTGGCACCATCAGCCTGTAAGCCTCCCATGCCGTCCTCCTACTCTAGCTCTGCACGCGAGTACTACGGCCCCATAATTTTGGACAGTTCAGGCAATTAACGCAAGCGCAGTTTACTCTCCCTCCAAACTGCGCATGCACATGCGTAATGAGTCAAAGGGAGCACCTGTGCATATGGAACAATGACCGAGTCCAGCATAAGTTACGCGCCCCACTACAAGCAATACAGGCAGCAGAGGACGGTGTAGTGCGAGGTTTCAAAACTTACAGGACTGCAGGAAGCCACAGGTATGTATAACATCATTTTTTCTTTCACTACATGTGTTCTTCAATGGTTAACTCAACCACAGGTTACAATAATCATACTAATGTTAATCCAAAGTGCACTTACCTAGCAGCAGACTTCTTGCATAAGCAAAAAATTTATCAGGATGCTTTCGCAGATCCTAAGTCCAAAACTGACCTTTCTCCTTTCGATCCATAAGCAAAGGATGCACCCAGTACCTCCTATGTCTCCGTCTGCACCTCATCACCATAATAGCAATCAGAAGAAAAGCAAAAACAGCAAAAGCAGACATCTCTCTATACAATACTCCTATCACTTTCAAAAACCCACACAGAAAGGAAGTGACATCAGAACAAAATAAAAAAATAAAAAAACAACAACCACCTTTATTGACAATCTGCCCAGGTATAGCAAAAACGCGCAGAAACGCATTAAGAAAACGTGTACAAACGCACACGTTTTTTACATGCGTTTGTCCCTGCGTTCTACCCTTTTTCCAAACGCACATTATGTGAACAGGGCCTAACTCTTACAAAACAATAACAGATGTATTACAATACATAACTGTTTCAAAAACTAGTGATAACCATTTTAGAGAGGTACCTTGTAACAGTAGCATTTGAGAAATTATGTTAACAGCCCTTAGCCATTTCTTATGCTTAAATAAAATATATTAAAACTTTTAACTCGCCCCCATTTCTATTAGGGCCTGAGCCCACTAACGCAGTTGAGTGCAGTTGTGTCCGCTTTTCAGCAACTCATCAATGTTACAGATGCCAAAAAGCGGATACAGCTGCACACAACTGCGCACAACTGCGTTAGTGGGCTCAGGCCCTGACTAGTAAATAAGTTTCAGTGTAGCGGTCCCCTCAATGCAGCGGAGGGGACCGGGAGCCAGCGGATGAAAGCGGAGCAATGGCATGGGACATAGCGGCTGCCAAGAGTGTTTTAGAAAGATCCAGGAAAATATATATATATATATTTTTTTTTATTTTTTTTTATGTAGTGTGGACATTCCCATTAAGGTATTTAGTCAATATAAAAAAATAAAAACTTTGATAGTTGACTTTTAAATACGGTAGTACTAGGAATGTTTTTTTTCGCATCTAGAAGTGTATATATATATATATATATATATATATATATATATATATATATATATATATATATATGTAACAAGTTGAATAACTTCAAGTAAGCACAATGTTCAAATCAGCATGAATGTAAACAGGGAATGTATTGTCCTGTTGTGAATTTTAAAATGAGTTTTAAATAGTAATTGACTGTTTGTCTTGTTTTCTATCCATAGGAAGAAGAATGAAAATTGAAAATTGGGAAATTTCTTCCACATACAATTTTAGACACCAATTAGTAACATTTACACAACCATACTGTTTTTACCTGAACCTGATAGTTTTAAAAGAAAGAGACGTTATGAATTTTAATAATTAACCATCTACCACAGTGTTTTTGGTGGTCTGAGTAGCACTTGTAAAGTTAGGATAGGTACACCGAATATTATTTTGTTCTACTAGATCAACACCAATTTTTATGCACGGTACACTTGTGTATCATTGCAGTACTGTGTGTAGGTTTTATTGTACACAATACATTCCTATAGTATAGCATGAAGAGTTGCCTTTAATTCATCTTGATGATGATTGTAAGTGTTGTGGAATTTTTCTGATTGCTCCTCGTCAAACATGAACTGCTCCCTGTCTGCATTTCGTGTTTGACAAATAGTACGAGAAGTACGAGACAAACCATGGCTTGAAAGGGTTGGAAATCTGGAATCTGTTTGCAACACTTGTGCTGGTGGCTCTTGTATGTGAACAGATTCCTCCTCACCTGCATTTCAATTTCCACCCTCGTTAATAATTTCAGACATTTCTGGAACTAAGTGTATAATCTCTTCTACATTTGGTAGTGTTTCAGCTTCATGTTCTGCCTCATACATGGGTAATGACTCCCTGCTATCTGCATTTTCGTAGTAGACTTGACTCCGTAGGTTGTTCAGACGACTTTTCTGACCCTAACAAAGGAAAAAAATACCCAGTCAAGTATATTTTTTTCAACATACATAATTTAAAGAGAAACTCCAACCTAGAATTGAACTTTATCCCAATCAGTAGCTGATACCCCCTTTTACATGAGAAATATAATGATTTTCACAAGCAGACCATCAGGGGGCGCTGTATGACTGATTTTGTGCTGAAACCCCTCCCACAAGAAGCTCTGAGTACCGCGGTACTCTGGGCAAACTGCCACAATGTAACAATGTTTACAGACAGGAAATAGCTGTTTACAGCTGTCTCTAACAGCCAAAACAGCTAGCAACAGCTACATAACCTGCCCACAGTAAAAATGTCACCATGTAATAAATGTCAGAATGTAAATCGGGGAGAGGAAAGATTTTACAATGAGCAAACACTGACTAAATCATTTATCCATAATTAAGGTAAAAAATGAAGCACTTTTTTTTTTACTACGTTATTTTCACTGGAGTTCCTCTTTAAAGAACATTTGGTTAAAAAAAACTTGTAACAAATATTTGTTTTTTTTTTAGTTACTTAGGTTTTAATTTACAATTTAAATGTAGGGGTAACTTTTATCAATTGGTGGCTCAATACAATTACATTGATAGATAACAATTTAAATTATCCAATCCGTATCTTATAAAAATAAAAAATCATAGAGGGGTGATGCCAGCAACAGGATGAAGGAATACACCCTATTGCATAATTTTGAAAGTACACCATGTGTTACATGGGAAAATTATTTAATAAGATATAGTGTCATTGATATACCACAATTACAGAAACTCAAACCTTGTAAATGTAATTTCTTTGCTTTACACACTGCTATAATAGCAGCAGCGCTCTCTCTCCCTTCACCCGACATGTCAGATTTACAGTAAGCAGTGGGCAGACAATTATCTCATGCTAAAAATCTTCTTCCTGCAGATGGAGTTCACAGCCTTTCCGTTTCCTGTATGGTCAGGCCGCAAAGTTGCCGTGGAGACAGTGGATCAGGCCACATTTGTAGCATTCGGACTAACGACGCACTCACTTTTCCCTCCCAATTTGAGGGGAGAAAAGGTGCGTCTTATAGTCCGAAAAATATGGTATATAATTTTTTTTGTTTTAAATACAAAAAACTGTTTCATCATAATGAAAACAAAACCAAAAAGATATTTTTACTGTATGTTTTTCAGTATAGCACATACTTACTCATCTGGTTGCTTTTGGATTCAAAATGATTTTTAAGTCCCACGATAGAATCCTGATCAATAATAAATCTTAAAAACAGGGAACACCAAGAGCCCCAATAGTGTAATACGTACTGGACAAGGTGGCAATACCTTTGTATTGCTAGATACTCACAAGTCAGGGTCACCAGCAGGCAACCACTGTAAAGGCAGGTGGGGAGATTGTCCTGACCCCACTCAGGATTAAGAAGTCGCTCTCTGTAGACAGGAAAAAATGGTAGCAACCCTCCACCAAGGGTGGACTCAAAATTTTATATAAGGAACAGAGGCGCTAAAAGTATAAAATTAGATTAAATGAGCTTAAAAACCAATTTAATTGGCAAAAATGAAGGAGGAAGGGGTGGTCTTACCTCCCTCAAGCAGACACGACAACGACTGCAATTCAGACAGTCAAACACATTTATTAGAGAAACTCCCAAAAAATTGCAACGCGTTTCGCAGGCTCAATCCCGCTTCATCAGGCAATACAGGGAGGAGTATCAAGCGATCTGCACAAGGATTCAAGTTAAGCTCCACTGTGATAATGAATCATAATGAATGAATAATAATGAATAATAAATATTAGCCTTTGTTCGTAGTCCTTAAAATAAACTTCTATTCCAAGTCCTCCAGTTTTTTTGCTGTAAAATTATTAGAGAAAGAACACTTAAAAAAATAAATAATAATACTGAACATTTTTCGTGGAAAGCAAAAAAAAAATGTGGGAAAACAATCACCTTTCCTTAAGGGCGTTAGTTATCTTTTCTCTTACGTCCCTTTTGATGTCCTGGTATCTCTTCTTGGTGTTATACACCAATCTTGATACCTCGCTTACAGAGTTGACAGCATCAGTTATATCTTTCCAAGTTTGACTTCTCCATTGAGAATCAGTGCTTGCCATTTTGCTACCCTTCAATTTATCAAAGACAGGTAATAAACTCTCCACCAATGCCATATTCTCACTGCGTGAAAACCTTTGTTTTCTCTCACATTCATCATTATTTTTTGTTATAACCTCATGCTCTGATTTTTCAGTTGACGAAGAGTATCGCAATGTTTTTTTTTTCTTCTTGCTTGGTTGCTTTTGTGTTTTCATGTTTTGAACAGTTGTCTTGGATTGTCTTTGTTTTGGTTTTGAAGTGCTCCGGCTTCTTCCTCCATACTGCTTACAATCATATTCTTCCGTCCCATACCAAACGTCATCGGAATCACGTTGTTGATGTTTCTGTTCACAAAATGTTTGTAAAGAGAATGTAATGAATTGATATTTTACTTAGTAAAAATCACAAATATTCATAATGATTACTTCAGTACAATTTTCAAATGAAAGGGATACTAAGTTATAGGTAAAGATGGAATTTGCACTTTACCGTGCATATCTAAAGACACAAGAAATCCACAAGGTTCTTCGTTATTCTCATTGCTCCTCTCCTGGGCATTCATTTTTGTTTTTTTGTTGAATTTGACCTAAAATCCCCCTTCCGTGTCCCCGCTAAGCGTCATCTTGTCTGCTGGTATTTTATTCCTGTGAATATGTGGTTCACTCTTCCAGAACAAGTAACTTTATACACATGTTTAATTTTCATTGTGAAATACAACTCAGAGTCCCTTTAAAGGGCAACTGTAGGAATAAGAGCACAGAGGCTGCCATATGTATTTTATTTCAAACAATACCAATTGCTTGTCTGGTCCATTTTGCTACAATACTGGCTGGATAACACCAGAAAGAAACATGCAGCTACTCTTGTCAGATCTGATAATGTCAGAAACACCAGCGGCTTGATTCACTAACCGGCGCTAAGTATTAGCGCCGCAGCGCTACGCGGAGCCGCGTTAAGTGGGGTGCATGACCAGGTAGGAAACATGAGGAGGGCCCTCCCCGAAGGCTTACAATCTATAGGGAGAGGCGGGGACACGAAAGGTAGGGAACCATAGTTCAGCTGCGGGTTTAGAGCCCCAGTGAGCGGGGAGGGGGGTTAAATAGAAGGTGAAAAATTATCTCCTAGGAGAAAACTCAGGAGAAAAAGTCAATTCCATATGGCCCCAGGGGTGCAACTACAAATCATAGGGCCCCCCAGCAAAACTTTGATGGGGCCCCTCAATGTTTACGCCCTTGCCTACCCCTGGTGGCCTTCACAGCCTGTGGGCCCATCTTGCAAGGGTCATAAAACAAGTGTGGACATCATAATTGTCACACCCATAACAAGTTTTTGGCACAAACACACCTGATCTGGAGGATGGGGCCCTTCACTGGAGGGAGTGAAGTAGTAGTTGGGGTTCCTCTACAGCTCTCGGCCCCCCTGCGATTGCAGGGGCTGCTCCCCTGTAGTTACGCCCCTGCTGTATACATTGGAAGGCATCTGAGAACCAACCCTTAATTGATTTTCATCAGGCAGTCCACATTTGTCTGGTTATCAGATATTAAAATGAGTGGTCTATGTACATCTTATTTGAATGATCCAGAAGAAACAATTTTTATTGCACATAAATACACAACTCCGTGATACTTCATATCTGAGAGCCTAAACAATACAAAACATCTAAAACATATTTCTGCGCAGAGAAGGGGCCAGCAAGACACCACTAATTATGGCTAAACTTGCTTGCAGAGATGTCGGTCATGCTGACTCAAAAAGTTTCCGTAGTCAAGCAACCACCTGCTGACATCTCATGCAGTCATCCATTCGACACAGTCATCCGGCAGCTGCCTCACTCTAACAGGGATAGTGTCCATGTCTTACATATGTATGCATACACAGTTGGCCGGCAAAGCAGATCATAGATCCATCCATGAAACCAGTCCATTTGTCAGCTTACTTGGACAAAGGCAGATTAAGCGTTAGCAAAGCATTTTGGCAGAAGCTCAGCAAGCCACATAACAGTTGCAGTTCATATGATGTCTGTATACTTGCGTATCTGGCAGAGTTGCATCAAAGCATCATGGCCGTGTGCTCATATAGTTTCCCCAATGTGCTATCGTAGCGGCGAGATCGCTGCTCTGCTACGAGTCCCTTACTCGGGTAGACTGTAGTGTGTTGACGGGTTCCAGGTTGTGCACCATTTGTCATTGGGGCATCTACCATAGCAGTTGCAACTACACCTCGCCGGTGTCTGAATGGGCGTGTGGACGGCCCGGTAGGTCACGTGCACGCCTGCACGATACTTGGTGGCCCCTCCCCCCTACGCCTTTTACGTCACCAGATGCTTCCTCAGGGCGTGGCCTACGCCATCAACGTCACCTCTTTTGTAGCCAGCTATACTCCTCCCTGGTCTGACTTTGCCTCCCATGCTCGGCCAAATTTTTCATTGCCTTGCGCATATACCAGTAGTCATGTTGTACATCACATAGATTTCAGGCGGTCACCAGGGGATATCCGCTCATCCATAGTAATTCCTCACATAGCACCCCATACAGCACAGTCCCCATCAGCACTTCACGTCCCGTGCACAAACACAAGCCGGTCCTGATATCACTTTCGCAAAAGACCATGTTCACTGCACATAGATCCACAGACGCCCTTTTAGACCCACTCCAATTTGCTTATAGGGCAAACAGATCTGTGGAGGATGCCATCAATGCCAGCGTGGCTTACATCACTGAGCATCTAGACAGCCCTGCCTCCTACGCTCGGATCCTGTTCCTGGATTTTAGCTCAGCGTTCAACACGATCTGCCCAGACATCCTGCTCGCCAACCTGTCGCAGCTCGGAGTTGACCCTACTCTTCGCGCATGGATCAATGACTTCCTGACTAACAGAACACAACAGGTGAAGCTTGGCAACCACCTCTCCAGGGTTCGAACCACCAACACGGGGGCTCCACAAGGCTGCGTTCTGTCACCTCTACTGTTCTCCCTCTATACCAATAACTGCATCTCATCCGCTGACTCTGTGAAAGTCATCAAATTTGCAGACGACACCACTATCATCGGCCTTATTGGTAAAAACGGGGAGCAGGAGTACCGCAGCGAATTTGAGAGAATATGCAACTGGTGCATAGACAATAACCTTGTCCTCAACGCAGCAAAGACTGTTGAACTAGTGGTAGATTTCAGGCGAAACCCTACCCCCCTCCCACCTGTCCTCATTGGGGGTACAGAAGTCTCTAAGGTGACATCTGTTCGATTCCTCGGCACAACTCTTACTAACAAGCTGAAGTGGGAGCTAAACACCACCAAAATCCAGAAGAAATCTCAGCAGAGGCTGTTCTTCCTGGGCCAACTGAAGAGATTTGGCATGCCCAAGGAGCTGCTGACCAGCTTCTACACTTCCACCATTGAGTCCATCCTCTGCTCCTCAGTCATTGTCTGGTACGCGGGCGCAACGGCCAGCGACAAACACAAACTTCAGAGAGTCATAACGGACGCGGAGAAGATCATCGGATCTCCTCTTCCACGTCTCGATCTCCTCCACTCCGCCAGGATGAGGAAGAGGGCCACCATGATCTCCCGTGACCCCTCTCACCCAGGCAGCCACTACTTCAAGCTCCTCCCGCTGGGCCGTCGCTACAGGACCATACCATCCAAAACCACTAGGCGGAAGAATACCTTCTTCCCTCAAGCTGTCCGGTTACTGAACTCCAACCTCCCCCTGACGGGCTCGCATACCATTGCGCTCTAGCTGGATCGATCAAACCGGTCCCCGCTGTTGCCTGCCTGGCCTATCCAGATAGACTCGGGGCCACTACCTGCACCCCTATTATTATTATTACTAATATCATTATTATTATTATTTACTGGGCTGTATTTTGCACAGCAGTGAAATGGACGATATGAACTGATTCTGCATTTTAAATTGTACGCATTGTAAATTGTCTTATACTCCTACCTATGCCATGTGAACCACAACTAATTCCGATTACAGCTTTGCTGTACTTGGCGAAATAAAGTGATTCTGATTCTGATTCTGAATATGCGTGTCAGCAGAGCAGAATCCATGCTGCCATCTAGTGTCATACTTAGACATTGTTGAGTTCCATAAATCTTACACTAATATAGAATGAGGTTATTCCATGGTACAAAAACAGAGGGGCTGCACTTTATTAATACATAGGACATTTGTCTAGCAGTTAATACAGCCTACATACTCATGTCTCTCCGACATTTAACTCATTCTACAGAGATAATGAGACCCTCATTGGGAATGCATGGCCTAGACCCCTACAAACCAATATGTATTTAAATAAACCACAGACACTGAAATGGAAAAAATTGGCCGCGGCCGGTTTATTGGGGCTTTGTAAATAAATGAAATTGTTTACTTTATTACCAAATAAAGTTAAACAGAAGAATTTCTTTTGAAATAACATAAACAGTAAATCAAAATAATACTGCTGAGCAGTTAAACACACACAATTTTATTGAATGTCTGCTGCACCATGGGCGACATTACCCATTTTCATCCGCCTTGTACAGGTGACACACCCCCAATAAAATGTCAAGGCTCGCGACAAGATTGGGAGGGAGGGCCAGTACACTCATACGTCCAGACAGCCATCCCTTCAAGCATCCATATCTCATCTTTCTGGTTGGGAAAAGGGAAAGATTCATTTTAGAAGGGGTAATTTACCTATTATAGGTGATCTGTCTGAGAAAAGGGGTTAGATCCAGATCAGAATTAAACCCAAGGGGGCTAATGTGTTCAGCTTATATTTCCACATGGATTCTTTTGCTTGTAGTACATCATCAAAATCACTCCTTCTCTCAGACAGATTCAATTTATATACTGCCTTTACTTTTGTTCCCTACAACGATGAACCATGCCACGTTCTATAGTGCTCATAAAGGGGCATGGATACCTCTCCTTCTTCGATTTCCCTAAAGTGCTCCAAAATTCTAGCCTTTAGGTCTCTCCTGGTCTTTCCAACATATAGCATATGGCAGGGGCACTCGATAGCATATACAACTTTTCCAGTATTGCAGTTCATGAAACCATTTATCCTGAATGTTTGAGAGCCTGTACTATCCTTAAAGAATTTTACCTTATCCACATAGGGGCACATTTTACAGGTGTCGCATCGATACATGCCCCTACTGCCATAGCTATGCAGCCATCTACTGCCACTCTGAGAGGGCCTATATTCACTGCTGACCAACTTATCTCTCAGATTCTGGGCTCTTTTTGCCGTCAGCAGAGGGCGGGGTCCCACTATCTCCAAGATCTCAGGGCTCACTCAAAGTATCCCCCAATGTTTGCCCAGATCACTCCAGTGTGATCCAAAGGGGGTAATTATCCTCATAAATTGTTTTTGTTTATTGGTCCGTGGCTTTAATGATAACAAATCTTGTCTCTCATTTCCCTACGTCTTCCTGACAGCCGATTTTAGTAATCAATGCGAGTATCCCCTCTGTCTAAATCTGGCATACATTTCTTTGACCTCAGTCCTAAACTGGTCATCTGATGAGCAATTTCTGTGGAAGCGCAGGAATTGGCTATATGGTTTGGACCTAAGCAGAATCAGAGTCAGAATCATTTTATTTCGCCAAGCATGACTGGGTCAAGCCCGGAATTGGGTTTGCCACAATGGATACATAGAAAGAAATGCAGGAAAAAAACGTTAGAATGACAGTAATACCTCATACTACTGAAATCTACCGCTCCTATGCAGGTGGTAGGGCGCTGATAGAGGGTGGTAGAATATTAAGGGAGTTCAGGAGGCTAACCGTCATCGGGAAGAATGAGTTCTTGTGTCTGGTGGTCTTGATTGGGATGGCCCGAAGTCTCCGACCCAGTGGAAGTGGGGTGAAAAAACAGTGGCCTGGGTGAGAGAGGTTGCTTGCAATCCTCAGTGCCCTGGCTCGCAGTCTTGTGTTATACAAGTGGGGACAGAGGTCTCTCAATCACCCTCTCCGCCGACCTAATGATCGTCTGTAATTTGCGCCTGTCGGTGGCGGTGGCACCCACATACCAGACCAAGATGGCGGAGCAGAGGATCGATTCAATGGTGGCAGTGTAAAAACATGTTAGGATCTCCTGCGCCATGCCGAACTTCCGCAGTTGGAGGAGGAAGAATAAAGCTGGGCTTTCCGTTGGGTTGACGTGATGTTGACCCTCCAACTGAGATCGTTGGAGATGGTGGTGCCCAGCAGGCGAGCGCAGGTCACTTTGGCCACCTCGGTGCCATTGATGTAGATGGGAGGAGGGGTAGGAGCCGACTTCCTAAAGTCAATTATAAGTTCGACGGTTTTGGCCGTGTTGAGCACCGAGCTGAAGTCTAATAGCAGTACTCTGGCATACGCATCCTTGTCTAGATGGTTGTAGATGTATTACAGACAGATGTTTAGAGCATCATCAGTGGACCTATTTGCTCTGTAGACGAACTGGAGTGGGTCTATTAGGGGCAAGGTGGATAGCTTGAGGGTTGATAAGACCACTCTCTCTAGGGTCTTCATGATAACGGACGTCAGGACCACAGGCCTGAAGTTGTTGAGGTCGGAGATGCCTTGTTTCTTAGGAACAGGAATGATGGTGGACCTCTTGAAGCACGCAGGGACTCTGCCCTCTGTCAGTGACCTGCTGAAGATGGTGGAGAGGATGGGGCAAGTTGCTCCGAACAAGATTTGAGGCAGGCTGGGGACACGCCATCGGGTCCCGAGGCTTTCCTGGCATTTAGCGTGGACAGGAGGTGCCAAACGTCTGCCTCCCTCACTTCCCGAGAGAGTGAGTCCTCACCTGGGTCGCTGTGCGCGGGGGCTGGGGGGGGAGGCGGTGGCGGGTGCCCCCCAGGTTCAGCCTGCTTTTCAAACCTGTGGTAGAATTTGCTTAGTTCTTCAGCTAATTCAGGGCTGGGTGTAGCATGTTGCGGGGGAGGCTTGTAGTTGGTGGCAGCCTTAAGCCCTTGCCATACAGCTTGTGAGTTGTTCGAGCGCAGGTTCTGCTTCATCCTCTCAGCAAACTCCTTTTTTGCGTCTCTTAGCTCTCAGCTCTCGCTTCAGTGCGTTCCTCGCCTTCCTGAATTCCTCCTGGTTTCCCACCTTGTGAGCCGCCTCCTTACGTTTCCGCAGTAGCCGTAGCTTGTTGGAGAACCACGGTTTGTTATTCGGGTAGACCTTGAAAGATTTGGTTGGGACGCAGGAGGCCTCACAGAAGCTAATGTATGAGGTGACAATGTCCGCCCACTCGTCCAGGTCTGAAGCAGCCAGGGACTCCCAGTCCGTGCAATCAAAGCCTGAAGGTGGAGCTTGGCCTCGCTGGACCATACCTTGGAGGACTTCACGGCCGGTTTTGATGATTCCAGGAGCCTCCTGTAGGTGGGGATGAGATGCACAAGGCAGTGGTCGGAGGAGCCGAGTGCCGCCCCAGGGATAGCCTTGTAGGCATTCTTCAGTGACGTGTAGCAATGATCAAGGGTGTTCAGGCCTCTGGTCGGGCAAGCAACATGCTGATGGTAGCGTGGCAGCTCTTGTCGAAGGTTTGCCCTGTTGAAGTCGCCCATGACTATGAACAGTGAGTCCGGGAGGGATATTTCCCACTGCGAGATGGTGTCGCTGAGGGTATTCAGGGCAGATTTTGCGTCAGCATCAGGGGGAATATAAACTCTGACAAGGACATAGGAGGAGAACGCCCGTGGTGAGTATGCTGGCCTGCAGTTCACAAGAAGAAGTTCTAGGTCTGGGGAGCACATCCTGTCAAGTACTGGTGGGGTGGGGTGAGGCACCATGAGGAGCTGACGTAGAAGCAGATGCCACCGCCTCTTTTCTTCCCAGAGAGGGAAGGGTCGCGGTCTCCCCTTATGAGGCTGAAGCCTGGAAGGTGTAGGGCGTTCTCCGGGATGTTCTCATGTAGCCAGGTCTCCGTGAAGCAGAGTACTGGGGTGTTCCTCCCGAGCTCCCACCTGCCGCAGAGGACGTAGAGCAGGGGGATGGTGGCTGGAGGCATGCAGGATACTATTTCACACCGGCGGTTTTCGAAAGGTTGAGGTCACAATGCTACCCTCATTCAATGTCAACTTGAGGTCAAGAAATGCTATTTCAACCGTACTTGCGGAGTAAGTAAGACGTATGTTCCGTTTACTTGTATTTAGTTCATCGACAAACGTTTTCAATTCAGATTCCGTATCTGTCCAGACCACGAAAACAATGTCTTTGTATCTTATCCAGAGGGCGACATGTGCCCCAAAGCCTGGGCTCTGGTAGACATCATTTCTTTCCCAGAGGCCGAGATGCAAACATGCATAGGCCGGGGCACATGCCGCCCCCATCGACGTTCCCCTGATCTGCCTATAGTATCTCCCATTAAATTTGAAGCAATTTTGCTTAACCTCCCTGGCGGTAAGCCCGTGCTGAGCACGGGCTATGCCGCCGGGAGGCACCACTCAGGCCCCGCTGGGCCGATTTGCATAATTTTTTTTTTGCTACACGCAGCTAGCACTTTGCTAGCTGCGCGTAGAATCCGATCGCCGCCAATCCGATGCGCCGCAGCCGCCCCCCCCCCCCCCCCCAGACCCCGTGCGCTGCCTGGCCAATCAGTGCCAGGCAGTGCCGTGGGGTGGATCGGAGTCCCCTTTGACGTCGGTGACATCATCCCGCCCGTCGCCATGGCGATGGGGGAAGCCCTCCAGGAGATCCTAATCGTTGAACGGGATCTCCTGATCTCCGATCGCCGGCGGCGATCGGAGGGGCTGGGGGGATGCCGCTGAGCAGCGGCTATCATGTAGCGAGACTTTGTCCAAGGGGTGACCAAGGTGTTACGTCCTTTTGATCTAAGATTGTGGGGGGTGTGATGCAGTTGCAATAAGACCTTCAGGTATCCAGGACCCAGATTGTGCAAGGATTTGAATGTCAGTAAGCCAATCTTAAACAGAATTCTCCATTTTATCGGTAGCCAGTGGAGTGAGCACAGAGTTGGTGTTATGTGGCAATGGCGGGATTGGTTCGTTAACAGCCTTGCGGCGGCATTCTGTACTAATTGCAGGCGGCGTAAGTCTTTCTTATGCAGGCCTGTGTAGAGGACGTTGCAGTAGTCTAACCTTGATGTGATGAATGCATGAACTAGGGTTAGAAGATCCTCTGAAGGAATTAGGTGTTTAATCCTTGCAATATTCCTTAAATGAAAGAAGGAATGTTTCACAACAGCTGAGATTTGATTCCTGAAGCTTAATTTCCCATCAATCAGTACTCCCAGGCTGCGCACACAGTCTGAGTTGTTCAGGTCTGAGCTCCCTATCCTTAGCGGTGTTGGTTGAGACTGGGGCTGCTTTGCTGTTGAGCCCTGGCCCTCGATAACAAGAACCTCAGTTTTGTCAGCATTAAGTTTAAGCCAATTATTATTCATCCACTCCTGAAGCTCTGCTAAGCATGAATTTATTTGTGGAGTAGGGTCTGTGACGCCAGGTTTGAATGACAAATATAGCTGGGTGTCATCGCCCCACCAGGGGCTGAGATATCCTCTGGGGCGGCTTACCCCAAGCTCAGCTCGGGGTTACCGCTAAGAGGGTTAAGACACTGACATGTTGTATAACATTGCACCTACACTGATAGCACCTGATTAATGTTGAAAAAAACTGAACGCTGATTTGAATTGTTTAAGGCACTGGCATGTTGTGTAGTGTTTTACCACCCCTGATTGCACCAAATGAATGCTGCAAAAAAGTGTATGCTGATTAATTGTCTAAAGTAAACCTGTGAGAAAAAGAGTGCCCCTGGGTGGTACTTACCTCGGGAGGTTAGGGGAGGCTTTGGATCCTAAAGAGGCTTCCCCCTATCTCCTCAGTAGAAGGAATAGGTGGTTAAGCGGCCACACCACTATGGCTATGGCCCCCTTAGAGCATACTCGTTGCCAGGCAGTACTGAAACTTGTGTACTTGAGGGAGAAAAGTCACTCCACCAGAGAAGTCATGTCCATTTTGTAAAAAGGAGGTTGAGGCTTAGCTGACCCCCTTCCAAGTCGCAACAAACAATGTGGTGTGTGATAACGGGGCCTACCTTCTTACCACCCAGCGAATAGGCAATATAGCACATGTGCCTTGCCTATGTGCGGGACTTGAACCTGGTGGAGCAGTAGTTACTCTGCACGTACCCATGATTTGAGAACTTACTGAGAAAAGCTTGCTCCATTTTCAGCCAATAACTCTGTGAATCCCCCTACCCCCTCCCTCACCTTTAATTTTAATGTTCAAGTGTTCCTGAGGGGGTGTGTGGCATGAGATAAACGTGTGTATGTACAGTATAGTACAATACAAATATATTAATAACCAGGCTGTTTTACTTGTTTTATTTTGCTGCCTGAAAGAGTTCATTTTTTAGGAATGGAAGTGACAACTTCTGTCTTGTGGGTACCTTGTTGGGAATATAGTAAAAACCACTGATAAGCAAAGTAAAGCCATAAAAGTTTTCCTGGCAGTTTACAACTTCTGAGGACCGGGAGAGATACAATTCATGAACTATTGACCTTTTTCTAGCTCTGGGACACTTAATAGACTGACACTGATTAGAGACAGTAAAACATTCAACCTACTTTGTAAAAGTTTAAATATAAAAGAAAACCCTGGGATGCTTAAAAAATCATTTTAAGAGTAGGAAGTTTAGTATAATTATTTATCACATGAGTTTATTTTCACTTTAACATGTTAGTCTAGCTCTGAATATGAACAATACACTGCTAAGCCATTCAACTTTTTTTAATGCCATCTAAAATATCTCAGTTCACTAGATACTGTGTTAATTTAAATTACCACTGAGGTATACAGTAGGAATAATTATTGTTGAGTTATTAGGAATAGTAAACTTCAAACAATTGCGGACAAACAATAGCTGGTCCTTCGGGAATCTAGTCCTCTAGAGACTCGTTATTTGTCTTGCCAGAAGACTATACTATTAATGTACAGCAAATGTATATAAATATGGGACGCTCCCATCACACTGTGGCAGGGACATATTCTGCTGAATAACTCATCCAAGTGTGCCAAAATCTGACTCAATGATTTTTAATAAACTTGTTTTTGTTTATTTTTTTGTTTTTGTTTGTTTTTGGTGACCACAAGACCTTCTTTCTCATTCTCTTAGATTGAAAATGTCCATTGTTGTGTATTTAGATCTGCTTGCTGTATAACATGAGAAGTTAACAGTTTTTATGCCTGCATTGAACAAGGTGATGCATACCTAATGGATAAACACAGAGAAACACAAAATTATCCTTAAAGGAATACTGTAGGGGGAAGGTGGGAAAATCAGTTGAACTTACCCGGGCTTCTAATGGTCCCCTGCAAACGTCCTGTCGCAGCCACTCACCGATGCTCCGGTCCCATCTCCGGTTCACTTCTGGAATTTCAGACTTTAAAGTCTGAAAACCACTGCGCCTGCGTTGCCGTGTCCTCGCTCCCGCTGTTGTCACCAGGAGCATACTGCGCAGGCAAAGACCATACTGGGCCTGCGCAGTGCACTCCTGGTGACGTCAGTGGGAGCGAGGACACGGCAACACAGGCGCAGAGGTTTTCAGACTTTGAAGTCTGAAATTCCTCCCTCTAAATTTCCTACCATTCAATCCCTTCTCTTAGCATGGGAACACGTCATCAAATACCCACCTAAAACTCAAGACCTTCTTAAACCTATCATTCCATTAACAGCTTTAAACCTTTTCACTCCTAACCTTAACCTCCTCCCTTGGTATAAAGTTACCTTGAAATCTCAATATGCTCTTCTCTGGCAGTAAACTGAAAACATTTGCAGATTTACAAAGGGAATATAACCTTCCCCACTCACAACTGTTTACATACCACAGAATATTTGATCTAATTAGATCTAGAAAAGTAAGGGTTCCTCAATTACCAAGCCAGCTCCTAACTTCACTAAATAACCGAGGCACAGAAAGGGGGAATCTCCTCTTGGTACGCGGCAACAACACCCAGGATTCCTCACCTCTACAAAAATATGCACTAGTTTGGTCCAATGATTTGCAAACGCCTAGTTCAGCACACGATTTAATATTTTCCTCAGGCAAGGTATTAAAATTCTCTAAAAACAACTCTCACTGGGAAACTTCCCATAAAATAGTTTTTAGATGGTACTTAACACCAAGAAGAGTGGCCTTGTTCCAACCTGATAGCTCCCCCCTTTGCTGGCACTGCTCATCTAATACAGGAACGCTTCTGCACATGCTCTGGGATTGCCCTATCATAAATAAGTTTTGGCTCCAAGTAGAGTCCCTGATTAAAAAATTCTTCTATAGCTCCTTAAAGATTTCACCCAAGCTGGCACTACTACTGATTGACCTCCATCTCCTACCCAAACCCATACAACCGCAAATAGCCCATGCTTTACTATCAGCTATATCCCTAATAGTGACAAATTGGAAATCAGCAAACCAAATCAACATAACCCAAGTGTTATCTGTGGTTAATAGAAACCTCTCGATGGAATACAAAATAAGAGGCAGGACATTAGGAGGTCACAATCATTTTGTTCTTCCAAAAAACTGGCTGAGTTACGTTAGCCAATTACCACTTCAACTTGGTGAACTGATACCCCTATACTTTTAGCCTTGTCGGTACCTTTCTTCCTCTCTTCTTTCTCTTTTTCTAATCAAATCCTACTTCTTGCTCTTTTCTCTACTAATGCTCTTTATTCCTCCTAGTATCTACTACCTCGGTTATATGTAGATGAATAGTCACCCTTATAGAACTGTTGCTATCACTCTAACAACAAAGCCACAGTGCTAATAAGTGTCGTAAACCTGTTGGGCTACCGGCCTCGACACTCTTATTTTCAATCCCAAAGTTGGTTGTTACCTGTCACAGGTTTAGCTAAAACAACTAATCCGGGTTCTTAGGTTTTGGAGTGATTTAAATATTATTCTCATTAATCTTTATCGTTCCTAATGTTTACTGTAATACGTTTGTTATCTTACATATATTGCAGTCATATATAAGATTCATAGCTTTTCAACTGCAAGTTTATTTGAATTTTTGTAATTAACATCTGCTCAATAAAATCTTTTATGATGAAAAAAAAAAAAGTCTGAAATTCCAGCAGTGAACCGGAGGCGGGGCCGGAGCATCGGTGAGCGGCTGCGCGGGCACAGGTCGTCTGCAGGGGACCATTAGAAGCCCCGGGTAAGTTCAACTCTTTTTTTTCCCGACCCCCCCCTACAGTTTTCCCATCATTTTACCATTTCGCACACTGTTCTATAATAAGCAAAAATAAGAAGAAAAGGTTTTTTATACAGCCTGAGCAGAGTTTAAAGAGGCACTATTGCAAAATAAAGTTTTTAAGTTACCATAATAAATGATTTCTGCAAGATAAGCAAGGATTAATACAGTATGGTTAAAAGGACCACTATCACAAACAAAAAAATTAAAACACATGAAAACACATAAATAAAAAATACATTTCTCCGAGAGTAAAATTTGCCATAAAGTATTGTTCTCCTATGTTGCTGTCACTTACAGAAGGTAGTAGAATTCTGACAGGTTTTGGACTAGCCCATATCCTCATGGGGGATTCTCAGGATTTTCTTTATTTTCAAAATAACTTAGTGAGCAACAGTTGCTCAGTCCAACTGCCAAAATAGTGTGCAAACAGGTAGGGAGGGCAGTCTGCATCTTTGTATAGATCCTCTCCAGGGAGTTATTTTGTAAAGAATAAATTCAATACTTAGAACCCCCCATTAAGAGATGGATTAATCAAAAACCTGTAGGTTCTGTCAGATTTCTACTAACTACTATAAATGACAGCAACATAGGAGAAAAGTAATTTATAGCTCATTTTACTCTGGAAGAAAGCTACTTTTTTGCGACCCGATGGTTTTTTTGGCACGATTTCACGCTCGATTCTGCACTCAATTCTCTTATCTTAATTCGTTTTCCTTATCTTTTTCCATTCACCACTATGAGAAATCGAGCGCAGAAATGATCTGGAGCAACATCGGACATGACGGATTTTATTTATCTGATCCAACTATCGCACGGAAAATTGTACCGTGTGTACCCAGCATTAGGTGTGCAGGGCTGTGTCTGTAAAACTGAAAGAGACCTCTAGGATCAGCTTTGCTCACAGAGCCTTCAGCCAACAACACGGGGGTTCCAGTAAGAGGTAGAAGATTGCTATCTCGGGGGGGGGGGGGATGGGGAGGGGAGGAAGGGGGAGTGACATAATGGCCTGAAGATCAGCTGCTACAGTTTTCCTCTGCAGAGAGTAATTTAGCTGGTGATGAGTCTCACTCTGGGGCCCATATGCAATTAATTTTTTTATCTAAGTTTTCTCCAAGGTGACATTTTTTCAACTTGTTCATAAAACGCCTTTTAAATAACCAGCAAGCAAACTAATACTCAAAATAATTTTAATAGTACTTTTTGGTACTTTTTCCATTGCAAAATGCTAAAAAGTTATTATAAATCGAAGATGAAAAAATATCTCCTAGGTGAAAACACAGGAGATGAATAGCATATGGGCCTGGAAGTCAGTTCCTATCAGTAAATAGATGACCGTAGTTTTGACCAGCCAATTTAACTGTGTTAAACCTTGCTTATCTTGCCAAAATCATGTATTACAGTAACTGAAAAACACCTACTTCACAACCATGCCCCTTTAATAATATCTGCAAACAAAGTGAAAATGTTTTAGATCAATTTGATAAGTGGAACTAGCCAAAGTCTAGAACTTGGCTGGACTAAAGGAGTGTTAAGCTAATTTGTGAACTGACACATCTTGAATAAACAAAGAATAAAGATGGCCATGCACTGTATGATAGTTTTGAAAGAAAAATGTTAAAATAACTGAACAGTGGGGTTGATTCACGTCACAAAATTATCTCTCTTTACCTGTCAAATCTCATGCTGTATCTCTGTATTTGTCATAGTTCATGATGTCTCTCTCTCTCTCTTTATGGGCCATATGCAACTTACTTTTTACCCTGAGTCCTGGGTGATATTTTCACATGTGAATAAAATGCCTTTTAAACAAACAGCAAGCAAACAATATGCAGGTTTGATAGTACTTATTCAATTACTTTTTGGTGTTTTTCAATTGCAAAATGTTGAAAATTATCTCCTAGAAGAAAAACAGTTATGGGCCTTTACACAATTCCCTTTATCTCCAAAGTTTTCTCAGAAGAGATCATTTTTAATCTTCTGTTTAAAATAACGTCAGGGCCGGTTTAAGCAACAATGGGGCCCCAGAGCAAAATAAACCTGGGGGGCCCACCCAACAGATACCCCGAAACAAAAATTGGCATTAAAGGGAAGGTTCAGGGAGGGGATTAAAAAAATTAAAATAAATTTCCACTTACCTGGGGCTTCCTCCAGCCCGTGGCAGGCAGGAGGTGCCCTCGCCGCCGCTCCGCAGGCTCCCGGTGGTCTCCGGTGCCCGACCTGGCCAGGCCGGCTGCCAGGTCGGGCTCTTCTGCGCTCCATTTCCTGGCACTTCTGCGTCCCACGCCGGCGCGCTGACGTCATCGGACGTCCGCCGGGCTGTACTGCGCAGTAGTTCTGCGCATGCGCAGTACAGCCCGGCGGACGTCCGAAATTTTTTTTTTTTTAATCCCCTCCCTGAACCTTCCCTTTAAGGGAACTTTTTTGCAGCTGGTATAGTCAGGGTGTGAAGCCCCAATCGGTCGGAGCTCCACATTCTGGCTACCCCAGCCTGCATGGGGGACAAGGAGTTAAAAAGTTTCAGGAGGGGGGACCCCACAATTTTTAAAAAAAAAAAATTCCCACACTCTAAACATAAAAAAAATTTGGGAAAATCGGAAAATATGCCAGGGATCTTCATACAGCCATATTGCGGCTGTATAGCGATCCCTGGCCAAAGCGCTGCGGCTGCGTATGGACCCCTGGAAACCCCATCAGGAAATGTATTGCTCTTTCTTTTGATGCATGTAAAATTACACTACCGTTAGGTTTGCTACTAAAAGTGACATTTACCGCATTTAAAAGTATACTTTTTTCCTTCGAAACTTTAAAATCGATTTTCTCAAAAACTATAAGGTCTTTTTGAAAAAATTTTTCCTCTTATTCCCAATGATCTCCTTAACATATTCTGCAAATATTGGGTTTCTAGCATTTAAGGTGGATTTGCTATTAACCATTAAATTCGGCAGGTTTTTTTTTTTTTTTTTTTTTTTTTTTTTTTTGTTCATGAAGCCTGGAGCGGACCCCTTTTTTTTTTATTAGTTTTTCAAAAATAGCAATACAAGTTAATCACATTTAACATAGAACAGTAGAACAGTAAAACAGTATTTTTCTGTGACCATTCATTAAAAGAAAACAGACGATAACAGAGTATATTAAGTGTGAGCCGTGTGGGCCGTCTGTGAGTGGGTAGTTTCTTTTCTCTGTGAGCCAGAGCTACCTCTACGGGCTAGTGGATAATAGTAAGAAATGCCTAATCTGATGATTTGTTCTCACCCAAGATGAGGATGTTGAGTTGGAGGTGAGTTTAGTAGATCTCTCTCCAGGGGCTGAATGCCATCTACCTGTGAGGGACCTGGGGTGATGTATCCTCAGAGGTGTTGGGGTATACAGAAGGGGGGGAACCCCGACACCTTATTTTAATTTGCAAGGGCTGTTGGATTAAAGCCGAACCGTAAGGGTAGACTGGTTGGTGGTGGGTATGTAGAACAAGGCGTAGTAGGCGCCCTGAAGAGGGTTATAGCTTATTTCGTTTGTAGTCTTGCACATTTGAGGGATAAGAAAGGGTGACAAACGGGAAACTGAAAAGGGGAGATAACATGTATGGGAAACGCATACCTCCTAACTTATATCCTTTTCCTTATGAATTTAAGCTTTAAAGATGTGTTCCATTTTGAGGTTGTTGTCTTTTGTTGCTAGAATAAGTGAAAGGGTGGGGATAGTGTTGGAGCCCCAGTTTTGTAGGATGGATTGTCTGGTTGCACATAGTAGATGAGTTATTTCTTTATGATGAGTTATAGGGAACTCCGACAGACCTACGTGTAGCATAGCCAATTGTGGTGTAAGGACATATGAGGAATGTATAATACTATTTATTTGGTGGTTGATTGCTGACCAGAGCTGAGAGATTCTTGGGCAGTACCATAGAATGTGTTCTAAAGTGCCTGTGTGAAGGTTGCATCTCCAGCATAGGGGATTGCTGGAGTTAGTGAATTTGGCTAATTTGTCCGGTGTGAGGTACCATAGCATGATGATTTTCTGGAGGGATTCCCAATGTGCGTTGTGTGAGGAGTGTTTTAAGACTGCTTCCATGGCTGTTTTTATATCGTGGTGGTCTATGTTGTTCTGGAGTTTCTGTGACCACGTATTTGCAAATTTTGATTGTCTTGTTGTGTAGTTGCTGGTTAAGAGGTCGTACCACTGTGATATCCCTCCTTTAAGGGGAATTTTACTGCATAACATAGCGTTTAAAGATCTTGGGAGGTAGAGGGGTGGACATGTTTTCCCTTTAAGCAGGTGGGCTATTTGTATGTATTGGTAAATGATTGAGTTTGTGCAATGATATTGCTCTTTTAATTGAGCTAGTGATTTCAGCTTTTTATTGTTAAATATGTCATTTATGTAGTGAATGCCTGCTTGTGTCCAGGTTTGTAGTTGGAGGTTAGGGATAGTGTGTTGGAGGGCCAGTATCGGAAGTTTAAGGGGGATATAGTCTTCTGAGGTTATATTTGCAGAGGCTAAAGCTTTCCATGTGAGAATCGTGGAGGTGACTGTGGGGAGGTTTGATATTGTTTTTGAGAGATCCATGGTGGTTAGTGCTAGAAGATGTTTTGTGGGGATACCACTTAGTTCCTGCTCTATGTCCACCCATAGTTTCCTGTCAGTGGGTTCCCACCAATGTTTACTTGCTTCTAAGATACAAGCATGTCTATATGATTCTAAACATGGAATTCCAAAACCACCTAATTTTTTGGGGATTTGTAGATATTTTATAGCTACTCTATGTTTTTTATCTTTCCAGAAGAAGCATGCTAGGGTTTTGTACATATCTGCAAAAAATTTTTTGGGTATGGGTATTTGGACCGTCCTAAATAGGTACAACAACTTAGGTAGGAGCTGCATTTTGAAGGCCGAGATTCTGCCCGCGTGGGATAGTTCTACTTTGGCTATTTTTTCCATATCTTTTGTTAGGTCTTTAATTAAGGGAGTGTAGTTGGCCTTGTAAAGGTCAGACACATTTTGTGGGAGTTGGATGCCCAGGTAAGGGATGGGGGAGTGGGTGAAGGGAAAAGGGGAGATGGTACTTAATTGTTCCCTTGTTACACTGTCAACGTTTTTACACATTAGTAATGATTTACTGGCGTTTACTTTATAAAGTGACGCTCTGGAAAAGTCATGCAGTACTTTAACTACTTGGCTGAGGGAAGTTGAGGGGTTTGTTAGTGTGAGAATCACATCGTCGGCGAATAGCCCTATTTTATGATCATAGTTACCTACTTTGATCCCAGAGATTTTGTCGTTTGTTCTTATGGTTTCTGCTAATGATTCCATTATGAGGACGAAAATTAGAGGGGACAGGGGACAACCCTGCCTAGTTCCATTGGTTATGTGGAATGGTTTTGACTGGAAGCCTGCATGGGATACCGTGGCTGAGGGTGTTGTATACAATGACATTATAGCTCGTAGTATTCTATTTTGGAAACCGAATTTTAGCAATGTTTGGTGTAGGAATTCCCAGTGTACTCTATCGAATGCCTTCTCTGCATCTAAGGTTAGATACAGAGAAGGCATCCGAGTTGTTTCTGTAAAGGTCATAAGATCAATAATTCTCCTTGTCCCGTCAGAAGTCTGGCGGCCTTTTGTGAAGCCGACTTGATCTGGGGCTATCAGGTTGGGCAGGATGTTTAGTAACCTATTGCTTAAAATTTTAGCAAAAATTTTATTGTCGCTGTTGAGTAGCGAGATGGGTCTGTAGTTTGTGGTGTTAGTCGCATCTTTCCCTGATTCGGCAGGTTTTTAAATGTGTATTTTTTGTCCTTTGAAACTTTAAAATCGATTTTCTCAAAAACTATAAGGTCGATTTGATTTTTTTTTCCTCTTGTAGCCACTGGGGGCCCCTACAAGCTCTGGGGCCCTGGGGCAATTGCCCCCTTTGCCTCTATGGTAGCGCCGGCCCTGAATAACGTTTTAGCAATCTGTAATTGAAATAGTACTAAAAAGTATGTGAAAAAGTACTGTCAAAATATTTTGTATTTTCATGCTTGAAGTATTTTCATGCTTGCTGGTGGTTTAAATGCATTTTATTGATAAGATGTGAAATATCATCTAGGAGAAAGCTGAGGAGAAAAAGTGAATTGCATATGGGCCCTTGCCATTTAGGCAACCAACAAGGAAATAAATACAATAAGGTGAGAAATATAATTTTAGAGTTAAAGGACACCCGAAGCGAAAATAAACTAATGATATAAACGATTGTATCTATCTACCGTCTCACAAAAATGACTTTCAAAGATATTCCACAGTTTTATTTTATGTTTAAATCTACTTTTTAAGTTTTAACTGGTTTATTGTTTTTGTTCAATGACACATTCATTGACGTATGCCAGAGCTAAAATGTATGAACTATTTAACCTTTTTATCTCTTTCCTGCTCTCAGAAGCCAATTTCTGCTAGGAAAGTGTTTTATAGTTGGAATTTCTTATCAGTGAGGGTTACACTGTAGTCACTTCCTGTCTGAGTCAGGACTGAGTCAGCCACTTACATACCTGATGTTTAAAGAACAAGTGACACCCATGCTAACCTAGAAATAAAAAACACATATATAAGTAGATAAATACTACTTCTATTTACATAACAGATGTATTGTGCTATCCACGTAATGATTACTGTGAATTTTATAAAGGAAAAACAGAAAATCCTTTTCTAGGCAGTGGCCATCTTGCCAAGCTAATGCTGACATCATATCCTCCCTGACTCTTGTTTTCACCCCTCCCTTCTCTTGCTCATTGTGTATTTATTAGCTGCCCTCCTCCCAGAGTCTTCAGACACTCCCACTGAGGTGTATACTAACAACTGCACTGTCTATTTTTTTATTTACACATCCAATCACTGAGTC
Organism: Hyperolius riggenbachi; assembly: GCF_040937935.1. Lineage (NCBI taxonomy): Eukaryota > Metazoa > Chordata > Amphibia > Anura > Hyperoliidae > Hyperolius > Hyperolius riggenbachi. Next base: position 28,695,103 of record NC_090653.1, on the reverse strand, counting down.
ACCTCCGCCTTGTTTGTAAACACAAGTAATCAGAAGGTGTTTCTGTTAAGCAGCTAGATAGGGAAATAAATGGAAGAGGAGAAATATATTATAGATAAAAAGAACTCCCAGCATTCAACTCTTTGGCACTGTTTGGCACTAGGGCCAGTGCCCCTAAAGTATGTGATAACTACAAACCATAACAGCAGAAAAAGTTTTGCAAGTTTTTATCACTTAATACACTCAGACCAGTTGCTGTTATAATTTGATTTTTATGGTGGTGATACCGCTTTAACTCTTTCAGGCAGAGAAAGGAAAAAAAAAGGAACACAGTATAGTTATTTGTGAGCTTGGCACTGTACAGTACATACCCATGTCTATCTCATCATATCACATGTCACCTCGGGTATCCTTTAAGTAATCAGCATCTTCTTTCAATAATTGTTTTTGTTTGCTTGGGATGTGCTAAAAAGATGGTTGAGTCAAAAAATACCGGTGTTCAAAAAAATTAATTTTGTGCAAAAGTTAATATATTTTAGTAATTCAGCTTAAAAGGTAATGTATGGAATACCCTTTGCAGGTGTTTTGGATGAATTAGCTGATTAGAATCTAAAACTTTGGCATATACAGTATGCAATTAACTTTTTCTCCTGAGCTTTCTCCTAGATACTATTTTTACATTTTGTATTTAAATGACCTTTAAACCCCCCAATAAGCAAGAAAATACTTAAAATGATTTTAATATTACTTTGGTGTCTACTTTTTGTTACTTATTGCAAAGTGCTGAAAAGTTATTTTAACCACTTCACATCCAGACCTTGTTTCCCACTTATGGGCCAGAGCAGTTTTGACAGTTTACCGGTGTCCTTATTTAATCAGCAATAAATGTATCCCTACTTATGACTGAGATATATACTGTTTTTTTTTCAAGACAAACTAGGCTTTCATTGTATGCCATTTTTTCCCTCGATCAATTTTGTTTTCTATGTATTTTAATGGAAAAATAAGGGAAAAAAATAGAAAAAAAACATTATTTCTCAGTTTTACCAATTCCAGTTTAAAAATAAAAAGTGCTACTGTAGATAAAAAAAACACAAATATTGTTTGGCAATTCTTACCGCTTATCACAAAACTTAGATTATGTTCCGGTCACAACTTATGGTGAAGATATTTGATTCTGAAATAATGCTACAGAGTGTATGTTTCACTATGAACTGAGAAAGTAAAAGTATTTTAATGGTAAAAATCAATCTCATTAACTCAGGAAACATATATTCCCATTCACCAATTAGTGCTGCATCAGATAATAGTGTGGTCCCTTGGCAGCTTCGGCGGAACTAGTGGGGCAGCGTGGGTAGCGCTGTGCAGCCATTCCTGTGTCTGTTTACTGGTGTATCGGGTGAGTCTCGTGTTTTCCTTCTCTGCTTATTCATCATCACACTTTGGGTTACCATATTGGCATGTGGATCGCTGCTATCTTCCTTCACCTGTTGTTTATTTACTTAAAGGGATACTGTAGGGGGTCGGGGGAAAATGAGTTGAACTTACCCGGGGCTTCTAACGGTCCCCCGAAGACATCCTGTGCCCGCGCAGCCACTCACCGACCGATGCTCCGGCCCCGCCTCCGGTTCACTTCTAGAATTTCAGACTTTAAAGTCTGAAAACCACTGTGCCTGCATTGCTGTGTCCTTGTTCCCGCTAATGTCACCAGGAGCGTACTGCGCAGACACAGACCATACTAGGCCTGCGTAGTACGCTCCTGGTGACATCAGCGGGATCGAGGACACGGCAACACAGGCACAGTGGTTTTCAGACTTTAAAGTCTGAAATTCCAGAAGTGAACGGGAGGCGGGGCCGGAGCATTGGGGAGTGGCTGCGTGGGCACAGGATGTTTGTGGGGGACCATTAGAAGCCCCGGGTAAGTTGATTCCGTTTACTTGCTGATTGTTTCTCCACCCCATTTTTGCACATATATATTTTTCAGTGGCAATATTTGCTATCTGTTTCATCTTATCTACCTCATTGGTGGTCTTTCGTGGGGCTCTATATACCTTTTTTCACTTGTATTTTTGATAATAGTTTTTGTATATTTATTGACTTTAAGTATTTATTCAGTATTTGCACTTTAGATATTGTGGAGATTTTCACGACAATTAAATTATATAGTATAGCACAGGATGATAGGTTATATTAATTAGCATTGGCATTTTATTTTTAGCAGGGGATTGTTCATGGAGATTATTATATATTTGTATAGCATTATGTACTTCTCCTGATATTGGCTTGTGAAGCAGATGTCTCTAGTATCATATTAATATTGTACATAACCTTGGGACACTGCTATACAATTAATCACAGAGATACTCTGGAAAATTATTGATTCATGTTTGTTATTATACACTTGACTCCATTATGTATTCTTGTAATTTGGGGACTTGTGTACCAGGTCTGGCTGCTTGTTTTTAATTGTTTTTATTCTCTGAGCTGGTTATGAATAAAGATTTTTTTCACTGATCTTGGTGTCTTGAGCCATATATAAGCAACTGCCTTAAAGAGAGTCTGAAGCGAGAATAAATCTCACTTCAGACCTCATAGATAGCAGACGCATGTGTGCCCCTGCTAAACCGCCGCTATCCCGCGACTTAACGGGGGTCCCTTCACCCCCAAATCCCCACGTTTCAGCCGGGGAGCACTTCCTGGTTGGGGCAGGGCTTACCGCCGCTGCCCTGCCCCACGCACGTCTGTCAGCGCGTATCTCCGCCTTTCCCCCGCCCCTCTCAGTCTTCCTTCACTGAGAGGGGCGGGGGAGAGGCGGCGATGCGCCGCTGATAGACGCGACTGGAGGCAGGGCTGCAGCCGTTAGCCCTGCCTCCAGGAGCAACCAAGTCTGCGACCAAGTGTCGCAGTGGGGGGTTGGAGGTGAAGGGACCCCCGTTTTGTGGCGCTATAGCGGCGGTTTAGCAGGGGCACACGTGCCCCTGCTAACTATGAGCTCTGAAGCAAGATTTATTCTCGCTTCAGAGTCTCTTTAAGCTAATTATTATAATATAATAGAAGGGGGTCTTAGTTTTCTCTTTTTGTTGGTGCTGCATCAGATAGTGCCAGAAATGTGCACAGGAGCAAGCTTAGTCCTGCACAGCACTGCTTCTGTTACAAGGACGTATATCTACTGACTCGTGGCTTAGATGAAGTCACAGAGGGTGTAGATATACTGTAGTGTTGGATAAAGTGGTTAAAGAGACCATGAAAATGATATGATCTTTAGGAGAAAACTATGTCATAGTTTTCTCCTAGGAGATAACTTTTCATCTTGCTTGCTGATAATTTAAAAGGCATTTTATAGAAACATTTGAAAATAGAGAAAACTCAGGAGAATAATTGCATATGGGCTTTTGAGCTTGGAATATTAAACATTTTCACATTATTCTAATGGTCTGAGATTTTGATTATGGGGTTCTCATAAGCTGTAATCCATAATCATCAAAATTACAACAAATAAAGGGTTGAAATATCTCAAGTTACATGTAATGAGTCTATTTTGTATATTAGTTTCACCTTTTAAGTTGAATTATTGGAATAAATTGGACTTTTGCACGACATTCTAATTTTTTGAGCTTCACCTGTAAGTCAGTAGAGATAATTTGTGAGATTAGTATTGTGAATTTACTCCCAATAAATCTATATAAATCGTTTACATTTTTTAAGCCCTCTCTAATCAATGTTCAATCATTTTATTGGTTGACAATTGATCGGGGAAGAAGACCATTCTTACCATTTTTGGATAGTGGAAGGAGCATAGGAGGTGAGAACATGAATGATAAGCAGTATAAAGTTAGTGGTGATGGCTGTGTTACTAATATTAGAATAGTTTTATGCTGAAATCTGATTGTAATGATCGCTGCTGCAGCAGCTATTGCTGGAAGTAGTGCTGCAGCTCAGGCAGTTCTGATCTATTTTCATGCAAGCTGCATAGCTTTGTCTGTCTTTCCCTGCTGTCGGCTTGTGACTGATTATCATTCACCTGTGTGGGAATCTGCATGTCTGCTCCCATTGGATGACCTCAGTATAAAGATCTGCTTCCTGCAGGGTTTCCTTGGGTTTTCATAGCTTCAGCTTAAGCCTGCCTAGCTGTCGCTTTAGCCCCCGATCGTGATTCTTGTTTTAAAGATACTTTGCTGGTCTTTGCATCATATATTTGTTCATTGCCAATATATATGCATACCAGCACGTTTATTATTTTCCTTGTATTTGTGTTACGTTGATACATTAGTGTCGCTGATGTATACGTACACGAACTGTTTATATCCTGTGTGCAGTTAGTCAGCTTTCCAGCACGTTTTGGTAGGTTGCGCGTACCGTGACCACCCGTGCTGAGGTAGTTACCCTGCTCCTGGTTCTGTTTGTGGATTGCGTTCATCTCTGCGAAGAGATAACGAATCCTTCTGAATCCTGTTCTGTTACTGTTTGTGGATTGCGTTCATCTCTGCGAGGAGATAACGAATCCTTCTGAATCCTGTCCTGTTACCGTTTGTGGATTGCGTTCATCTCTGCGAAGAGATAACGCATCCTTCTGAATCCTGTCCTGTTACCGTTTGTGGATTGCGTTCATCTCTGCGAAGAGATAGCGAATCCTTCTGAGTCCTGTTCCCTGTGTTACTCCATTCCTAGTCAGCGTTCCTGCTTATGTCATATATCGGTTCATTGCCGATATATACATATGTTAGTCAGACGTTACAAATAGTTTCATTGATAGCTGTAATTGTAATGCGCTAGGAAAACATACTTATTGTATATTTGTCTGTGTTACGTTCATCTTGTTATAAACTGTTCTTATCACCTTGCTTCGACACCATCGTCTCACAGACTGTGAGATCACTTGACTCTCCACACAGCAAACAGGATATAGACTTTCTCAGGCTTCTTACGTTATTTATTCAGGAAACAGGAATACAGATAGATACATTCATCTCCTGGCAAAGCAGACTTCCATGTTGCGTTATAGCGGCTTGATTAGACTCCCTCTTGAAGTCTATCAGGTACCTTCTTCCTAACTACGTTACACTAAACTACATATGTACAACATACATTATATCAGATTACAGTAAGGAATAACATGTTTAGAGGTCCCAGTCGGCCTTGCGAGCTAGTGCAGAGGGAAGAAGCAGAAGCAGAAGTGAGTTCCCATCGCTCGCACCCCCTTTAATACCGACTAGGAAAGAGTTAAATATGACATCATCTTCGCCACCTCCTATATCAGTCTATTGGTGGACCCACTCGTGGTGTCATCATACCCGCCTACTCGATTAATATTTAATGTCACCTTTCCTTCACTTACAGGAATGTGGATGTTTTGTAAACATGGCCAATGTTTTCTGTTCTGGTGGTGGTACATGCCCAGGTCAGAGAGACCCGCGGCCTTGTTCAGAACAGCTTCTTGGTATGTTCTAGTTCTGCTGACAGAACTGCAGATTTTCTCTCTACAGAGAAAATCCCCTTAAAGGACAGGTCTGCTCATCAAGCCTTTTTGACTAACTCAGTCCAAATAACTGAGGCCTACTTAAATTATAACAATCCCCCCTAAAACGGCTTGACCCGCAGATCCCAGCGTCTGAACCTCCCAGTACCTGTTTCTCTTCTTGTATGTTTCACTTTTCGATGTTCGTGCTCACACAACTTCTCTGCTCTAGGCGGTTACCCCGGGAAGAGAGAGAGCAAGACCTCTTGGTCTTCCTGTACCCAGGCTCTCTGGGGAAGCCCTACTTCTAAGTCCCTCAACCCCACATGCTCAGCATTTGCGTCACTTGCGTATCACTCACAAACTTGCATGACCACAGAAAAGTGAAACTCGTTTGGTTGTTACAAAACGGAGCAGTGCCAGGTGCCTTCTAAAAGAGCGCCTTTATACAATCAGCTCCCAGGTACTACTAAACCTATACCCGTAACCCTGTATATCCCTTAATTTAAACTATTGGTTCCGGAGATTGTTTATGAGGCACCAATCTCTGGACCAGGTTAATTTATTTTACGTAATTTTAACCCGCAACCTCACCTGGATAACGATGCCTAAAGTTGTCATCCCCATCCAGACGACCAGTGGGTGTAGAAAGAACTTTGGAACTGCAGATGCCCCGTCCGAGTGTCCCTGGAACATCACCGGAACCTTTGTCCACCAGGGCAGACTGGAACTCACCTGCTCATTTTTGTGTTCTACCTCGTTAAGATCACCTGTATCATGGTGAAATCTTACCTCTAACTTAGTGTACTGTTTGTTTAACCTTTGTAACAAAATGTGGCCGTCTTGGATCAAACCCTGTTCCCCTTTGTCCCATGTCGTGTTCTCTTTCAGGACGGGAACTACCCGTGAAACTTTGACCTTTAGAGTTCTCTTAACAATTTGAGAAACAACGTCATCAAACCTGGATGACAGGATCCATATGGGATCTCCACTCACACAATATGTTCCCCTTGGAAACTCCCCCTTATCGGAACAATTATGAGAATATACCTTGAATGTATCATTAGACCTTATGTTAAAAAACCAAACCTTTCCTTCCGCCGCCGGAACTATTGGTTTGGCTTCAGGGTGGATCTTTTGAATGGTAGCCTCGCACTCTGCGTTATTGAGCCTGCAGGCATCCTCACTAAATTTGACTTGCCCCAGCCAACGCAGGTACTTCTGCAAGAATTGCCCACATGAGGACAACTCTACTTGTTTCACCTCCCGGTCTAGCACCAAAAAAGGTTGACCTCTCAGGTCCTGGTGTAAGACACGGGTTGAGGTGGGAACCAAGGAAGTGGCGGTGCCTAAAGGAATGTTGCACCGTTTCCATTTGTTCACCCAAACATCTCGAAGCTGCCATGCAAAAGATCCTTCTCCAGAAAAATTAATATACCTCCCCTTGTCCAATCTCTCGCTGACAAAATATGTCCCCAGCTGTCCTGATTGGACCTCTTCCCCCCTTATGTCCTGAGGCACAATATGTACCTGAGGTCGGGAAGACTGTACTCTCTGCAATCTTTCGATTAAGAGTACCTCTTCACTTACCCAACTATCATGAGGATAAGCTGCTGCATATGGACTGTGTAATATCGTCCCCTGTTGTGACCCGTGTAGTGTGGATGGGGTTCCCTGTGTTGGCTTTCCCTCCCCCGGGACCGCTCTCCCCACCCTCTTTGTCACCTGTAAATGTGGCTTGATCTCGATTTTTACTTCTTGTTTCGAGAACCTCCCACCCTTGGCTTTCCAGCCTTTACGTGTGTAAAGTTGTTTCAGAGGCATTCTCTGTTGGTCACTCCAGAGTGTGATGATGTCCCCTGCGTCTCTCTGGTAAGAGAATTGACGCCTCCTGCTCGTTCCTCTCCAATCTGGAACCATCTCACTCTGCATAACCAAGACAAGGTACCCCTGAATCACACACTCCACCTTTTGCATGTACCCATTGTACTGCAATGTACCTTTTAACAAACCTTTGGATCGGTGCATTGATTCTGGGAGTGTGGCATTCAATAGCAGATTTATACTGCCATTAAATTCCCACTGCCCGCACACTTGACCCTTCAGACCTTTCACCCACATTGTGCCATGAAATTTGCTTTCTCCTGGCACAAGTGCTCCTTTCCTCCGTCCCTGCATGGTCCATCTGTGCCAAGCGGAGGGAGGTGTGAAAGGATCAGTACCTTTGTCACCCAACATTAACATGCTTGGGCCTTGCATTCTCATTAACCCCTTATTATACATGAGAATGTCCTCTCTTCGTTCTCCTAGGACGGAATGGCAACCTAGGATCACCATCAGCATGGTACACTTCATTATAAAAGCACCACCCTGGGAAAGAAAAACATTAGCACTTTGCATTATGCTTTGCTCCGACAGTTTTGTTAGTCTCTTTCTGATTTCAGGAATCTCGTGTTTTAGTCTCTTTCCGATTTCAGGAATCTCGTGTTTTAGTCTCTTTCCGATTTCAGGAATCTCGTGTTCCTCCAAGCTTAGATTGGCATCTGGAACCTTTCGCTTATCCGACTGACATCTCCAGCTTTGCTGCCAGCACGGCATCTGTCTCAAATCCATATTGCCAAACACCTGAAATCGAAATACAAACAAATCAATTCTTATTAATGATTTGGGATTCGCCCTGTGGCTTGTACTCTTTACACTTTAAATTGATCAATATATACCGTAATTGATCTCGTTGCTTTATGGTTCTCATGAACTATGTTTACTCTTATTGGTAGATTGGAGTTAAACTTCACCCCCCTACCTCAGTACTATCTTCAGTACTTACCTGTTTAAAATATGCTCCCGCAGACTTCACCTATGGAAGCTCTCACCCCATTGCAGCTCACTTCACATCCCCCCTTATCTGTCCATGCGCGGCCGTCGCATGCACAGATTATGGATGCCACACCTGATGCTGCTTTGCAGGTGAGCCTGCAATGCACTTACTCATGGTCGCATTAACTTATCTAGAACTTCATTGCGATACCAGCTCTGCTAGAAGTTCTGTGTGTTGTACCCTCTGATCAATGTTTGCCGTGCCACCACCTAAACTACCAAAAACTGGCTGCCTCCCTGTAGGAAGGAGCACTTTACACTTAAACTACACAGGGTGCAGGGCTAAGCATACCAGCGTCACATGCCTGTATGCAGATCCCTGAATGCCCACTTGGTAGGTAGTCACATGGCAAACAGCGTACTGATACACTGTCACTCTGTAAACGGCAATTCTATCATCTGTATAATTGCCCCATGAACTGTTGTCAGTCCTTGTTCTTTGTGCTACAATTGATAGGAGCTGGAAAAAAACATATTTGACCAATCAGTGGACGAGAAAAAAAAAACCGCACAAAAAAACAGCCCCAGCCCAGCATAGACCTCTCAGTCAAACTCTGGCCCTGTCCACGACAAAAACCGGAAAAAAAACGTTACCGGAAACCCGGATTGGTCAACTCCCTTTTTTCCACCTCCGGCACCCCCTTGATGCACTGTCCCCCCTTTCCTATTGGGAACTCATGCTGCACCACCCATTAAGGTGCCCCACTCACAGGAATACTCCCATAAGCAACACAGTACAGACCCATTTCTGATCAGTACTGCTACGTGATTCCCTGCACCTAGCTGGGAAACACTTCCTATTCTGGCATTCCTTTCCATGGACTCTGGGAAAAACTCTGGGGAAATACGTTGAAACCCGAGACACACAGGAGAATGTCTCTGTATTTCTACCCCCCTCCCTTTCAGCTGCTCTGCCCGGAGCCGCGAGCACAGCCTGACGTGACGTGGATCCCCCAGCCCCTCCTCCCCCCTGCCATGACGTGTGGGGGCCATGACTCTCGGGGGCGGGCTCTCTCCACTGCCGCCATTTTGAGTCCTGGACTGCCAGCCAAGATGGCTGCTCCCATAGCAGCCTCTCGTTTCCTATATCCTAGGAGAGAACACAAAATGCAAATAGAACATACATTTTTTATGCAGTTCCACACAGATCAGCCTCCGCATTCCTTCACGTCTCAGCTGTAATCCGAACTGCAATCAGACATACGGATCCCCAGAGACGCGGGAATCTTTCTCACTCTATCACAGACATAACTAAGAACCGCCAGAGCGAGCTATCCGACTCCAAACCACTTTAACTGTTTTAACTGTTAACATCCCAGCTAGAACATCAACACAATACAGACATTGACAAAACATGTTATCAGCAGCACCGACTGGAAATGCGAGAAACGTGCAGAACATCTCACAAACAGAAAGACACTCGCTTTCCTCTTCTCTCCCTCTATCCCCTCTCCCGTCTACTCAGCTATCTCTCTCTCTTTCTTCTCTCCCCTCCACCTGCTCGACAGCCGCCCCCCCTTATCTCTTCCGCGGGCAGCTCTCTGCTAAGCGAAAACACAGCTGGCATCACTCCCAGTCTCTGGACGGGGAGAAAAAAAACAAAACCAACACAGAAAAAGGAACAACACACAAAAAAAAATGAAGCACGCAGCCTCCCCGCTGCAATTAACACAGACTGTACACCTTAACACATCATTCTCTCCTTGTTATAACACCCAAATACAACACATATAATGCCATATAACAACGTAAATCCAACTTGCCTGAGCAGAAGACTTTGTAAGCCTGCGAATTCGACCAGCTTGTGGCAACTTCACGAACCTTGAGTGGACCCCCTGGAATTACTGAGCCATCTCTGTGTACCCACACTGGCTCAGCGGATCGATCTCCAGCGGCAGCTGCCAGCCGGCCTCGGAGCTTCCAGTCACCTGCGACCCGGTTTTGGCTATGACTGATGTGCACTTCCAGTCAAAGTTTAACATCCACGCGGTTCGCCGCTGGTTTCCACGAATTGCAGCAGCCCGTCGTGTGCTTGCTTGGCTCACGCAATGCACCCTCTCACACCAGCTTATCAGTATCAGCGTGATAAGCTTTACAGTCCGTGTCCGTCTATTCCGCTTGTTTTGCTGTGGAATATCTTGAAACCATTTTCCGTCGGCCCCGGCCCCGGCCCCGTCTGCCTGTATATTTAGGCAGGGAAGGATTTCAGGCACCACTGTTATAAACTGTTCTTATCACCTTGCTTCGACACCATCGTCTCACAGACTGTGAGATCACTTGACTCTCCACACAGCAAACAGGATATAGACTTTCTCAGGCTTCTTACGTTATTTATTCAGGAAACAGGAATACAGATAGATACATTCATCTCCTGGCAAAGCAGACTTCCATGTTGCGTTATAGCGGCTTGATTAGACTCCCTCTTGAAGTCTATCAGGTACCTTCTTCCTAACTACGTTACACTAAACTACATATGTACAACATACATTATATCAGATTACAGTAAGGAATAACATGTTTAGAGGTCCCAGTCGGCCTTGCGAGCTAGTGCAGAGGGAAGAAGCAGAAGCAGAAGTGAGTTCCCATCGCTCGCACCCCCTTTAATACCGACTAGGAAAGAGTTAAATATGACATCATCTTCGCCACCTCCTATATCAGTCTATTGGTGGACCCACTCGTGGTGTCATCATACCCGCCTACTCGATTAATATTTAATGTCACCTTTCCTTCACTTACAGGAATGTGGATGTTTTGTAAACATGGCCAATGTTTTCTGTTCTGGTGGTGGTACATGCCCAGGTCAGAGAGACCCGCGGCCTTGTTCAGAACAGCTTCTTGGTATGTTCTAGTTCTGCTGACAGAACTGCAGATTTTCTCTCTACAGAGAAAATCCCCTTAAAGGACAGGTCTGCTCATCAAGCCTTTTTGACTAACTCAGTCCAAATAACTGAGGCCTACTTAAATTATAACACATCTATCTTAATCCTGCTATTTTCTGACTATCCTGTCCTGTCTTTGTGAGGCACGCCATCGCCGCATCGCATTGGCTGCCTCATTCCAGTCTGTCTGGTTTTGGACGCTTGCTGTTGCTAAGTAGCCGCTAGCTAGCAAGCGTTCATTCTGTCTACCTGTCCTGATCTCCTCAGTTCTGGTTTATGCGCTCAGCGCTACTTTGCGCTGAGACGTTATAACGAAAGCATTGTTTGTGGCTGTCAGATCTGCACCGGCTCTGTGTGCCACAATCTCCTATTGGAGTCAGTCCTCCCCTCCACTATACTAGGGATAGCCTGTTTCCTGGTGCTAGTGTGTGTACCTCCTCCACGCCAGCTCATGCGTTGCATGCTGACTGTGGAGAATACACCACCAAGCCTCACATTATGAAAACCCCCTTACCAATCCCCATTGTGGGGGGGATTCCCAGAAAGTATGACACTGTTAATTATGGTTCCTGTTCCTTTAAGAAATTTGAAGAACTTAGCTCTGAAACAGAAAATGAGTTTTTCTCTGAATGTGCCAGGTTCCTGACCAATCCTGATCTCCAAGCGACTCCTGTTTCAACCTGGGCACTCCAACTAAGTTATATTTTGTTTAAAGGGGAATTATTCCAGTGGGCATTTGATGTTCTCAATCATTCCGATTTGAAAGATAGACCGCTGGAATTTCTAGCGTTTGTGATCCATAACTGGTTGCGCATAGATCCATTGCCTTTTCCTCTTAATGAACTCCTGGCAGCAGGCCAATCAGCTGCTCCTTCAATTGCTTGCAAGAATGAGCAGCAAGCAGAAAGTGTTACTGATAATTTTCCTGCAGCTTTGAATAAATCACCAAAAACCGCAAGGTCAAAGGCAAAACGCAAACGTTCTAAGAAACGTGTCCAATCTGCAGAATCGTTATCCTTAGCGACTGAGACCTATAATGAGATTCTGCCATTAACAGATAATGAAATGCAATTGTCTTTCAGGGGAGTTAAATGGACTTATGAAACTACTAATGAACTTTCCTCCCTGGCTAGGGAAAATAAAGATTTTTGTTTAAAAGAATTATCTGAGTATGATTATGATGAGATATTACAGAGTATTGAACAAATCAACTTATTTGTGAACCAAGGGAAGTTTGCATACACTACAGTTCAACACTTGCTACAGGTATTGGAGATTCTTAAGAATAAGGAATCTGCCAATCACCTGCTAATTAACCCTATGCATGTGCCTGCCACAATCATATCTGCAAACCATGATCTGCCTGTTAAGTATGCATGGGATCCTCCATTCGAGAGGGGAGAGATGGAAGCCCTGGTCTGTGAATGGAAGAATGATTCAAGTTCATTTTGTCAATTTTACAGTGCAAAAAGTGAAATGGTATTGAACGCATGCATTAAGTCAGCCTATAACCTAATAGAGGCTGGTGTGTGTAGGTATGACTGTGTGGCTCCCTTGATTGATGTGTGGGAACTGATTTTGGATGATTTTTATGTGACTCCGAATTCGCAAATTTGGCGTTCTGACCCACCTGCTTCAGCACCTTTGGCTGATTCAGCAGGTGATTCGGAGCTCTTTTTGTGTGAAATTGAAGTTCCTGCAATTCCACCCTGTACCATGGATAACTCAGTGTTACTTACCAGTAAAACAGAAGCCACTGATACATTCTTAACCTTGCCCTGCACAAATTTCTCAGCAGAGAATCCAGAGGTCCTGCTGACTTCCGAGTCCAGCCTAGCCAGTACTCATGACTCTTTGTTTAGTGAAACAGACACCAGAAAAATCTTGCCTGTCTCTGCAAACACTTCTGCAGAAATTACCTGTGTTAATAAAGTTCAACTCCTGTCTGATCCAGCAGATGCCAATAGATGCACTACATCAGTTTCTGAGTCCCAGCAATCTAGTAACCTCAGAACCCCAGCATCTGAATTTTCCAATTTTACAAATGAATGGTGATTCAGATGCGCAAACATTGTGTCTTGATCTTCCTGTTTCTACACCTCGCTCTAGTTTCGTGAATAGCTCAGAGCATCTGCTATGTGAACCTGAAATCGCAGAATTATTACCTTGTTCAGAAAATTTTCCAATAAATTTGCCCTGTACCATGAATTGTGCAGTAGATCTCTCCAATGAAACTCAGGTCACAGAATCATTATGCTGTCCAGCAGGTGCTTCCATGGTTTTGCCCTGCAATATGGACTGTTCAGTGATCCTGTCCAGTGAAGCTGTGGTCGCAGAGTCTTATGCTTCACCCAGTACTTTGGATACTTTAAACCCTCTAGCAGAGGAGGCTGAAGCACTGCTTACCTCAGTTGGTGTTGCAGTAATATTCACTTGTCTAGCAGCTGTTTTGGAATTACAGTCTGCTCTAATAAAACTTGATGAATTTCTTCCCAGCAAAGCAGAAGCCATTGAAATATTGTCCTCGTCAGCAATTGTGTTAGATACCTTGCCCTGTACACAGTCTGATTTAACCAATGTTGAGTCCCTCTCCAGTGTTGTAACAGCCGAGGAACTCCAGCCCTGTCCTCTGAATGTTTCAGAAGTCTTGCCCTGTAACATGGATAATTCTGATTCTCTGGTCAAAATAATAGAAATCTCAGAATTTCAGTCCGGTCTGATGTGTGTTCCTGAAACCCAGCCCTGTATCCTGAAAGATTCTGGTTCTCTGGCCGCTGTGGCAGAGGTTCCAGAGTCCCCTTCCTGTCCAGGGAATTCCTCAGTTTTGCCTAGTTCAGTGGGGGCTGCTGCAATGCTGACTTGTTCTGCAGCGCCTCATGAGCTCCAATCCAGTGTATTAGATGAGTCTCTGTCCAGTCCAGAGGTAGTTGTGGAGTCCCTATCTGGTTCAGTGCATACATCAGAAGATTTGTCCTGTCTTGTTAGTGCCCCTGAATCTGATTTGTTACTGACTTTGCTGGAATCAGCGACATCTAAGTCTGATCCTGCATTCTCGTGTAAAAATCCAGTAGTTGCGAAGTCTAGTCATGATGATTTTTTTTTGGCCAGTCCTGGTTTTGGTCCTGTCTTGGCTGACCCTGAGGCTCACAGTTCCTTGACATGCCCAGAGGTTTCTCTTGTGCCAGTGTGCCCAGATGTTCTTTGTGTGCCAGAATGCCCAAGTGTGTTTAAGGTGTTAGCGTGCTCTGATGCTTCCTTAGTGGGAACATGTTCTGATGTTGCCAGTCTGCCTGCATGCCCAGAGATGGTTCTGGTCCCTGAAAGCCCTGATATTGATGTTTGTCCTTGTGGCCCTGACTCGGGAATTGCCCTAGGTTCCATGGGGGTTCTTGATAGTTCTCCATGTGAGCCTAAAGGGCATTCTGACCTATGGGGATCTTTTTGGAGCTTCAAGGTGTTCTGGGAGGTCTCTGAGAAAACTTGTCCTGGTGCCTTGGACTGGTTCAACAGTGGGTTTTGTGTTGGTAAAGACAGTACCGGTGGGCATTGCAAAGGCTTTGGCATTTCTGAACGGTTCCTGGAAGGCGGTGGGTATCGCTCAGGGAGTTTCGGAGGGCTTTCTTCTGGAAATCATGGTTCTGATGGGTGTCACACTGGGGCTTGTAGTACTGATGGGCATGGTTCTGTAGGTTCTGGTTCTGATGGGTCCAGTCTTGTGGGGACTGATTCTGGAATTCGGTCTTGCCGGGCTGTCCCGGTCATCATGAATTATCAGTCAGACTGTTTTGTTGGAAATTTCAGTTTTGAAAAGCGTCTGGAATCCGCTTTTAAAGGCGGGGGTACTGTAATGATCGCTGCTGCAGCAGCTATTGCTGGAAGTAGTGCTGCAGCTCAGGCAGTTCTGATCTATTTCCATGCAAGCTGCATAGCTTTGTCTGTCTTTCCCTGCTGTCGGCTTGTGACTATCATTCACCTGTGTGGGAATCTGCATGTCTGCTCCCATTGGATGACCTCAGTATAAAGATCTGCTTCCTGCAGGGTTTCCTTGGGTTTTCATAGCTTCAGCTTAAGCCTGCCTTGCTGTCGCTTTAGCCCCCGATCGTGTTTCTTGTTATAAAGATACTTTGCTGGTCTTTGCATCATATATTGGTTCATTGCCAATATATATGCATACCAGCACGTTTATTATTTTCCTTGTATTTGTGTTACGTTGATACATTAGTGTCGCTGATGTATACGTACACGAACTGTTTATATCCTGTGTACAGTTAGTCAGCTTTCCAGCACGTTTTGGTAGGTTGCGCGTACCGTGACCACCCGTGCTGAGGTAGTTACCCTGCTCCTGGTTCTGTTTGTGGATTGCGTTCATCTCTGCGAAGAGATAACGAATCCTTCTGAATCCTGTTCTGTTACTGTTTGTGGATTGCGTTCATCTCTGCGAGGAGATAACGAATCCTTCTGAATCCTGTCCTCTTACCGTTTGTGGATTGCGTTCATCTCTGCGAAGAGATAACGCATCCTTCTGAATCCTGTCCTGTTACCGTTTGTGGATTGCGTTCATCTCTGTGAAGAGATAGCGAATCCTTCTGAGTCCTGTTCCCTGTGTTACTCCATTCCTAGTCAGCGTTCCTGCTTATGTCATATATCGGTTCATTGCCGATATATACATATGTTAGTCAGACGTTACAAATAGTTTCATTGATAGCTGTAATTGTAATGCGCTAGGAAAACATACTTATTGTATATTTTTCTGTGTTACGTTCATCTATCTTAATCCTGCTATTTTCTGACTATCCTGTCCTGTCTTTGTGAGGCACGCCATCGCCGCATCGCATTGGCTGCCTCATTCCAGTCTGTCTGGTTTTGGACGCTTGCTGTCGCTAAGTAGCCGCTAGCTAGCAAGCGTTCATTCTGTCTACCTGTCCTGATCTCCTCAGTTCTGGTTTATGCGCTCAGCGCTACTTTGCGCTGAGACGTTATAACGAAAGCATTGTTTGTGGCTGTCAGATCTGCACCGGCTCTGTGCGCCACAATCTCCTATTGGAGTCAGTCCTCCCCTCCACTATACTAGGGATAGCCTGTTTCCTGGTGCTAGTGTGTGTACCTCCTCCACGCCAGCTCATGCGTTGCATGCTGACTGTGGAGAATACACCACCAAGCCTCACACTGATCTAATTTTGCCTTAAAATTACTTTAATTCAACCATCAAGTCATTTTTTGGATTTTTTGGTGGGAAATGACAAATGTCTCCCAAAAGATAATAAGATGATGTACAAGAGGCATTATTGTGAAAAAAAAAAACATTTCTCAGCTTTTATTTACATTTGAGCAAAAAGTGTCCAGTCCAAAATTATTTACAACCTTCACAAACTGTCGCAGTCTGTGGGAAAATCCAAAGTTCTATACCATTCCAAATAGTCAAAGCTGTTCTAAAGCATCCTAATTACCCTGATTAATTGGGAACGGCTGTTTTAATCTACTCAACAAGTAAAAAACAGCAGTTCTCCGCAGTTGGTCTGTGAACAGTCATGGCTAAGACAAAGGAGCTCAGTGAGGACCTGCAGCTGCGCATTGTTGCTGCTCACAAGTCTTAAAAGGGTTACAAGGCCATTTCTAAATGTTTTCAAGTTTAAGTGGCTACAGTGTAAAGTATCATTAAAAAATACAAGATGTTCCGCACTGTGGAAAATCTCAGAGGAAGTGGTCGGAAGCCAAAAGTGACACCTATGCTGGCCAGGAAGATAGTAAGAGAGAATCCAAGGATCACCACCAAGGCCATCCTTGTGAATCTGTGCTCTGCTGGTTGCAATGTCTCAAGGCAGACAATCCAACGAACACTGCACACTGCTGGGTTCCACGGATGCAGACCAAGGAGGACGCCACTTCTCCACGTAAGGCACACAAAAGCTTACTTGGCCTTTGCAAATGCTCATCTGGACAAAGAAGAAGACTTCTGGTCTTCTGTGTTATGGTCAGATGAAACAAAAATTGAATTGTTTGGTCACAATGATGTTTCCTTCATTTGGCGTAAAAAAGGAGAAGCCTTCAACCCAAAGAACACCTTCCCCACTGTCAAACATGGTGGCGGAAACCTAATGCTTTGGGGGTGATTTTCAGCCAATGGACCAGGGAACCTAATCACAGTAAATAGCACCATGAAAAAAAGAGCAATACATGAGGATTCTCAACGACAATATCAGGCAGTCTGCAGAGAAACTTGGCCTTGGGCACCAGTGGACATTAGAGATGTCGCGAACCTCCGATTTTCGGTTCGCGAAAGGTTCGGTTCGCGAAAAAGTTCGCGAATCGCAATAGACTTCAATGGGGAGGCGAACTTTGAAAATTTGAAAAAATTCTACTAGCTGGAAAAATGATAGAAAACATGTTTCAAGGGCTCTAATACCTGGAGGCCCACCCTCCCTCCTCCCTCCTACCGGAGGGAGGAGGGTCTCATCTGCCAGGGAATTATACTATTTCAAAAACCAGTTTACATACCATAGCTGGGAATCAAACCCAGGTCTAACTGTGTGGTGGGCAAGCACCCTAACCGCTGGACCACAACAGTACTAACTGAAGCTGGCCTAGCATTTACTATTTATGCTCAATGAAATAGAAACATTAGGTTGCTTAAAGGGAAACTTAACTGAGAGTGATATGGATGTTTCCTGTAAACAATACCAGTTGCCTGTCAGTCCAGCTGATCTCTGTGACTGCAATAGTGGCTGAATCACACCCTGAAACAAGCATGCAGCTAATCCAGTCTGACTTCAGTCAGAGCACCTGATCTGCATGCTTGTTCAGGGGCTGTGGCTAAAAGTATTTTTCTCTTGTATTGAGCATAAATGGTAAATGCTAGGCCAGCTTCAGTTAGTACTGTTGTGGTACAGCGGTTAGGGTGCTTGCCCACCACACAGTGAGACCCGGGTTCAAATCCCAGCCAATGTGAGTTGGCTTTTATGCTACAAATCCTTAAAGGGAACCTAAACGGTGAAGGATATGGATTTTTCCTTTTAAAATAATACCAGTTGCCTGAATCGCCTGCTGATCCTGTGTCTCTAATACTTTTAGCCACAGCCCCTGAACAAGCATGCAGATCAGGTGCTCTGACTGAAGTCAGACTGGATTAGCTGCATGCTTGTTTCAGGGTGTGATTCAGCCACTATTGCAGTCACAGAGATCAGCTGGACTGACAGGCAACTGGTATTGTTTACAGGAAACATCCATATCACTCTGTTAAGGTTCCCTTTAAGCAACCTAATGTTTCTATTGCATTGAGCATAAATAGTAAATGCTAGGCCAGCTTCAGTTAGTACTATTGTGGTCCAGTGGTTAGGGTGCTTGCCCACCACACAATTAGACCTGGGTTTGATTCCCAGCTATGGTATGTAAACTGGTTTTTGAAATAGAATAATTCCCTGGCAGCTGTCCCTTAACTAATTAGTGTAGGCAGACAAGTGAGTGAAATGGCATAAGGACCTTGCTTGGAGGAGGGAGGGAGGGAGGGGGGCCTCCAGCAGTGAGTGCAGTGTGTTTGGCAATAATGTGACTGTGATGTAGAGGGTCAAAGTTTTGCTCAATAGAACACTATGGGGCGAATCGAACTTCCGCAAAAGTTCGCCTGCTGCAGGCGAACGCAAACCCCCAAAGTTCGCCTGGAACCGTTCGCCGGCGAACAGTTCGCTACATCTCTAGTGGACATTTCAGCATGACAATGACCCAAAGCACACAGCAAAAGTGGTGAAGAAATGGTTAGCAGACAACAACATTACCGTTTTGGAGTGGCCCAGCCAGAGTCCTGACTTGAATCCAATTGAGAATCTGTGGAGGGAGCTAAAGATCAGGGTGAGGGCAAGAAGACCCTCCAACCTGAAAGATTTGGAGCTCATTGCTAAAGATGAATAGGCAAAAATACCAGTGGAGCAGTTCTGCAATTATAGGAAGTGTTTGATTGCTGTAATAGCCAATAAAGGCCTTTCTATTGATCATTGAGTAGGGTCTGCATAATTTGAGCATAATTCTGCTCAAATGTAAATAAAAGCTGAGAAATGTTTTTTTTTTACTACAATAATGCCTCTTTTACATTGTCTTTTTTGGGAGACATCTATGTCATTTCTCGTCAAAAAATTACTTGCTGGTTGAATAAAAGTAACTTTAAGTCAAAATTGGCCAGGGGAATGAATAATTATGGGCAACACTGTATACTGGGGAAACTATTTCTGTCTAACCTACACTCACCATTGGCGTGCTGATCCCTCGTTGTGTACCTCAGATGGCTTCCAAAGTGTCTTTTTCCATGTCCCTCGGCGTATTTGCTTCTCCCTCTGCGATTACATGTTCCCCAGCCATTGGTGTTCATGACACCAGGGCCACGCAGCGTCATCAACATCTGGCGGCAAACTATTTTTTTTATTGAATTCAATACAATAACCTGTATTGAATTCAATATTAAAAAATTATTACAAAAAAATGCTTGAAAATGATTTGAAATGAATTAAACCACTTTTTGCACAGAAATCCTGGGGAAATTGAACGCCAGGGAGGCTACAAGGCAAGAAAAATTTACCCCAAGAAGATGACTAACATAAGATACAAAAGTAATGTAAAGCAAACCTAAAGCTAAAATAAACGTATGATATAATGAATTGTATGTGTAGTAAAGCATAAAAATAGTATATTAGTAGTAAAGAAAAGAGTCTCATATTGTTTCCCAGTACAGGAAGCGTTAAGAAACTACAGTTGTTATCTATGTAAAAGAGATTCTCTGTGCTATTCCACCTACTAGGTTGAATACAGTCCTGTTTTTTGAAGCATGTAAAGCAAACCTGAAGCAATAATAAACTTATGAGATAATGAATTGTATGTGTAGTACAGCTAAGGAATAGAACATTACTAGAAAAGAAAAGAGTCTCATATCGTTTTCCAGTACAGGAATAGTAAAGAAACTTCAGTTGTTGTCTATGTAAAAGAGCTTCTCTGAGCTCTTCGACCCAACTTCGGTCTAAGACAGTCCTGTTCTCTGAAGCAGGTATCTCAACCTGTCTCTAACTGCTTCTCGGTTGTTAAATATTTTACTGCAGAAAAGTTTAACCACTTGCCGACCGCCCACAGCCGATGGGCGGCGGCAAAGTGGACGCCGAAAGGACCGCAATACGCCCATCACCGTTACGTCCTTTCGGCATGCCGGGGGAGCGATCGCGTCATTGATGACGCGTGCTTCCCCCGGCAACTGGCTCCACCCACCCGCGACGACAACCGGCTGGCCGTTCGGAAGCGCCGGCGAGTTGTTAACCCCGCGATCGCCGCTACAAAGTGTATAATACAGCCCGCAAACCTGTCGTCAG
Source organism: Hyperolius riggenbachi (assembly GCF_040937935.1). NCBI lineage: Eukaryota > Metazoa > Chordata > Amphibia > Anura > Hyperoliidae > Hyperolius > Hyperolius riggenbachi. The sequence goes on along the minus strand of NC_090653.1, from coordinate 28,674,572 downwards.
ATGACCTCCCAAGTGCATTGTTTACATCTGTTCTCTTCTCTAAACACCCACTAATTACCCATCAATCACCCACCAATCACCCCCTATCACCACCTGTCACTGTTACCCATCAGATTAGACCCTAATCTGCCCCTTGCGGGCACCCAATCAACCGCCCACACGCTCAGATTGCCCTCAGACCCCCCCTTATCAATTCGCCAGTGCATTATTTACATCTGTTCTTCCCTGTAATAACCCACTGATCACCTGTCAATCACCTATCAATCACCCATCAATCACCCCCTGTCACTGCCACCCATCAATCACCCCCTGTCACTGCCACCCATCAATCAGCCCCTAACCTGCCCCTTGCGGGCAATCTGATCACCCAACCACACCATCCGATCGCCTGCAGACCCGCCGTCAGATCACCTCCCAAGTGCATTGCATCTGTTCTCTCCACTAATTACCCATCAATCACCCCCTATCACCACCTGTCACTGCTACCCATCAGATTAGACCCCTATGTGCCCCTAGGGCACCCAATCAACCGCCCACACCCTCAGACCCCAGCCCTGATCACCTCGCCAGTGCATTGCTTGCATCTATTCCCCCCACTAATCACACCTTGAGACACCCATCAATCACCTCCTGTCACCAACTGTCACCCCCTAGCACACCTAGCCATCAGATCAGGCCCTAATTTGCCCCGTGTGGGCTCCTGATCACTCGGCCAAACCCTCAGATCCCCCTCAGACCCTCTTCCGATCACCTCCGCAGTGCATTGATTGCATCTATTTTCCCCTCTAACCACCCCCTGAGACACCCATCAATCACCTCCTGTCACCCCCCTAGCACTCCTATCCATCAGATCAGGCCCAATACAACCTGTCATCTAAAAGGCCACTCTGCTTATGACCGGTTCCACAAAATTCGCCCCCTCAAAGACCACCTGTCATCAAAATTTGCAGATGCTTATACCCCTGAATAGTCATTTTGAGACATTTGGTTTCCAGACCACTCACGGTTTTTGGCCCGTAAAATGCCAGGGTAGTATAGGAACCCCACAAGTGACCCCTTTTTAGAAAAAAGACACCCCAAGGTATTCTGTTAGGTGTATGACGAGTTCATAGAAGATTTTATTTTTTGTCAAAAGTTAGTGGAAATTGATTTTTATTGTTTTTTCACAAAGTGTCATTTTTCACTAACTTGTGACAAAAAATAAAATCTTCTATGAACTCACCATACACCTAACAGAATACCTTGGGGTGTCTTCTTTCTAAAATGGGGTCACTTGTGGGGTTCCTATACTGCCCTGGCATTTTAGGGGCCCTAAACCGTGAGGAGTAGTCTAGAAAACAAATGCCTCAAAATGACCTGTGAATAGGATGTTGGGCCCCTTAGCGCACCTAGGCTGGAAAAAAGTGTCACACATGTCATATCGCCGTACTCAGGAGAAGTAGTATAATGTGTTTTGGGGTGTATTTTTACACATACCGATGCTGGGTGGGAGAAATCTCTCTGTAAATGGACAATTGTGTGTAAAAAAAAAATCGAAAAATTGTCATTTACAGAGATATTTCTCCCACCCAGCATGGGTATGTGTAAAAATACACCACGAAACACATTATACTACTTCTCCTGAGTACAGCGGTACCACATGTGTGGCACTTTTTTGCACCCTAAGTGCGCTAAGGGGCCCAAAGTCCAATGAGTACCTTTAGGATTTCACAGGTCATTTTGCGACATTTGGTTTCAAGACTACTCCTTACGGTTTAGGGCCCCTAAAATACCAGGGCAGTATAGGAACCCCACAAATGACCCCATTTTAGAAAGAAGACACCCAAAGGTATTCCGTTAGGAGTATAGTGAGTTCATAGAAGATTATATTTTTTGTCACAAGTTAGCGGAAAATGACACTTTGTGAAAAAAAAACAGTTAAAATCAATTTCCGCTTACTTGTGACAAAAAATAAAATCTTCTATGAACTCACCATACTCCTAACGGAATACCTTGGGGTGTCTTCTTTCTAAAATGGGGTCATTTGTGGGGTTCCTATACTGCCCTGGCATTTTGGGGGCCCTAAACCGTGAGGAGTAGTCTTGAAACCAAATGTCGCAAAATGACCTGTGAAATCCTAAAGGTACTCATTGGACTTTGGGCCCCTTAGCGCAGTTAGGGTGCAAAAAAGTGCCACACATGTGGTATCTCCGTACTCAGGAGAAGTAGGATAATGTGTTTTGGGGTGTATTTTTACACATACCCATGCTGAGTGGGAGAAATATCTCTGTAAATATACAAATGTGTGTAAAAAAATGAAAAAAGTGTCATTTACAGAGATATTTCTCCCACCCAGCATGGGTATGTGTAAAAATACACCCCAAAACACATTATACTACTTCTCCTGAGTACGGCAATACCACATGTGTGGCACTTTTTTGCAGCCTAACTGCGCTAAGGTGCCCAAAGTCCAATGAGCACCTTTAGGCTTTACATGGGTGCTTACAATTTAGCACCCCCCAAAATGCCAGGACAGTAAACACACCCCACAAATGACCCCATTTTGGAAAGTAGACCCTTCAAGGTATTCAGAGAGGAGCATAGTGAATCTGTGGCAGATTTCATTTTTTTTTGTCGCAAGTTAGAAGAAATGGAAACCTTTTTTTTTTTTTTTTGTCACAAAGTGTCATTTTCCGCTAACTTGTGACAAAAAATAAAATCTTCTATGAACTCACCATGCCTCTCAGTGAATACTTTGGGATGTCTTCTTTCCAAAATGGGGTCATTTGGGGGGTATTGATACTATCCTGGAATTTTAGCCCCTCATGAAACATGACATGTGGTCAGAAAAGTCAGTGATGCTTCAAAATGGGAAAATTCACTTTTGGCACGATAGTTTGTAAACGCTATAACTTTTACCCAAACCAATAAATATTCACTGAATGTTTTTTTTTTTATCAAAGACATGTAGCAGAATACCTTTCGCGCTCAAATGTATAGGAAATTTTACTTTATTTGAAAAATGTCAGCACAGAAAGTTAAAAAAGTCATTTTTTTGACAAAATTCATGTCTTTTTTGATGAATATAATAAAAAGTAAAACTCGCAGCAGCAATCAAATAGCACCAAAAGAAAGCTGTATTAGTAACAAGAAAAGGAGGTAAAATTCATTTAGGTGGTAGGTTGTATGACCGAGCAATAAACCGTGAAAGCTGCAGTGGTCTGAATGGAGAAAAAAGCCCTGGTCCTTAAGGGGTAGAAAGACTGTGGACCTCAAGTGGTTAAAGAGTCATTAGCTAATTAACTCTATAGTTTAAAATACAGAGTGTGGTTTGTAAGCTGAAAATATGACAAAATAATGCAATGTTATAAAAAAAAATAGCTATATTACTGAAAATAAAAATAAGAGACTCTTTTCTTTGCTACTAATGTCCTATTAATTACCAGTACTACACATTCAATCCATTATCTTAAAAGTTTATTTTCACTTCAGTATCACTTTAACAAAGAAACAATAAGAGCCAGCTAGACATGAGGTTTTACGGCAGGAAAGTTCAAAGGGTCTATATTTATACTTTGTTTTATTGTTTAAAAGAGTGTGGTTTTAAAACTGCAACTGTGACAGAAGGATGCAATGTTAGTTAAAAAAAAAGTTATGTAACTAAGATTAAAAATATGAGACTCTTTTCTTTACTACTACTGTTCTGTTCCTTATCCGTACTACACATACAATTCGTTATATCATACTTTTATTTCACTTCAGGTTTGCTTTAAAAACACTGGACAACGCGTTTCGCTGGCATCCACCTACTTCCTCAGGCTTCCCGGTTCTCTCCTGTTTGTTTGTTTTTATTTCCCCTGGAAGAGCAACAGGTACTACAGACCCTAATATTTTTATTTTAGTTTATGTTCTTAAATGAAATATATTTTAAAAACACATATTCTTCCTAACTTGCTACATTTCTCACACTGAAGCTTGGGTCATACATCTGATTGTTTCTTTTCTTCCTGCCTGATAGGTGACACAGACCCCTCACACAACACTTACAAATCTGCTCCTAGGTTTGCTGTATATCATAGTTGGTTGAATTGCCAGAACCTGTTTGTTCAGTATGGAAGGTGTCTTGTTTTTCTGCTGTAAAACCACAAGATAAATTATGAGTGAGAAGAACACGACATCAATGACCTACTTCATACTTGTTGGGTTTTCCGATGTACCCGAGTTACAGGTTCCAATCTTTCTTCTGGTTCTTTACATTTACCTCATCACTCTTGGTGGGAACCTCATTATTCTTCTGCTGGTTTGCCTGGACTCTCATCTCCACACCCCCATGTACTTTTTTCTTTGTAACCTGTCCATAATTGACTTATGTTCTACCACAGTAACACTACATCATATCCTTGTTATCTTTGTAACAGGAAATAATGAGGTATCTTTTATTGGCTGTATGATACAGATGCATTTTTTCTCATGGTTTTCCAGTGCCAGTTTAATGTTGCTAGCAGCCATGGCCTATGATCGCTATGTCGCTGTTTGCAAACCCCTGCATTACACAACGATCATGAATGTTAAGGTCTGTGCCAGTTTGTCCATTTTCTGTTGGTTGCTTAGTCTGCAGCAGATGAGTACTCCAACAGTCATGATATCACAATACTCTTGCTATACTTCTAACATCATTAACCACTTCTTCTGTGAAGTCATAGCTTTGATGAACCTCTCCTGCAGTGACACCTCCGTTTTGAAACTTTTGACCTATACATGTGGAGGTCTGATTGTAACGTTCACTCCTTTTCTCCTCACCTTCATCTCCTATGTGTTCATAATTACCACCATAATGAGAATTAAGACCAGTACAGGTAGATCAAAAGCCTTCTACACCTGTTCCTCCCATATAACGGCTGTTATGCTTCTCTACACTACTTGTATCTGTCAATATTTGACACCAAGTGGCACCTTCAAGTCTGCCAAGCTTCTGGCTTTGTTCAACACGGCCATGGTTCCCATGCTCAACCCTTTTATATACAGCTTGAAAAATAAGGATGTGAAGTCTGCTATGGAGAGGAAACTTAAGTACTTTATGTCAACTGTGTAAAGTGTGACAACAAACAATTGGGCTAGCACCACTCACAATATGTGTACATATGGCAATAGTGTGATCGGGGTACAATTTATGAGGCAAAACCAGAAGAAGAGAGAGCTAACAATGTTGCCGAAATAAAGAAAGTCCACAGAAGTGCCGGCACTAGGCCAAAATAGGTCTTTGTTGTCCAAAAGTGTAGTAACTCCATAGTCTGCATCAGTGACAGCCTGCTGTTGCAAGTGAGAAGTTACAAATTAAGAGAGAGATCAAGAAATGATTGATTTTCACCAAGTAATTTGTTCATATGAATGATCCACAATCAGCCTGCATGGAATCATCTTTACTACTGGCAGACAAAAAAACAGCACCATCTGTTATTATCTATAACCACACTCACTAACAGTGCAATAGGCTAAAATGTTTTTTTTCCCTCTATATAGAAATACATATGCACAGATGGAGATACTGTTTGAATGGCAGTTGGAAACAGCCGTTATTTCCCACAATACAACAAGGCTCCCACAGTGTGAGGTCAGAACCTAGGTCATAACATCACACTGTGGGTGGGGTTTCACCACAAAATCAGCCATACAGATCCCTCCCCCCCCCCCCCCCGATCTATTCCAGAAAAGGTAAATATTTCTCATGGGAAATGGTGAATCAGCTACTGATTGGGATGGAATTCAATCCTTGGTCAGAGTTCCTCTTTAAAAACAGAATAAAACCAAAAAGGACAAGCAGCAGTGATAGAGCACACCAAAATAAATTCACAATATTAAATAGGTAAGCAATGTTGAAGGTTCTGTGGATAACTCAATATGCATTGGAATAATATGAGTAACACTGGTGCTCCTAGGGGGGTTCTTCTCCTGGTTTACCGTGTACTTGGCCAGTGATTTAAGGCCTCTTTTACACCAAGACGTTGTGTTTTAGGGGACGTTAAGATTGCATAACGTGCCCCTAACGCAACGCATGGTGGTGTTGAAGTTGGACGTCAGATTGAGCAGCGTTATGCAGCTCTTGGTGCGCTGTTTTCGTTCTATCTATACTGATAGAACAGCCACTTCAGGATAGTGATGGGAAGTCCGGATCTTTTCAAGGATTCGGATGATTCGAATCGGATCATTGAAAAGATCCAGATCTTTGAACCGAATCATTAGAATCATTTTACTAGGGAAGCAGACTGGGTGAAATGACTAGCAGGGCACGACTTTCCCTGCACTGTACATTCTGTATGTTCCTGTTTCTTCCAGACAGACATCCACTGTGAACCGAATCATTCATTGTGATGATCCGGATGATTCGACTCACAAAAAGTATCCGGCTCAAATGAACGATTCATTCATGATCCGGACAACACTATGGGCCTGATTCACAAAGCGGTGCTAACAGTTAGCACGCTGGTGAAAAGCCCTTTATCACGCCTAAACTTAGTTGGGGGCAGAGGTCTCTCCGCCGACCGAATGATTGTCTGTAATTTGCGCCTGTGGCTGGCGGTGGCACCCACATACCAGACCAAGATGGCGGAGCAGAGGATCGATTCAATGGTGGCAGTGTAAAAGCATGTTAGGATCTCCTGCGCCATGCCGAACGTCCGCAGTTGGCGGAGGAAGAAGAGTCTCTGTTGGGCTTTCCGTTGGGTTGACGTGATGTTGACCCTCCAACTGAGATCGTTGGAGATGGTGGTGCCCAGCAGGCGAGCACAGGGCACTCTGGCCACCTCAGTGCCATTGATGTAGATGGGAGGATGGGTAGGAGCCGACTTCCTAAAGTCAATTATAAGTTCGATGGTTTTGGCCGTGTTGAGCACCATACGCATCCTTCCTGTCTAGATGGTTGTAGATGTATTCCAGACAGATGTTTAGAGCATCATCAGTGGACCTATTTGCTCTGTAGGCGAACTGGAGTGGGTCTAGTAGGGGCAAGGTGGATAGCTTGAGGGTGGATAAGACCACTCTCTCTAGGTTTTTCATGATAACGGACGTCAGGACCACAGGCCTGAAGTTGTTGAGGTCGGAGATGCCTTGTTTCTTAGGAACAGGAATGATGGTGGACCTCTTGAAGCACGCAGGGACTCTGCCCTCTGTCAGTGACCTGCTGAAGATGGCGGAGAGGATGGGGCAAGTTGCTCCGAACAAGATTTGAGGCAGGCTGGGGACACACCATCGGGTCCCGAGGCTTTCCTGGCATTTAGCGTGGACAGGAGGTGCCAAACGTCTGCCTCCCTCACTTCCCGAGAGAGTGACTCTTCACCTGGGTCGCTGTGCTCGGAGGCTGGGGGGGGAGGCGGTGGCGGGTGCCCCCCAGACTCAGCCTGCTTTTCAAACCTGTGGTAGAATTTGCTTAGTTCTTCATCTAATTCAGGGCTGGGTGTAGCATGTTGCGGGGTAGGCTTGTAGTAGGTGGCAGCCCTAAGCCCTTGCCATACAGCTTGTGAGTTGTTCGAGCGCAGGTTCTGCTTCATCCTCTCAGCAAACTCCTTTTTTCTTAGCTCTCGCTTCAGTGCGTTCCTCGCCTTCCTGAATTCCTCCTGGTTTCCAGCCTTGTGAGCCGCCTCCTTACGTTTCCGCAGTAGCCGTAGCTTGTTGGAGAACCACGGTTTGTTATTCGGGTAGACCTTGAAAGATTTGGTTGGGACGCAGGAGGCCTCACAGAAGCTGATGTATGAGGTGACGATGTCCGCCCACTCGCCCAGGTCTGGAGCTGCCAGGGACTCCCAGTCTGTGCAATCAAAGCAGGCCTGAAGGTGGAGCTTGGCCTCGCTGGACCATACCTTGGAGGACTTCACGACCGATTTTGACGATTACAGGAGCCTCCTGTAGGTGGGGATGAGATGCACAAGGCAGTGGTCGGAGGAGCCGAGTGCCACCCCAGGGATAGCCTTGTAGGCATTCTTCAGTGACGTGTAGCAATGATCAAGGGTGTTCAGGCCTCTGGTCGGGCAAGCAACATGCTGATGGTAGCGTGGCAGCTCTTGTCGAAGGTTTGCCCTGTTGAAGTCGCCCATGACTATGAACAGTGAGTCCGGGAGGGATATTTCCCACTGCGAGATGGTATCGCTGAGGTTACTCAGGGCAGATTTGGCGTCAGCATCATGGGGAATATAAACTCCGACAAGGACATAGGAGGGGAACTCCCGTGGTGAGTATGCTGGCCTGCAGTTCACAAGAAGAGGTTCTAGGTCTGGGGAGCACATCCTGTCAAGTACTGGTGGGGTGGGGCACCATGAGGAGCTGACGTAGAAGCAGATGCCACCGCCTCTTTTCTTCCCAGAGAGGGAAGGGTCGCAGTCTCGCCGTATGAGGCTGAAGCCTGGAAGGTGTAGGGCGTTCTCCGGGATGTTCTCATGTAGCCAGGTCTCCGTGAAGCAGAGTACTGGGGTGTTCCTCCCGAGCTCCCACCAGAGGAGACGTAGAGCAGGGGGATGGTGACTGGAGGCATGCAGGATACTATTTCACACCGTCGGTTTTCGAAAGGTTGAGGTCACAATGCTACCCTCATTCAATGTCAACTAAAGGTCAAGAAATGCTATTTCAACCGTACTTGCGGAGTAAGTAAGATGTATATTCCGTTTACTTGTATTTACTTCATCGACAAACGTTTTCAATTCAGATTCCATATCTGTCTGGACCACGAAAACGTTGTCTATGTATCTTATCCAGAGGGCGACCTGTGCCCCAAAGCCTGGGCTCTGGTAGACATCCCAGAGGCCGAGATGCAAACATAGGTCAGGGCACATGCCGCCCCCATCGACGTTCCCATGATCTGCCTATAGTATCTCCCATTAAATTTGAAGCAATACTCAGGCTCCTCAAAATCATATCATTATGTTCATATGCTTCTGGGAAACTCCAATCAAGAAAAAAGTCCACAGCCCTGAGTCCCTCCCCCTCTGCTGACGTCAGACGCCTCCGATCCAGCCCTTAACACTGCCCAGCTCGGGCAGTGCAGCTCTCTGGCGGGGGGGGCCCTCTTTCGCCGCTGCGTGCAGGTGATCAAGCTGTACGCGCGGCTAGCAAAGTGCTAGCTGCGCGTACAGCACTTTAAATACAATATACAATACAATAACATTTTTTTTCTTTTTAATCTAAGATTGTGGGGGGTGTGATGCAGTTGCAACAAGTCCTTCAGGTATCCAGGGCCCAGATTGTGCAAGGATTTGAATGTCAGTAAGCCAATCTTAAACAGAATTCTGCATTTTATCGGTAGCCAGTGGAGTGAGCACAGGGTTGGTGTTATGTGGCAATGGCGGGATTGGTTCGTTAACAGCCTTGCGGCGGCATTCTGTACTAATTGCAGACGGTGTAAGTCTTTCTTATGCAGGCCTGTGTAGAGGATGTTGCAGTAGTCTAACCTTGATGTGATGAAGGCATGAACTAGGGTTGGAAGATCCTCTGAAGGAATTAGGTGTTTAATCCTTGCAATATTCCTTAGATGAAAGAAGGAATGTTTCACAAAAGCTGAGATTTGATTCCTGAAGCTTAATTTACCATCAATCAGTACTCCCAGGCTGCGCACACAGTCTGATTTGTTCGGGTCTGAGCTCCCTATCCTTAGCGGTGTTGGTCGAGACTGGGGCTGCTTTGCTGTTGAGCCCTGGCCCTCGATAACAAGAACCTCAGTTTTGTCAGCATTAAGTTTTAGCCAATTATTATTCATCCACTCCTGAAGCTCAGCTAACCATGCGTTTATTTGTGGAGTAGGGTCTGTGACGCCAGGTTTGAATGAAAAATATAGCTGGGTGTCATCAACCCCACCAGGGGCTGAGATATCCTCTGCGGCGGCTTACCCCGAGCTCAGCTCGGGGTTACCGCTAAGAGGGTTAAGACACTGACATGTTGTATAACATTTCACCTACACTGATAGCTGATTAATGTTGAAAAAAATTGAACGCTGATTAATTGTTTAAGGCACTGGCTTGTTGTGTAGTGTTGCACCACCCCTGATTGCACCAAATAAATGCTGCAAAAAAGTGTATGCTGATTAATTGTCTAAAGTAAACTTGTGAGAAAATAAGTGCCCCTGGGTGGTACTTACCTCGGGAGGTTGGGGGAGGCTTTGGATCCTAAAGGGGGTTCCCCCTTCCTCCTCAGTAGGAGGAATAGGTGGTTAAGCGGCCACACCACTATGGCTATGGCCCCCTTAGAGCATACTCGTGGCCAGGCAGTGCTGAAACTTGTGTACTTGATGGAGATAAGTCACTCTACCAGAGAAGTCATGTCCATTTTGTAAAAAGGAGGTTAAGGCTTGGCTGACTCCCTTCCGAGTCGCAACAAACAATGTGGTGTGTTATAACAGGGCTTACCTTCTTGCCACCCAGCGAATAGGCAATATAGCACATGTGCCTTGCCTATGTGCGGGACTTGAACCTGATGGTGCAGCAGTTACTCTGCACATACCCATGATTTGAGAACTTACTGAGAAAGGCTTGCTACATGAATCCCCCCTACCCCCCCCCCCACACACACACACACACACACTCACACACACACCACCTTTACTTTTAATGTCCAAGTGTTCCTGAGATGGTATGTGGCATGAGATAAACGTGTGTGTATATACAGTACAAGATAAATTAATAACCAGGCTGTTTTACTTGTTTTATTTTGGGGCCTGAAAGAGTTCATTGTTAGGAATGGAAGTGACAGATTCTGTCTTGTGGGTACCTTGTTGGGAATATAGTAAAAACCACTGATAAGCAAAGTAAAGCCATAAAAGTTTTCCTGGCAGTTTACAACTTCTGAGGACCGGTAGAGATAAAATACATGAACTATTAACTTTTTTCTAACTTGGGGACACTTAATAGGCTGCCACTCATTAGAGACAGTAAAACATTCAACCTACTTTGTAAAAGTTTAAATATAAAAGAAAACCCTGGGATGCTTAAAAATTATTTTAAAGGACTTATGAGGCCTGATTTGTAAAAAATAAATGAAAAAAGTTAGATACCTGTGTGTGTTTGCAAGGCACGGAGGACGCCGTCCGCGCCCTCCGTGCCGTTCCGCCTGGTCCCCGCCGCTGAACAGCCCCCCGAACGGTCCCCGACCGCGCGGCCCGGGTCGTGCTCCCCAGCCTGTACCAAGATGGCCGCCGGAGCTGGCCGCGGCTGCGCAGTCCGCATAGCCGCGAGTGCGGCTGCGCAGCTCTAAGGCCAACCCCCCGATCCACGTAACAGTAGCATGGATCGGGGAGTTGGCCTTAGAGCTGCGCAGCCGCACTCGCGGCCATGCGGACTGCGCAGCCGCGGCCAGCTCCGGCGGCCATCTTTGTGAAGGCTGGAGAGCCCGACCCGGGCCGTGCGGTCGGGGGACGTTCGGGGGGATATTAAGCAGCGGGGACCAGGCGGAACGGCACGGAGGGCGCGGACGGCGTCCTCCGTGCCTTGCAAACACACACAGGTATCTAACTTTTTTGATTTATGTTTTACAAATCAGGCCTCGTAAGTCCTTTAAGAGTAGGAAGATTATTATAATAGTTTATCCCATCAGTTTATTTTCACTTTAACATGTTAGTCTAGCTCTGAATATGAACAATACACTGATAAGCCATTCAACTTTTTTTTAATGCCATCTAAAATATCTCAGTTCACTAGATACTGTGTTAATTTAAATTACCACTGAGGTATACAGTAGGAATAATTATTGTTCAGTTATTAGGAATAGTAAACTTCAAACAATTGTGGACAAACAATAGCTGGTCCTTCGGGAATCTAGTCCTCTAGAGACTCGTTATTTGTCTTGCCAGAAGACTATACTATTAATGTACAGCAAATGTATATAAATATGGGATGCTCCCATCACACTGTGGCAGGGACATATTCTGCTGAATAACTCATCCAAGTGTGCCAAAATCTGACTCAATCATTTTTTCAGAAATTACATGAGAATCATCAAAACACTTGTTTTTGTTTATTTTATTTTTTTTGTTTGTTTTTGTTTATCTTTTTGTTTTTGTTTGTTTTTGGTGACCACAAGACCTTCTTTCTCATTCTCTTAGATTGAACATGTCCATTGTTGTGTATTTAGATCTGCTTGCTGTATAACATGAGAAGTTAACAGTTTTTATGCCTGCATTGAACAAGGTGATGCATACGTAATGGATAAACACAGAAAAACACAAAATGATCCTTAATCAGTTCGGCCTATCTGGACGAGCTTTCTCGTCCAGATAGGCACTGCATCTTCCCCTGCGTGGTGCGCGCGTACCCGCCGCCCCCCGCTAGCCCTCCGATCAGTGAATGGGAATATAATTCCCATTCACCGATCAAACCTCCCCGCAGAAATACCGACGCTTTCTCTCCAGAGAGCGCAGTATTTCTGCCCCCAGGAAACAACTCCTCTGATCTTTAGTTCCTGGATGCGAAATCATTCGCATCTAGGAATTTTTTCACTGTGGCCATCTTGTGGCCAAATAGTAAACTGCACCCACATACATTTTTAATTAAAGAAAACTATTATTTTACATGTAAAACAAACAGTTTCCCTCCCACACCAAAAATTACCCACATACATTTTTTATTAAAAAAATAAATAAAAAAAATACAATAAAAAAAAAACAAAAACAGCATAAATAGTTACCCAAGGGTCTGAACTTTTTAAATATGCACGTCAAGAGAGTATGTTATTATATTATTTAAAATTATAAGCTTATAAATAGTGATGGACGCAAATTGAAAAAATGCACCTTTATTTCTAAATGAAATATCTGCACCATAAATTGTGATAGGGACATCGTTTAAACGGTGTAATAACCGGGACAGATGGGCATATAAAATACATGAGTTTTAATTACGGTAGCGTATATTAATTTCAAACTATAATGGCCAAAAACTGTGAAATAATGCATTTTTTTTATTTCTTTCTTAATCTTCCTGTTAAAATGGATTTAGAAAAAAATAATTCTTAGCAAAATGTAGCACCCAAAGAAAGCCTAATTAGTGGTGGAAAAAACAAGATCTAGATCAATTCATTGTGATAAGTAGCAATAAAGTTATAGGCGAATGAATGGGAGGTGAACGTTGCTCGGATGCATGAGATTTTCGGACTGCGGCGCTGAACCGGTTAAAGGGGTTCTTTCGTGAAAAAAGTAGGCAGTTAAAAAATGTGACAGATGACAGGTTTTGGGCCAGTCCATCTTTTTAAGGGGGATTCTCAGGGCTTTCTTTGTTTTCAACAGCATTTCCTGAACAACAGTTGCAAAATCTAACTGACATAATAGTGTGCAAGTGATTAGGGAGGCCGGCTGGTATCTTGCTATTTTGGCAGTTAAATTGCTGTTCAGGTAATGCTGTTGAAAACAAAGAAAGCCCTGAGAATCCCCCCTAAAAAGATGGACTCGCCCAAAACCTGTCATCTGTCACATTTTTTAACTGCCTACTTTTTTCGCGAAAGAACCCCTTTAAAACCGTACCAAAACATCCAGTACAAGCTGCTTGTTTGACTTCTTTCCCATCATTTCACCATTTCGCAAACTGTTCTATAATAAGCAAAACTAAGAAAAAAAAGGTTTTTTTTTTTTATACAGCCTGAGCAGAGTTTAAAGAGGCACTATTACAAATTATAGTTTTTAAGTTACCATAATAAATGATTTCTGCAAGATCAGCAAGGATTAATATGGTTAAAAGGACCACTATCACAAACAAATAAAAAAAATTAAAATACATGAAAACACAAATAAAAAGTACATTTCTCCCAGATATGTATTGCTATAAATCATTGTTCTCCTATGTTGCTGTCACTTACAGAAGGTAGTAGAATTCTGACAGGTTTTGGACTAGCCCATCTCCTCATGGGGGATTCTCTGGATTTTCTTTATTTTCAAAAGAACTTACTGTGCAACAGTTGCTCAGTCCAACTTCCAAAATAGCGTGCAAACAGGTAAAGATCCTTTCCAGGGAGTGATTTTGTAAAGAATAAATTCAATACTTAGAATCCCCCATTAAGAGATGGATTAATCAAAAACCTGTTGGTTCTGTCAGATTTCTACTAAGTACTGTGGCGGCGGATCGCTCAGGAACAGCCGTATCAGTCCGCCGACAGACTGTACACACGCCGGACTGTCGCTGGAACGCCCACCCAGCGGGAGGTGACGACGGACCCGTCGTTGCCTCCAGTCCGGCGTGTGTACAGACCTTAAATGACAGCAACACAGGAGAAAAGTAATTTATGGCTCATTTTACTCTGGAAGAAACCAACTTCTTATTTGTATGTGTTTGCATGTATTTTAAATTTAGCTTTTTTATGTGATAGTGGTAGTTTATAGTGTTTTGTTCAAAACTAACCTGTACACTGATATAACTGACTTCTAGAGTGAGAATCTCCTCACCGGCTGAGTTACCGATGCTGATCTCCGAGGTCCCTGCACACACAAAGAACAAGGAGCAGAGCCAGCTTATAGCCAGAGAAATGTAATGCTAGTTACACATGTTATGTTTTTTCTTACAATTTTGTGTCCCGATAGTTTTTTCGGCACGATTCCGCACTCGATTCTCTTATCTTAATTCGTTTTTTCTTATCTTTTTCCATTCAGCGCTATAAGAAATCGAGCGCAAAAATGACCGGGAGCAATATCGGACATGATGGATTTTATCTATCTGATCCATCTATCGCATGGAAAATTGTACCATGTGTACCCAGCATTAGGTGTGCAGGGCTGTGTCTGTAAAACTGAAAGATACCTCTAGGATCAGCTTTGCTCACAGAGCCTTCAGCCAACAACACGGGGGTTACAGCACGAGGTGGAAAATTGCTATTTCGGGGGGGAGTGACATAATGGCCTGAAGATTAGCTGCTACAGTTGTCCTCTGCAGAGAGTAACTTAGCTGGTGATGAGAGTCTCACTCTGGGGCCCATATGCAATTCTAAGTTTTCTCCAAGGTGAAATTTTTTCAACTTGTACATAAAACGCCTTTTAAATAACCAGCAAGCAAACTAATACTCAAAATAATTTTGATAGTACTTTTTGGTACTATTTCCATTGTAAAGTGCTAAAAAGTTATTATAAATCGAAGGTGAAAACACAGGAGATGAATTTCATATGGGCCTGGAAGTCCATTCCTATCAGTAAATAGATTACCGTAGTTTTGACCAGCCAATTTAACTATGTTAAACCTTGCTTATCTTGCCAAAATCATGTATTACAATAACTGAAAAACACCTACTTCACAACCATGCCCCTTTAATAATTTCTGCAAACAAAGTGAAAATGTTTTAGATCAATTTGTTAAGTGGAACTAGCCAAAATCTAGAACTTGTCGGGACTAAAGGAGTGTTAAAGAGACTCTGTAACAAAATTTTCAGCCTTATTTCTTCTATCCTATAAGTTCCTACACCTGTTCTAATGTGCTCTGTCTTACTGCAGCCTTTCCTAGTTGCACAGTGGCTGTGGTATCTCTGTTATATAATCTAATCTTCTTTCCTCTGTCGGGCTCAGGCAGTCAGGCTGGAATGTGCTGGTCTGCTTGTGATTGGATAGAAGCTATACACACCCTCTCCAGACCCCCTCCAAGCTCTGTATGACTCACACACTGAGCTCCTCTCAGCCTATCACATGCTGGTTAGCAGCCAGGTCTTTTGTTTGTAAACACTGCCTAAAACTGGCAATTACAAGCCAGGATTGCAGCAGGGAGTGGCAGAAACAGCACAGAGGGGCCCAGGAGAACATAATGAATAGAATGGTATGCTTTTTATTGTAAGAATTTTAGAGTACAGATTTTCTTTAAACTAATTTGTGAACTGACACATCTTGAATAAACAAGGAATAAAGCTGGCCATGCACTGTATGATAGTTTTGAAAGGAGAAATGTTAAAATAGTTAAACAGTGGGGTTGATTCACGTTGCAAAATTATCTCATATCTCATGATTTATCTCCGTATTTGTCATAGTTCATGATGTCCCTCTCTCTCTCTCTTTCTCTCTCTCTCTCTCCCTCCCTCTCTTTATGGGCCATATGCAATCTACTTTTTAACCTGAGTCCTAGGTGATATTTTCACTAGTGAATAAAGTGCCTTTTAAACAACCAGCAAGCAAACAATACTCAGAATAATTTTGATAGTACTTGTTCAATTACTTTTTGGTGTTTTTCAATTGTAAAATGTTGAAAATTATCTCCTAGGAGAAAAACAGTTATGGGCCTTTACGCAATTCCCTTTTATCTCCAAAGTTTTCTCAGAGGAGATAGTTTTTAATCTTCTGTTTAAAATAACTTTTTAGCAATCTGTAATTGAAATAGTACTAAAAAGTAGGTGAAAAAGTACTGACAAATTATTGTGTATTTTCATATTTTCATGCTTAAAGTATTTGCATGCTTGTTGGTGGTTCAAAGGGCATTTTATTGATAAGATGTGAAATATCATCTAGGAGAAAGCTGAGGAGAAAAAGTGAATTGCATATGGGCCCTTGCCATTTAGGCAACCAACAAGGAAATAAATACAATACGGTGAGAAATATAATTTTAGAGTTAAAGGACACCCGAAGCGAAAATCAACTAATGATATAAACGATTGTATCTATCTACCTTCTCACAAAAATGACTTTTTAAGAGATTCCACAGTTTTATTTTGTTTAAATCTACTTTTTAAGTTTTAACTGTTTTATTGTTTTTGTTCAATGACACATTCATTGACGTATGCCAGAGCTAAAATTTATGAACTATTGAACCTTTTTATCTCTTTCCTGCTCTCAGAAGCCAATTTCTGCTAGGAAAGTGTTTTATAGTTGGAATTTCTTATCAGTGAGGGTCACACTGTAGTCACTTCCTGTCCGAGTCAGAACTGAGTCAGCCACTTGCATACCTGATGTTTAATTCTTTCAGGCAGAGAAAGAAAAAAAAGGAACACAGCATAGTTATTTGTGTGCTTGGCACTGTACATACCCATGTCTATCTCATCATGTCACGTCACCTCGGGTATCCTTTAAGTAATCAGCAACTTCTTTCAATCATTTTTTTGTTTGCTTGGGATGTGCTAAAAAGATGGTTGAGTAAAAAAATACAGGCGCTCAGAAAAATGAACTTTGTGCAAAAGTTAATTTATTTTAGTAATTCAGCTTAAAAGGTAATGTATGGAATACCCTTTGCAGGTGTTTTGGATGAATTAGCTGATTAGAATCTAAAACTTTGGCATATACAGTATGCAATTAACTTTTTCTCCTGAGTTTTCTCCTAGATACTATTTTTACTTTTTGTAATTAAAGCGGAATATAACCCTGCATTTCAACTTTGCTCTAAAATATTATTTACAGCATATTATATGCAAAAAGCATTTTTTTTTTACTAGACCAGCATTGGAAGGGTTAAACACAGAGGTTTAAAGGTCCTGGAGAGATATGCAGAAGTTCAGATAGATACATTCTATTTAGTTACATGTATCTATTGATAAACAGTTACACACTCTTTGGCTGTCGTCCAAGCTCCCTCTCAGTGAGAGAGATGAGTCACATTCAACACTTAGATACATTATGTAAACAAAATGTATCTATTTCAGCTTCGGATACGTCTGCAGAAATCTAAAGGACCTTTAAAGCCCTGTGTAACCCTTCCAATGCTGGTCTAGTAAAAAAAAAAATGCTGGTTGCATATAATATACTGTAAATAATGTTTTAGAGCAAAGTTGAAATGCAGGGTTATATTCCGCTTTAAATGACTTTTAAACCCCCAGTAAGCAAGAAAATACTTTAACTGATTTTAATATTACTTTGGAGTCTACTTTTTGTTACTTATTGCAAAGTGCTGAAAAGTTATTTTAACCACTTCGCATCCAGACCTTGTTTCCCACTTATGGGCCAGAGCAGTTTTGACAGTTTACCGGTGTCCTTATTTAATCAGCAATACATTTATCCCTACTTATGACTGAGATATATATTGTTTTTTCAAGACAAACTAGGCTTTCATTGTATGCCATTTTTTTCCCTTGATCAAGTTTGTTTTCTATGCATTTTAACCACTTCGCCATATCTGGACGCATATATCCGTCCAGATAGGCAGTGGTGCTGCAGCCGTGTGTTGCGCGCGATCGGGCGCGCGCCCCCGCTACCTCCCGCTGCCCCCCCCGATCAGTGAATGGGAATATAATTCCCATTCACCGATCCAAGTCCCCGGCAGAAATACCGACGCTTTCTCATCAGAGAGCGTGGTATTTCTGCCCCCAGGAAACAACTTCTCTTCATTTTAGTTCCTAGATGCGACATCGTTCGCATCTAGGAACTTTTTGAATGTGGCCATCTTGTGGCCAAATAGTAAACTGCACCCACATACCTGTATTGAATAAAAAATACATTATTTTACATCTAAAATTGGCTATTTACCTCCCAAACTAAAATGACCCAAATACATTTTTGTATTAAAAAAAATAATAAAAAAAATTACAATTAAAAAAAAAAAAAATACATAAATAGTTACCTAAGGGTCTGAACTTTTTAAATATACATGTCAAGAGAGTATCTTATTACATTTTTTAAAATTATAAGCTTGTAAATAGTGATCGACGCAAATTGAAAAAATGCACCTTTATTTCTAAATAAAATATCGGCGCCATAAATTGTGATAGGGACGTAATTTAAATGGTGTAATAAGCGGGACAAATGGGCACATAAAATGCATGGGTTTTAATTACTGTAGCATGTATTAATTTTAAACTATAATGGCTAAAAACTGAGAAATAATGTTTTTTTTCCATTTCTATCTTAATCTTCCTGTTAAAATGTATTTACAGTAAAGTGGCTCTTAGCAAAATGTACTACCTAAAGAAAGCCTAATTAGTGGCGGAAAAAACGAGATATAGATCAATTAATTTTGATAAGTAGCGATAAATTTATTAGCGAATGAATGGGAGGTGAACATTGCTTGGATGCATAAGATTTTCGAAGCTGTAGGCTGAAGTGGTTAATGGGAAAAAATAGAAAAAAAACACATTTCTCAGTTTTACCAATTCCAGTTTAAAAATAAGAACTGCTACTGCAGATAAATAACACATTTTGTTTGGCTATTCTTACCGCTTATCACAAAACTTAGCTCCTGTCACAATTTATGGTGAAGCTATTTGATTCTAAAATAATGATACAGAGTGTATTTTTCACTATGAACTGACAAAGTAAAAGTATTTTAATTGGTAAAAATCAATCTTATTGGCTCAGGGAACATATATTCCCTTTCACCCATTAGTGCTGTAGCAGATAGTGCCAGAAATGTGCACAGGAGCAAGCCCAATCCTGCACAGCACTACTTCTGCTACAAGACGTATATCTACTGACTCGTGGCTTAGATGAAGTCACAGAGGGTGTAGATATACTGTAGTGGTGGATAAAGTGGTTAAAGAGACCATGAAAATGATCTTTAGGAGAAAACTTTCATAGTTTTCTCCTAGGAGATAACTTTTCATCTTGCTTGCTGATGATTTCAAAAGGCATTTTATAGACACATTTGGAAATAGAGAAAATTCAGGAGAAAAAATGTGCTTTTGAGCTTGGAATATTAAACATTTTCACATTATTCTAATGGTCTGAGATTTTGATTTTGGGGTTCTCATAAGCTGTAATCCATAATCATCAAAATTACAACAAATAAAGGGTTGAAATATCTCACTTTGCATGTAATTAGTCTATTTTGTATATTAGTTTCAGCTTTTAAGTTGAATTACTGAAATACATGGACTTGTGCATGATATTTTAATTTTTTGAGCTTCACCTGTAAGTCAGTAGAGATAATTTGTGAGAAAAGTATTGTGAATTTACTCCCAATAAATCTATAAAAATCGTTTAAATTTTTAAAGGGACTCCGAGCAGTGCAGAAACTATGGAACGATGCATATCATTTTAAAGCTCTCTTTCTCCTCTTTCCAATGATATATAAACCGCCGCCCTACGCCTTTTAGTTTTCGCTATTTTCGCGATTGAAATTGCCGCAGCAGCGATTTCAATCGCGAAAATTGAGAAAACTAAAAGGTGCAGGGCGACGATTTAGGTGTCGCCAGAAAGAGGAGAAAGAGAGCTTTAACCACTTTACCCCCGCGCGTACGCATTTCTCCGTCCCTTTTTCCATCCTTTAACCCCCAGGGACGGAGAAATACGTACTTTCCGCGCTCCCGCCGCTGTCCACGCTCCCGCTCGTAATCACGCCGCCCGCCAATAGTAAACACGCCGCCGCCCACTCGCCCGGAGATCAATGAACGGGAAAATCCATTCCCGTTCGTTGATCTAAGCCCCGCAATGATCCGCTGCCGCTCGGCTGAGCAGCGCGACCATTGTGGGGAAAAAAAAAGTTCTCAGCCTCTTTCTACTTCCTGCAAGCGTCCTTCCGGACGCTTGCAGGTCGCATAAACAAAATGTTACTGTGGCCATCTTGTGGCCAAATAGTAAAACTACATCCAAAGCATTTTTCACATAGAAATTAGTTTAACACACAAAATTAACCCTTTACCTCCCACACTCCCCAATTTTTTTTTTCTTGTAATTTAAAAAAAAAATTACAATTAAAAAAAAATACATAAATAGTTACCTTAGGGACTGAACTTTTTAAATATTTATGTCAAGAGGGTATAACACTGTTACTTTATAAACTACGGGCTTGTAATTAGGGATGGACGCAAAACTGAAAAAAATGCACCTTTATTTCCAATTAAAATATTGGCGCCAAACATTGTGATAGGGACATAATTTAAATGGTTTTATAACCGGGACAAAAGGGCAAATACATTTCATGGGTTTTAATTACAGTAGCATGCATTATTAAAAGACTATAAAGGCCAGAAAACTGAAAAACAATAATTTTTTTCCCACGTTTTTTCCTATTTTCCCATTAAAACACATTTAGAATAAAATAATTCTTGGCATAATGTCCCACCTAAAGAAAGCCTAATTGGTGGCGAAAAAAACAAGATATAGTTCATTTCATTGCGATAAGTAATGATAAAGTTATAGACGAATGAATGGAAGGAGCGCTGAAAGGTGTGAAAATTGCTCTGGTGGTCAGGGGGTAAAACCCCTCAGTTGGGAAGTGGTTAAAATGATATCCATCTTTCCATAATTACTTGTATTACACAGGACGACACTTTCCCCAGTGTCAGCAGCTCCATTCAGCAGAATGCAGCTGCTGACTTTAGGAAAAAGTCGCCCTGTGTAATACAATGTAACTATGGAAAGATAGATATCATTTTAAAGCTCTCTTTCTCCTCTTTCCGACGACACCTAAATCGTCGCCCTACGCCTTTTAGTTTTCTCTATTTTCGCGATTGAAATCGCGGCTGCGGCCATTTCAATCGCGAAAATAGCGAAAAACTAAAAGGTGTAGGGCGGCAGTTTATATATCATTGGAAAGAGGAGAAAGAGAGCTTTAAAATGGTATGCATCTTTCCATAGTTTCTGCACTGCTCGGAGTCCCTTTAAGTCCTTTCTAATCAATGTTCAATCATTGTATTTCTTGACAATTGATTGGGGAAAACCATTCTTACCATTTTTGGATAGTGGAAGGAGCATGGGAGGTGGGAACATGAATGACAAGCAGTATAAAGTTAGTGGTGATGGCTGTGTGACTAATATTAGAATAGTTTTATGCTGAACTCTGATCTGAGCCATTATTGTGAGAAAAAAAAAAACATTTCTCAGCTTTTATTTACATTTCAGCAAAAAGTGTCCAGTTCAAAATTATTTATAACCTTCACAAACTGTCACAGTCTGTGGAAATATTCAAAGTTCTATACCATTCCAAATAGTCAAAGCTGTTCTAAAGCATCCTAATTACCCTGATTAATTGGGAACGGCTGTTTTAATCTACTCAACGGGTTAAAAAAAGCAGTTCTCCGCAGTTGGTCTGTGAACAGTCATGGCTAAGACAAAGGAGCTTAGTGGGGACCTGTGGCTGCGCATTGTTGCTGCTCACAAGTCATAAAAGGGCTACAAGGCCTTTTCTAAATGTTTTCAAGTTCCATTGGCTACAGTGTAAAGTATTATTAAAAAATACAAGATGTTCCGCACTGTGGAAAATCTCAGAGGAAGTGGTCGGAAGCCAAAAGTGACACCTGTGCTGGCCAGGAGGATAGTGAGAGAGAATCCAAGATTCCAAGGATCACCACCAAGGCCATCCTTGTAAATCTGTGCTCTGCTGGTTGCAATGTCTCAAGGCAGACAATCCAACGAACACTGCACACTGGTGGGTTCCACGGATGCAGACCAAGGAGGATGCCACTTCTCCACATAAGGCACACAAAAGCTTACTTGGCCTTTGCAAATGCTCATCTGGACAAAGAAGAACACTTCTGGTCTTCTGTGTTATGGTCAGATGAAACAAAAATTAAATTGCTTGGTCACAATGATGTCTCCTTCATTTGGCGGAAAAAAGGAGAAGCCTTCAACCCAAAGAACACCATCCCCAATGTCAAACATGGTGGTGGAAACCTAATGCTTTACATGTGTTTTTCTGCCAATGGACCAAGGAACCTAATAACAGTAAATAGCACCATGAAAAAAAGAGCAATACATGAGGATTCTCAATGACAATATCAGGCAGTCTGCAGAAAAACTTGGCCTTGGGTGTTATAAACTGTTCTAATCACTTTTTTCCTGCACCAGCAACTCATCAGCAAGAGTTGCACATACGACTCATCACAGCAAGCAGGAGATAGACTTTCTCAGGCTTCTTCAATATTCACGTTATTTATTCAGGAAACAGAAATACAGATAGATACAGTTCATCATATCCTAGCCACGCCAATCTTCATGTTGCGTTACAAGCTTCTTGATTAAACTTCCTGCTGAAGTCAATCAGGTACCTTCTTTCTAACCTACGTTACACTAGACTACCTATGTACAGCATACATTATATCAGATTACATATAGAATGAAAAATACTTAGAGGTTCCAGTCAGTATTGAAGCATAGCAGGAATCAGAGAGAGAGAGAGACCCTTTTTCAGCTCGTCCGGCTATTATTACCGACTAGGAAAGAGTTAACTGTGATCTCATCTTCGCCATCCCCTAGATCAGACTATTGGTGGACCCCCTCGTGGTGTCATACACACCTACTCGATTAATTTTCAATGAGGCTTTTGACATACATACAAGAATTTGGTGTTTAGTAAATATGGCTGATGTTTATTGTTCTAGTGGTGTACATGCACAGGTCAGGGAGACCTGTGGCCTTGTCCATAGAACAGCTTCTTGGTATGTTCTAGTTCTGACAGAACTGAAGATTTTCTCTCTAAGAGAAAATCCCCTTAAAGGGCAGGTCTGCTCCCCAAGCCTTTTTGACTAACTCAGTCCAAATAACTGAGGCCTACTTAAAATTATAACAATCCCCCCTAAAAAGGCTTGACCCGCAGATCCCAGCTTCTGAACCCACCAGTACCTGGTTTCTTTTCTTTGTTTCACTTTTCGATGTTCGTGCTCACACAACTTCTCTGCTCTAGGCGGTTATCCCTCGAAGAGAGAGAGCAAGACCTCTTGGTCTTCCTGTAACCAGGCTCTCTGGGGAGGCCCTACTTCTAAGTCCCTCTATACCACATGCTCAGCATTTGCGTCACTTGCGTATCACTCACAAACTTGCATGACCACAGAAAAGTGAAACTTGTTTGTTTGTTACACAATGGAGCAGTGCCAGGTGCCTTCTAAAAGAGCGCCTTTATACAATCAGCTCCATCACCGGTACTACTAAACCTATACCCGTAACCCTGTATATCCCTTAATTTAAAAATATTGGTTCATGAGATTGTTTATGAGGCACCAAATCCCTTGACCAGGTTAATTTGTTCTACGTAATTTTAACACACAACCTCACCTGGATAATGATGCCTAAAGTTGTCATCCCCATCCAGACGACCAGTGGGTGTAGGAAGAACTTTTGAACTGCAGAGGCCCAGTCCGAGTGTCCCTGGAACATCACCGGAAACCTTTTCCACCAGGTCAGACTGGAACTCACCTGCTTATTTTTGTGTTCTACCTCGTTAAGATCACCTGGATCATGGTGAAATCTTACCTCTAACTTAGTGTACTGTTTGTTTAACCGTTGTATCAAAGTGTGGTCGTCTTGGATCAAACCCTGTTCCCCTTTGTCCCATGTCGTGTTCTCTTTTAGGATGGGAACTTCACGTGAAACTTTAAACTTTAGAGTTCTCTCAACAATTTGAGAAATAACGTCATCAAACCTGGATGACTGGATCCATATCCGAATCCGAATCCTTTTTATTTCGACAAGCATGACTGGGTCATGCCCGGAATTGGTTTTAGCAACAAAACAGGCACACAAAAAAAAAAAATTGGCAATAGCATTGAATTGCAGAAGTAGAAAGACAGTGAGAAAAGGACAGTGCGAGATAAAGGCAGACATTGCATTGGTAGCCGTAACAGTAACAGTGCAGAGAGAACAAAAAGATAAGTAACAATGAGGGACAAAAAAGAACAGACTTTTTACATAAAGTTAAAATAAAATTAAAATTAAAAGTAACACTTTCAGTCACATGGGCTCAGCAGCTAGAAAGAAAGGTGCAACACTGGGGAGGGGGGGGGCTTAGTCGGAGTTTAAGAGTCTCACTGCTGTGGGGAAGAAAGTGTCTCTGTGTCTCGTCGTTTTGGTGTGGATAGCACGAAACCTCCGGCCCGATGGTAGCCGTGTAAGAAACGATGACCTGGATGTGATGGATCATTGGCAATCTTCTTTGCTCTGGAGCCCATCCTGGAGTTGTGAATGAGCTCCAGTGGGGGGAGGGGCTTCCCAATTATTCTCTCCGCTGTTCTGATGACCCTCTGTAGTTTGTATCTGTCACTGGCCGAGGCACCAGAGTACCAGACGAGGATGGAGGAGCAGAGGACCGACTCGATAGTGGCAGAGTAGAAGGACTTAAGAAGCTCTTGGGCCATGCCGAACTTCTTTAATTGACGCAGGAAGAACAGCCTCTGCTGGGCCTTCTTTTGGGTTAAGATGGTGTTCGCCTTCCAGTTCAGGTCGTCTGAGATTGTTGTGCCCAGGAGGCGAACGTTGGGTACTCTTTCAACTTCGGATGCATCTATGTAGATCGGGCCGGGGCTGGTGCTCTGCCTTCTGAAGTCAATGAGCATCTCAACAGTTTTGGTAGTGTTGAGAACCAGCTTGTTCTCCTGGCACCAGTGGCAGATCCTGTCCACCTCCTGCCTGTAAGCCCGCTCGTCGTTCTTGTTAATGAGGCCAACAATGGTGGTATCGTCGGCGAATTTGATTACCTTAACGGAGTTGGTCATGGATATACAATTGTTGGTATAGAGCGAAAACAGGAAAGGTGACAGGACACAGCCTTGAGGGGCTCCAGTGTTAGTAGTTCTTGGCCTGGACGAGATGTTGCCCAGCTTTACAATTTGGGACCTGCCTGTTAGGAAGTCCATGATCCAGCAGCGAAGGGTGGGGTGAACGTCAAGGTCTACAAGGTTGTTATGCAGTATCCAGGGGCTGATGGTATTGAAGGCCGAGCTGAAGTCCAGAAGGAGCATCCTGGCATATGAGTCTGGTCTGTCCAGGTGGTCCGTGATGTACTCCAGGCAGATGTTGATCGCGTCGTCAGTGGATCTATTTGCTCTGTACGCAAATTGAAACGGGTCCAGTTGGTGCAGTGTGGAGTCCTTAAGGAAGGATAGGATCACTTTCTCAAAGATCTTCATGACAACGGATGTGAGGGCCACTGGTCTGAAATTATTAATGTCCGTGACACCTTGCTTTTTGGGGACAGGGATAATGGTGGATAATGGGATCTCCGCTCACACAATATGTTCCCCTTGACAGATCCCCCTTATTGGAACAATTATGAACATGTACCTTGAATGTGTCCTTAGACATGATGCTAAAAAAACAAACCTTTCCTTCAGCCACCGGAACTATCGGTTTGGCTTCAGGGTGGATCTTTTGAATGGTAGCCTCGCATTCTGTGTTATTGAGCCCGCAGGCTTCTTCACTAAAATTTGACTTGCCCCGGCAAACACAGGTACCTCTGGGAGAATTGCCCGCATGAGGACAACTCTACTCGTTTCACCTCCCCGTCTAGCACCAAGGAAGGTTGACCTCTCAGGTCATGGTGTAAGACATGTGTTGAGGTGGGAACTAAGGAAGTGGCGGTGCCTAAAGGAATGTTGCACCGTTTCCATTTGTTCACCCAAACATCTCGAAGCTTCCATGCAAAAGATCCTTCTCCAGAAAAATGAATATACCTCCCCTTGTCCAATCTCAGTTGGACAGGATCTTTAAGCATCTCCCTGACAAAATATGTCCCCAACTGTCCTGATTGGACCCCGTACCCCCTTATGTCCTGAGGCACAATATGTACCAGAGGTTGGGAAGACTGTACTCTCTGCAATCTTTCAATTAAGAGTACCTCTTCACTTACCCAACTAGCATGAGGATAAGCGGCTGCATATGGACTGTGTAATATCGTCCCCTGTTGTGACCCGTGTAATGTGAATGGGGTTCCCTGTGTTGGCTTTCCCTTCCCCGGGACCGCTCTCCCCACCCTCTTTGTCACCTGGAAATGTGGCTCGATCTCGATTTTTACTTCTTGTTTCGAGAACCACCACCCCTCGGCTTCCCAGCCTTTACGTGTGTATCGTTGTTTCAGAGGCACTCTCTGTTGGTAGTTCCAGAGTGTGATGTTGTCCCCCGCGTCTCTCCGGCAGGAGAATTGATGCCTTCTGCTCGTTCCTCTCCAATCTGGAACCATCTCACTCTGGATAATCAAGACAAGGTACCCCTGAATCACACTCTCCACCTTTTGCATGTACCCATTGTACTGCAATGTACCTTTTAACAAAACTTTGGATCGGTGCATCGATTCTGGGAGTGTGACATTCAATAGCAGATTTACCCTGCCATTCAATTCATACTGCCCGCACCTCTGACCCTTCAGACCTGTCACCCACCTTGTGCCATGAAATTTGTTTTCACCTGGCACAAGTGCTCTTTTCCTCCATCCCTGCATGGTCCATCTGTGCCAAGCGGAGGGAGGTGTGAAAAGATTAGTACCTTTGTCACCAAACATTAACATGCTTGGGCCTTGCATTCTCATTAACCCCTTATTATACATAAGAATGTCCTCTCTTCGTTCTCCTAGGACGAAATGGCAACCTAGGATCACCATCAGCAAGGTACTCTTCATTATAAAAGCACCACCTTGGGAAAGAAAAACATTAGCAATTTGCACTATGCTTTGCTCAGTCAGTTTTTGTAGTCGTTTTCCGATCTCAGGAATCTCGTGTTTTAGTCTCTTTCCAATTTCAGGAATCTCGTGTTCTCCACCCTCAGATTGGCATCTGGAACCTTTCGCTTATCCGACTGACATCTCCATCTTTTCTGCCAGCACTGCAGCTGTCTCGAGTCCATATTGCCACACTCCTGAAATCGAAATACAAACAAATCAATTCTTATTAATGATTTGGGATTCGCCCTGCGGCTTGTACTCTGTACACTTTAAATTGATCAATATATATCGTAATTGATCTCGTTGCTTTATGGTTCTCATGAACTCTGTTTACTCTTTTTGGTAGATTGGAGTTAATCCTCTCTCCCCTACCTAAGTACTATCCGAAGTACTTACCTGTGTAAAATATGCTCCCGCGGACTTCACCTCTGGAAGCTCTCACCTCATTGCAAGCTCCCTCCACATCCCCCCCTATCTGTCCATGCACGGCCGTCGCATGCACAGATTACGGATGCCACACCTGTTGTTGCTTTGCAGGTAAGCCTGCAATGCTCTTACTCATTATCGCATTTACTTATCTAGAACCTCATTGCGATACCCGCTCTGCTAGAAGTTCTGTGTGTTGTACCCTCTGACCAATGTTTGCCGTGCTACTACCCCCATACTACAAAAAAAATGGCTGCCTCCCTGTAGGAAGGAGCACTTTGCACTTAAACTACACAGGGTGCAGGGCTAAGCATTCCAGCATCAAATGCCTGTATGCAGATCCCTGAATGCCCCCTTGGTAGGTAGTCAAATGGCAAACACTGTACTGATACACTGTCACTCTGTAAATGGCAATCCTATCATCTGTATAATTGCCCCATGAACTGCTGTCAGTTCTTGTTCTTTGTGCTACACTTGATAGGAGCTGGAAAAAAACATATTTGACCAATCAGTGGACGGAAAAAACGCACAAAAAACAGCCCCAGCCCAGCATAGACCTCTTAGTCAAACTCTGGACCTGTCCACGACAAAAACCAGAAAAAAAACGTTACCGCTCTGCAGCAGCGGCAACGGATACCTGGATTGGTCAACTCCCTTTTTTTTTCAACTCCGGCACCCCCCTGATGCACTGTCCCCCCTTTTCTCTATTGGGAACTCATGCTGCACCACCCATTAAGGTGCCCCCCTTACAGGAATAATCCCGTAAGCAACTCAGTACAGACACTTTCCCGATCTGCGCTGCTACGTGTCTCCCTGCACCTAGCTGGGAAACACTTCCTATCCGTGCACGTGGTGCACGTATTCTGGCATTCCTTTCCATGGACCCAGGGGAAATACTTCGGGATCCGAGATACTCAGTAGAATGTCTCTGTATTTCTACCCCCTTCCTTTCAGCTGCTCTGCCCGGAGCCGCGAGCACAGCCTGACGTGACGTGGATCCCCCCAGCCCCTCCTCCCCCCTGCCATGACGTGTGGGGGCCATGACTCTTGGGGGCGGGCACTCCCCACTGCCGCAATTTTGAGTCCTGGACTGCCAGCTAAGATGGCTGCTCCCATAGCAACCTCTCAATCCTATAAACCTTAGGAGAAAAAACAAACTCAAACAGAACAAACATTTTATGCATAATTACACATTGCATCGATACATATTGCAGAGAGTCAGCATTTCCGTGTAAACCTAATGCTTTACAGGTGTTTTTCAGCCAATGGACCGGGGAACTTAATCACAGTAAATAGCACCATGAAAAAAAGAGCAATACATGAGGATTCTCAATGACAATATCAGGCAGTCTGCAGAAAAACTTGGCCTTGGGCACCAGTGGACATTTCAGCATGACTATGACCCAAAGCACACAGCAAAAGTGGTGAAGAAATGGTTAGCAGACAACAACATTAACGTTTTGGAGTGGCCCAGCCAGAGTCCTGACTTGAATCCAATTGAGAATCTGTGGAGGGAGCTAAGATCAGGGTGAGGGAAAGAAGACCCTCCAACCTGAAAGATTTGGAGCTCATTGCTAAAGATGAATGGGCAAAAATACCTGTGGAGACATTCATAAAGCTGTTCTGCAATTATAGGAAGCATTTGATTGCTGTAATAGTCATTAAAGGCTTTTCTATTGATTATTGAGAAAGGTATGCATCATTTTGGACTAGACACTTTTTGCTCAAATGTAAATAAAAGCTGTGAAATGTGTTTTACTACAATAATGCTTCTTGTACATAGTCTTATTATTTTTTGGGAGACACCGATGTCATTTCTCGTCAAAAAATGACTTGCTGATTGAATAAAAGTAACTTTAAATCAAAATTTGCCAGGGGTATGAATAATTATGGGCAACACTTTATATTGGGGCAACTATTTCTGGCTAACCTATACTCACCATTGGTGTGCTGATCCTTCGTTGTGTACCTCAGATGGCTTCCAAAGTGTTTTCTTCCATGTCTCTCTGTGTATTTTCTTCTCCCTTGGCGATTACATGTTCCTCAGCCATTGGTGTTGATGACGCCAGGGCCACGCAGTGTCATCAACATCTGGCGGAAAACTTGTTGTTTTTGTTTTTTTTTATTGAATTCAATACAATAAGCTGTATTGCATTCAATTAAAAAAAAATGATTACAAAAAAAAAAAATGCTTGAAAATTATTTGAACCACTTTTTGCACAGAAATCCTGGGGAAATTGAACGCCAGGGAGGCTACAAGGCAAGAAAAATGTACCCCAAGAAGATGACTAACATAAGATACAAAAGTAATTTAAAGCAAACCTGAAGCTAAAATAAACGTATGATATAATGAATTGTATGTGTAGTACAGCTTAAAAATAGAACATTAGTAGTAAAGAAAATAATCCCATATTGTTTTCCAGTACAGGAAGAGTTGAGAAACTACAGTTGTTATCTATGTAAAATAGCTTCTCTGAGCTATTCCACCTACTACAGGGAGTGCAGCATTATTAGGCAAGTTGTATTTTTGAGGAATAATTTTATTATTGAACAACAACCATGTTCTCCATGAACCCAAAAAACTCATTAATATCAAAGCTGAATATTTTTTAAAGTAGTATTTAGTTTGTTTTTAGTTTTAGCTATTTTAGGGGTTATCTGTGTGTGCAGGTGACTATTACTGTGCATAATTATTAGGCAACTTAACAAAAAACAAATATATACCCATTTCAATTATTTATTTTTACCAGTGAAACCAATATAACATCTCAACATTCACAAATATACATTTCTGACGTTCAAAAACAAAACAAAAACAAATCAGTGACCAATATAGCCACCTTTATTTGAAAGGACACTCAAAAGCCTGCCATCCATGGATTCTGTCAGTGTTTTGACCTGTTCACCATCAACATTGCGTGCAGCAGCAACCACAGCCTCCCAGACACTGTTCAGAGAGGTGTACTGTTTTCCCTCCTTGTAAATCTCACATTTTATGATGGACCACAGGTTCTCAATGGGGTTCAGATCTGGTAAACAAGGAGGCCATGTTATTAGTTTTTCTTCTTTTATACCCTTTCTTGCCAGCCACGCTGTGGAGTACTTGGACGCATGTGATGTAGCATTGTCCTGCATGAAAAACATGTTTTTCTTGAAGGATGCAGACTTCTTCCTGTACCACTGCTTGAAACTGGCAGTAGGACTGGGAGTTGAGCTTGACTCCATCCTCAACCCGAAAAGGCCCCACAAGCTCATCTTTGATGATACCAGCCCAAACCAGTACTCCACCTCCACCTTGCTGGCGTCTGAGTCGGACTGGAGCTCTCTGCCCTTTACCAATCCAGCCACGGGCCCATCCATCTGGCCTATCAAGACTCACTCTCATTTCATCAGTCCATAAAACCTTAGAAAAATCAGTCTTGAGATATTTCTTGGCCCAGTCTTGACGTTTCAGCTTGTGCCTCTTGTTCAGTGGTGGTCGTCTTTCAGCCTTTCTTACCTTGGCCATGTCTCTGAGTATTGCACACCTTGTGCTTTTGGGCACTCCAGTGATGTTGCAGCTCTGAAATATGGCGAAACTGGTGGCAAGTGACATCTTGGCAGCTGCACGCTTGACTTTTTCTCAGTTCATGGGCAGTTATTTTGCGCCTTGTTTTTTCCACATGCTTCTTGCGACCCTGTTGACTATTTTGAATGAAACGCTTGATTTTTCGATGATCATGCTTCAGAAGCTTTGCAATTTTAAGAGTGCTGCATCCCTCTGCAAGATATCTCTCTATTTTTGACTTTTCAAGTCCTTCTTTTGACTCATTTTGCCAAAGGAAAGGAAGTTGCCTAATAATTATGCACACCTGATATAGGGTATTGATGTCATTAGACCACACCCCTTCTCATTA
The DNA here is from genome assembly GCF_040937935.1 of Hyperolius riggenbachi. NCBI lineage: Eukaryota > Metazoa > Chordata > Amphibia > Anura > Hyperoliidae > Hyperolius > Hyperolius riggenbachi. Next base: position 28,643,053 of record NC_090653.1, on the reverse strand, counting down.
CAGAGATGCACATCACCTAATATGCTTAATTGGTAGTAGGCTTTCGAGCCTATAGAGCTTGGAGTAAGACAACATGCATAAAGAGGATGATGTGGTCAAAATACTCATTTGCCTAATAATTCTGCACTCCCTGTAGGTCGAATACAGTCCGGTTTTTGAAGCACGTAAAGCAAACCTGAAGCATTAATAACCTTATGAGATAATGAATTGTATGTGTAGTACAGCTAAGAAATAGAACATTACTGGCAAAGAAAAGAGTCTCAGATTGTTTTCCAGCACAGGAAGAGTAAAGAAACTTTAGTTGTTGTCTATTCAAAACATCTTCTCTGAGCTCTTCGACCCAACTTGGGTCCAAGACAGTCCTGTGTTCTGAAGCAGGTGTCTCAACCTGTCTCTCACTGCTTCTTGGTTGTTAAATATTTTACTGCAGAAAAGTTTAAAGAGTCATTAGCTCATGTAAGCTGCAAATATGACAAAATAATGCAATGTTATAAAAAAAAATAGCTATATTACTGAAAATAAAAAAAATAAGAGACTCTTTTCTTTGCTACTAATGTTCTGTTAATTAACCGCACTACACATTCAATCCATTATCTTAAAAGTTTATTTTCACTTCAGTATCCCTTTAACAAAGAAACAGTAAGAGACAGCTAGACATAAGGTTTTACTGCAGGGAAGTTCAAAGGGTCTACATTTATACTTTGTTTTATTGTTTAAAAGTGTGTGGTTTTAAAACTGCAACTGTGACAGAACCAGGGCTGGGCTGTGGAGTCGGTACAAAAATCTTCCGACTCCAACTCCGACTCCTCAGTTTATGAAACCACGACTCCAACTCCGGGTACCCAAAATAACTCAGACTCCTCGACTCCGGCTCCTCAGTCTAATACTTAAAGAGGAACTCCAGTGAAAATAATGTAGTAAAAAAAGTGCTTCATTTTTTACCATAATTATGTATAAATGATTTAGTCAGTGTTTGCTCATTGTAAAATCTGTAGTCTCCCCGATTTACATTCTGACATTTATTACATGGTGACATTTTTACTGTGGGCAGGTTATGTAGCTGCTCCTAGCTGTTTTGGCTGTTAGAGACAGCTGTAAACAGCTAATTCCTGTCTGTGAACATTGTTACATTGTGGCAGTTTGCCCAGAGTACCGCGGTACTCAGAGCTTCTTGTGGGAGGGGTTTCAGCACAAAATCAGTCATACAGCGCCCCCTGATGGTCTGTTTGTGAAAAGCATTATATTTATCATGTAAAAGGGGGTATCAGCTACTGATTGGGATAAAGTTCAATTCTAGGTTGGAGTTTCTCTTTAACAGGGCTGTGGATTTTGTACAAAAATCATCTGACTTCAACTCTTCAGTTTATGAAATCAACGACTCCAACTCCGACTCCGGATGCCCAAAATTACTCCGACTCCAACTCCAACTCCACAGCCCTGGACAGAACGATGCAATGTTAGTTAAAAAAAAATTATGTAACTAAGATTAAAAAAATAATGTATTTCTTTACTACTAATGTTCTGTTCCTTATCCGTACTACACATACAATTCGTTATATCATACTTTTATTTCACTTCATGTTTGCTTTAAAAACACTGGACAACGCATTTTCGCTGGCATCCACCTACTTCCTCAGGCTTCCCGGTTCTCTCCTGTTTATTTGTTTTTATTTCCCCCTGGAAGAGCAACAGGTACTACAGACCCTATTATTTTTATTTTAGTTTATGTTCTTAAATGAAATATATTTCAAAAACACATATTCTTCCTAACTTGCTACATTTCTCACACTGAAGCTTGGGTCATACATCTGATTGTTTCTTTTCTTCCTGCCTGATAGGTGACACAGACCCCTCACACAACACTTACAAATCTGCTTCTAGCTTTGCTGTATATCATAGTTGGTTGAATTGCCAGAACCTGTTTTTTTCAGTATGGAAGGTGTCTTGTTTTTCTGCAGTAAAATCACAAGATAAATTATGAGTGAGAAGAACACAACATCAATGACCTACTTCATACTTGTTGGGTTTTCCGATGTACCCGAGTTACAGGTTCCAATCTTTCTTCTGGTTCTTCACATTTATATCACCACTCTTGGTGGCAACCTCATTATTCTTCTGCTGGTTTGCCTGGACTCTCATCTCCACACCCCCATGTACTTTTTTCTTTGTAACCTGTCCATTATTGACCTATGTTCTACCACAGTAACACTACATCATATCCTTGTCATCTTTGTAACAGGAAATAATGAGGTATCTTTTATTGGCTGTATGATACAGATGCATTTTTTCTCATGGTTTTCCAGTGCCAGTTTAATGTTGCTAGCAGCCATGGCCTATGATCGCTATGTCGCTGTTTGCAAACCCCTGCATTACACAACGATCATGAATGTTAAGGTCTGTGCCAGTTTGTCCATTTTCTGTTGGGTGCTTAGTCTGCAGCAGATAAGTACTCCAACAGTCATGATATCACAATACTCTTGCTATACTTCTAACATCATTAACCACTTCTTCTGTGAAATCAAAGCTTTGATGAACCTCTCCTGCAGTGACACCTCCGTTTTGAAACTTTTGACCTATACATGTGGAGGTCTGATTGTAACGTTCACTCCTTTTCTCCTCACCTTCATCTCCTATGTGTTCATAATTACCACCATAATGAGAATTAAGACCAGTACAGGTAGATCCAAAGCCTTCTACACCTGTTCCTCCCATATAACGGCTGTTATGCTTCTCTACACAACTCTTATTTGTCAATATTTGACACCAAGTGGCACCTTCAAGTCCGCCAAGCTTCTGGCTTTGTTCAACACAGCCATGGTTCCCATGCTCAACCCTTTTATATACAGCTTAAAAAATAAGGATGTGAAGTCTGCTATGCAGAGGAAACTCAAGTACTTTATGTCAACTGTGTAAAGTGTGACAACAAACAATTGGGCTAGCACCACTCACAATATGTGTACATATGGCAATAGTGTGATCGGGGTACAATTCGTGAGGCAAAACCAAAAGAAGAGAGAGCTAACAATGTTAAAGCAGCAGTGATAGAGCACACCCAAATACATTCACAATATTATCATAGGTAAGCAATGCTGAAGGTTCTGTGGATAACTCAATATGCATTGGAATAATATGAGCAGCACTGGTGCTCCTAGGGGGTTTCTTCTCCTTCTGGTTTAACGAGTATTTGGCCACTGATTTAAATGCACTTACGGTAGTTTATGTAAAATCTGGTGATAAACACTTTGGCCCAGTTGACTTTATATGTTTATCCAAAACGTATTGTATTCCTCAAAGCAATGTGATGCTTGCTTAATAGCTTGAGATGAAGCAGTTGTGTTCATGGCTGGAAGAATTGATGTACATTGGTGTCTGATGTGGAAACCACAGCATTCTTTAGGCATTGGGCAGCGCTGGGTCCCCGGTTCCCATCCCAGCCAGGGCACTATCTGCGCTGAGTTTGTATGTTCTCCCCATGTCTGTGTGGAGATCCTCCATGCACTCCGATTTCCTCCCACATTCCAGGAACATACAGATAAGTTATTTGGCTTCGGGATTAGATTGTGAGCTCCTCTGGGGACAGTAAGTGACGAGACTATGTATACTCTGTAAAGGGTTGTGGAAGATGTCGGTGCTATATGAATACTAAATATTAATAAGGTTATTTGTTACAGAAATTATTCCTGATATCCCAAACTGCCCTCTCATGACCTTGACCATTAAACCAATCTTCAGCCCTGACCTTTCACCTATTACCTATCATCCCCCATTACCTAAGCCTTTAACCACTTGAGGACCACAGTGGTAAACCCCCCTAAAGACCAGGCTGTTATTTTCATAATTGGCCACTGCAGCTTTAAGGCCAAGCTGCAGGGCCGCACAACAAAGCACACGAGCGATCCAGTGCTGCTCGTAATGGAAAAATCTACGCTTACGGATTATTACGCGTAATTTTACGCTATTACGCATTACGCAATTATGGTTACGGCGTAGGAAATTATCTACGGTACATCACTGTAATTACGCATAAACTTACGCAATTACGCGTAAGGATACCGTAATGAAGGCGCTTACACTACGATGTTACGCGTAGTGCCGTCATACCCATTAATGCGTATTTTTTGATATGTACGCAATAGCCGTCAATGTGACAGTTATTGCGTACATATCATTCGTATGCGTCAAAACGTACGCTTATACTGAAGGGCGGGAGAAGATACTATTGGTTGCTTAGGATGTTGACTGATTGGCTACTCTTAGAAAATGGGAGATTTTACGTTAGTAATTACGCGTAAAATTACGCGTAAGTGTTCGTAAAATTACGCATGCCTAGCAATTACGGTAGACAGTGTAATTACGATACCACTTACGGTCTTACGCGTAAATAATTACGCGTAAGACCGTAAGTTACGCGTAACGCTTACGCGTAAATTTACATTGAATTACGATGCGTAATTACGCTCATGCGTAATTTCGGCCCAGCACTGGAGCGATCCCCTCCCTTTTCCCCCCACCCCCTTTTCCCCCACCAACAGAGCTCTCTGTTGGTGGGGTCTGATGGCCCCCAGTGTTTATTTTTATTTTTTTAAATAAATTTGTTTTTTTTTATTTTTACTACTTTTTTTATTTATTTGTTTATTTAAAAAATTCCCTCCCCCAGCCAGCCAATCATAGTGACCAGCTCTCATAGGCTTCACCCTATGAGAGCCGATCACTCTCCTGTCCCCAGTACAGCACTGCTGCTGATCGCAGTGCTGTACATGTAAATGGATGGCGATCACGCCGTCTAACAGTCTCCCGGGCGGTGATAGCCGCTCGGAGACTGAAGACAGGGCGGAGCTCCGCCCCCCGAGAAGGAGATGCGCGCGCACCTGCGCGCGATCTCCTTCAGTAGCCGGCTCCAGGATCTGATGCGAATTGGTGTTAGGCGGTCCTGGGGCTGCCGCCGCGGCCATGCCCATTGGCGTGGAGCGGTCTTGGAGTAGTTAAAGTAGAACTGTGGGATGTGATAAATTCAAGTTGTTATCCTAATTATATTAGCAATTGAAAAAGTTCCAACATTAAGTGAAAAAGTACTGGCAAAAATTATATTTTCTTGGTGGCTTAAGGGCGTTTTTTTTTTTTTTTTATAAGATGTGAAAATATCACCCAAGAGAAAACGTAGAAGGAAAAGTGAATTGGATAGGCCCCATATGTTTATGTATTGTCTTCCAGGCAAGTGCTGTTGTTTAAAAAGAAATAAATATGTCAGCCTCCATATCACTCACGTTACAGTTGTCCTTTAAGAACTGCCTCTTCCTCCTGCTAGTTGCCAGAACTTTGTTGCTCCCAGGTCTGAGTATTCTGGATATTCCTGTAACCTGTTTCCTGATTCTAATCCTGTACCTGTAACTGCTTACTTATTGCCAAACCTGTTATCTTGCCTTAAATCCACTTTCTGCCTGTGCCCTTGTACTGTACCTGAATTTGATAAATCTGTTGCCGAACCTCTTAGCTTGTCCTGATTCTGCAACTGTCTGCTTCTTTGACTCTGTGTATGATTGTATACAGTGTATATGTATGGTGTATATATATATATATATATATATATATATATATATATATGTATCCTGTATATTGCCTTGTAAATAGTTAGAGAGTTAATCAGTGTATTTGGTTGTATGTGTGTACACTGCATGTCTTCATTTGTTGGTGATTCTTTGTATATATCGTGCTGTGCATATGGTTGCATTTAATTTGCACTGCTATTTTTGTTTGCACATTTCGGTTTGCAATAAACACTAATGCACCGTAGGGCTAGCGCACACCAAAAAAGCGCTGGCATAATCGCAAATGCTCAATGCCTTTTGAAGTGATTTTTCAGAGTGATTTTAGGCACGTGCCTAGTGATTTTCTAATCATGCATATCGATCTTTGGAGCGTTTTGATGTAGCGTTTTTTATTTTTCGTTACAGTAGAGCTGGAACTGAACAGCTTCTGTAACAAAAAAAAGCTTGGAAAATCGCTCTGATCTAGCGCTTTTCAGAGCGATTTTCCACTTTCCTATACTTAACATTGAGGCTGGATCGCCTCAGAAAAGCGTGTTTGAGTTTGGGAGAAAATCACATTCCTCTGGTGTGATCCATCCCATTCAAACACATTAGCCAAGCACTTTTTAAATCACTAGCATTTTTTAAAAGCACTCAGAAGTGCTCTTGATAAGCACCAGCCCATATTCTGGTTTTAGTCTCAGTATTTCTGCAAACTGTGGTTTCCTGTCTAGTAATTATAACAGAAGTTCTGGCCATTCATATTGACCTCTGCCGTTATACTGATTACGAAATTCACAAGATCTTGTTCACTATACAGTATTGGTCGAGGAGGACGAATGCCGGGATTTCTTTGCTAGCTATTCCAAAGTAGAATTGTTGAAGATAATTAGCCAGGTGTATAGTGTGTTAAAGATGGAACTTTTTGAATGCATAATCAAACTCTGGTATGTCCTTGCATTCCCTAAAACTTAAAGTGATTATCTGTCCCTGCACAACTATAAGGTAGAAGCTTTAATAATCCAAACATTTGTATAATGCTTTGCTCTAGTCGTACACAAAGCACTCAAGAGCTGCAGCCACTAAGGAACCGCTCAAGAGGCCACTTTGCAGTGTTAGGGAGTCTAGCCAGGATTGGAACCCTGGTCTTCCATGTCAAAGGCAGAGCCCTTAACCAGTACACTATCCAGCCACTGCTGACCAACTTTGACTATTATACAAACATAGATAATCAGACTGTGCAAACTTGCATTGATTCCCCCGATCAATCAGGGAATATTCAAATATGGAAGGGCCTTCTTGTTATCTGCATGGCAGACGATTGTCTCTGCATGTTCTATAACTCCTGTATCACCTGTGAAAAATCCAGTTCATGTTGTTTTAACTTCTGAAAAGGTACATATATTAGTATATATAATTATCTAAAGAGGGATAAAAAAGCTTTTTTTTTTTTTTTATTCTACTTCAAGCAAAGTAACGAGTTTGTTTCTGTTTGTAAGAATGTTGTGAAATCTCTGATGTACAAAAGATGTTTCAAGCGTGAGTCAGCCTCCAGCTGATCATTTTCTTTTCACAATTATTAAAGATTTTGGATGAACCAGATCCATTGCCAGAAACCAGTCCAGACGTTGTTTCAGCAGAGTTTCAGCCAGCCATTTAGCCTAAGATCAAGACAGCCACTCAGCCTAGGGTCCAGCCAGTTGCTCAGCATAGGGTCCAGCCAGTTGCTCAGCCTAGGGTCCAGCCAGTTGCTCAACCTAAGGTTAAATCAGTTGCTCAGCCTAAGGTCCAGCTAATTTCACGGTCCTCTGTTAGTTACATAGTTACATAGTTATTTTGGTTGAAAAAAGACATACGTCCATCGAGTTCAACCAGTACAAAGCACAACTCCAGCCTGCTCCCTCACATATCCCTGTTGATCCAGAGGAAGGCGAAAAAAAACCCACAAGGCATGGTCCAATTAGCCCAAAAAGGGAAAAATTCCTTCCCGACTCCAGATGGCAATCAGATAAAATCCCTGGATCAACATCATTAGGCATAACCTAGTAATTGTAGCCATGGAGGTCTTTCAATGCAAGGAAAGCATCTAAGCCCCCTTTAAATGCATAACGACTTCCTGTGGCAATGCATTCCACATCTTAATCACTCTCACTGTAAAGAACCCTTTCCTAAATAAATGGCTAAAACGTTTTTCCTCCATGCGCAGATCATGTCCTCTAGTCCTTTGAGAAGGCCTAGGGACAAAAAGCTCATCCGTCAAGCTATTATATTGCCCTCTGATGTATTTATACATGTTAATTAGATCTCCTCTAAGGCGTCTTTTCTCTAGACTAAATAAACCCAGTTTATCTAACCTTTCTTGGTAAGCGAGACCTTCCATCCCACGTATCAATTTTGTAGCTCGTCTCTGCACCTGCTCTAAAACTGCAATATCTTTTTTGTAATGTGGTGCCCAGAACTGAATTCCATATTCCAGATGTGGCCTTACTAGAGAGAGTTAAACAGGGGCAATATTATGCTAGCATCTCAAGTTTTTATTTCCCTTTTAATGCATCCCAAAATTTTGTTCGCTTTAGCTGCAGCGGCTTGGCATTGAGTACGATTATTTAACTTGTTGTCGATGAGTACTCCTAAGTCCTTCTCCAAGTTTGATGTCCCCAACTGTATCCCATTTATTTTGTATGGTGCTAGACCATTGGTACGACCAAAATGCATGACTTTACATTTGTCAACATTGAATTTCATCTGCCATGTATGTGCCCTTATAGCCATCCTATCCAGATCCTGTTGCAATATGACACTATCTTCCTGAGAGTTGATGATTCTGCACAATTTTGTATCATCTGCAAAAATAGCAACATTGCTCACTACTGCATCTACTAGGTCATTAATAAATAAATTGAAGAGCACTGGACCCAGTACAGACCCCTGTGGGACCCCACTGCTAACAGTCTCCCATTTTGAGTATGATCCATTGACCACAACTCTTTGTTTTCTGTCCATTAGCCAGTTCCCTATCCATGCACACAGACTCCTCCCCAGTCCTTGCATCCTCAACTTTTGCACCAGACTTCTGTGGGGAACAGTGTTGAAGGCCTTTGCAAAGTCCAAGTATATCACATCTACATCATTCCCAATATCCATATTAGCATTCACTACCTCATAAAAGCTAAGCATGTTAGTCAAACAGGACCTGTCTTTAGTAAACCCATGTTGATGCTGAGAAATAAGATTATTTTCTACTATGAAGTCATGTATAGTATCTCTTAGTAACCCCTCAAATAGTTTGTATACAACTGATGTTAAACTTACAGGTCTATAATTTCCTGGATCAGATTTTTTGCCCTTCTTAAATAATGGGAAAACATGGGCTGTACGCCAATCCACTGGGACTCTGCCAGTTGCAAGAGAGTCACAAAAGATAAGATAAAGGGGTTTAGCTATAACTGAACTTAATTCCCTTAGGACCCGAGGATGCATGCCATCCGGGCCAGGTGCCTTGTCTATTTTTAATTTATTTAGTCTTGCCTTCACTTCTTCCTGCGTTAAGTATTTAATATTACAGTTAGAAGATTGAGACTCTTCACCCAGTCATTTCAAATGTATGCAGCTGCCCAGCTATTACAGACTTCTGCTGCTCCCCAGTCATTACAGACTTCTGCTGCTGCCCAGCCACTACAGACTTCTGCTGCTGCCCAGCCACTACAGACTTCTGCTGCTGCCCAGCCACTACAGACTTCTGCTGCTGCCCAGCCACTACAGACTTCTGCTGCTGCCCAGCCACTACAGACTTCTGCTGCTGCCCAGCCACTACAGACTTCTGCTGCTGCCCAGCCACTACAGACTTCTGCTGCTGCCCAGCCACTACAGACTTCTGCTGCTGCCCAGCCACTACAGACTTCTGCTGCTGCCCAGCCACTACAGACTGCTGCTGCCCAGCCACTACAGACTGCTGCTGCCCAGCCACTACAGACTTCTGCTGCTGCCCAGCTTTTACAGACTTCTGCTGCTGCCCGGTTTCCTCCAATTTCTTCTGATCTTCCTGATGGTACTAAGCCTGCCGTTTCTCCTGTTGGTTACAAGCCTGCTAATCCTCCTGGTGGTATTCAGCCCGCTGCTTAGCCTGTTGGTATCCAATCCACTGGGCTGCCTGTTGATGTCTACTCTGCTGATCTGCCTGTTGGTATTCAGTCTGCTGACCTGCTAGTTGGAATCCAGTTCACTACCCAGCCTGTTGGTATCCAGTCCACTGACCTGTATGTTGGTATCCAATCTGCTGCCATCCAGTTCGCTGATCTGCCTGTTGGTATCCAGTCTGCTGCCATCCAGTTCGCTGATCTGCCTGTTGGTATCCAGTTCATTGACCTGCCTAATGGTGTCCACTTCACTGCCTAGCCTCATGGTATCCATTCTGCTGACCTGCCTGTTGGTATCCAGTTCGTTGCCCAGCCTGTTGATATCCAGTCCGTTGCCCAGCCTGATGGTATCCAGTCTGCTGTCTTGCCTGTTGCCTGCCAGTCTACTGTCCTTCCTGTTGCCTGTTAGCTCACTACCTCCCTGATGTGTGCCAGTCTACTGCTCTGACTGAGATCTGCCAGCCTGCTGTTCTGACTGATGCCTGCCAGCCTGCTGCCTTGCCTGATATTCTCCAGTCTCTTGTTCTACTTGCTTCCTTGCCTGATGGTTCCCCAGTTTACGTTCCAGCTTTCTGTGGTCAAATATTCAGGAGTACCTGCTGACCTGCAGGTTCTGGTCCTGTTTTGTTTTGCATTACTTCTCTCTCTGCCTGCCCAGGTTGGATGTTTGCTATCTGCTGTCCTACTTACCATTTTTTTGGATCCTGCCTGATGTTTTCCAGTCTTTTATCCAACCTGCCTCTTTGTAGATCGGTTACCAGTTTGTGAACCAACGTCCTTAGATCCAAATTTTAAAGTTTCATTTTTTTTCTCCCTGCAAGCCCAGCTTTGGCTTCCGTGGTCCATCCTTCCAAGGTATCGGTTGTCATCTCTTGGGACTCTGGCAGTAGTTTTACAAGGAAATTATGGAGCGTACCAAGGCTGCTCCTTGGGGGAGGCGGAGGTACTGTTAGGAATAATGTACTGCCATTTGCTGCCTGCTGGTGATAGTATGGAGTTGGACTATCCTGGACTTTTGCCATCCACTAGCAGGTGGCCTTTCCCTGTACTCAAGAACTTACAGTTCCCCTTCTTGCCTGCAGGTGATTCAGGAGCACTCTGCAGATTCACACAACTGCATCCTATCATTCCTCCTGCTACTTGCCAGAACTTTGTTGCTCCCAGGTCTGAGTATTCCTGTAACCTGCTCCCTGATTCTGATCCTGTACCTGTAACCGCTTACTTTTGCCAAACCTGTTATCTTGCCTTGACTCCACTTTCTGCCAACGCCCTTGTACTGTACATGTATTTGATAAATCTATTGCTGATCCTTTTAGCTTGTCCTGACTCTGCTACTTTCTGCTCATTTGACTCTGTGCATGATTGTATATACTGTATATGTAATGGTGTATATGTTTGTAAATATCTCCTGTATATTGCCTTGTAAATAGTTAAAAAATTAGGGTATTTGGTTGTACAGTATGCGAGTAAACTGATCTTTCAAAGTGGCAGAAGAACTACTCCAAAAAATATTGCAAAAAAATCACAAAAACATTAAAAGGACCAACTGGAGCGCTCGATATGAGAGGGGTGTACCTCTGAACCAGAATAAAATTATACAGCAGTGATCAATGGTATAAATTACATAAATTCATATAAACCCAAAGTACAGTTCACTGAGACGTTGCCGGGGTAATCTGGATCAGAGTACAGTCCTTGACTTGAAGAAGTCACCCGACATAATTACCTTGAAAAAAAACCACAAAAACATACAATAGTGAAAGTGAACCAGAGACAAAGCACCCTCATATATTTTACCATATATATCAGTGGGAACATTAGAGAAAACACCTACCCTGCTCTCTGTTTCATTCTTCACTGTTCAGCTTGCTTTTTATCAGCCCTGATAAAATCCCAGACTGAGCATTCAGTCAGGCTTTGCTCAGGAATCTTTATAGCTGAGTCTGTCTTCTCTGATGTCTTTTTAAGCCCAGTCCTGCCCCCTTGTGGCTCTGCTCAGGAATCATTATAGCTGAGTTATTATAGCAAAGCCAGACTGAATGCTCAGTCAGGGATTTTATCAGGGCTGATAAGAAGCAAGCTGAACAGTGTATAATGAAACAGAGAGCAGGTTAGGTGTTTTCTCTAATGTTCCCACTGATATATATGGTAAAATACATGAGGGTGCTTCGTCTCTGGTTCACTTTAATTACTGTCAGTTCCCACAAAGTATGGCATAAATACCAGACATGTATAACGCTGTGTCAGGGCCACAAATGGTGTTCACACTCCTTCACCAGACAAGAGTATGAATGTGTCATGATATAGCAACTAGTTAGGATGTAAGAATAATACAGGACCATATTTTTCATTTTTATGTTGGCTGTGTACTACTGTATCATATGTGATTGTCTGCTAGCCAGTCTGGCTTTGAAGGTATTGGCAGCTAGCTTAATGGAAACTGTTAATGTGATTGTGTGTGTCAATAGACCTACATTTGCATTGAATTCCTCTGGAAGCAGGGAGCTTGGACATTAGCACACAGTTCCTCTGGACAGCCAGGGACAGGTAATTAGGTAATGATTCCCTTTTGTCTGGCATCCTGCAAAGGTGGTGCATTGCTTTGATCTTTGTTTCAATGTAAACAGCTGCCTGTTGGTCAAAACACTATCAGACTAATTGAGTCTGTCAAAGTGGACAGGAATGTTTGAAATTTACATGACAGCCTATTGGAAATGGGTAAAGGGTTGAAGTCCTTTTGATACAATTTCAATTCTCTGTGGAAATTGGGTTTATGGAAGTGTTCTGAAATCTCTGAAAAGATCAAACTCTAACACAGGAACGCTTTGAAGTTGCACGCGTTAAACAGGAAATTGGATTATTCCTGGACCTGGAACATTGGGGTGGCCCCAGGGCACACATCTGGCTATAAAACAGCCTGGGACAGTCACAGATCATCTTCTCTTGAGGGTAGCACATCCCCAGAGCTGATTCCGAGCGAATCAGTAAATCAGTGTCCCTCCACAGTTGGACATTTGCGTTGGTAAAAGTTCACTTTACGTTTATTTCCCTTTTATTTTTATGCTAACTTATCTTGTGTGTATCATTGTAATTTTTACTTTGTTTTTGTAAGTCTTTTGTATATATTATTTTCTGCATTTTTTTTTCCTGGAATATTAAATCGTTATTTAATAAGTTTGAATTCTGCTGTACTAAGCTAACACTCATAGCCTAGAAGAGACTGAAGTGTAACTGTGTATAAGTCCATGCCTGATTGTATGATTGAGCAACACTACCGTATAAGATTGTAATTGCATTGTGTGTATGGGACACTTCTGCGCTCGACAGCAGAGTGGGAAGTCTCGGAGTGGCTAACAGTATCATTCGGAACGACTGTTAGTGGTTTTGCTTCACTACAGTGTAAGATTGCAATTGTGCGTGTGTGTGGGGTGTTTGTCATACGTTGGCCTAAAGCGCGCAGCTGACCCAACGTACGAAAACGCCAGTGCGAGTAACTCGACAGCAGAGTGGAAGTGTCTAGTAACAGCTAGTGGTGGCAGTGAGAAGTGTTCTGAGGGGTCACAGCCTTGTTTTAGCTTGACTAAGGCTGCTTCCCCTCTCGATCTGGTCAAACCCGCAGTCGGGAACCGTATACGCAGGCGTGCCGCGGGCCGGTTCCCGACATAATGCGCTCACCAAAAAAGATGGCTAATTACAGATGGCATCAATCACATGATGTGTAACATTCAGCTTTTCTGTAGGTCCAGGGTCCCTCCGAGCAGCAATCCTCATCGATCTTAGGCATAGGGGAGAAAAAACCTCCCTAATGTGAAACCATTAAGCGTATGCATAAAACACCAAATTTTGTAAGTCGAAACACTCCACATTCCCGTTCCCCAGTGCTCTCTACAGGCAGCCTTCAATACACATAAAGTGCTCGGCATTGATGGGCTTCTGAGTAGCTACCTATTCGTAACTACTTGGAAGCAAAACGTTAAAGGGACACTGAGGAGTGACCGAATTTAAAAGAATACACTTTCCTGGGGTTTCTTCCAGCTCACTGTAGGTGACGAGGTCCCCCGGCGTTTTCCTGGCTCCTCTCCTTCAGCCTCAGCCGTCCCCCGTTACCAGCGTCATGCCAGGTCTCGGGTCGGCTCTTCCTGGTTAATAAGGCAATGCCTCATCATGCCGGGCGCTTCACGTCACCATGGCGGCCGGCGTGACAGGTCTGCACATGCGGGAAAACCCGTGCATTGCGTCATTAACTAGGAAGAGCCAGGCCAACACCCGGCCCGGGTGACAGCGGTAACGGGGGCCAGCGGAGGCTGAAGGAGAGGAGCCAGAAGGACGCCGGGGAACCTCACCACCTACAGTGAGCTGGAAGTAGCCCCAGGTAAGTGTATTCTTTTAAATTCGGGCACTCCTCAGTGTCCCTTTAATTACAGCACCTAAGGGGTGGGTGAGGGATAGTGAACTTACCCATGCTGCCGTCTGCTTGAATGCGCTTCAATCGCATCCCATGTTGCGTTCCAAGTCGCGTTCATGTCACTTCCACGCTTTCTCCTTCAATCCGTAAGGAGGAAGCGCAGTAGAGACGTGAACACGACTTGGAGTGCATTCAAACAGACGGCAGCATGGGTAAGTTAACCCTCTCTCACCCGCCCCCTCTGGTGCTGTAATTATTTTTGCTTCTGAGTAGTTACGTGTAGATAGCTGCTCGGAAGCCATCACTGGCGCTCAGCAGAAGGAATAGCTGACCCCTGACAGACCAGCAATAAAGGCTTGTTCACTCTGTCCTCTGGGCATTGGCTGACTCCTCGGCAAAAATTTCCTTGTGGCCCCTTTAACAAACTTCAAAGGAGACGGCCGTATTGTGAAACTATTAAGAGGACAACTGAAGTGAGAAGAATATGGTGGCTGCCATATTTATCTTCTTTTAAACAATACCAATTGCCTTGCAGCCCTGCTGATCTATTTGTCTGCAGTAGTGTCTGAATCACACCAGAAACAAGCATGCAGCTAATCTGGTCAGATCTGACAATAACGTCAGAAACACCTGATCTGCTGCATGCTTGTTCAGGGGCTATGGCAAAAAGTATTAAAGGCAGAGCATCAGCAGGATAGCCAAGGAACCGGTATTGCTTAAAGGGACTCTGAGCAGTCCCCTAAAATAAAAAAATTCACTTACCTTTGGCCTCCTCCGGCCCACCGTAGGCCGCGAGGTCCCCCGGCGTCATCCTGGCTCCTGCCCATATCCCTCCGGCAGCTCCCGTTACCGGCGACACACGGGCCAGGCGCAGGACTGTCACGCTGGCTGCCGTGATGACGCATAGTGGCCGGCGTGATGACGAGCGGCGTCAAAGACCAGGAAGAGCTGGGCTGGGACCAGGAAGAGCTGGCCCAACACCCGGCCCGTGTCGCCGGTAACGGGAGCCACCGGAGGGATACGGGCAGGAGCCAAGATGACGTCGGGGGACCTTACGGCCTACGGTGGGCCGGAGGAGGCCCAAGGTAAGTGAATTTTTTTATTTTAGGGGACTGTTTAGAGTCCCTTTAAAATGACATAAATACGGCAGCCTCCATATCCCTCTCACTTCAGTTGTCCTTTAATAGCATCAATAGATAAAATGAATTACACTTGGTAAAATGCGCATATCATAAAGTCCTTTTACACGTGTGGATACAAGCATCTCCCTTCCTCTCCTGTCAAGCTCCGCCCTACCGGTTTCATCACACTGTGACTCATCAGGGGCTGTCGTGTGTACACTGCATGTCCTGGTTTGTTGGTGATCCTATGTATATGGCGTGCTGTGCATATGGTTGCATTTCATTTGCATTGTTATTTTTGCATGCACAATTTGATTTGCAATAAACACTACTGCAGCATATTCTAGTTTCAGTCTCAGTATTTCTGCAGACTGTGGTTATCCCCTGGTTTCCTGTCCAGTTCACTCCACTGCGCAAGGGACTCCTCCCTACTGTGCAGGTGGTAGTCGCCTGCACAGTAGAGCGGACCCCAATCTGACAACCACTACTGCGCCCACTGATGAGCTCCAGATGAAAGATGAATGGGTAGATAATTAGTGCACCTGATGGGGTGGTACAGTCGTGTTGTTGCACTTATTGAATACTTGATGTCCACTATGGGCTGGTGCACACCAAAACCCGCTAGCAGATCCGCAAAATGCTAGCAGATTTTTAAACGCTTTTTTTTATTTTTATGAGGCGTTTTGCTAGCGTTTTGCGGATTGCTGCTGCGGTTTTCAGTATAGTAGATTTCATATATTGTTACAGTAAAGCTGTTACTGAACAGCTTCTGTAACAAAAACGCCTGCAAAACCGCTCTGAACAGGCGTTTTTCAGAGCGGTTTGCGTTTTTCCTATACTTAACATTGAGGCAGAAACGCATCCGAAATCCAAAAAATGCCTCACCCAGGCATTTTTCGTTTCTGCAAAACGCCTGCCGCTCTGGTGTGCACCACCCTATTGAGATACATTGACCAAGCAGATCCGCAGCCGCAAGCGGATCTGAAAACGCCCAAAAAGCCGCTCGGTGTGCACCAGCCCTTAGAGAGGGTCTTTTCTTCTCTTTGAAAGTGATAAAATGTTTATTACTCTGCAGTGGTCATATGGTCTGTAATTCATCTCTATTGCTCAAGTGAGTGGTGCTAATTAATGATAAAATCTCTTTGATTTTTTTATAGAGCAATTATACCAATATGGATTCCAATTTACTGGAGACTTTAGAATCAAATTGGTCAGATAAATTAAAGATCCTATTTAACCACTTGAGGACCCACCCTTTACCCCCCCTTAAGGACCAGCGCTGTTTTAGCTGATCTGTGCTGGGTGGGCTGTGCAGCCCCCAGCACAGATCAGGGTTCAGGCAGAGCGACCAGATCGCCCCCCTTTTTTCCCCATTAGGGGGATGATGTGCTGACGGGGTCTGATCGCTCCTGCCTGCTGGGTGTTGCGGGGGGGGGGCACCTCAAAGCCCCCCTCCGCGGCGAGATTCCTCCCCTCCCTCTCCTACCTGTCCACCCCCGGTGATCCGCGCTGCACAGGACGCTATCCGTCCTGTGCAGCCAGTGACAGGCTGTCCCCTGTCACATGGCGGCGATTCACGGCCGCTGATTGGCCGGGGATCGCCGATCTGCCTTACGGCGCTGCTGCGCAGCAGCGCCGTACAATGTAAACAAAGCGGATTATTTCCGCTTGTGTTTACATTTAGCCTGCGAGCCGCGATCGGCGGCCCGCAGGCTATTCACGGAGCCCCCCGCCGTGAATTGACAGGAAGCAGCCGCTCACGCGAGCGGCTGCTTCCTGATTAATCAGCCTGCAGCTGGCGACGCAATACTGCATCGCTGGTCCTGCAGCTGCCACTTTGCCGACGCACGATATAAGCGTGTGGTCGGCAAGTGGTTAAGGATGCACCAATAGGAGCAGAGGGTGGTATACCACCAGACTCCTTGAGAACACTTTGAAATGATTATAAGGATACACATCTGCTATATATAAAGACATGGTGCAATGTAAAGAGTTTGGAGAACTATATGAAGGAATTTATTTACCCAAGAGGTTTAAGAGTACTGAACTGATCGATCATTTATTTAATTCTTCTGAAGAAGGGTAGGGAGTAGGGAAGGATTTCATATTACGGTATGAGAAAAGTGAAGTGCCTGTGTCTGCCTGTATACGTGGGACTGAACTACAGATTGTGCATAAGCGTTGCAAGCATGAATCAGCTTCTGCTTTAATTGCCACTTCATGTGAAATCCTTTCTTCATGTTTCCACTCTTCCTTCTGCTAAACCTCTATATACCTCTTACCATTTCCACAACTCAGAACCTGTAATAATTAAAGTCCGTGATTTCTGCTCCATTACAAACCACTATCAGATCTCCACCTTGGTTCTGGCAGTATCCACTTACAACTCAAGTACCTACTCCTTTTTCCAGATTGGTCCAAACGCAATTTTTTTTCCTACAGCCTCCATTAATCTGGTCAGCTCCTGTCTGGTGCAGTCTCCAGCCGATTCCTGTTTGGTGCAACTTCCAACTATTCTACCTCCAGAGCAGCCTCCAGCCATATTGCCCCCTCTGCAATCTCCAGCTGATTCCTGTTCAGTACACTCTCCAGTGGACTCCTGTGTGGTACAGCTTCAGTCATTTTGCCTCCCATGCAGAATCCAGTCAATTCCTGTCTTGTGCAGCCTCCAGGCAATTCCTGTCTGCTGCAGCCTCCAACCGTCTTTCCTCCTATGTAGCCTCCAGCTACCTTGCCTCCAATTAACTCCTGTCTACTGCGACCTTAAGCCATCTTGCCTCCAGTGCAGCCTCCAGATGATCTCTCTCTGGTACATTTAGTTCAAACTGTTATTTTCTTTGCACAATTATTAAAGATTTTGGATGAACCAGATCCGTTGCCAGAAACCAGTCCAGACGTTGTTCCAGCAGAGGTTCAGCCAGCTATTCAGCCTAAGATCAAGTCAGCCACCTAAGGTTGTCAGCCACTCAGCCTAGGGTCCAGCCAGTTGCTCAGCCTAGGGTCCAGACAGTTGCTCAGCCTAGGCTCCAGACAGTTGCTCAGCCTAGGTTCCAGCCAGTTGCTCAGCCTAGGTTCCAGCCAGTTGCTCAGCCTAAGGTCCAGCCAATTTCACGGTCCTCTGTTGGCACCCAGTCATTTCAAATGTATGCAGCTGCCCAGCTATTACAGACTTCTGCTGTTGCCCAGCCACTACAGACTTCTGCTACTGCCCAGCCATTATAGACTTCTGCTGTTGCCCTTTTTTTTTTAGCAAGGCTTGGTGTACAGAGGCGCCAGAGTAGAATAAAAATGTTTAAAAACCGTCTAAAAGAGGGGGATGTTCAGGTGGACTTACCTCCCTCAAAAATATAGAACTCAATTGAGTCACAATATATCAATACAAAAACCGTTTTATTTAACTCCACTTAGTGCAACGCGTTTCGCAGGTATGGTCCTGCTTCATCAGGCAAACAGGAGTATAACTCAATGGGTCTAGATGCAGAAGTGAGCGCCTCTGTTGCCCAGCCATTATAGACTTCTGCTGTTGCACAGCCATTACAGCCTTCTGCCGCTGCCCAGCTGTTACAGACTTCTGCTGCTGCCCCGCCATTACAGACTTCTGCTGCTGCCCAGCCATTATAGACCTCTGCCACTGCCCAGCCATTACAGACCTCTGCCACTGCCCAGCCATTACAGACTTCTGCTACTGCCCAGCCTTTACAGACTTCTGCTGCTGCCCTGCCATTATAGACTTCTGCTGCCGCTCAGCTATTACAGACTTCTGCTGCTGCCCAGCCAATACAGACTTCTGCTGCTGTCCAGCCACTACAGACTTCTGCTGCTGCCCAGCCACTACAGACTTCTGCTGCTGCCCAGCCAGACTTCTGCTGCTGCCCAACCACTACAGACTTCTGCTGCTGCCCAGTCACTACAGATTTCTGCTGCTGCCCAGCTACTACAGACTTCTGCTGCTGCCCAGCCACTACAGACTTCTGCTGCTGCCCAGCCACTACAGACTTCTGCTGCTGCCCAGCCACTACAGACTTCTGCTGCTGCCCGGTTTCCTCCAATTTCTTCTGATCTTCCTGATGGTACTAAGCCTGCCATTTCTCCTGTTGGTTACAAGCCTGCTAATCCTCCTGGTGGTATTCAGCCCGCTGCTTAGCCTGTTGGTATCCAATCCACTGGGCTGCCTATTGATGTCTACTCTGCTGATCTGCCTGTTGGTATTCAGTCTGCTGACCTGCTAGTTGGAATCCAGTCCACTACCCAGCCTGTTGGTATCCAGTCCACTGACCTATATGTTGGTATCCAGTCTGCTGCCATCGAGTTCGATGACCTGCCTGTTGGTATCCAGTCTGCTGCCATCCAGTTCGCTGATCTGCCTGTTGGTATCCAGTTCATTGACCTGCGTAATGGTGTCCAGTTCACTGCTTAGCCTCATGGTATCTATTCTGCTGACCTGCCTGTTGGTATCCAGTCCGTTGCCCAGCCCGTTGATATCCAGTCCGTTGCCCAGCCTGATGGTATCCAGTCTGCTGTCTTGCCTGTTGCCTGCCAGTCTACTGTCCTTCCTGTTGCCTGTTAGCTCACTACCTCCCTGATGTGTGCCAGTCTACTGCTCTGACTGAGATCTGCCAGCCTGCTGTTCTGACTGATGCCTGCCAGCCTGCTGCCTTGCCTGATATTCTCCAGTCTCTTGTTCTACTTGCTTCATTGCCTGATGGTTCCCCAGTTTACGTTCCAGCTTTCTGTGGTCAAATATTCAGGAGTACCTGCTGACCTGCAGGTTCTGGTCCTGTTTTGTTTTGCATTACTTCTCTCTCTGCCTGCCCAGGTTGGATGTTTGCTATCTGCTGTCCTACTTACCATTTTTTTGGATCCTGCCTGATGTTTTCCAGTCTTTTATCCAACCTGCCTCTTTGTAGATTGGTTTCCAGTTTGTGAACCAACGTCCTTAGATCCAAATTTTAAAGTTTCATTTTTTTTCTCCCTGCAAGCCCAGCTTTGGCTTCCGTGGTCCATCCTTCCAAGGTATCGGTTGTCTGACATCTCTTGGGACTCTGGCAGTAGTTTTACAAGGAAATTATGGAGCGTACCAAGGCTGCTCCTTGGGTGAGGCGGAGGTACTGTTAGGAATAATGTACTGCCATTTGCTGCCTGCTGGTGATAGTATGGAGTTGGTCTATCCTGGACTTTTGCCATCCACTAGCAGGTGGCCTTTCCCTGTACTCAAGAACTTACAGTTCCCCTTCTTGCCTGCAGGTGATTCAGGAGCACTCTGCAGATTCACACAACTGCATCCTATCATTCCTCCTGCTACTTGCCAGAACTTTGTTGCTCCCAGGTCTGAGTATTCCTGTAACCTGCTCCCTGATTCTGATCCTGTACCTGTAACCGCTTACTTTTGCCAAACCTGTTATCTTGCCTTGACTCCACTTTCTGCCAACGCCCTTGTACTGTACATGTATTTGATAAATCTATTGCTGATCCTTTTAGCTTGTCCTGACTCTGCTACTTTCTGCTCATTTGACTCTGTGCATGATTGTATATACTGTATATGTAATGGTGTATATGTTTGTAAATATCTCCTGTATATTGCCTTGTAAATAGTTAAAAAATTAGGGTATTTGGTTGTACAGTATGCGAGTAAACTGATCTTTCAAAGTGGCAGAAGAACTACTCCAAAAAATATTGCAAAAAAATCACAAAAACATTAAAAGGACCAACTGGAGCGCTCGATATGAGAGGGGTGTACCTCTGAACCAGAATAAAATTATACAGCAGTGATCAATGGTATAAATTACATAAATTCATATAAACCCAAAGTACAGTTCACTGAGACGTTGCCGGGGTAATCTGGATCAGAGTACAGTCCTTGACTTGAAGAAGTCACCCGACATAATTACCTTGAAAAAAAAACACAAAAACATACAATAATGAAAGTGAACCAGAGACAAAGCACCCTCATATATTTTACCATTTATATCAGTGGGAACATTAGAGAAAACACCTACCCTGCTCTCTGTTTCATTGTTCACTGTTCAGCTTGCTTTTTATCAGCCCTGGTAAAATCCCAGACTGAGCATTCAGTCAGGCTTTGCTCAGGAATCTTTATAGCTGAGTCTGTCTACTCTGATGTCTTTTTAAGCCCAGTCCTGCCCCCTTGTGGCTCTGCTCAGGAATCATTATAGCTGAGTTATTATAGCAAAGCCAGACTGAATGCTCAGTCAGGGATTTTATCAGGGCTGATAAGAAGCAAGCTGAACAGTGTATAATGAAACAGAGAGCAGGTTAGGTGTTTTCTCTAATGTTCCCACTGATATATATGGTAAAATACATGAGGGTGCTTCGTCTCTGGTTCACTTTAATTACTGTCAGTTCCCACAAAGTATGGCATAAATACCAGACATGTATAACGCTGTGTCAGGGCCACAAATGGTGTTCACACTTTTTCACCAGACAAGAGTATGAATGTGTCATGATATAGCAACTAGTTAGGATGTAAGAATAATACAGGACCATATTTTTCATTTTTATGTTGGCTGTGTACTACTGTATCATATGTGATTGTCTGCTAGCCAGTCTGGCTTTGAAGGTATTGGCAGCTAGCTTAATGGAAACTGTTAATGTGATTGTGTGTGTGTGTCAATAGACCTACATTTGCATTGAATTCCTCTGGAAGCAGGGAGCTTGGACATTAGCATACAGTTCCTCTGGACAGCCAGGGACAGGTAATTAGGTAATTATTCCCTTTTGTCTAGCATCCTGCACAAGTGGTGCATTGCTTTGATCTTTGTTTTAATGTAAACAGCTGCATGTTGGTCAAAACACTATCAGACTAATTGAGTCTGTCAAAGTGGACAGGAATGTTTGAAATTTACATGACAGCCTATTGGAAATGGGTGAAGGGTTGAAGTCCTTTTGATACAATTTCAATTCTCTGTGGAAATTGGGTTTATGGAAGTGTTCTGAAATCTCTGAAAAGATCAAACTCTAACACAGGAACGCTTTGAAGTTGCACGCGTTAAACAGGAAATTGGATTATTCCTGGACCTGGGACATTGGGGTGGCCCCAGGGCACACATTTGGCTATAAAACAGCAGCCTGGGACAGTCACAGATCATCTTCTCTTGAGGGTAGCACATCGCCAGAGCTGATCCCGAGCGAATCGGTAAATCAATGTCCCTCTACGGTTGGACATTTGCGTTGGTAAAGGTTCACTTTACGTTTATTTCCCTTTTATTTTTATGCTAACTTATCTTGTGTGTATCATTGTAATTTTTACTTTGTTTTTGTAAATCTTTTGTATATATTATTTTCTGCATTGTTCCACTTTTTTCCCTGGAATATTAAATCATTATTTAATAAGTTTGACTTCTGCTGTACTAAGCTAACACTCATAGCCTAGAAGAGACTGAAGTGTAACTGTGTATAAGTCCATGCCTGATTGTATGATTGAGCAACACTACCGTATAAGATTGTAATTGCATTGTGTGTATGGGACACTTCTGCGCTCGACAGCAGAGTGGGAAGTCTCGGAGTGGCTAACAGTATCATTCGGAACGACTGTTAGTGGTTTTGCTTCACTACAGTGTAAGATTGCAATTGTGCGTGTGTGTGGGGCGTTTGTCATACGTTGGCCTAAAGCGCGCAGCTGACCCAACGTACGAAAACACCAGTGCGAGTAACTCGACAGCAGAGTGGAAGTGTCTAGTAACAGCTAGTGGTGGCAGTGAGAAGTGTTCTGAGGGGTCACAGCCTTGTTTTAGCTTGACTAAGGCTGCTTCCCCTCTCGATCTGGTCAAACCCGCATTCGGGAACCATATACGCAGGCGTGCCGCGGGCCGGTTCCTGACATAATGCGCTCACCAAAAAAGATGGCTAATTACAGATGGCATCAACCACATGATGTGTAACATTCAGCTTTTCTGTAGGTCCAGGGTCCCTCCCAGCAGCAATCCTCATTGATCTTAGGCATAGGGGAGAAAAAACCTCCCTAATGTGAAACCATTAAGCGTATGCATAAAACACCAAATTTTGTAAGTCGAAACACTCCACACTCCCGTTCCCCAGTGCTCTCTACAGGCAGCCTTTAATACACATAAAGTGCTCGGCATTGATGGGCTTCGGAGTAGCTACCTACTCGTAACTACTTGCAAGCGACACATTAAAGGGACACTGAGGAGTGCCCGAATTTAAAAGAATACACTTTCCTGGGGCTTCTTCCAGCTCACTGTAGGTGACGAGGTCCCCCGGCGTCCTCCTGGTTCCTCTCCTTCAGCCTCAGCCGGCCCCCCTTACCGGCATCACCCGGGCCAGGTGTCGGGTCGGCTCTTCCTGGTTAATGAGGCAATGCGTTATCACGTCGGGTGCTTCAAGTCATCATGGCGTCCGGCGTGACAGGTCTGCGCATGCGGGAAAACCCGTGCATTGCGTCATTAACCAGGAAGAGCCAGCCCAACACCCGGCCCGGGTGACAGCGGTACGCCGGGGAACCTCACCGCCTACAGTGAGCTGGAAGAAGCCCCAGGTAAGTGTATTCTTTTAAATTCGGGCACTCCTCAGTGTCCCTTTAATTACAGCACCTAAGGGGTGGGTGAGGGATAGTGAACTTACCCATGCTGCTGTCTGCTTGAATACGCTTCAATCGCATCCCATGTTGCGTTCCAAGTCGCGTTCATGTCACTTCCACGCTTTCTCCTTCAATCCGTAAGGAGGAAGCGCAGTAGAGACGTGAACATGACTTGGAGTGCATTCAAGCAGACGGCAGCATGGGTAAGTTAACCCTCTCTCACCCGCCCCCTCTGGTGTAATTACCTTTTTGCTTCCGAGTAGTTACGTGTAGATAGCTGCTCGGAAGCCCATCACTGGCGCTCAGCAGAAGGAATAGCTGACCCCTGACAGACCAGCAATAAAGGCTTTTTCACTCTGTCCGCTGGGCATTGGCTGACTCCTCAGCAAAAATTTCCTTGTGGCCCCTTTAACAAACTTCAAAGGAGACGGCCATACTGTGAAACTATTTAGAGGACAACCAGGGCCGGCCCGCTCATGAGGCGGGGTGAAACTTTTGCCTCAGGCGGCAAATTTCCAGGGGCGGCACCCGCCCGTCCGTGGGTGCGGGGAGCCGGCCCGCCGAGCTGGAGGGGTAGCTGGCAGGACGGGGGTATTGGGCCAGCGGCGGGGAGGGGGGTCGGACCCCCCCCCTCCCTCGCCTGGGTCCCCCGTCCTCCGCTCCCCTCCAGCCTAAATAGACGCAGCCGTATATGTAAGAGGCACGGGCGGGGAGACACTCACCTTCTCCTCGCTCCAGCGTGCGCTCCACTGACATCACTTCCTGCAACGCTGCAGGAAGTGATGTCAGTGGAGCGCATGCTGGGAAGAGGTAAGTGTCCTCCCCGCCCGTGCCTCTTACATATACGGCTGCGTCTATTTAGGCTGGAGGGGAGCGGAGGACGGGGGACCCAGGCGAGGGAGGGGGGGGTCCGACCCCCCTCCCCGCCGCTGGCCCAATACCCCCGTCCTGCCAGCTACCCCTCCAGCTCGGCAGCCCCCCAGAGCGGCCCCCCCTTGAGGGGGGGGGGGAGGGGCGGCGGTGGCAATTTTTTTTAAAAAATTTGCCTCAGGCGGCAAAAAGTCTAGGGCCGGCCCTGAGGACAACTGAAGTGAGAAGAATATGGTGGCTGCCATATTTATCTTCTTTTAAACAATACTAATTGCCTGGCAGCCCTGCTGATCTATTTGTCTGCAGTAGTGTCTGAATCACACCAGAAACAAGCATGCAGCTAATCTTGTCAGATCTGACAATAACGTCAGAAACACCTGATCTGCTGCATGCTTGTTCAGGGGCTATGGCTAAAAGTATTAAAGGCAGAGGATCAGCAGGATAGCCAAGGAACCGGTATTGCTTAAAGGGACTCTGAGCAGTCCCCTAAAATAAAAAAATTCACTTACCTTGGGCCTCCTCCGGCCCACCGTAGGCCACGAGGTCCCCCGGCGTCATCCTGGCTCCTGCCCATATCCCTCCGGGAGCTCCCGTTACCGGCGACACACGGGCCAGGCGCAGGACTGTCACGCTGGCTGCCGTGATGACGCATAGTGGCCGGCGTGATGACGAGCGGCGTCAAAGACCAGGAAGAGCTGGGCTGGGACCAGGAAGAGTTGGCCCGACACCCGGCCCGTGTCGCCGGTAACGGGAGCCACCGGAGGGATACGGGCAGGAGCCAAGATGACGTCGGGTGACCTCCCGGCCTACGGTGGGCCGGAGGAGGCCCAAGGTAAGTGAATTTTTTTTATTTTAGGGGACTGCTCAGAGTCCCTTTAAAATGACATAAATATGGCAGCCTCCATATCCCTCTCACTTCAGTTGTCCTTTAATAGCATCAATAGATAAAATGAATTGCACTTGGTAGAGTCCGAATAAAATGCGCATATCATAAAGTCCTTTCACACGTGTGGATACAAGCATCTCCCTTCCTCTCCTGTCAAGCTCCGCCCTACCGGTTTCATCACACTGTGACTCATCAGGGGCTGTGATGTGTGTACACTGCATGTCCTGGTTTGTTGGTGATCCTATGTATATGGCGTGCTGTGCATATGGTTGCATTTCATTTGCATTGTAATTTTTGCATGCACAATTTGATTTGCAATAAACACTACTGCTGCATATTCCAGTTTCAGTCTCAGTATTTCTGCAAACTGTGGTTATCCCCTGGTTTCCTGTCCAGTTCACTCCACTGTGCAAGGGACTCCTCCCTACTGTGCAGGTGGTAGTCGCCTGCACAGTAGAGCGGACCCCAATCTGACAACCACTACTGCGCCCAGTGATGAGCTCCAGATGAAAGCTGAATGGGTAGATAATTAGTGCACCTGATGGGGTGGGTGAGGGGGGGTTAACTTACCCAGGCTGCAGTCTTCTATAATCTGTCCCATTTCACATCTCACACTGCGTTCCAAGCTGCATTCACGTGACAACCACGCCGGGTTGAAGGAGGAAGCGTGGTAGTCACATGACGCGACTTGGAACGCGGCGCGAGACGTGACGGATTAATTATTTTTTATCATTTTTAAGTAAGTCTCTGGTTGTTTAATAAACGTTGCTTCTTTTTTGAATATACAGTCGTGTTGTTGCACTTATTGAATGGTTGATGTCCACTATGAGAGGGTCTTTTCTTCTCTTTGAAAGTGATAAAATGTTTATTACTCTGCAGTGGTCATATGGTCTGTAATTCATCTCTATTGCTCAAGTGAGTGGTGCTAATTAATGATAAAATCTCTTTGATTTTTTTATAGAGCAATTATACCAATATGGATTCCAATTTACTGGAGACTTTAGAATCAAATTGGTCAGATAAATTAAGGATCCTATTTAAAGAGAATCTGTATTGTTAAAATCGCACAAAAGTAAACATACCAGTGCGTTAGGGGACATCTCCTATTACCCTCTGTCACAATTTCGCCACTCCTCGCCGCATTAAAAGTGGTTAAAAACAGTTTTAAAAAGTTTGTTTATAAACAAACAAAATGGCCACCAAAACAGGAAGTAGGTTGATGTACAGTATGTCCACACATAGAAAATACATCCATACACAACCAGGCTGTATACAGCCTTTTGTGTGTTTCTTTCCCCCTGTTCTCATGCACTGAAGTTTCAGGCTGCTCGTTTCTTCCTGCAAACAGCTTTGCCCTTGTCTGTAATTCTTCAGTATGTGAAAGCCCAGCCAGCTCAGAGGACGATTTATCCAGCTTGCAAAAGATAAGAGAGAAGAGAGAAGCTGCTCTAATCCTAAATAACACACAGGCAGTGTGCATAGAGGGGCCTGGAAGGGGGAGTTCATAGCAGAACCACAACACTGAAGAACTTGGCAGCCTTCCAGACACAGGCCGACAAGTCTGACAGGGGAAAGATACATTGATTTATTACAGAGACAGTGATAGTATAAAGTGCTGCAGTAAGCCAGAACACATTAGAATAGCTTTTGGAACTTGTAGGATGATAAAAAACAGGATGCAATTTTTGTTACGGAGTCTCTTTAAGGATGCACCAATAGGAGCAGAGGGTGGTATACCACCAGACTCCTTGAGAACACTTTGCAATGATTATAAGGATACACATCTGCTATATATAAAGACATGGTGGAACGTAAAGAGTTTGGAGAACTATATGAAGGAATTTATTTATCCAAGAGGTTTAAGAGTGCAAATTTTTCCCTCAGGGCAATTAGAACAGGAAGACAGAATTTTGGGAAGAAGGTTTAAGTTAGTGTTCCAGGATAATAGTGGATATGCTGCTAAAACTAGACAGATAACTTTTGGTATCTACAAAAGTAAAAATAAACGAATTACAACTCAAAATTAATGAGTTTAACCACTTCGGGACCACAGTCTTTTCGCCCCTTAAGGACCAGAGCCTTTTTCTCCATTCAGACCACTGCAGCTTTCACGGTTTATTGCTCGGTCATAAAACCTACCACCTAAATGAATTTTACCTCCTTTTCTTGTCACTAATACAGCTTTCTTTTGATGCTATTTGATTGCTGCTGCGAGTTTTACTTTTTATTATATTCATCAAAAAAGACATGAATTTTGTCAAAAAAATGACTTTTTTAACTTTCTGTGCTGACATTTTTCAAATAAAGTAAAATTTCCTATACATTTGAGCGCGAAAGTTATTCTGCTACATGTCTTTGATAAAAAAAAAAACATTCAGTGTATATTTATTGGATTGGGTAAAAGTTATAGCGTTTACAAACTATGGTGCCAAAAGTGAATTTTCCCATTTTCAAGCATCTCTGACTTTTCTGCGCACCTGTCATGTTTCATGAGGGGCTAAAATTCCAGGATAGTACAAATACCCCCCAAATGACCCCATTTTGGAAAGAAGACATCCCAAAGTATTCAGTGAGAGGCATGGTGAGTTCATAGAAGATTTTATTTTTTGTCACAAGTTAGCGGAAAATGACAGTTTGTGACAAAAAAAAAAAAAAAAAAAAGTTTCCATTTCTTCTAACTTGCGACAAAAAAAAATGAAATCTGCCACGGACTCACTATGCTCCTCTCTGAATACCTTGAAGTGTCTACTTTCCAGAATGGGGTCATTTGTGGGGTGTGTTTACTGTCCTGGCATTTGGGGGGTGCCTAATTGTAAGCACCCCTGTAAAGCCTAAAGATGCTCATTGGACTTTGGGCCCCTTAGCGCAGTTAGGCCGCAAAAAAGTGCCACACATGTGGTATTGCCGTACTCAGGAAAAGTAGTATAATGTGTTTTGGGGTGTATTTTTACACATACACATGCTGGGTGGGAGAAATATCTCCGTAAATGACAATTTTTTTATTTTTTTTACACACAATTGTCTATTTATAGAGATATTTCTCCCACTCAGCATGGGTATGTGGAAAAATACACCCCAAAACACATTATACTACTTCTCCTGAGTACGGCGATACCACATGTGTGGCACTTTTTTGCACCCTAACTGCGCTAAGGGGCCCAAAGTCCAATGAGTACCTTTAGGATTTCACAGGTCATTTTGAGAAATTTCGTTTCAAGACTACTCCTCACGGTTTAGGGCCCCTAAAATGCCAGGACAGTATAGGAACCCCACAAATTACCCCATTTTAGAAAGAAGACACCCCAAGGTATTCCGTTAGATGTATGGTGAGTTCATAGAAGATTTTTTTTTTTTGTCACAAGTTAGCGGAAATTGATTGTAATTGTTTTTTTTCACAAAGTGTCATTTTCCGCTAACTTGTGACAAAAAATAAAATCTTCTATGAACTCGCCATTCTCCTAACGGAATACCTTGGGGTGTCTTCTTTCTAAAATGGAGTCATTTGTGGGGTTCCTATACTGCCCTGGCATTTTAGGGGCCCTAAACCGTGAGGAGTAGTCTTGAAACCAAATGTGGCAAAATGACCTGTGAAATCCTAAAGGTACTCATTGGACTTTGGGCCCCTTAGCGCACTTAGGGTGCAAAAAAGTGCCACACATGTGGTACCGCCGTACTCAGGAGAAGTAGTATAATGTGTTTTGGGGTGTATTTTTACACATACCCATGCTGGGTGGGAGAAATATCTCTGTAAATGACAATTATTTGATTTTTTTTACACACAATTGTCCATTTACAGAGAGATTTCTCCCACCCAGCATGGGTATGTATAAAAATACACCCCAAAACACATTATACTACTTCTTCTGAGTACGGCGATACCACATGTGTGACACTTTTTTGCAACCTAGGTGCGCTAAGGGGCCTAACGTCCTATTCACAGGTCATTTTGAGGCATTTGGATTCTAGACTACTCCTCACGGTTTAGGGCCCCTAAAATGCCAGGGCAGTATAGGAACCCCACAAGTGACCCCATTTTAGAAAGAAGACACCCCAAGGTATTCTGTTAGGAGTATGGTGAGTTCATAGAAGATTTTTTTTTTGTCACAAGTTAGCGGAAAATGACACTTTGTGAAAAAAAAAACAATACATATCAATTTCCGCTAACTTGTGACAAAAAATAAAATCTTCTATGAACTCATCATACACCTAAAAGAATACCTTGGGGTGTCTTCTTTCTAAAATGGGGTCACTTGTGGGGTTCCTATACTGCCCTGGCATTTTAGGGGCCCTAAACCGTGAGGAGTAGTCTTGAACCCAAATGTCTCAAAATGACCTGTGAAATCCTAAAGGTACTCATTGGACTTTGGGCCCCTTAGCACAGTTAGGCTGCAAAAAAGTGTCACACATGTGGTATCGCCGTACTCAGAAGAAGTAGTATAATGT
This sequence comes from Hyperolius riggenbachi, assembly GCF_040937935.1. NCBI lineage: Eukaryota > Metazoa > Chordata > Amphibia > Anura > Hyperoliidae > Hyperolius > Hyperolius riggenbachi. The sequence continues at coordinate 28,613,113 of NC_090653.1, read as the reverse complement.
GTTTTGTGGTGTATTTTTACATATAACCATGCTGGGTGGGAGAAATATCTCTGTAAATGACACATTTTTGATTTTTTTTACACACAATTGTCCATTTACAGAGAGATTTCTCCCACCCAGCATGGGTATGTGTAAAAATACACCACAAAACACATTATACTACTTCTCCTGAGTATGGCGATACCACATGTGTGACACTTTTTTGCAGCCTAGGTGCGCTAAGGGGCCCAACGTCCTATTCACAGGTCATTTTGAGGCATTTGTTTTCTAGACTACTCCTCACGGTTTAGGGCCCCTAAAATGCCAGGGCAGTATAGGAACCCCACAAGTGACCCCATTTTAGAAAGAAGACACCCCAAGGTATTCCGTTAGGGGTATGGTGAGTTCATAGAAGATTTTATTTTTTCTCACAAGTTAGTGAAAAATGACACTTTGTGAAAAAAACAATAACAATCCAATTTCCGCTAACTTTTGACAAAAAATAAAATATTCTATGAACTCATCATACACCTAACAGAATACCTTGGGGTGTCTTCTTTCTAAAATGGGGTCACTTGTGGGGTTCCTATACTGCCCTGGCATTTTACGGGCCCAAAACTGTGAGTAGTCTGGAAACCAAATTTCTCAAAATGACTGTTCAGGGGTATAAGCATCTGCAAATTTTGATGACAGGTGGTCTATGAGGGGGCAAATTTTGTGAAATCGGTCATAAGCAGGGTGGCCTCTTAGATGACAGGATGTATTGGGCCTGATCTGATGGATAGGAGTGCTAGGGGGGTGACAGGAGGTGATTGATGGGTGTCTCAGGGGGCGGTTAGAGGGGAAAATAGATGCAATCAATGCACTGGGGAGGTGATCGGAAGGGGGTCTGAGGGGGATCTGAGGGTTTGGCCGAGTGATCAGGAGCCCACACGGGGCAAATTAGGGCCTGATCTGATGGGTAGGTGTGCTAGGGGGTGACAGGAGGTGATTGATGGGTGTCTCAAGGTGTGATTAGAGGGGGGAAATAGATGCAAGCAATGCACTGGCGAGGTGATCAGGGCTGGGGTCTGAGGGCGTTCTGAGGTGTGGGCGGGTGATTGGGTGCCCGCAAGGGGCAGATTAGGGTCTAATCTGATGGGTAACAGTGACAGGTGGTGATAGGGGGTGATTGATGGGTAATTAGTGGGTGTTTAGAGGAGAGAATAGATGTAAACAATGGATTTGGGAGGTGATCTGATGTCGGATCTGCGGGCGATCTATTGGTGTGGGTGGGTGATCAGATTGCCCGCAAGGGGCAGGTTAGGGGCTGATTGATGGGTGGCAGTGACAGGGGGTGATTGATGGGTGGCAGTGACAGGGGGTGATTGATGGGTGATTGACAGGTAATCAGTGGGTTATTACAGGGGAGAACAGATGTAAATATTGCACGGGCGAATTGATAAGGGGGGGGTCTGAGGGCAATCTGAGCGTGTGGGCAGGTGATTGGGTGCCCGCAAGGGGCAGATTAGGGTCTAATCTGATGGGTAACAGTGACAGGTGGTGATAGGGGGTGATTGATGGGTAATTAGTGGGTGTTTAGAGGAGAGAATAGATGTAAACAATGGATTTGGGAGGTGATCTGATGTCGGATCTGCGGGCGATCTATTGGTGTGGGTGGGTGATCAGATTGCCCGCAAGGGGCAGGTTAGGGGCTGATTGATGGGTGGCAGTGACAGGGGGTGATTGATGGGTGGCAGTGACAGGGGGTGATTGATGGGTGATTGACAGGTAATCAGTGGGTTATTACAGGGGAGAACAGATGTAAATATTGCACGGGCGAATTGATAAGGGGGGGGTCTGAGGGCAATCTGAGCGTGTGGGCAGGTGATTGGGTGCCCGCAAGGGGCAGATTAGGGTCTAATCTGATGGGTAACAGTGACAGGTGGTGATAGGGGGTGATTGATGGGTAATTAGTGGGTGTTTAGAGGAGAGAATAGATGTAAACAATGGATTTGGGAGGTGATCTGATGTCGGATCTGCGGGCGATCTATTGGTGTGGGGGGGTGATCAGATTGCCCGCAAGGGGCAGATCAGGGGCTGATTGATGGGTGGCAGTGACAGGGGGTGATTGACGGGTGATTGACAGGTGATTGACAGGTGATTGACAGGTGATCAGGGGGGATAGATGCATACAGTACACGGGGGGGGGGGGGGTCTGGGGGGGGTCTGGGGAGAATCTGAGGGGTGGGGGGGTGATCAGGAGGGAGTAGGGGGCAGATTAGGGACTTAAAAAAAAAATAGCGTTGACAGATAGTGACAGGGAGTGATTGATGGGTGATTAGGAGGGTGACTGGGTGCAAACAGTGGTCTGGGGGGTGGGCAGGGGGGGGTCTGAGGGGTGCTGTGGGCGATCAGGGGGCAGGGGGGGGGGAAATCAGTGTGTTTGGTGCAGACTAGGGTGGCTGCAGCCTGCCCTGGTGGTCCCTCGGACACTGGGACCACCAGGGCAGGAGGCAGCCAGTATAATAGGCTTTGTATACATTACAAAGCCTATTATACACTGTTGCAGCGGCGATCCGGATGCCAGTAACCCGCCGGCGCTTCCGAACGGCCGGCGGGTTACGGCGAACGGGGGGCGGAGCCAGTCCCCGGCGGCTGATCGCGTCACGAATGACGCGATCGCCGCATAGCCACTCCCGCAGCCGCCCCCGCCGATGGGCGTATTGCGGTCGTTTGGGCCCAGACTTTGCCGCCGCCCATCGGCTGGGGGCGGTCGTTATGTGGTTAATGAGAAAAAATGGGTGGAGCCATTCATGACAAAACTCAAGAATGATATCTCCAAGATAGAAAATGATATTCTGAAAAACAAACTAGAACGGGACAGAAAAGATTATCTAACAAACCGGGCATATAAATGGAATCATAGAGGGAACCAAAAGGGACAACATATTTGGAGGAGACCTAGGAAACCTCACAAACCCATAAACCCCAATCCTGAGAGATCAGATGTGGATCAGGCATCTATGGGAAGAGGATCTATATCTGATTCCAGTAAATGCCCAGACTCAGATTGGGAAAATCAGGAACAGCATATCAAACAAAGAGTTCAGATACATCCAGCAGCCTCTACAAACAATAGTCGGAGAGGAAACCCCAAAAAAACTCAAACAAAAGGAAGGGGGAAAGAAGACAGCGCAGAGAATAAGAGTGAGGAAACAGAGGTACTAACAATTATAAACCTTTATGATAGGGTGATAACTAAAGAAGATAGGGGGGTTCCGAAGAGGGGGCTCTCTTTTGCACCAAAGAATAAATATGATAAATTTGAAGTAACCAAAGATTTATATCTCTTTTGCAGATGATTAATGCTCAGAAAAAAGTACGACAAACCAACAAGGGAAATGGTCGAAATTGAGACCAACTTCTCCAATTTTCCAGACCAACAAGCCATGCAGGACCTTCTGGGATTATTGGATGAAAATGAACCAACTAAACAGGTGGGTGGGACCACATTCAGACCAAGCTCTAAGTTTTTGCCCTCTTTGGGCCCGTTCAGATCACAAATGCGGATGGCCATGCGTGCGGAACGCGTGCGGAACGCAACGCGTACGAACGCATGGCCATCCGCGTTTGTGTGCGTTGCGTGGCTGATCCCATCACTGAAAAGTGAATGGGACAGCCGCGCGTTTTAGCAAAATCTGCGTGCAGCATGCGTTCCCGGACCGCACAGGTCCGGAACGCATGCAGTGTGAACATCAGACATTGCACTCTATGCAATGTCTGATATCGTGCGTATCAGCCACCTGCACGCGTTTCCAAAACGCGGCTGGAAATGCGTGCAGTGTGAACGGGCCCTTTATCAACATGTCCTGAAATAAAAATATTCTTTGAACTGGTCAGCCATGACTTGAGATCACTAGACCAGAAACACATAAAGGGATACTAAAATCTAACATTTAAAGAACAAATGGCCCTTCAGACACTTAAGAAGGACAACAAAATACAAATTAAGGAGGCGGATAAGGGGGGAAACGTGGTAATTTGGCCAACAACGCTCTACCTGAAAGAATCTGAAAGACAATTAAATAACAGACCCTTTTACATGAAGTTAAGAGGAAATCCAACTAAAACCTACCAGAGAAATTGAAAGAGATCCTGCAAGAGGGAATTGAAACTAACATGAATAAAATGAATGAATATAAGTTTATGTGGAATGAATGGCCTGTAACTCCAACATTTTACATGCTACCAAAAGTACACAAGAATAAAGAAAACCCTCCAGGGAGACCGATTATATCCGGAATTGGAAGTTTGAGTGAGAAAGTGAGCCAATATGTGGACTTTTTTCTACAACCCTATGTAACAAGTCTTGCAATCATACATCAGGGATACGGGGGACCTTCTGAGTAGGATTGATAATCTCAACTTATCCAGTGATGCACTCTTGATCACTTGTGATGTGGAATCACTCTATTCAAATATAGAGCATGTACATGGAATAAAGGCAGTGAGGTATTTCCTTCAGATGGGAAGCAGAGAAGATTATGGGAAAAATGAATTTCTGTTGAAACTTCTATACTTCATACTAACAAAAAACTTTTTCCTATTTGATCAGCAATATTACCTGCAGTTGAAAGGTGTGCCCATGGGCATCAAATGTGCCCCCTCTGTGGCAAACTTGTTCCTGGGGTGGTGGGAGAGAGAGATTGTGTGGGGGGAATCAATGGAGTGGTATAACCCCCATATATTGGGGTGATACCGCTTCATCGATGACCTGTTCATCTTGTGGCAGGGATCTGTGGATCTCTGTCATGAATTTTTGAATGCTTTAAATACTAACAACTTTAATATCAAATTAACATGGAACATATCTGACAACGAGATTGAATTTTTAGATCTCAGAATAAAGAAAAATGACCAGGGTTCCCTACAGACCACAATTTTTAGAAAGTCAACAGCAACTAACAGCCTCCTGCACTTTGGGTCCCACCACACCAGAAATGTAAAGGTAAACATACCAACAGGCCAGTTCATACGTTTGAGAAGGAATTGCTCAACGGCAGAGGCCTTCGAAACAGAAACTATCAACATGAAGAAAAGATTCCAACAAAGGGGTTATCCGAGAAAATGCTTGGAGAAGGCAATGAGAAGAGCCAAGGCCACACCTAGAGAATATCTTTTAATAACCAAACCACGAAGAACAACAGAAGAAGTAACAAGATTGGTAACACCACACAACACTGCATGGAATGACATATATGGAATTCTAAACAAACGCTGGAACATTTTGCAAAATGATCCAACAATCAAGAAATGCATTACTGGACGTCCAAGTATAACAGCTAAAAGAGCTCCAACCTTGAAAAACATTCTAAGCAGAAGTCACTTTTCCGAGAAAAAAGAAAATTGTACCTAACAGGAAGCCACAGATGTGGGACATGTTCTATATGTCCATGGATGCCAACAAGCAAAGAATTCATAAGCGCCAGCACAGGTAAGAAATACACACTTAGGGAATTCATTAATTGCCAAACTAAAGGGGGTGAGCTATACTCTGGAGTGTCCTTGCAGGAAACAATACATAGGACAAACTAAAAACGAGCTCAGAATTCGTTTGCAGAAACACATGTCAACAGTACGGTTGGCGGCAAGAGATCAAAAGGAAGGAAAAATGTTAACAACAATAGCAGAACATGCCCTCACATATCACAATGGCAACATGCAGGGAGGGAAATTCATGGGAATTGAACAGGTCAAAATGAATGAGAGGGGAGGCAACATCTCAGTGATACTTTTAAAAAAAGAATTGAGGTGGATTCATGAACTTAAAACAATTTCCATTCGGCCTAAATGAAGACTATAACTATGGCTGTTTTTTTAAATAAAATGTGTATAATTCTCTCGTTTCATTTGGTTCTCTCCATGTATGACTAGGTGTATTGCCACATAAATATGAGATTGACAATACGGAGCCCTCCTGGTAAGTATACTGCTCCAGTGCTCTGTTTCTTCCTTTCTTTGATTCTCTCCGCTTGTAAGTATCAGATGCTTTCATTATGTGTTTTCACCATCACTCTGCGATTCTATCCTTTCCCATCGTTGGTTGGATCTGCTTGCAGTGACTACGCTACTGTTTTTGCTGGATACACGGCAGTTTTCAAATTCAAATCATTGCACCATTTTTTCTATCTTAACTGGAACTCCCCTCTTTAGATGAAGAGGTGGTTTTGTAACCCCTCGGCACTTTTCCAAACAACACGTGGAGTGAATATGTGTGTGTGTGTGTTTTTCTATATATGTCTGGTGGCATTGATATCTTGGGCGGTGACTGTTGGTGAGTAGCAGAGCCACCCCGTCTTCCATTTGTTGATGTGATAGAATTATGAAGGTTCCCAGAAAATTGGTTTCCTGATTTGTTGTGCTTTCCCCATGTCTTTCTTGGAAGATGGTTCCCTTTCTTTTTGAATCCTTGGTGTTATACACCTATCTGACCCCAAGATGTCTCCAGTGCCTTTTGAAGAAACATTGCAGCAATTCTAAATCGGAATCCTTTATAAATAATTGTATTTACTTTTGTAGTGTTTATATAATTTAATGGGTGTATTAATATGTCTGTATATGTTATATTATAGTGATATTTAGGAACAGTCTGTGTCATTTTATGAATTGATTGAATTGTAATGATTTGGAACGCATAGTGGGCGGACGCAACCACACGGTCGCACTTTATGCCCATGTCACATGTATCAGCGTGGATGCGACCCGAGGGTCGCACTTCCTGCCTGTGGAACGATTGAGTCCGTTTTGATGCGACCTTAGGGTCACATCGCATGCGCACTTATATGGTTAGATGCGACCTTATGGTTGCATCCATGAGGTAGGTCAGACGTCACTTCCCGTCCTGCCCCCCGTTTCCATAGCGACCCTGGCGAGCAGCGCTGATCTCAGTGCTGCCCGACGGGTGTCTAGTACGCGGCCGAATACTAATGATGCAGCATCCCCACCCACTCAAACTCCTATTTAAACACATGAGGCATTCAGTTCATCAGCCTCCATTGAAGCAGACGTACTCTGCGAGCGAGTAGGGCAGCAATCCCCACTCCTGGGCAGCAAATCTACGGGGTAAGCCACTTATTTTTTATATATATTTTTTACACCATTTTTTGCACTATTTTGCACGATCTATTGCCGTAGCACTTTGCCTTGTATGAGGCCTTATCAATATAATACTATTTTGATATTTATGCAGCAAACATTTCTACACCAAAAGTTTTTTGTATGTTGTATTTCATGTAGATGTGGTGTGCACTTACATACCATACAGATTTTTTCACATCCCTTTTTTTCTCCCCTGCTGTATTGATTGCATACAGTTTTTATATATATATTTGTTGTTTTTTTTCTAAACAATTTTTGACTGGCTGTTTATGTCACCTCACCAGCTGTATTTAGTATCAACGGCACTGCATGATTGATGCATCAGCACTTTAGGGTGCAGGGTTTTTTGATTACCACTTTTCTATGTATCTTACCCATTATTTTTGCATCAATTAGCCCAATCTTGTGGTCATACATTGCTATTTATGTAATTAGCAGGAGATCTATATATTCATAGTGTTTTGGGTATTTTTTTTAATAGATTTTAATTATGCCTCTGGTTGTTTAATAAACTTTGCTACTTTTTTGTATATACAGTTGTGTTGTTGCACTTATTGAATAATTGATGTCCACTGTGAGAGGGTCTTTTCTTCTCTTTGAAAGTGATAAAATCCAGAAGCTTCCCCTCCATGGTTAGTAGCACCCCAAGGGTTGCCACAGACATTGCTTATAGGGAACCTAAACTAAGAAGGATATGGATTTTGCTGTTCCTGTGTCTCTAATACTCTTAGCCACAGCCTCTCAACAAGCATGCAGATCAGGTGCTCTGACTGAAGTCATTCTGGATTAGCTGCATGCTTCTTTTAGGTGTGTCATTCAGCCACTATTGCAGCCAAAGAGATCAGCAGGACTGCCAGGCAACTGGTATTGTTTAAAAGGAAACATCCATATCCCTTTCAGTTAAGGTTCCCTTTAAAAGGGTGCACTGCTATCTGGTGAATAGATTACTGTCCACAGCACTAGAAAATCTTTGTGCAGAGGTAGATTGGGAAGACAAGACATAGAACATTTATATTGTGCTTTTCTCCTGGCGGACTCAAAGCGCCATAGCTGCAGCCACCAGGGTGCGCTCTATAGGAAGTAGCAGTGTTAGAGCGTTTTGCCCAATGTCTCCTTACTGGCTAATCGCTGGATTGCTGAACAGGAACCCTTATCCCTCAACCCTTAACAAGAACATTATGGAAACATGATCATAACAAGCACTATTCATGTATACATCAAATTATTATATTTAACAGTGTGTTTTTTAATGTTATAAATATATGCTTTGTCACAAATTGACTTGGCAGCAAACTACAGCTAATCAGTTGGAAAGTATCTGAGACCCAAGCTTTGTACATTTTGATCACGTAGTCTGTAGACAGATAAGGTATTTGCCTGTTACCATCACTCTGTGCTTAACATCTTTTTTGACATGGAAAGGCCGGCCAACACCTCTAGGACATTCTCGGGAAGTTCCAGTCATTGGACCATCCTCTTGACCAAGTTGGTCTTTCACCAAGCTAAGTGGTGGAGCTTCTTAGGGTTGCTCATGCTTGTGGTACGCAGGTTATTAAAATCCTTACCTCATTTCAAATGCTGGACACAAATATTGCAGATGGTGTTGGTTTTGCTAAAAACTGAGGCATAAAGAAATGTCCAATCATCAGAGGTGTTGTATTTTCAGATGAATGCATGATGCCACTGCAACCTAATGGGCACTGCCTTAGGCTAGGTGCACAATGATGCGTTCCCAGCATATCCTGTGTGGATTCTGCTGCCGCCAGGGACTAGTGCCGCAATAAAGATGAAAGCCTCGGCAGAAGCATACTGCTGGGGATCCCCATTATTGGAGAGGGGTCTGTGTGGCTGATATTGAGGTAGATTCATCAAGCTGTGCTGCTAAAGCTTAATCACAGGAGCGCAAGCTCAGTGTGCGCTATGCTGCGGTAGTGCAGCTAGCGTGCGCTGGTAACTTACGCTCGCTCCTCCGAACTTACGGGCACTCCACTGAACCCGCCCTGAGCCCCGGCAGGTTCAGTTTATTTAATGAACGTGATCCCATTGCTTTGATTGGCCCTGTAGGCTGCCTGTCATAATCATAATAAGTCAGGAGCAGGTGGCAGGCAGGTATCAGAATCCAGGTCACAATCTGAGTCAGAGGCAGGCGGCAGGCAGGTATCAGAATCCAGTACACAATCCCAGTCAGAGGCAGACAGTGGGCAGGTATCAGAATCCAGGTCACAATCCGAGTCAGTGGCAGGCGGCAGGCAGGTACCAGAATCTAGGTCACAATCCCAGTCAGAGGCAGGCGGCAGGTATCAGAATCCAGGTCACAATCCGAGTCAGGGGCAGGCGGCAGGCAGGTATCAGAATCCAAGTCACAATCCGAGTCTGAGGCAGACGGTGGGCAGGTATCAGAATCCAGGTCACAGTCTGCGTCAGATGAGGGGTAAAGACCAAGGAGAGTCAGGAATGGGCAGGGTCAAAACTGGAATCAGAATCACAAACAGGAAGGCTGGCTTGGAGCACAAGGCTAAAGCAACCACTCAGCTGTGAGAATGGGCAGTGTAACCCGATTTGAACCTGGTTTCACCCCGACTGAGAGGAATCCACCAGACACTGACTTAAATGCGAATATCAAGAATTTATTTGTTGGACTTCCGGTTCCGGCGCCTGCACGGAGGCAGGCTAGAAGAGAAGCTCCGGTAGACCGAGAGCCCCAATCCCAGCTATCACACAGCTAAGCGCCCGCAACCTGTCCCAAACACAACAGACAGCATCGCAGCACACCTGGCTACCCACTGCATCGCCTATGGAGCGGTACCTTACACGCTCCAGCACTGCTGGACACCGCAAGGCGAGCCAGGACGAAAGCAAGATGGCGGGCGGCAATACCTCCAGCAGAGACAACTCGCAGCGCTCACAAAGGAGAAAGCACTCACGCTCCCCCTCACCACAGCAGGACATCTCGGACTGGGAATCTGATGGTGGCAGCTCCTCTCGAAGGGGTAAGAACAATGAACTTTCAATAAATTATAAAAAACTGGCAGCGGAAGTGGGGAAGGCGCTTGCTCCAGACATACAGGCCACAATAGAAAAAGCTATTACAAACTCTCTGAAGGGAATAAGAAAAGATCTAGCAGACCAGAAGGTCAGACTATCAGAGACTGAAAAAAGAATTAGTAGTTGTGAAGATGATCTTAAACAGGCTAACTGTACGATCGAAAAGCTTCAGTATGATAACTCGGTGGCATACTCCAGGATTGAAGATCTAGAGAACAGATCACGCAGGCATAATTTGAGGTTAGTGGGGATACTGGAAGAGATACTGCCCGGTCAGCTACACGCCCTATGTGCAATAGAAATATCTACACTTTTGGGCTTACCAGGCCCTCTAAAAGTTGAAAGAGCACACCGAGTGGACCCTCCTAAGACCAAAGGAAAAAATCCACCGCCCCGCATGGTGATGGCACGTTACTTGGACTATGCGGACAAAGTAACCCTTAGTGAGGAAACGCGGAAAAGCCGCCGCAAGGGCTCAGAGTGAGGCGGCTGTTTCCGCATCCAACATGGCGGCACAACGCGGAGAAACCGCCGCATGCCGCTTGGGCAGAGCGGTGGAGTCCGCGTTGGAGGCGGCAGATTGCACAGATGGCAGAGTTGCTGACAGTGCATACGGACGCGGGGAAACCGCCGCTCCCTTAAAGAGCGGGGCGGCGGTCCCCGCGCTTGAATCAAGAATCACATTGCAAGACATGTCTGGTGTGGCTGGGACTGCTAGTCCACACAGATTCAGAAGGAAGCGCGCGCGCGCTCAGAGGCAGAGCTTATATGACCGCCAGAAAAGGGTCAGCTGACCAGGCCGGTCAGCTGACATTTTCACCACTTGCCATTGGTCCAGCACTTAGGGAGGCGCTGGAGAGTACCTCACTATATATACTGGGTGCTGGACATTCTCTGGTTGTCTGTCGTTGTGATCACAACATGGTAGCACTCAGACCTTGTCTGTATCTGTGTTCTAGCATAGTTTCCAAAGGTGTTGACATCAAGGCGTTCACACCTTAGCATTAGGAACATTGAATTGTATTATTTGTTATGACCTTCTGCCTGCCTGACTATTCCTCTGAACTCTGATCTTGTACCTTGCTATTTCTGATATTCTGTTGCCAAACTCTGCTCGTTCCTGGACTCTGTACTTGCATCCTGATTCTGTACCTTATCTGTCTGTGTGTTTACGACCTGGCTTGCCGACCTCGAGAACTGGCCTTACAGTTAGAGGCAGTTCCCAGTCCTGTTAGTGACACCTTCCCTCTCGGGTGTCACTCACGCTCTGACCTTCCTACTCTTAGCCTAGCTCCTCCCTCCTGGAGAGTCTAGGCCATAGGAAGGAACATTCTTCTGGTGAAATACTTAAAGTATACTGTTGCATCTAAACACTCACTTGTTCTCCTTGGTGTCAAGAGGTTAGTAGATACATCTGATTATCGGTGATACTGCAGATCACCAATAATCGGGTATATTCTGTATTCCTGGTGAGACTGCAGTTCACCGGTAATAAGACCCTCTCTGTGTTACACCGATCGTTACAGAACGGCAGACCAATACAATATGGACACACGCACTGACTGTCTGGGTGCACTTGCCACTTCGGTGGATAACATCAACCAAGTGCTGGGTAATCACAAAGCCTTAATTGATGCCCTATCAGGGTCTATACAAACACTCCAGACGTCAGTGGATGAGGTGCGATCCCTTCCTAGCTCTGATATGCGTTTGCCTGTACCTGAGAAATTTTCTGGTCACAGATCAGACTTCCGAAATTTTAGAAGTAGAGTGTTATCTTACTTTGAGTTGAAACCCCGATCTTCAGGAACTATGGCCCAAAGGGTCACATTTATTAAAACTTTGTTATCAGGCGATTCTCAGACGTGGGCGTACAGTTTTCCCACTGGAGATGTAGCTCTCTCTTCTGTGGATGAATTTTTTAAAGCCATGGCAGTAATTTACAACGACCCAGACCTTGCCGCAACCTCTGAGCGGAAGCTCAAGTTATTGCGTCAAGGCAAGGGTCCGGTCGAAGACTACGCAGCCGAATTTAGGAGGTGGTCAATTTCAGCCAGATCGGACACCTATGCCCTATTAGATTGTTTCTTATCAGGATTGTCAGACGAGGTTTCAGATCTCATGCTAAGTTTGCCTGAACCTAAGACAGTTGATGAGGCCATTTCATCAGCCATTTGCGTCGACCGCAGACTGCGCTATCAGAAACAGACCGGGGTAGTAGTCATGTAAGAATGGTGTCCTACGCTGCGCCGCCAGTAATTCCACCTCCTCCTGTCTCGCCTCCACCCGAACCAATGCAAATTGGTCGGTCAAAATTATCCCAAGTGGAGCGAAGACACAGGGGGCTTGATTCACAAAGCGGTGCTAACCTACTTAGCACGTCTAAAGTCTTAAGGCGCGCAAACCAGGATGCTAAGTAGGTTAGCACTGGTTTTCTCAATTGAGAAATCCGGTGCTAACCTACTTAGCACCCTGGTTAGCGCGCCTTAAGACTTTAGACGTGCTAAGTAGGTTAGCACCGCTTTGTGAATCAAGCCCAGGATGTCTGAACGGCTGTGTCTTTACTGCGCAGAGGGGGGTCATAGAGTACGTAATTGCCCCAACAAGCCGGGAAACGCTACTGCCTAGGAGTTGTAGGGGGTAGCACCCTAGGCACACAACTTTTACCCCTAGAAGATAGACGATTACTCCTTCCCTGTACAGTCACATGGGAAGATAAAACTGAGATTTCTGAGGCTTTTGTTGATTCTGGCTCTGCAGCTGATTTTTTGCAAACAGTGACATGACCCACAAGGTTGTCTATTATCGACGCTTTATAGATGACATTATACTGATTTGGAATGGTTCTGAGGATGAATTGGTCCTTTTTACAGAAAAAATTAATAACAATGACTGGGGACTGGCCTTTACAGTAAATACCAACCTTACAACCATAGATTTTTTAGATCTGACTTTATACATTGAAAACAATATCATTAAATCTAAAACATTCTTCAAACAGGTTGATGCAAATTCTTATGTACACTACCATAGTCAACACCATAAACCATGAAAGACTAATATTCCTTTTGGTCAATTTAGACGCATAAAGAGAAATTGCACAGACATTCACAATTATGATGACCAGGCTGATATCTTGACAAATAAATTTAGAGAACGCGCTTTCCCAGGGCAGCTTATTGTTTCGGCAAGACAAAAAGCTCGTTATCTAGACAAAAAAACGTTACTCACTCCTGCTCCCAAAACCAATGACACGGCTGATAGCCAACCTACCTTTATAACCCGATACTGCTCCAATCATACCACCATAAGAGGCACGCTACAGAAACATTGGCCACTACCACTAAAAGATCCTTATTTGGGACATACTTTGGAGAAACGTCCTAAACTTATTTTCAGGCGTGCAAAAACGTTAAAAAACCTATTGGCCCCAAGTAAACCAAGAGCTCTGAATAGCAACACTAAAAATAAGAAGGAAATTAACACACCAGGGATAGCTAGATGCAACTCCGTCAAATGTCTATGTTGCCCGTTTATGAACCCGAGTATTCTTAATTTCACATGTACCGTGACACAGGAATCTTTTCCCCTCAAGCATATTTTTGACTGCAGCACCACTTATGTAATTTATCTCATTACTTGTCCATGCGGGCTGCAGTATGTCGGTAGGACGACACAACAGATACGCAGCCGCATGGGCCAACACAGAAGAAATATAACAAAATCCTTTTTCCAAACATAGCCTTTCGCGACACTTTTCTGAATTTCATAATTCTGATCCATCACTCATGTCCTTTATACCTGTGGAGCGAATATTTCCCTTGTCCCCCTTATCCAATTGTATCACCCAACTGAGAGCTAGGGAAATGTTCTGGATATACACGCTTAGAACTTTAAAACCAGAAGGTTTAAATGAATGCCTAGAACACAACCATTAATTAGATATCCATATTTGGAGATACTTACCTTACTTAATAATATATGCAATTTCTCAATATAATTTTTACCCTATCTGTCTCCTATATATAAGTTGTATTTATTTATATTAGTACTAATGATATCATTCCCAAAATAACCTCTCTTAATTTTTTTTTTTTATATATTATTATTCATTTACTTTTTTTTTATATTATTATTTTTTTTTTTTATATATATTTATATATTTTTTTATATTTATTAATTATTATTTATATTTTTTTTCTATATATTATTCCTATCACTTAGAGCTCTCTCTGGTGACTTTTCCTCACACTAGTCACTACTATTGTCTGAATCTTTCCCTAGACTCTTGCTCCCTTTGGTGGCTGGAAAATTCCAGTCTTTGTAATATGGGCGAATTGCCATTACCTAAAATGACTATTAGAGCATCTGATGTTATGTGTGATGACACCATGACACTATCCAATCACAGCAGTCTGCCTCTGATCTGAGACAGCTGCTGATTAAATCTAAAGCTATTTAGGAGAGGCACCACTACCTTGAAAAACAGAGGCACCTTATTTGTGGCTACAAGCACTATTAGGTAAGAAATGTACTTGCTTAATTAATCAACTTGCTCCCTCTTATGGTGTTATGCTTCTACTACATTTATATTGTCCTATGGGCATAGAGTACTATTACCACAGTGTTTATCCCCTTCCACTGCCATGCTAATTTCTTTTAATACAGAGTGCTGTTTATACAGCACAACATATACCCTTTTCCCTATGCTAAACATTCTATGTAAGCATTTACGTCACGCAGAGTGTCATTTATACAGTGCAGCACATACCACAGAATGCTGTTTATATGGTGCATTTACTTATCCTGTTGATATGATGCACACCGCTCTGTCCCCTTTTACCCTTTTGGAGTGTTCCATTTATGCAGCCCTCCCTGGAACCATACACTACAGGACCATATAGCACATTTATCTTTAGGCACATGTTTTTGTTCTTATTTATTAATGACATGCTATTTTTATAAGCAGTATTACACTGGGGACATACTCCAGTGCAGCTGCATTTGTTTAATGTGTAGTATGCCTAGTCTATGAGATTTAATTTTTAAATCTTTTATATATATTTTTTATGCGATCCTATAGCATTAGCTTTTATACTTGTGTATTATGCACATATTTTAGCATGACCTCATGTACTAAAATAACTTTTGTTTAAATGGAACCATATCCGCTACACGTACATGCCAATTTATGCAAAGCATTTAAGCGTTGAATTCACTACAGTCATGTATTTTGTGTGCATATTATAACCTTCCTTAAATTGCATGTAACTGCTCTGGCACTGATAGTTGCCTCTGATAGTTGAAATCAAATTCTATATGCATAAATTTGTTTGAATGCTGTTATTTATTTATTTTTTGATTCTCATTATACAATGTTGTCTGTAGTATTTGTTAAAGGTAGAGTTATGTTTTTGATATGCTGTTAGTGCTGTGGCATTAAGCGCCTTGTCTGATAATTGTAGGCACTGCTATTTGGCCTGAGGAAGTGGGTATGCACCCACGAAACGCGTTGCCAGTGCAATAAAATTCTATTAATACGTGAACTTGTCTTCATTGAGGTAAGCCACCTCACTTTTTTCATTTTATTTGTTTTTAACGTATTTTATCTGCTCTGGGCGCCTCTTCCCCCTTTACCTTGTGCTTTCACCCTCCTTTTGGAGGGGGATCAACCCTCTTTGACCAGTTTAGGTCATTTGAGGTTTGCTTTTTATCAAGAGTGCGACCATCACCAGCTCTGTCTGGTCACCCGAGTGGAGTCGGGGTTATACATCTCCACCTTATAGTGGTCGGTTGCCCTTCTGCCACCCACCTTTGTGAGTATAATACATTCACATATTTTACATGCTTCTGGTACTGTGACATACTGCACCATTTGGGCTCCTGTTGTCTCTGTGTTTTCTTCCTGCAGGGTGCAATTTTTATTATCCCAACTTTTTGTCTCTTCTGTTGTACTTGGCTAAAAATCAAAATGTCTGTTAATGGAAAAGCTTTGGTTATATAAAAAAAACACTTGGAAATAAAATATTTTCAAAAAAAAAAAAGAATTTTTTTGTGACCTATTTGTGAACAACTCAACTGGTAACTACTCAAACAATAACAACTCTCAACACAAATATATATATTCTTTTCACATTACAGGTCAGTTAATTCTTCTCTTCTTCGCAGCCGGTGCATCGGTAAGGGCCGGTTCACACGGACGGCAGGCGGCGTTGGGGCGGCCAGGAAGTCGTGTCGTCCTGTGACGTCCTGTTCGCTGGCGGCAGTACTGAGATCGTCGCGTTCAGCGTTTCTCCTCCCTGCAGGGGGACATGAAGCCGCGTCGGCTAGCCGTCCCTGGACGTCGCATGCGGCTTCTAGGGACGGCCGAAACGACGCGTTAAATCGGGATTGGAACGCCGCGCTTATGCTATCGACGGTAATCGACGGTAACCGCGCAATGCTAAACGCTCCCATTCACTTGAATGGGAGCGTTTAGCCGATGGGTCCCGAACGCTGCCGTCCGTGTGAACCGGCCCTAAAAGCTGCGGAATGAAATTTAGGTTACTTATAACATTTCTTAGAAATAAATGAGCTACAACAGTTCTATCTTTTTACAATCATCAACCACTACTCAATATAACACTTGCTTATCACAGTACCATAGGCTGGTCTATAGGGGCTTGGTCAGAAACAGGTCTACTGAGCAACTTCAGTTCTAAGTAGTCTCTGTCCCTTGTTACCAAGTCCAAGCTGTATTGCTCAGCAAAACCTTAGGTAGTAGAGTTTCTCTTTCTCTCTGGTACTGAAGCACTTTCACTTTTTGTTTATGGCACTGAAATAACTTCCACTCTTTGGCTCAAAGGATTTCTCAGACTCTCTTTCTCTCTGTACTGTGGCCCCCAAATAAAAAATAAAATAACCAAATAAACCAATAAGGGATCAAAGAAATAAAGAAATAAAAGAAACAAAGAAAACAAATGCACCCATGTATAGCACCAATATCTTTCTTTAGCAAGACAACTCTTTCTTTATGCTGTTTAGATTTCACACTAAATGAAGCTTCATCTTATGCAATTGCAACACTTGGATAAACATCTCTGTTTGACTCCTTCTCTCTATCAGGTGCTATTTTCCTTTTACTGTAGTTCTTTTACTGTCACAGGATGAAAAGTGACTCCGTTACAAATCTTCTCTTTTTCTACTGGTAGGTTAACAGACCTACTTGGGTTCAACTGACAGACTTTCTTTATCTTAAAGAGAAACTCCAACCAAGAATTGAACTTTATCCGAATCAGTAGCTGATACCCCCTTTTACATGAGAAATAGAATGCTTTTCACAAACAGACCATCAGGGGGCGCTGTATGACTGATTTTGTGCTGAAACCCCTCCCACAAGAAGCTCTGAATGCCGCGGTACTCTGGGCAAACTGCCACAATGTAACAATGTTCACAGACAGGGAATAGCTGCTTACAGCTGTCTCTAACAGCCAAAACAGCTAGGAGCAGCTACATAACCTGCCCACAGTAAAAATGTCACCATGTAATAAATGTCAGAATGCAAATCAGGGAGAGGAAAGATTTTACAATGAGCAAACACTGACTAAATCATTTATACATAATTATGGTAAAAAATGAAGCACTTTTTTACTACATTATTTTCACTGGAGTTCCTCTTTAATTCTTCAGGTAAGTACAGTGCTGTATTGCAGAACTAAACTGTTTATCATGAAGAGGTTACTGTTTCTTTAACAGACAGGCAGATTCAAATTAGCCACCTTGATCAGAGGAAATAATTCAGTATACTGTGGTTAACTGTCACTCTCTTCAGGCAACCAACACTGAATTCCTGCTCTTTTCATCCTTGTGGACTACTACTCTGATGCTGAACTGTGGCACAATGAAGTAGCAACACTCATACTCATCTGGCTCATAGCCTTTCTCTGCTTTATCTCTGGTTCTGGCTCTGTAGGTCTCCTTATCTGTACCTCTCTCTTTAGCATGCTGCCTCTCTCTGTGTTCAGATAGCTGCCGTCGGGCCCTTCTCTGGCATCTTGAGGTAGCTGCTGCTGCTCAGCGGGCCTCTGCTGCCCTCACTCATCGCTGCCTGACAGACCGCTCTGTGAGAACTAGCTATAACCAGTTTCCTCAGTCTATGTCGCGCGCCATGCTGTCCTCTGCGCCTGCGCGGCCTATCGCGCTGTTTCCAGAAGCTTCCCCGCTCTGTATCTAGGTTGCTAAGCGACCGCAAAGTGAATGCGACCGTATGCTCGCGTACGCCATCTATTGCGCCTATTTGGTTCTACAGTGGCTAAGTCTCTTAGTAGCAAAGCAAAATTTTGCCTACCAAGCGAATATTACATTACACATGTCAATAAATTCCTACATAACCTTCTGTTCCCTGAAAGGGCTACAGTAGCACTGACTATTTGGGAGGGCTGGCCTTTAATATGCCTGTTTGGCGCAAAATCTGAATGCCTGCATCTGCGCATGATTGTTTGCTGAGACTTGTGTGCATATCCCCAGTCATCAGACCACGACCAGTGGCGCACATGCATAGAGAGCGGAGGTTCCAAACCACTGCATGCAGTGCGTTACCAGTACATTCACATGCTAACAGTGAAATTAAGCATAGTTTTCATTGACTATACACTTCGCTGTACCCGACACAATGCAAGCACAATGTGCGGTGCCACAGTCCGGACCCGGTGTGTTCATTCCTATTGTCATGGGCAATGTAACACAACAGCCACTGTGAACGTGGACTAAGGCTTCTGTCATTTTTCAGCAATCTATATATATGTTACGGCCAGAACCCGAAGTCTGGCCACTTCGGGTTCTGGCCAGTCAAAACGCGAAGTGGCCGTGCACCTGCGGCCAATGTTAGAACTAAAAAGATTCCCGTAACATTAATTTAATGAATTCCTCTGGCGGCAATGTCATAGATGAAGCCGCCTCTTCAGCTCTGTCTCCTCTCCTCCCTCTGCCCCTCTTCTATGCAAGTTTGGCAGCCGGGGACACGCGTGTCCCCCCAGGGTCGTTTGTAGTGGCAGGGAATCCTGTCGTTCATTCCTGCAGAGCGGGTGCTGGCAGAAGCGATGTTGCAGCCCTCCCACTCTGCTTCCCTGCTGCTACAAACGATTGAGGACACCCGTGGTCCCCGGCTGCCAAACTTGCATAGGAGAGGGGCAGGGGGAGGAGAGGAGGCAGAGCCGAAGAGGCTGCTTTATCTGTGACATTGCCACCAGAGGAATTCATTAAATTAACCCCCGTTGGATACATTTGGCCGCAGCGAGACGGCCACAAAATGCGTGAATGTTACGGGAATCTTTTTATTTCTAACAATGGCCGCAGGTGCAGGGCCAATGTTAGAAATCAAAACACCGCCAACACCGCGTTTTGATCGGCCAAAACCCGAAGTGGCCAGACTTCGGGTTCTGGCCGTAACATATATAAAATCGTATGTATATATGTATGTGTACGTGTGTGTGTGTGTGTGTGTATGTATGTATGTACAGTATGTGCCGCGATCACATGAAAACGCCTTGAGGCTAAGTTCACAGTGGGACGTTAAAGTCGCGCGTTAAAACAGCATTTAACGCAGAATAACTCACTGCAATGTAAATCAATGCCCCGTTCACAGTGCACACGTTGCGTTGGTGACTAACGCTGCACGTTAAGTAAAAGTACTGCATGCTGTGCGTTATACTCGTTATTAGCTGCGTTGGACTGTTTGCACATGCTCAGTAATGACTTGGAAACATACTTTTCATTGCCTGTATTTTTTACTGTATCTGCTGTATGCGACGGTAACGCTGCGCTGCGACTTTTTGGGCATGTTGCGTTGTAAGTTTGCGGTGCGACTTTAACCACCTTGCCGGTTATCCCGAGCTCAGCTCGGGGTAACCTGCGCAGAAGGATTTCCCAGGCCCGGCTGGGCCGATTGCATAATTTTTTTTTTTGTTACAAGCAGCTAGCACTTTGCTAGCTGCTTGTAACATCCGATCGCCGTCTGCAGTCATACAACTTAGCAAGCAAATGCATCTGCTCTCCTTTTCTTGCCACCAACAGAGCTATATGTTGGTGGCATCTAATTGCTGCTGTGGTGTCATTATTTTTTTTTATTAATTTAAAACGTACTTTATTATTCAATTTTTTTTTTAATTCCCCCTCCCTCCTTTTTCTTTTTGAATAGCCACCTATGGACCACCATATGGACCTAATATTTCTAGTTGCTAACTGCAGAAACAATGGACGCTATCCTGTTTATGTACTGTGAATATCCTCTATACCCCATGTATGCCTATACCACATGGTCCTAGCTATATGACATTACAATGCCCATTATTACAATACACATCTATGTGGCATAGTCCTAGCTATGTTATACTACAGGGGTTTGTTTTTATATTGCACCTCCATATGCCAATCTTGTACTAGAAGTGAGGAAATATGTAAGTTCTTATATATGCATTTTTATAGCACACATGGCTTAATTTATCTATTTATTATTATTTTCTATGATTTTTTTATTTTATCAGTTGTTGTTACTATGACTTTTTAGATATACTTGATACATTTCTATATGTCTGAGAGATGTTACCAGCATTGTAGACTAGATATTGAAAAGAAAGAAAACTTTTTATGTGATGTTTTAAATATTGTTTTGAGTTCTGAGTACCGCCATTTCTTCTTAAAGGCACTGTTATTGACCCGAGGAAGCGTCTGTGGCCGTGAAACGCATTGTCTAGTGCAGTGTTCCCCAACCCTGTCCTCAGGGCCCACCAACAGTGCATGTTTTGTGGAAATCCACAGAGGTAGTTAATCAGCTCTACTGAGACGCTAATTACCTCACCTGTGCATCTTAGTGGTTTTCTGCAAAACATGTACTGTTGGTGGGCCTTGAGGACAGGGTTGGGGAACTCTGGTCTAGTGCACCAATAAAAATTGACTTTTTGTATATTTAACTTCTTCTGGTCTTTACCCCAAATGGGACATCTATAAGGTAGGACAACCTTATGCTACTACATTGTTGGATACTACCATATAGAGATATACACATAGACATATACTACCTACTCTCTCCCCCGGGCGCCTCCAACCTGTTTTCGAGTATTGCTAGTACCCCCTACCCTGCAGTGGAGATTTAGGCGTGATACCTCAACCTAAAAATCACCCTTTCGGAGCAGCCACCACCTAGGAACCAAAGACCGAGTGGGGACGTTTCTTCTCCACATGCGGAAACGAGTGGTTGCCTCTCTTAGCAACCCACGCTTGTGAGTATAATCTCTACCTTTTTTATACATCACCCTGATCTACTAACGATATAGCACCAGATTGGGCTCCCGGATTTCTCTGTTTTTTCTCCTTTACAACTATACAGGCTGACTGGCAGTTTGCAGACTCTATAAATGGCAGAGTGCTGTCTGGGAGTGAGCATTTGTTCCTTTTGTGTTTGGTAAATCTGTATATGGACAATACACTGATAAGCCATTTTAACACCATATAAAACAGGGATATCAAACCGGTCCTGCGAGGGCCGAGATCCTCACACATTTTTGACACAGAATTCAAATGAATTGATGGGTCTGAATCAGGAAAGGTGAGGTCCATCAGGCAGAACACATTCCTCTCTTTCTCAGTCCATTCTAAACACTGGCATGGATCTGGCCCTCCAGGCCTGGAGTTAGACTTATTTGATATAAAAGATCTTGAATCACTAGATACTGTGTTAATCTAAATTACCACTGAGGTGAAACATAGTAATAATTATTGTTAAGTTATTAGGAATAGTAAACTTCAAATAATTGCAATCAAACAAAAGCTGGTCTTTAGGGAATCTAGTCCATAGAGGTCTCATTATTTGTCTTGCCAGAAGACTATAGCATTAATGTACAGCAAATGTATATAAATATGGGAAGCAGCCATCGCACTGTGGCAGGGACACAATATGCTGGATAGCTCATCTAAGTGTGCCAAAATCTCACTCTATCATTTATCAGAAATGACATGAGAATCGTCACAACCCATTGTTAGTTTTTTTACTTGGAGACCCTGAGACTCGCTCTTTCATTCTTTTAGGCCTGGTGCACACCAGAGGAGTTTTTGAAACCTCCTGCTAATGTTATCCTATGTGTCTATGCACACTGGAGCGATGAGGTTTTGTAAAAAAAAAGCTTTTGAAACCTCTAGCGTTTGGGAAGCTTTTCTGGTGTCTCTCAGCCCTTAGAGTGAAGATTTCCAGAGATGTATATTTATCTACTGCTTGCTGAACGTGAGATGTGAACAGTTTCCATGCCTGCATTGAACACATAGGCCCATATGTAATTCACTTTTTCTCCTAGGGGATATTTTTACAACTTGCCATATAATGTTTTTTTAAGTCACCAGCAAGCAAGAAATTACTAAAAATAAATGTGATAGTACCTTTTTCACCAACTTTTGGGTGCTTTTTGAAAAATTATCTCCTAGGAGATAACTCAGGTGAAAAATTAATTGCATATAGGCCATAATGTAGAAAAAGAGAATTATTATAAAAACCTTACTAACACATTGATTTTAGGCCGTTTGTTTGACTTGTTTACTACCATCATACCATTTTGCAAACTGTTCTATAATAAGCAAAACTCAAAAAAGTATTTTGTATGGCCTGTGTTGAGTTCAAATGAGTTCAAGTGAAAATGTTTTAGATCAATCTGATAAGTCGAGCTCGCCAACATATAGACCTTGTCTGTACTGAAGGCCAGTATAACTAATCTGTCAACTGACAACGTGAATAAACAGCGTATAAAGTTGGCTGTGCACTGTAGAGTAGTTTTGAAAGAAAAGATGTTAAAATAATTAAAAACATTAAGGTTGACTCACATCTCATGAATTATCTGTATTTTTTATGTCTTACCTCAAGTTTTATCTATTCTTCTTTGTCATGGTTCATGATTTCTCTCTCTTTATCTTTCCTATCTCCTAAATTATTTATCATTGCCTTTTAGACAACCAACAAGGAAATAAAATAAATAAAAATAAGGTGAGAAATGTAATATTGAAGTTAAGTTAAACTCAAAATGTCTTTTGAATCTTTTTTTTTTTTTTTTTTTTTTTTTTTGCTTGAAATGTGCTAAAAAGACACCTTGTGGTCGAGTTTTACATTTATTTAAGCCCTTTCTAATCAACGTTCAATCATCTTCTCTGTTGATCATTGATTGGGAAAGACCATTCTTATAATTTTTGTATAGTGGGAGGCGCATGGTGAAGTTAGGAAAAGAATTGACGGCTACATAGCTTTTTACTGCCTCAAGTAGTAGAAAGTTAGTGGTGGTGGCCGTGTGACAAATATTACAATAGTTTTCGGTTTTGACTTAAATGTGCCCAGGGTTGATGCTGTCTTGATTGGGTGTGGCAAGGCATTCTAAAGCTTGGTGGCAGCATGACAGAAAGTTCTAGCTTCAAAGGTTTTTAGTTGGACTCTGGGGGTGGTCAAGTTATTAGATCCTTTTGATATGAGGTTGTGGGAGGTGTGATGCAGTTGCAATAACTCCTTTAGGAATCGGGGGCCTAGGTTGTGTCGAAATTTGAATGTTGGTATGCCAAGTTTGATAGACAGCATATGTAAAGCTATGAACATGTCTATGCAACAGCTGATAGGAACAGTGATTGACAGAGACATCTGGCATCCAGAAGTTCATATGGCCACAAAGAGTCGGAGTTGACTAAACGAATGAGGAGATGCAATTTTTGAAAAGGATTCTCCATTTTATGGATAGCCAGTGGAGTGAGCCAGGGATTGGAGTTATGTGGCAATGGTAGGGTTGGCTTGTTAACAGTCTTGCGGCAGCATTCTGTACTAGCTGCAGGCAGTGTAGGTCTTTATTTGGAAGGCTTGCATAGAGGGCATTGCAATACTCCAGTCGTGATGTGATGGAGGTGGGAACTAGGGTTGGACGATGCTCTCAAGGAATGAGGTGCTTAATTTTTGTAATATTCCTTAGGTGAAAAAAGAAATGCATCACAACAGCTGAAATTTTGTTCCTAAGGTTGAATTCCCCATCAATCAGGAGATGAGCATTTCTATTTGCCTAGGACTGAGATCAAGAGGATTCATTTTTCGTATTTCAGTTCATGTTTTTGAATGAAATATATTTTAAAAAAGCACATGTCGTTCCTAACTGGCTGCATTTCTTACACTGAAGCTTAAGTCGTACATCTGATTGTTCCTGTTCTTCCTGCCTGATAGATGATACTGACCACTCACTCAATAGTTAAATGAAATCTGCTTTTATATATGCTGTATATCGTAGTTGGTTGTACTGCCAGACCCTTTGTTCAGTATGGGAGGTGTTTTGTTTTTCAGCAGTAAAGTTATAAGATGAACTATGAATGAGAAGAACACAACATCAGTGGCCTACTTCGTACTTAAAGGGGTTTCAGATGTCCCAGAGTTACAGGTCCCAGTCTTTCTCCTGGTTCTTCACATTTATCTCATCACTCTTAGTGGCAACCTCGTTATTCTTATACTGGTTTGCCTGGACTCTCACCTCCATACTCCCATGTACTTTTTTCTTTGTAACCTGTCCATTATTGACATATGTTCTACCACAGTTACACTACATAAAATCCTTGTTAACTTTGTAACAGGAAATAATGAGGTATCTTTTATTGGCTGCATAATACAGATGTATTTTTTCACATGGTTATCCTGCGGTGATTTAATGTTGCTGTCAGCCATGGGCTATGATCGCTATGTCGCAGTTTGCAAACCTCTGTATTACACAACGATCATGAATGGTAAGGTCTGTGCCGGTTTGGCCATTTTCTGTTGGGTGCTTAGTCTACTGCAAATGATTCCTTCAACATTCATCATATCACAGTTCTCTTGCTATACTTCAAACATAATTAACCACTTCTTCTGTGACCTCATTCCTTTGATGAACCTCTCCTGCAGTGACACCTCCTTTCTGGAACTTTTGATCTACACACATGGAGGTCTTATTGTAACATTCACCCCTTTTCTCCTCACCTTCATCTCCTATGTGTTCATAATTACGACCATAATGAAAATTAAGACCAGTACAGGTAGATCCAAAGCCTTCTACACCTGTTCCTCCCATATAACGGCTGTTATGCTTCTCTACACAACTCTTATTTGTCAATATTTGACACCGAGTAGCACCTTCAAGTCCAGCAAGCTTCTGTCTTTGTTCAACACGGCCATGGTTCCCATGCTCAACCCTTTTATATACAGTTTGAAAAATAAGGATGTGAAATCTGCTATGCAGAGGAAACTCAAGTACTTTATATCAACTGTTTAAAGCGTAAGAACAAATAATTGTACAAGAAACACCCACAATCAGTGTACATATAATAAAGGTGTCCTTTAGATCATAGTTCCCCAACCCTGTCCTCAAGGCCCACCAACAGTGCATGTTTTTCAGAAAACCACAAACATGCACAGGTGAAGTAATTTGTGTCTCAGCAGAGCTGATTGACTACCTCTGTGGATTTACACAAAACATGCAGTGTTGGTGGGCCTTGAGGACAGGGATGGGGAACACTGCTTTAGATCATGAGGCAAAACCAGAAGAAGAAAGAAATACCAACATTGCCCAAATACAAAGTCCACAAAATTGGCCTGTATTGTACAAAAGTGTAATAATACCATTGTCTGCAGCAGTGACAGCCTGCAGTTTGGGGCTGAACACCATTTATCAAGCTGTTGGGCTGTGTATATATATATATATATATATATATATATATATGTACAGTGGAGGAAATAATTATTTGACCCCTCACTGATTTTGTAAGTTTGTCCAATGACAAAGAAATGAAAAGTCTCAGAACAGTATCATATCAATGGTAGGTTTATTTTAACAGTGGCAGATAGCACATCAAAAGGAAAATCGAAAAAATAACCTTAAATAAAAGATAGCAACTGATTTGCATTTCATTGAGTGAAATATGTTTTTGAACCCCTACCAACCATTAAGAGTTCTGGCTCCCACAGAGTGGTTAGACACTTCTGCTCAATTAGTCACCCTCATTAAGGACACCTGTCTTAACTAGTCACCTGTATAAAAGACACCTGTCCACAGAATCAATCAATCAAGCAGACTCCAAACTCTCCAACATGGGAAAGACCAAAGAGCTGTCCAAGGATGTCAGAGACAAAATTGTAGACCTGCACGAGGCTGGAATGGGCTACAAAACCATTAGCAAGAAGCTGGGAGAGAAGGTGACAACTGTTGGTGCGATTGTTCGAAAATGGAAGGAGCACAAAATGACCATCAATCGACCTCGCTCTGGGGCTCCACGCAAGATCTCACCTCGTGGGGTGTCAATGGTTCTGAGAAAGGTGAAAAAGCATCCTAGAACTACACGGGAAGAGTTAGTGAATGACCTCAAATTAGCAGGGACCACAGTCACCAAGAAAACCATTGGAAACACATTACACCGCAATGGATTAAAATCCTGCAGGGCTCGCAAGGTCCCCCTGCTCAAGAAGGCACATGTGCAGGCCCGTCTGAAGTTTGCCAATGAACACCTGAATGATTCTGTGAGTGACTGGGAGAAGGTGCTGTGGTCTAATCAGACCAAAATAGAGCTCTTTGGCATTAACTCAACTCGCTGTGTTTGGAGGAAGAAAAATGCTGCCTATGACCCCCAAAACACCGTCCCCACCGTCAAGCATGGGGGTGGAAACATTTTGCTTTGGGGGTGTTTTTCTGCTAAGGGCACAGGACAACTTAATCGCATTAACGGGAAAATGGACGGAGCCATGTATCGTGAAATCCTGAACGACAACCTCCTTCCCTCTGCCAGGAAACTGAAAATGGGTAGTGGATGGGTGTTCCAGCACGACAATGACCCAAAACATACAGCAAAGGCAACAAAGGAGTGGCTCAAGAAGAAGCACATTAAGGTCATGGAGTGGCCTAGTCAGTCTCCAGACCTTAATCCAATAGAAAACCTATGGAGGGAGCTCAAGCTCAGAGTTGCACAGAGACAGCCTCGAAACCTTAGGGATTTAGAGATGATCTGCAAAGAGGAGTGGACCAACATTCCTCCTAAAATGTGTGCAAACTTGGTCATCAATTACAAGAAACGTTTGACCTCTGTGCTTGCAAACAAGGGTTTTTCCACTAAGTATTAAGTCTTTTATTGTTAGAGGGTTCAAAAACTTATTTCACTCAATGAAATGCAAATCAGTTGCTATCTTTTATTTAAGGTTATTTTTTCGATTTTCCTTTTGATGTGCTATCTGCCACTGTTAAAATAAACCTACCATTAAAATGATACTGTTCTGAGACTTTTCATTTCTTTGTTATTGGACAAACTCACAAAATCAGTGAGGGGTCAAATAATTATTTCCTCCATATATACAGAATAAACCCAAATGGACAAGCTGCAGTGCTAGAGCACACCAATATAAAATCATGATTTCATCATTCGTAAGCAACGCTGAAGGTTATGTAGACAACCCAATATACATTGGAGTAATACTGGCAACAATGGCGCTCCCAGGGAGTTTCTTCTTTCTCCTTTCGTGTTTTACTAATTGTTTAATGTGTAGTTGGCCACTGATTTAGTTGCATGTTTTACATCAAATATGGTGATAAACGTTTTGGCCCAGTTGACTTCATGCTTTCTCAGGTCTACCCAAAAAAAACTCTATTTCTAAAAGCAACCTGATGCTTGCTTAAAGGACCACTATCGTGAAAAAAGTAGGCAATTAAAATCTGACAGAAACGTCAGGTTTTGGGCCAGTTCATCTCCTCATGGTGGGATTCTCATTTTTTTTTGGTTTTTTTTTCAGCAGCATTTCCTGAACAGCAGTTGCAAAGTCTAACTGACAAAATAGTTGTAAAAATTCATGCGGACGCGGCTGCCGGCAGCTCCGGGCAGCCGTGCACTTCCGCTGTATCTGATGGCATTCCCGACTTCCCTACAGCGGTGAGCCAATGCAGCGCTTCCAGCCATCCCTCTGGGCGAGCGTGCACAGCTCAAAACAGCCTTTATAGGCTGAGAAAATGAGTGTGAGGTTGGTCAGCTGACACAGCGGTCAGCTGACAATTGGGAAGCCTCTGATTGGCTGGGAGTTCGGGGGCATGCTTGCACGTTACCCCAGTATTTAAGACTTGGCTGGTCAGTCGTTCAGTGTCTGTGATAGCTTTCAGGTCACTGAGCACTGGACCTTGCTCTGCTACTGAGTCTAGTTTAGTTTTGCTGTGATAGATATATATGCAGTGTTTGCGATATACAGGGAGTGCAGAATTATTAGGCAAATGAGTATTTTGACCACATCATCCTCTTTATGCATGTTGTCTTACTCCAAGCTGTATAGGCTCGAAAGCCTACTACCAATTAAGCATATTAGGTGATGTGCATCTCTGTAATGAGAAGGGGTGTGGTCTAATGACATCAACACCCTATATCAGGTGTGCATAATTATTAGGCAACTTCCTTTCCTTTGGCAAAATGGGTCAAAAGCAGGACTTGACAGGCTCAGAAAAGTCAAAAATAGTGAGATATCTTGCAAAGGGATGCAGCACTCTTAAAATTGCAAAGCTTCTGAAGCGTGATCATCGAACAATCAAGCGTTTCATTCAAAATAGTCAACAGGGTCGCAAGAAGCGTGTGGAAAAACCAAGGCGCAAAATAACTGCCCATGAACTGAGAAAAGTCAAGCGTGCAGCTGCCAAGATGCCACTTGCCAGCAGTTTGGTCATATTTCAGAGCTGCAACATCACTGGAGTGTCCAAACGCACAAGGTGTGCAATACTCAGAGACATGGCCAAGGTAAGAAAGGCTGAAAGACGACCACCACTGAACAAGACACACAAGCTGAAACGTCAAGACTGGGCCAAGAAATATCTCCAGACTGATTTTTCTAAAGTTTTATGGACTGATGAAACGAGAGTGAGTCTTGATAGGCCAGATGGATGGGCCCATGGCTGGATTGGTAAAGGGCAGAGAGCTCCAGTCCGACTCAGACGCCAGCAAGGTGGAGGTGGAGTACTGGTTTGGGCTGGTATCATCAGATGAGCTTGTGGGGCCTTTTCGGGTTGAGGATGGAGTCAAGCTCAACTCCCAGTCCTACTGCCAGTTTCTGGAAGACACTTTCTTCAAGCATTGGTACAGGAAGAAGTCTGCATCCTTCAAGAAAAACATGATTTTCATGCAGGACAATGCTCCATCACACGCGTCCAAGTACTCCACAGCGTGGCTGGCAAGAAAGGGTATAAAAGAAGAAAAACTAATGACATGGCCCATTGAGAACCTGTGGTCCATCATAAAATGTGAGATTTACAAGGAGGGAAAACAGTACACCTCTCTGAACAGTGTCTGGGAGGCTGTGGTTGCTGCTGCATGCAATGTTGATGGTGAACAGATCAAAACACTGACAGATTCCATGGATGGCAGGCTTTTGAGTGTCCTTGCAAAGAAAGGTGGCTATATTGGTCACTGATTTGTTTTTGTTTTGTTTTTGAATGTCAGAAATGTATATTTGTGAATGTTGAGATGTTATATTGGTTTCACTGGTAAAAATAAATAATTGAAATGTGTATATATTTGTTTTTTGTTAAGTTGCCTAATAATTATGCACAGTAATAGTCACCTGCACACACAGATATCCCCCTAAAATAGCTAAAATTAAGACAAACTGAAAACTACTTTTAAAAATATTCAGCTTTGATATTAATGAGTTTTTTGGGTTCATTGAGAACATGGTTGTTGTTCAATAATAAAATTATTCCTCAAAAATACCACTTGCCTAATAATTCTGCACTCCCTGTATATCTATCCTTAGGTAGTATTGTATATAGTATATTGTTATTGATTTTCTGCTTGTGACCCGGCAAAACCCTCCACTATTGATTAAAGTCTTGTACCCCTGTACTACAGTCATCTGATACTCGATATTGACCTCGGCTAGCCTAACGACCTTGTCTCTGTCTCATCCTTATCTGTACCTCAGACATCTGATTTATGTTTATGACTTCGGCCTGTTTAACGTTTTAGCATCTGTCTCAGCCTAATGTACCTTAGCCTATCTGACTACCTGTGTATGATCCGAGCCTGTATTTGACATTGCCCTGTCTTAGCCCCTGTATACCGCATATCTCAGTCTTCACATGCATGACCTCAGTTGACGATCTGACCTCGATTATCGTATTTTCAGTATACTAGTTTGTATCACAGCCAGCGTTACAATAGTGTGCAAGTGATTAGGGAGGCTGATGTCAAAAACATTCACTTCATCACCATAGAAGCACCAAGAAAGACTTTTGTTAGGTCAGGATCAAGGCGTTTTTATTTTACACACGTGGCCTTCTCTTATGCTTTACATGCAGACAAGTGTTAACTTGTTGCTAGCACAAAGAGAAGAGAAAGTCTCCTCCCACTCCCATCCCTTATGATATCTTTGTCATAGGCGTTGCCATCAGTACATCATATGTCGTTGTCTCCCAATCATCATTGATTCCTGCTACTTTCAGTTTCTGTCTGGGCGGGTCTGCTGTATAACTTTCTATTTCCCAGCCAAATTATTATCGAAGTTCCGTTTTTCAAGAACTTGGTTCTCCTAGGTTTCAGAATCGTCACAGGAAATACTGGTCTAGATCGGTTCTGTGTCTCCTTCAGAAGACCCTGCAATAACAAAAAATCTTGCTACAATGATTTGCTCTCATTTTCAAAGTATACTGAAAAGCTCTTAGTATATAGGAATACAAAGTATAAAGGATATAAACACAATTCAATGATAAAGGCTATATTAATTATTTCCACACTGGCTGGCATCTTACTATTTTGGCAATTAAACTGCTGTTCAGGAAATTCTGTTGAAAACAAAGAAAACCCTAAGAATCCTGTATGAGGAGATGGACTGTCCCAAAACTTTTGGTTCTGTCAGATTTTAACTGCCTGCTTTTGTTTGCAATAGTGGTCATTTAATAGCTTGATATGAAGCAGATTTATTTATGGCTAGAGGAATTGATATCTTTTGTTGCCTGATGCAGAAACCACAGAATTCTTTGGAATTTTGGCATAGGGTTATCTCCACTAGAAATTATTCCTGATATCCCAAAGCTGCCCCTTCATGACCTTGACCCTTAAGCCAATCTTCAATCCTGGCCTCACCTATCGTTCCTTATCACCTAAGCTACTAAAGGAAAACCATGAGGTGTGGAAAATTCAAGTTTTCATGCTAATTATATCAGTCAATGTGGGAAGAGGCTGAGCACAGAGTCCATGAAACACAATACCTAGTGACCGCTGTTAGATGTAGCATGGTGAGAAGTGGGAGTGAAGGTGGAGTGATGGCCTGACAGCTGTTTTACAGTGTTACTCCTTCTGCTAGAGCCAACAGATTAAGATCCCCCCCCCCCCCCCCCCCGCAGTATCAAGCATTATTTGCATGTGATTTTAGCGGGATCCCAGTCACCAAACGGACCACCTCAGGCTGCTGAACAGTCCACGGCACTAAGGTCTACCCTTATTCCTGCTGATTACCAAAAATCTGGATTGGAGTTGAAAGAAAAAATTAGGCAAAAGAGGTACAACATGCACAAGACTGACACCATTATTCATACAGGTCATCGGAGCCGAGCGTTAGATCGGGGGAACACAAAGGTGTACCCAGTGTTATGGATTTCGGCAAGAATACCAATATGGTAAAAGATGTTATCCATACGTTTGGTCCTTATTGAGCACAGATAGAGAATTAAGACCACGTTTTCAGGACGAGAAAATTTTTTCCATCAAGCGTGGGAAAACAATACAGGATATGGTCAGAAATGAAGACATGGCCCCCAAGAAGAAGCTCACCACCACAGTTAAATTCAGTACATTTCTATGTCTGAATTGCAGTGTATGCAATGTCATCATTAACCACCCTGGCGTTCTATTAAGATCGCCAGGGCGGCTGCGGGAGGGTTTTTTTTAATAAAAAAAAAAACTATTTCATGCAGCCAACTGAAAGTTGGCTGCATGAAAGCCCACTGAGCCCCACGCAATGAGCGGCCTTCCGTGTTTCGCTTACCTCGTCGCCATGGCGACGAGCGGAGTGACGTCATGGACGTCAGCCGACGTCCTGACGTCAGCCGCCTCCGATCCAGCCCTTAGCGCTGGCCGGAACTTTTTGTTCCGGCTACGCTGGGCTCAGGCGGCTGGGGGGACCCTCTTTCGCCGCTGCACGCGGTGCGATCAGGCAGCACACGCAACTGGCAAAGTGCCGGCTGCGTGTGCTGCTTTTTATTTGACGAAAATCGGCCCAGCAGGGCCTGAGCGGCAGCCTCCGGCGTTGATGGACGAGCTGAGCTCGTCCATACCGCCCGGCAGATAAAGGAGTTATCAGCCAAAATCTACAAAATGAGCTTTACTCACCGGGGGCTTTCTTCAGCCCCTTGCAGCTGACTGTCCCACGCCGACCTCTCCGCTCTGCGCCGCTGTCCAGGTCTCCGAGCACGGTGCTGAGGCCGACCCTGAGGTCATCCTCACTGCGCCTGCGCTAACCTCCGCTGTCAATCAAGCCCACGCTGTACATGGCTTACTGCGCAGGCGCAGAACTACTTTAAGGCAACAGTATTTGCCATCCCTACACAGAAAATTAAAATCAGAGGGAGATACACTTGTTCAAGTGCAGGGGTTATATACAGTTTAAAATGTCCTTGTGGTCTCATGTATGAGGGTGAAATGACCCAACCTGTGTAGGCACGCATACAGGAGCACAGAAGGGCCATTACAAAGTTCAGGAAAGGGGAGAAGAGTTATGAAACCCCAATGTCTAGGCATTTTAAGGAAGCCAGCCATAATGTAACACAACTTGGATGCTGTAGTACAGAGTTCCCCAACCCTGTCCTCAAGGCCAACCAACAGTACATGTTTTGCAGAAAACCACAGACATTCACAGGTAGGATGATTAGTGTCTCAGCAAAGCTAATTAACTACCTCTGTGGATTTCCACAAAACAAGCACTGTTCATGGCCTTGAGGACAGGGTTGGGAAACACTGCTGTAGTAAAATATTGAAACAGAAAAAGGCTTCATGGATTCATCAAATGGATATTGTATTTCCAAGAGGTATGAATGAGAGGCTACTGCTTAAATGTTTTTTTGTAATGCACTTTATATGGTAACAAATTCTATGCAGGATCTATGCATTTTAGATCCAGGGTTACTGCATATCATTAAATCAGTAAATCAGTAAATCATCAGTAAATGTGCCCCCTGGCCCCACATCCAACACCACTGCGGCCCAGCAAAGGTGCCCCCTGGCCCCACAGGGCCCCCACTGTGTCTGCACCCCCCATTGCCAGCCGTGCGGACTTGTAATCGGGAGCGCTGCTCCTCGGGCAACCTGGTCCGAGTGAACTCTGCTGTCCGCCTCCATCATGATGCCCCTCAGCTTTCACAGCCTTCTCTCTACTTTCGTGGACATTCGGTAGCACCTGTCTTGTTGGGAGCGTGTCGCTGTGTAGCGTCCAGTGCCGAAAATGGCAGCGCTCATATCAGCTCTCAGGATGCTCCTCCAGTCCCACTCTTTTTCTGTTTCTGCTAACAGCGTATGTTCTTGCTATGTTTTGTATTTCGTTAACTGTACGTGTATGCTGTAATGCTCTGTTTTGCTTTTTACTGTTGCTTTTTTATTGTTTATATGTATGTACCATGCTTAACTGTATGCAATGCTGTACTCTGCTTAATTGTACGCACAAGCTGTAATGTTGTCCTATGTATGCTTGTCCCATGTCTATGTATGCTTAACCGTATGCTATTCCTGTTTTTCTTTTTCATCGACGACCCTGTATGCGCCAAAACCAATTCCGGGTACAATCCACCGTTGTACTTGGCGATAATAAATTCTGATTCTGATTCTGATTCTGATTATAACACCCTTTTTTCTCGTCACAGTTCGTTTTATGGGTAGACTGTATGTGGAGTACCCAGAATTAGAGTCGGTTGTTTTACGTGGTTTGTTGGGAGTCCATTTTTAGCTTAATTTACCAATGCCTAAATTTCTCAATAGATGCTGAAATTCCTGTATAAAAACATTGGGCAAGGAGGCGGCACGAGTCCTCGGAATCTGAGGAATCCCCGGATCAGACACCTCCTCTGGATCTGGCCGACCCACCTATTTTGTTTGTTTCTAAAGAAAAAAAATTGTGTTAACCACAAATTGTATAACCCCTTTTTTACCTCTTGAGGACTGCAGGGCTAAACCCTCCTAGTGACCAGGCAATTTTTAGTATAAAAGGTCACTGCAGCTTTAAGGCCAAGCTGCAGGGCCGCACAACACAGCACACAAGTGATTTCCCCCCCCCTTTTCTCCCCACCAACAGAGCTCTCTGTTGGTGGGGTCTGATCGCTACCCCCATGTTTATTTTATTTTTTTATAAATATTTGTGTTGCAGCTTTTAAAAAAAACAAAACCTCTTCGTTTAAATCCCTTCCCTCCCTCCCTCCCCACAGCCGGCCAATTACGGCAATCGGCTGTCATAGGCTTCTGCCTTTGAGAGCCGATCGCTCTCTTGTCCCCCAGGGGGACAGCCGTGTCACACGGCTGTCCCCAGTGCAGCGCTGCTGCTGATCGCAGCGCTGCACAGAGCAAATAGACGGCGATCACGCCGTCTAACATTCTCCCGAGTGGCAATAGCCGCTCGGAGACTGAAGGCGGGGCGGAGCTCCGCCCCCCAAGCAGGAGATGCGTGCGCAGCCTGTGCGCGATCTCCTGCAAAACAGAGCCCCAGGACTTTACGCCAATTGGCGTTAGGCGGTCCTGGGGCTGCCGCCACGGCCACGCCCATTGGCGTGACGCGGTCGGCAAGAGGTTAAAAATAAACATATCACATATTTAGATAAGAGGTAGCAGTAGGGTATTATACCGTGTTAGCCATCAGTAAAAGCAAGAAGTTTTAAATCAGGATGATACCATTTATTGGCTAACTACAAATGAATAAGAATAAACAAGCTTTCGGCCTTGCAGCCTTCGTCAGGTTTATATCCTGTTAGTTTGCAAGCTGGTGGTACAGACAGCTTATATACATGCAACATCAAAAGGAAAAACAGATATTTTTTTCAAGCATAAATACATCATTAAGATGCCTTAATACAAACAGACCATCTAAATGGGGTAAGATAAGGATCCTTGTTTACTTTATTGCTCACAGACCTGGTATTAGGATTGACCCAGAGGTATCGTAAATTCTTAGTTCACAAGTTCAGCTAGGGTGGCTGAGACAGTTCATATATCATCAATCTCATACCAATATAGAAAGTTGTTGTCCTTATTCAGACCCTTCTGCACAGCTTTGAAACTATTTATAAATTTTGTTTCTGCTATTAATCGGTCATTTGACGTTTTGAAGCCGCCCTTCAGGGCAGTGACACGAAGATCATCCATGCTGTGTCCGTTGGACCGAAAGTGTGTAGCAACTGGGAGTCCAGATTTGGTATCATTAATAGTGTGCCTGTGTCCATTCATACGTTTGCGCAGAGTTTGTCCAGTTTCTCCCACGTACATAACATTGGGGCATTTAGCACACATGATCAGATATACCAGATTGGTGGACCCACAAGAAAATTTACGTTGTATTCTGTACTCCTGTTGTGAACCTGGTATCGTTACCCTGTCAGTGGAGTAAATGTGTCTGCAGGTCCCACATATTTTTTGTCGGCAGGGTGATGTTCCGTTTTGTTGAGGCCTATTCAAAGAGCTCCTGACAATCATCTGTTTTAGATTGTGTGGTTGCCGATATGACAAGAGCGGAGGTTTAGGGAATATATGCTAAAATTTCTAAAGTACTTGGGAGGCAGTGGTGGACTTCCCTCTCCAGGGCAGACGAGACAAAGGAGCCATCAGACTATTGTTCGTAGTTTTTTTGGGGAAGGCCTTGCACAAAAAATACGAACAATAGTCTGATGGCTCCTTTGTCTCTGATCTAGCAGTTTGATTCTCCTTCTTGTTATTGCCTGAGGAAGCAGAAATATACCAGCGAAACGCATTGCTTTTTATTCTGGAGTATGTGAATAAATTTAATCTGTTTGAAAACTGACAGTTTTATGTCTGCTTCGGGGAGGTAAGTCCACCACTGTCTCCCAAGTACTTTTTAGAACTTTTAGCATATTTTATCCTATTGGCGCATCTGTTTACCTTCTGCAATACTTTGTCCACCCCGGGTGGAGGGGTGATATACCCTTACTTTCCTGATCTACAGAGAGAGACATCTTAATCCTGAGTGGGGACAGGTCTTAATCTCCCAACCTGCCTTTACAGTGGTTGCCTAATCGGTAACCCTGGTTTGTTAATCTTATTGTTTACTTACCTTCATTTTCCCAATTCCAATACATACTACACTATATCGGGCTCTCTGTGTTCTCTTCCTTTTTGGGGGAAATTGTTCGGTCACTTTGTGAGGCCATAGGCCAGTTAAGCCAACAATAAAAGAAAAAGTTTATTCTTTTAAATTGCAAGGTCTTTTTGTTTTAGAATGTGTACAAATAACATTGTGACCCCCCCCCCCCCCATTTTTTTCTGCTGCCAGAGCTTGGGGGGGTCAAAAACACCAAACAGTATTGGCCAATGTGACCACCTCCATGGAGTATAAAATACAAAAATGGTTATATAATTATCTGCATACATTACATGTACAATATGTAAATTGGATGTGTGTATGCAAATATCATTTATGTATTTGATCATTAGTTATATGTTGAACATAGACAAATTGCAAGGTGTGTTAGGGCTGGGACCCTGTAGCATTGCTTTGTTATTGGAAAAAAAACCTCTTGCTAATGTAAGACTGTGTTTTTGTTTGTTTTTTTAATCTAAAAATACATCCCTCAAGTGGGATCACACAAAGAGCATTACATTAGCAAGAGTTTTTTAAGTCACAAAAGGTTAATAAAGGCTTATCAAAGCGCTGCTAGTGGGTTCCAGACCGTTGGCCGTGGGAGGTTGTGGTTTGAAAAGCTCTTGCTAATGTAATGCTATGGGTGTGATCCCACTTGTAGGATCTGAGATTTTAAAAATCTCCCAGAGCATTGTATTAGCCAAGGTTTTTCAACTCACTAACACTTAAAAAAAAGCTGCTAGTGGGTTCTAGGCCTTACAGTAATTTATCTATAGCATAATAATAGCAATTATTGTCCAAATTCACAGAAGAGTGCCCTTTTGGAAAATGGTCTTCTGAATGGTTTGTAAAAATGATTATCCAAAAGAT
This sequence comes from Hyperolius riggenbachi, assembly GCF_040937935.1. NCBI lineage: Eukaryota > Metazoa > Chordata > Amphibia > Anura > Hyperoliidae > Hyperolius > Hyperolius riggenbachi. The sequence goes on along the minus strand of NC_090653.1, from coordinate 28,575,765 downwards.
TACTCTTTAACCTGCTGGGCGGTATGGACGAGCTCAGCTCGTCCATCACCGCCGGAGGCTGCCGCTCAGGCCCTGCTGGGCCGATTTTCATGAAATAAAAAGGAGCACACGCAGCCGGCACTTTGCCAGCCGCGTGTGCTACCTGATCGCCAAGAGGGTCCCCCCAGCCGCCCGAGCCCAGCGTAGCCGGAACAAACAGTTCCGGCCAGCGCTAAGGGCTGGATCGGAGGCAGCTGACTTCAGGACGTCGGCTGACGTCCATGACGTCACTCCGCTCGTCGCCATGGCGACGAGGTAAGCAAAACAAGGAAGGCCGCTCATTACGGTTTTCCTTGTTAATTCTGATCACCAGAGGCGATCAGAATGATGCGTCCGGAGCGCCCTCTAGTGGGCTTTCATGCAGCCAACATTTAGTTGGCTGCATGGAATAGTTTTTTTTTAATTAAAAAAAAAACCCTCCCGCTGCCGCCCTGGCGATCTTAATAGAACACCAGGGTGGTTAAAGTTAGCCAATTATTTGCATCAAGCACATTTGTTACTGTTTTTAAGAATGGCTAACAACACAATAATTTTAAAGTTTTTAATTAAATAATAAAACACAAATACACAACTCAAATAAGACTTACTTCACTCAGGGCAGCATGCATTTTTTTACTTAAAAAAAAAAAAAATTAGTGAAGTGGTCAACAAGCCAGGCAGGAAGGCTATTTAAAAAAAAAAAAGGTTTGAAGGGCGCTGCTCTAATCAATCGAATGCATAAACCAATCCCACTCTATCCTGCCGCCCTTCTCTCAGGAGTAGGTATATCCCCTTAAAGCAGATCCGAGATGAAGAACTAACTATAACAAGTAACTTGTCTATATATATTATCTAAAGTTTAGATAGTTTACACAGCAAATCTAGCGGGAAACAGCGTCAATAGAATATGATTATTTCTTTCTGTGATATGACAGCAGCCATGTTGTTTGTAAACATTACACACAGGCAAGCCTATCTGCATCGTCTGTGAAAAAAAAAACCTAACCCCCCCTTCCTCCTCCCTCCTCCCCTCTGCCTCTGAAATCTCTGGCTAGTAATACCCTACCCCTCCTCCTCCCCAGACTGAGCTCCCATGAGCCCTTGCTACTGCCAAGGCTCTCTGAAAAACTGTGGGCGAGGCTTGTTTAGTTTATAGGGAATTAGAGTATTAAAACAAAAAGTATTTGGCTTGAGGAATGCCCTATAAACAGTAGGAAAGGAACACAATTATGCAATGAGTAAAAGTTCATCTCGGATCCACTTTAATCCCCTCCACATAAAAAGAACATCCAATATACAAAAAAGAGTGGCACTGGATTAGTTCACACTTTTAAACTTGTTTATCAAAACTGTATCAAAACCATTAAAAAAAACAAATATATCCACCTTAAAAGATGACGACATTTAGTGTGTAATTGTACTCCACATCACATTGTTTGTAGATGTATAATAATTAAGTGAACTTTTAATAGCAAGAATTCCACAACACTACACTTACTAATTATTATTTAGTATTTATATAGCACCGACATCTTACGCAGCGCTGTACAGTATATATATTGTATTGTCACTAACTGTCCCTCAAAGGAGCTCACAATCTAATCCCTACTATTATCATATGTGTATGTATGTATTATAAGTACTGTAGTCTAGGGCCAATTTAGGGGTGAGCCAATTAACTTATCTGTATGTTTTTGGGTTGTGGGAGGAAACCGGAGTACCTGAAGGAAACCCACACAGACACGGGGAGAACATACAGACTCCTTGCAGATTGTGCCCTGGCTGGGATTCGAACCGGGGACCCAGCGCTGCAAGGCGAGAGCACTAACCACTACGCCACCGTGCTACTAATGCACACTAGTTCTAATATACAAACTGTTCCTACCACACTGATATGCACCATACATACAGGGACCACCTTGATTCCCTGCACTCCAACCTCTGATTATAAGTTAATGCTTTTTCTTAGTCGTTTTTGCTTAGGCGTATATGCAGACAATAAAGGCGCTACTAGTCTTCAATGGAAAATTCCAGTACTCTTGGGGCCCTTTTCCACTAGCAATCGCAATCACAAATCACAAACGCCAGCGATTGCGATTTTTCATTAATTCTCTTATACGATTGCGATTTTCATTTGAATTGTATTATCATTGTAAAAATCGCTCCAGAAAGCGATTGCGATATGCGATTTTCAAATCGAATCACTGTAGTGGAAAATACTTCTCGTGATTTCTATGAAAAAAATCACTAGCGATTTTGCGATTCAGCAATCGCAATCGCTCTAGTGGAAAAGGGCCCTTATGGCACCTTATCACTACCCAGCTTCTGTTATCTGAAGCGCCAAAATTCTTTAGCCACTTGCAATTCCCGGCGTATCGCTTAATATTTACAGCACGTAAGCACTTAGTACATTTACAGTTCCTGGCGTATTAGACAAATACCGTTTTCTAGGGTTCCGGCCAGCAGCCCTCACTCCCCCAGCTGAGACCTACTTGTGGTATTGAGCGAATCTGCTCATAACTGCCGCTTCCCGCAGACCCCCATGCTGCGGATCAGCCACCCTTCGTGTAGAGCGCAGCTTCCGGATCAGCTGCTCAGTCAGCAGTGATGTCACTTCCCACAGGCGTCCCTGTGGTTCTTCCTGTGTTCCACGCACCGCTATCCACTACTCCTGCTTGTGTAGATGCGGTTTGACTGCAGTTGATAAATTTGTTGGTGGGAAACAACTTCTACCACAGGGGCGCCCCGCAGATCAACATGTTTCAATGGCTGAACACGACCATCTTCCTCAGGATCAGGTTTGCTTGACCATTTCCACTTCTGGCTATAAGTACTTCCTAGGGCTGCAAGGTCCACCTCTCAGTTCACTCTTAAAGAGGAACTCCAGTGAAAATAATGTAATAAAAAAGTGCTTCATTTTTACAATAATTATGTATAAATGATTTAGTCTGTGTTTGCCCATTGTAAAATATTTTAAATCCCTGATTTATATTCTGACATTTATTACATGGTGACATTTTTACTGTTGGCAGGTGATGTAGCTGCTGCTTGCTGTTTTGGCAGTTGGAAACAGCTGTAAACAGCTATTTCCCACAATGCAACAGGGTTCACAGACAGGAAACTGCCAAGAGTACATACTCAGAATTTCTTTGTGGGAGGGGTTTCACCACAATATCAGCCATACAGCGCCCCCTGATGGTCTGTTTGTGAAAAGGAATAGATTTCTCATGTAAAAGGGGGTATCAGCTACTGATTGGGATAAAGTTCAATTCTTGGTCTGAGGGGAAAAGTCCTCAATTACAGGCACTTTGGGACTTTGTGTACAATAGAAGCAGTTATCACCCCCATAGGTAGTTAATTCATTTCTTCACCTGTCTAAATGGCGGGCTGGATAGTGTAATGGTCAAGAGCTCTGAGCCCTTTAAGAGTGAACTTAAAGGTGGACCTTGCAACAACGACTAAGAAAAAGCATTGCTAATCAGAGGTTGGAGTGCAGGGAATCAGGTGGTCCCTGTATGTATGGTCCATATGAGTGTGGTAGGAACAGTTTGGGTATTAGAACTAGTGTGCAATAGTAAGTGTAGTGTTGTGGAATTTTATGCTAAAGTTCACTTAATTATTATATATCTGCAAACAATGTGATGTGGGGTACAATTACACTAAATGTCATCATCTTTTAAGGTGGATATATGTGTTTTTTGTGGTTTTAATACAGTTTTAATAAAAAAGTTTGATAGTGTGAACTAATCCAGCGCCACTCTATTTTGTATATAGGAAGGCTATTTTGCCTTTCTGCAGCATCTTCCATTCTAGACATATTTGCATTGTTAACACCTAATTCCTGACATATAAGACCCAGATCCTCATGTATCTGGCGCAACTGTCGACTCAGGTGCTGCCAGTGGATCGCCTGGTGGTAAAGCGTCTGGTGCTTTCTTGGGAACCATCTGCCAAATGCAGATTGAAATCCTTGTCAACTTCTTCCTGAGCTTCACCAGCAGCAAGATCCTCCTCCTCTGCAGCCAGTGGCTCCTCCACAACAGCATCAGCAGACTCCTCCACAGTAGGCTCCTCCTCCTCTTCCACAGCCAGCGGCTCCGCAGCAGCAGCAGACTTTTCCTCCATAGCAGGCTCCTCCTCCACAGTAGGCTCCCCCTACGCCTCCACAGCAGTTAGCGGCTCCACCACAACAGCAGCCGCAGGCTCCTCCTCCTCCGCAGGCTCCTTAGCAGTACTCTCACCTAAATGAGAGTTCAAGGACAACAGTTAACTAAGTCATGTGATAAAGACATATTATACACTAATTGATAAAAAATATATGTCCCCAAACAATATTTACCATGGTCTGTAAGTGTGGTTCTTGGGGCATCGCCAACCTATGCCCCTCGAAGGCCCTACATGGCCTGTGTTTCTAGATATGGCCAAAGCAGCTCCTCATATTAGTTCATCTCTACGGATTGTGGAGGTCCTCTGCCTGTAGCCCTGCTGAAATGTATATTTGTCAATTTTATTGCATGACATGTCAGATATTTTTCATTACATCAGTAAAGCTATTAAATATTATATATGAGAACAAGATTTTCATCCTGAGAGCGTAGTTTATACTGTATAATGCAATATTTCCCATGCACACACAAAACACAAGCCGGCTCAGTACATAATGCATATTACATAGTATGCATGACTGGCACAACTATGGGGGCAACCTAGCCAATTGCACCAGGGCCCCCAAGCTCTGGCAGCATTCCAGAAAATGTATTTGTCATTAATTTATATAGCATAGCAGCTTGTATGTCCCAGTACGCTTGTCCATTAGTACCTGCTCCCCATCTCTATCCCCTCTGGCCAGTAGTGTAGCTAAGGAGCTTTAGGCCCCAGTGCAACTTTAACATTGTCCCCCCCCTTTCACCCGCCCCCCTCCCAGCATTCTATGCATCACCATTGCTGTGGAGCACCTACACCTGCCAAGGACATAGACAGTGTATTAATGATTACCTCTATTCTAAGCATAGATAAAAGTGATAATAGTCAGCACAGGAATGCAAGAAAGAAAACAGAGCACACTTAGAGAGCAGTATATATCAGATCAAGTATGGCTGGAAGAATCTCACCTTGTGTAGTAGCTGGCAAGCCCATATAGGTTTGTCCAGCAGCAGGGCTTTTGTCCCTGTAGTCGGGGACTGGGCTTGGCAATTTAGCTGATCCTCCTCTGTTGTAGATAAAACAAGGATCTGCTGGTACTCCTTTGTGATTATCTGCTGGTCTGTGTGCTTGTTCTGCTATAGGCAGCGGCACTACAGACTGTGGCAGTGAGAGCTAAAAGGCAGCACTGTTTGAATGGAGAGCTATCAAGAAACTCCTCTGTGGCTCTGCAAGGCTATAGAAACATTTCACAGGCAATTAGGAGTGTGAATGAATAAGCTGTGCAGCATGCATGCGAGAAAGATAGCAATTATTACCAATTATCCGCACAGGACCAATAAATAGCTAATTCTGCCATTAAGAGAGGGTCCCTCTGGTCCAGGGGCCCAGGTGCAGTATAAACTTCTGCATCCACTATTGCCACTGCCTCCGGCCACATCTTCTCATTGACCTGCTGCATGTCATTGCATAATAAATGCACTCGGTGAGTGAGAACAATATCGGGTTTGGGAGAGGCACACCTTAGCATAAGCAGTTGGGTGCATAGCCAGTATGTAAAAGCCACATCAGTCCAACATAGAAGATTCAAGTTTGGCTAGCACACCAATGTCAATATTCCAGGATATTTATTCCTTACTAGCTGATTGCCCGGCGTTGCCCGGGTATGTATTTGGCTGGTGTCAGCTCCACCCACTTTTTCTAACCCTAACACAATTACTCAATGACCAAGTTTGTGGTCTTTGGCATCAATAATTTGCATTGAAATGAAAAAATCTGATGGGCTGTTTGTGGCTCCACCCCCTTTTCTGAATTTGAACCCCAGTCACCCAATGACCAACTGTACCAGGTTTGAGGCCTGTGCCATTAACAGTTCAAGAATGGTACCAATTAAATATTCCCCTTGAAAAGCAACAGGTGAAGCTTTCTTCACTTTTGTAGGCTCCATCCACTTTTCTGAATATTAATCCCATGCCCTGAGTGACCAACTGTGCAAAGTTTGAGAACCCTGCCATTAACAGTGTAAGAATGGCTGCAGTTTACATTTTCCCAGTGAAATTTGTATTTGTCTCCACCCACTGATGACCCGACATTGCCCGGGTATGTATTTGACTGGTGTTGGTTCCGCCCACTTTTTCTAACCCTAACACTCAAGCACTCAATGACCAAGTTTGTGAGCTTTGTGGTTTTTAGCATCAATAATTTGTATATTCCCATAGAAATTAAACAAATCAGATTGGCTGTTTGTGGCTGCGCCCCTCTCCAGCATTTGAACCCTGTCACTCAATGACCAACTGTAGCAGGTTTGAGGCATCTGCTATTACCAGTGTAAAAATGGCAGCAATTTAAATATTCCCCTTGAAAATCAACAGGTGAATATTGATTGGCTAGTATAAGCTCCACCCACTTTCCTGAATTTTAATCTCAGTTACCCAGTGACCATCTGGGCAAAGTTTGGGAACCCTGCCATAAACAGACAGTGTAAGAAGGGCTGCAGTTTATATTTTCCCAGTGAAAATTGTTTTTGGCTCTGCCCACTTTTTGTAACCTGGACACAAAGTCACTCAATGACCAAGTTTGTGAGCTTTGGGGTCCTTGGCATCAATAATATGTATTTTCCCGAAGAAATGAAACTGTTTGTGGCTCTGTCCCCTTTTCTGAATTTGAACCCCAATGACTAACTGTACCAGGTTTGAGGCGTGTGCCATTAACAGTGCAAGAATGGCAGCAATTTTAATATTCCCCTTGAAAATCAACAGGTGATTTTGATTGTCCTTTTTTGGCTCCACCCACTTTTCTGAATATTAATCCCAGTCACCCAGTATCCAGCTGTGCAAAGTTTGAGAACACTGCCATTAACAGTAAAGAAGGGCTGCAGTTTATAATTTCCCAGAAAAATCTGTTTTTGACTCCACCCACTTTTTGTAACCTTGACACACAGTCACTACTCAATGACCAAGAATGTGAGCTTTTGGGTTCCTGGCATCAAAATTGTGTGAATGGAGGCAGTTTATCCAGAAAAGCAAATCTGATGGGCTGTTTGTGGCTCCACCCCTTTAGTGAATTTGAACCCCAGTCACTTGATGACTGACTGTAGCAGGTTTGAGGCCTCTGCCATTAACAGTTTAAGAAGGACAGCAGTTTCAATATTCCCCTTGAAAATCAATAGGTGAATTTTGATTGGCTCTTTTAGGCTCCACCTACTTTTCCGAATATTAATCCTAGTCACCCAGTGACCAACTGTGTGAAGTTTGAGAACCCTGCCATTAACAGTGTAAGAATAGCTGCAATTTACTTTTTCCCATGTAAAAAGTTAGTTGTTTTTGGCTCCGCCCACTATTTCTAACCTTGACATACAGTCACTCAATGACCAAGTTTATGAGCTGTGGGGTCTTTGGCATCAATAAGTTGAAATTTCCCATTGAAATTAAACAAATCTGTTTGGCTGTTTTTGGCCCGCTCCCTTTTCAGAATTTAAACCCCAGTCTCCCAGTGACTGACTGTACCAGATTTGAGGCCTCTGCCATTAAGAGTGTATGAATGGCAGCAATGTAAATATCCCCCTTGAAAATGAAAAGGTGAATTTTGATTGGCTGCTGTAGGCTCCACCCACTTTCCTAAATATTAGTCCCAGTCACCCAGTGGCCAACTGTGTCAAGTTTGAGAACCCTGCCAATAACAGAATGGCTGAAATCAATCTAAAAAAATCAGTTTGTGGCTTCACCCTCTTTAGTGAATTTGGACCCCAGTCACCCCAAAACTGACTGTATCAGGTTTGAGGCCTCTGCCATTAACAGTGTAAGAATGGTAGCAATGTAAATATTACCCTTGAAAATCAATAAGTGAATTTTGATTGGCTGTTTTAGGCTCCACCCACATTTCTGAATATTAATCCCAGTCACCCAGTGGCCAATTGTGTCAAGTTTGGGAACCCTGCCATGTAAAAAAATTAAGTTGTTGACGCCGCCCACTTTTTCTAACCTTGACATACAGTCACTCAATTATCAACTATATCAGCTTTGGGGTCCTTGGTATCAATACTTTGTATATTCTCATTGAAAAATAAACAAATCTTATTGGCTGTTTGTGGCTCCGCCCCCTTTCTGAATTTGAACCCTAATCACCCAGTGACCAACTGTACCAGGTTTGAGGCATCTGCTATTACCAGTATAAGAATGGTAGCAGCTTAAATATTCCCTTTAAAAATTGAAAGGTGAATTTTTATTGGCTGTTGTAGGCTCCACCTACCTTCCACAATCTTAATCTCATTCACCCAGTGACCAACTGTGCAAAGTTTGAGAACCCTGCAATTAACGGTGTAAGAATGGCTACAGTTTATATTTTCCCAGTAAGATTTGTTTTTGCTCCACCCACTTTTTCTAAACTGAACAGGGGGGAATAGATGCAAGCAATGCACTGGCGAGGTGATCAGGGCTGGGGTCTGAGGGCGTGAGCGGGTGATTGGGTGCCCAAGGGGCAGATTAGGGTCTGATCTGATGGGTAGCAGTGACAGGGGGTGATTGATGGGTGATCAGTGGGTGATTAGATGGCAGAACAGATGTAAACAAAACACTTTGGAGGTGATCTGAGGGTGGGTCTGCGGGCGATCTGATGGTGTGGGTGGGTGATCAGATGCCCGTAAGTGGCAGGTTAGGGTCTGATCTGATGGGTGGCAGTGACAGGTGGTGATGGGGTGATTGACGGGTGATTTATGGGTGATTGACAGGTGATTACAGGGGAGAATAGATGTATACAGTACACAGGGGGGGAGGTCTGGAGGGGTCTGAGGTCGTTCTGAGGGTGTGGGCGGGTGATTGGGTGCCCTAGGGGCAGATAGGGGTCTGATCTGATGGGTAGCAGTCTGATCAGGGCTGGGGTCTGAGGGCGGGGGCGGGTGATTGGGTGCCCAAGTGTGTATACAGTACACAGGGGGGAGGTCTGGAGGGGTCTGAGGTCGTTCTGAGGGTGTGGGCGGGTGATTGGGTGCCCTAGGGGCAGATAGGGGTCTGATCTGATGGGTAGCAGTCTGATCAGGGCTGGGGTCTGAGGGCGTGGGCGGGTGATTGGGTGCCCAAGGGGCAGATTAGGGTCTGATCTGATGGGTAGCAGTGACAGGTGGTGACAGGGGGTGATTGATGGGTGATCAGTGGGTGATTAGATGGCAGAACAAATGTAAACAATGCACTTTGGAGGTGATCTGAGCGTCGGTCTGCTCGCAATCTGATGGTGTGGGTGGGTGATCAGATGCCCGTAAGAGGCAGGTTAGGGTCTGATCTGATGGGAGGCAGTGACGGGGTGATTGACAGGTGATTACAGGGGAGAATAGATGTATACAGTACACAGAAGGTGGGGTCTGGGGGGGTCTGAGGTCGTTCTTCTAACAGACAGATAGTGACAGGGAGTGATTGATGGGTGATTAGGGGGGTGACTGAGTGTAAACAGGGGTCTGAGGGGTGGGCAGGGGGGGTCTGAGGGGTGCTGTGGGCGATCAGAGGGAAGGGGGGGCAGATCAGTGTGCTTTGGTGCTTACCTGCATGGCTGCAGCCTGCCCTGGTGGTCCTTCGATCACTGGGACCACCAGGGCAGGAGGCAGCCTGTATAATACGCTTTGTATACATTACAAAGTGTATTATACATTTGTTTTGCGGCGATCCGGTAGCTAGTAACCCGCCGGCACTTCCGAACGGCCGGCGGGTTACTGCGCAAGGGAGGCGGAGTCTGTCGCCGGCGGCTGATCGCGTCACGAATGACGCGATTGCCGCATAACCACACCCGCCGCCGATGGGCGTATTGTGGCTATTTGGGCCCAGCCCTTTCCTGCCGCCAATAAGCTGTGGGCGTCAGCAGTTGGTTAAGGAGCTCAAACACTGACCTTAACCACTTTTTGTAAGCTTCCTATTTTCTTTTCTTTTTTAATAAGACAATTTATTATTAATCCCCTCGAAAATTTACAAGAAAGGGTTTTTTTTTTCTTTGGTTTTTTTTTTAACATCTTTTGGCTGCTACTTACACTTTTGTCTTGACAGTTTTGGTAAACTGGAAAAAATAGTTTGGGGCCTCTGACCACCTATTGGGACCAGCCAGGAGTGGCGGAGAGAGCTCATAAACCTAGAAATGGGTGAGAATGCTTATACAAGCCTGCTAAATGGTTATCTGTAAGTATATCAAATGCTACAATTAGAGTCTATGGGAATAAAGATTGCAGAAGACATTTTGGCCCAAAAGCTTAAACTTTATTGTTTAAGTTAGCCAGTAAATGGTATCATCATGATTCAAAATATCCTACATACTGCAGTTTGTGGTGCCCAGTATCTGCCTGCATACACTTAAAAAAGCTGCGAGCTAAAAATGGCTTTTCTACTATTTACTTTTACTATTAGTGGAATATTGTTAAATTTTCCTAATATTCTACTATGACTTAACTCTAAAATAACTCTCACGTGAGCACTCTTCTACCTATGCCTAACCCTCCCCTACCTACGCCTAACCTTAACCCCCCTACCTATGCTTAACCCTAACCCCCCACCTGCACCTAAAGTTAATCCCCTTTACCTTTGCTTAAAGTGAATGGGAACTGCATTTAAAAAAGAAATAAAGCAAACATCTACATAAGGAGATGGAAGGCTCTGGGTCATATAGAGCCTTCTGTCTCCTCTCTCGGTGCTCTCTATCCTGTACTGGCTCCCCCCGTTTCAATCCCCCGCCGAAAGGGTATTTGGAAGTCTTCGGGAGCCGTGTCCTCCTGAAGACGTGCGGCTCCATACTGCACAGGCGTGAGCGTGCAAGAGAGCGTGCTTGCGCAGGCGCAGTACAGGACCGCCCTTCTTCAGGAGCACTCAGGCTCCCTGAAGACTTCTGAAGCCTCCTTCGGCCGGGTAAAGCAGTATTTGACTCATTTAGTCAATTACTGCTACCGGGCGAGCCAGCACTGGAACGAGGGGACCAGGAGAGGAGCGGGAAGGCTCTATAGGACCCAGAGCCTTCCCTCTCCTTGGGTAAGTATCTGTCTCATTTTTTTCAATGCGGTTCCCATTCACTTTAACCCTAACACTCATTGAATGTTGGTAAAGTACTGATATTCCACTACTGCCTGATTCTTATACTAAAATTTTGTTAATTTTACTAACACTTAATCTAACCCTATTCACACATGAGCTCTACGGATCCCTATCCCTAACCTACTCCCCTGCCGCAGAATTCACCGATACTATGGGAAAAAGTTTAAATGCTGTGGCCAAATTACAACAGTCACACCACTAAAATATTATATTGGTTAAACTACAGTACATTGAAGAAATAGCTGAACCCTGTTTAACTCACACTATTTTTAAATGATTCATTTCTGCCCTGCTTTATCTTGTTTGTGGTTCCTGGACAGTAAAGAACAAAAAGAAAATAATTCAATTTGGTCATGTTACAGCCAACAAAAACAGAACAATAGCCAATGGGTCATACAGACAAAGAGCATTGTACTTAAGGATAAAAAAAAGATTATATGGAGCTACACTATATGGATAGTATTCCACAGGGACCTCCCAAAATCCCTATACAGTAATATTGCAGCTGTACAGTGATCCCTGTCAAAAGCATTGAAATTTAGGCTGGAGTTTACAGTTGGTCAGTACACCGAACTGGAAACTCAGGCATCAAATTCACTGCTTTTGCCAGGTATTTTTGTACAGCTGCAATACTGATAGGTAGATACATTATCAGTCATTGATAGAGGCGCTTGGTTTCTTGACCTAAACACAAGAGTTCGCTCCAGTTACTGCCTGATGAAGTAGGATTAAACCTGCGAAATGCGTTGTACTGTGGAGTAATTTAACACATTTATTGTTAACTATTAAACAGAATCTGTGTTTACTTTGAAGAGGTAAGTCCACCACTACCTCCTCTTTATATGGCTTTTAACAAATTTTATCCTGTATTGGCGCCTCTGTTAAAACTATCAGTATATTGCTAAGTCCATCCTTTCTTCCACTTCTTAACCTGAGTGAGGTCAGGTCTAATCTCCCCACCTGTCTACATGGTGGTTGCCTAATAAGTAACCCTAGTTTTTGAGTATATTTCATTTGTGTTCACATAACCCCTCCCCATTTTACATCTCAACATACTACGCTATATTGGTGTTCCCCTTTGTGTATCAGCCACTAACTGCTTAATTCTATTGTTACTTAAATCATTTTTCCTCAAAAACTACAAGGTATTTTTGAAAACTATTTTCAACTTGTTCCCATTATTCTCCCTAACATACCTAACAAATCTGGTGATGATAGCCTACGTTGCAATTAATTGCAAAAGTCATTGGGCCTGATTCACAAAGCGGTGCTAACAGTTAGCACGCTGGTGAAAAGCCCTTTATCATGCCTAAACTCAGTTTAGGCATGATAAGTTTAGGTGTGATAAGTTTAGGCATGATAAGTTTAGGTGTGATAAGTTTAGGCATGATAAGTTTAGGTGTGATAAGTTTAGGCATGATAAGTTTAAGCACCAACTGGGTTAGCACCGCAGTGCACAGCTGATGCACTTCGCATAGAGTTTAATTGCGCTGCTTTGCGTGCGGGACTTTGCGCGCGATCTAAACTTATCTAAACGTATCATGCCTAAACTTATCATGCCTAAACTTATCACGCCTAAACTGGCTTTTCACCAGTGTGGTGCAATGGTTATCACGCCTAAAGTCTCTAACTGGGTTAGCACCACTTTGTGAATCGAGCCCATTGGCTTCAATGCAAGTTTGTAGAACTTATTTAAAATTTAGTTCGTCAAAAATCTTGTGAGCATGCCAGTGACGCTTCCACTCATTCCTTATTATTAATAATATTATTTTGGATTCATAAAAGGGTTATGCCAGCATCCTCCATGGTGCATTTACAAGGCAATGGGTTACATATAACTACTGAACAGGTGAGCAATGCATCAACATGTAGGTGGAAAATATATAATTACTTTACACAGTAGTAATAACACACATGGGGAAGAACACTGCTCAGATGAGCTTAAAGTTTAAATGATATGAGCCAAATAAGAAAAACAAATGTTTGCTATCTTAAAACAGAAAGAATCTGCGATAATTGAGGTTGGAGTGAGCTTGAGATGTCTCCCAGAGCAACACTGCTGAATATATGCAAATTAACCATTGTTACCCTTAGAATCTAAACACACCTCCAGAACCGCTGGATTGCAATCATGTGTCAGTTTGTTAATTTGTACAGAGCCATAATAATCCAACATGCATACAGACTGTTTCGGACTGTTTGATCCTCCTCAGTGCATGGCATGGATTTATTTGGCTCTATGGAGTAGGGCTTGTAACATTGAGAGGTACAGACTAACCAGCAAGCTCATGGTGAACCAGAACTCATTGGAGTGTTTGAGGGGCTACAATGGTCCTAAAAGCCCCCTTACTAAAACGCTAAAAAAAACAAGTTTGCTTTCTTAAGAAAAATGCTAAGAAAAGCAAAAGTTTGCTTTCTTAACCTCCTTGCCGGTTATCCCGAGCTCAGCTCGGGGTAACCCGCAGCGGAGGATTCCTCAGGCCCTGGTTGGCCGATTTGCATACTTTTTTTTTTCTATACACGCAGCTAGCACTTTGCTAGCTGCATGTTACTTACAATCGCCACCGCTCCGCGACGATTCGCTGCTACCCGCCACATCAGAGGGTGCCCCCCTCCTCGAGACCCGTGCGCTGCCTGGCCAATCAGTGCCAGGCAGCGCTGAGGGGTGGATCGGGATTCCCTCTGACGACGGTGACGTCATCGTGCCCATCGCCATGGCGACAGGGGAAGCCCTCATGGAAATCCCATTCAGAACGGGATTTCCGGATGGGCATACGCGGCGGCAGCGATCGGCGCGTACGGGGGGACGCCGCAGGGAGGGGGGAAGCATGTAGCTAGCGCTAGGCTAGCTACATGCTAAAAAGAAATGCAAAGAAACACCCTCCCTGCCATGCGCAGCACATTTTTAGAACGGCAGGGAGGTTAAGAAAGCAAACTTTTGTTTTTCTTAGCATTTTAGTAAGGGGGCTTTTAGGACCATTGTAGCCCCTCACACACTCCAATGAGTTGTGGTTCACCATGAGCTTGCTGGATAGTCTGTACCTCTAAATAAAAAAAATTCAGATTTACTTACCTGGGGCTTCCTCCAGCCCCTAGAACCCTATATGTCCCTCACCGCAGCTCTGCTCTCTGCCAGTGTCCTGGGGTACCCTACATAGAATCTGCTGATCTGGCCATATCAGTGGCTTCTGTGCAAGCACCTGAACGCACCAGTGGCAGAACGCTCCTGACCGCAAGTAGCACGTCTTTGAGCATGTGCAGAAGGCCAGATCGGCGGCCTGTCAAAGAGTGGACCCCAGGACACTGGCAAAGAGTGGAGCTACGACGAGGGACACATAGGCTTCTAGGGGCTGAAGGAAGCCCCAGGTAAGTAAATCAGATTTTTTCTTTTATTTGGATAAGGAGTAAGTTGAAGCTTAGACTGTAAGCTCAAAAGGACAGGACTCTCACCCTTTTGTGTCTAAATCTGTATTTTGTACAAGTGTCTATATTTAGTGTACACCATTGTCTGTATTACAAACATCCTGCAGAGATCACCTAGCAGAGCGAAACATGTTGCTCTGTGAAAAATTTTAGCGTGTTAAGAAGGGAGAATTTTTACACTGACTCAATCATTGATAAATTAACGAAAATAGCACCGACACAGTATGAATCTACGTCCAGCAGGTGGTGCTGCCGCTCTGACTGGATGTAGATTCAACGTCCTCGAAAACCAAGCGTGCCGCCGTGATCGTGCACACCCGAGAGGGGAGATTAAGCTGTCATATGAGAGCTGACATCTTCTGTCAGTGATCAGGAGCCATTGCGATTGGCTCCTGATCACATGATCACTACGATCGCCGGCGGATCATAGTGATCACTGTTAGAGCTGTGGTGGTGGGAGGGGAAGAAGAGGATGATGGCTGAAAACTGAGAAATAATGATTTTTTTTCCATTTTTTTTCTTAATATTACTGTTAAAATGCATTTAGAAAAAAATAATTATTTGCAAAATGTACCACCCAAAGAAAGCCTAATTGGTGGTGGAAAAAGCAAGATCAATTCTTTGTAATAATTAGTGATAAAGATATTGACAAATGAATAGGAGGTGAAAATTGCTCAGATGCATATGGTGAAAAATACACATAGGCTGAAATGGTTAAGTGGTAGAATAATAGGTAGGGGGAGCTGTGTACAAGGTTGTAGTGTCATAGTCGGTGGCAAGTGTAGGGTCTTAGGTCAGACTATATGCTTTCCTAAAGAGATAAGTTTTCAGATTATGCCTATAGATAGTGTGAGTGAGTGATGATTGATCAGATTGAGGAAGAGAGTTCCACAGAAGTGGGGAAATTTGAGAGAAGACTTTCATGCAAGAATTTGAAAAGGTGTCTAGAGAGAAAAAGAGAATGTTGTTAGCAGAGTGGAGATTAAAGAGAATCTGTACTGTCCAATTTGTACAATAAAAAAACATACTAATCGAGTCACTGTGATCTCCTAGAACCCTCTTTGCCGTTTCCACCGCTCCCTGCCGCAATCCTGGCTTTTAATCGCCAGTTTTTAGGCAGTGTTTACAAACAAAAAACATGGCCGCATAACTTCTCCCTATCACAGCAGAGGCAGTGCATTCCTCTCTTGCTCAACAAAGCTTGACAAAGTAAATATTAGATATATTACAGAGACAGTGCAACTAGAAAAGGCTGCAGTAAGCCAGACCACATTAGAACAGGTATAGGAACTTATAGGATAGAAGAAATAAGGCTGAAAATGTTGTTACAGAGCAGAGTCTCTTTAAGTGCAGCAGACAAGTGCAGTTAAGTAGGGAGAAGCAAGACTGTAGAGTGCCTGGTAGATTAGAGTTAGTTTCTTGAGTTGTTGTCTTTGTAAGATAGGCAGCCTATAGAGGGTAGAGATGGCCCAAACCTCCGATTTTCGGTTTGCGAACTTCCACGAAAGGTTTGGTTCGCGCGAACTTTCGCGAACCGCAATAGACTTCAATGGGGAGGCGAACTTTGAAAACTAAAAACACTTATGCTGGCCACAAAAGTTATGGAAACAATGTTTCAAGGGGTCTAACACCTGGAGGGGGGCATGGCGGAGTGGGATGGACGCCAAAAGTCCCGGGGAAAAATCTGGATTTGACGCAAAGCAGCGTTTTAAGGGCAGAAATCACATTGAATGCTAAATGACAGGCCTAAAGTGCTTTAAAACATATTGCATGTGTATACATCAATCAGGTAGTGTAATTAAGGTACTGCTTCACACTGACACACCAAACTCACTGTGTAATGCACCACAAACATCTGTTTGCGTAGTGACGGCCATGCTGGACTGGTGCGCACCGTGGCGGATTTCAAGCCCATATAGTCGGGCTGAGGTAGCTGAATGACAGAACAACAGTGACTTAGTGTCCAGCTGATCGAATTTGGTCTGTCCACAATGAAGCAACAACCTTATTATCTTCTTGTATGTAGGTAGGCATAGGTAGGAGTCCCAGTATAGGTAGGTAGGCATAGGTACGTGCCTCAGTAGTTAGCTAGGCATAGGTAGGAGCCCCAGTATAGGTAGATAGGCATAGGTAGGTGCCCCAGTATAAGTAGGTAGGCATAGGTAGGTGTCCTAGTATAGGTAGATAGGCATAGGTAGGTGCCCCAGTAGTTAGCTAGGCATAGGTAGGAGTCCCAGTATAGGTAGGTAGGCATAGGTAGGTGCCCCAGTAGTTAGCTAGGCATAGGTAGGAGTTCCAGTATAGGTAGGTAGACATAGGTAGGTGTCCCAGTATAGGTAGATAGGCATAGGTAGGTGTCCCAGTATAGATAGATAGGCATAGGTAGGAGACCCAGTATAGGTAGATAGGCATAGGTAGGTGCCCCAGTAGTTAGCTAGGCATAGGTAGGAGTCCCAGTATAGGCAGGTAGGCATAGGTAGTTGTCCCAGTATAGGTAGATAGGCATAAGTAGGTGCCGCAGTAGTTAGCTAGGCATAGGTAGGAGACCCAGTATAGGTAGGTAGGCATAGGTAGATGTCCCAGTATAGGTAGATAGGCATAGGTAGGTGTCCCAGTATAGGTAGATAGGCAGAGGTAGGAGACCCAGTATAGGTAGGTAGGCATAGGTAGGAGACCCAGTATAGGTAGGTAGGCATAGGGAGGTGCCCTAGTATAGGTAGGTAGGCATATGTAGGTGCCCTAGTATAGGTAGGTAGGTAGGCATAGGTAGGTGTCCCCGGGTAGGTAAGTAGGTGCCCCACTAGTTAGGTAGGCATAGGTAGGTGTCCCAGTATAGATAGTTAGGTAGGGCCTGGCTGGCACAGTTATAGCAATTACCAAGGTCCAGCTGCAACAGGTAGGGCTGTATAATGCAGTGTCAGTGGGCAACACACAAAAAAAAAACATCAGGAGAACATTAGCTCTCAAAAGAGCTGTTGAGGGGTGCTATTTTAGCAATAACAATGAGCCAGGAGCACGCTAACAAGCCTACAAGAGCTTAACTAATCTTTCCCTATGAGAGTCTGCCAGCAGCTGTCCCTTCACTAATTACTGAAGGCACACGAGTGAGTGTAATGGCCAGTGCTCCCAGCCTTTTATAAGGGGGGACTCCAGGAGAGAGTGTAGCCTACTTGGCTACAATGGGCCTGCTGACTGTGATGTAGAGGGTCAAGGTTGACCCTAATGGCGCACTATGGGGGCAGACCGAACTTCCGGAAAAGTTCGCCTTACATGGCAAACGCGAACCACCGGAAGTTCGCCTGGAACCGTTCGGCCATCTCTAATAGAGGGTCAGACATGGCGGGTTAGGAGTAACAATACACTGCTAAATGAGTGTATGTCTACCACAATGCCCATATTTTGTGTCAGTGTACCATATAAATTCATCCCATTTTTTTTTTAGGTAAACACAAGGTCAACCCTATGATGAAAAAACTAGATGCAGCAAAGTCCCTGATATCTGTAATTCAGCCAACTGGAAGTCAACTAACTGATGGATAATGGGGACCTCTTTGGGGGACTTGCTGTGGGTGCTGGCAGGCTTATCAATACTTACCGAAGCTCCAGCGATGTCTGGTAGTCTCCCTCTATCTCCCTGTGGGCTCCTAGCGGCTTCCGGCGTCTGTGCAGGGAAGACGGAGTGTCACATGACCTGATGCAGGTCAGCTGACATTCCAGCTTCCGTGCACTGGAGAAGCCACTAGGAGCCCGCGGGGAGATAGAGGGAGACTGACAGATATTGCTGGAGCCTTGGTAAGTATTTCAGTGGATTTTGGCCAGGTGCTCAAGCAACCAGCAAGCACATGGGGGACATGGGAGCTTTGCTGTACTTACTCCAGAGGCTTCCTGTGTCCTCCTGGAGATCACTGCAATTGGCCGGGATGCTCCTGAAGATTGCAACCGTGTTCTTTTTCATGCATAAGCATGGCTGTGCTGCACCCGCACGAGTACAACCACATCTGCGCAGTAGCAGAATTCATGTGCAGCCGTACTCGCGCACACCCATTATGGCCACACTCATGCATCAAGAGGGTCCATGCGCAACTGTGGGGTCCAGAAGGATGTGGCAAGCCTTTGTAGGACTTTGGTAAGTATTTAGCTGTTTTCATTTTTTTCATCTTGGGTACACTTTAATAAAACATTCCTGCCATGTAAATTGCACATTATAATTAATGACTAATGAGGTGATATTAATAGCAAATTTCAGTAATTGCGGACAGACAATGAACTTCATGAACTCCAATCCTTTGAGACCTCATTAGTTTTGTCAAAAGACTATAAAACACTTAAAACAAACATTTGCAGATACAGAAAGCCACGACTGCATTGTGGAAGGGTTTATGCTGCGTAATAATTCATACAAATCCAAATCCATCCAAACAACTGACTGCAGTTTATCAAAAATGTTTTTAAGAAGCATCAATGTAATTTAATCATGAAAGCTAAACTTGTATCATATTTTCCTTATTTGTTTGAGTTTGCTCACTAAAAATACCTTTTTAGTTGTGGGTTGGCTTGTATTTCCACATGGTAACATCTGATAACATCATTTCAATAGCTGCTTAAAAAGAGTAACCCCTACATATTGGGGCAGAACATACTGTTCCCCTTTACCCTTGCCTTTTCTTTGCACTCCTTAAAGTGAACCTCCAGACTAAAAATCTACTCAGCAGAACTGAAAAGGCTTGGTGTTTCTTTAACAGTTTCACAGCATCAGAACTTTGTTTTTCTTACCAAAGTATCATTTTTAGCTGCATTTTTAGCTAAGCTCGACCCATCAAAGAAAAAAAAGCAACTGGGAGGGGTGATTAGGACACAGGACAGTTGGAACTGTGTCTCATGCTCCCTGTCACCTCCTTTCAACCAAAAAGATGGCTGCCCTCATGAAATCAAACATTTGCCTGTTTTTTTTTTTAAACAGGGTGGGTAAGAGATTATATTACCAATCTATTTTAATTAACATAACTAATGTAACTTAATGACAATATGTTTGTTTAGGCTGGAGTTCCTCTTTAACTGAAAATTCAACCTTCATTCACAAAAAACCCTGAAATCAGCCCATACCTCCCTCTGGGCTTAAGGCATGTGAATTCATCTGAGACTTCTTCTTATTATTATCATTATTATTCAGTATTTATACAGTGCTGACATCTTCCGCTGTGCTGTACAGAGTACATAGTCATGTCACTAACTGTACCTCAGCTCTAATCCCTACCATAGTCATATGTTCATCGTAGTCTAGGACCAATTTGGGGGAAGCCAATTCATTTAGCTGTTTTTGGAATGTGGGAGGAAACCGGGGTGCCTGGAGGAAACCTGTGTCGTACAAATTCTGTGCAGATATTGCCCTAGCTGGGATTTCAACCAGGGATTCAGTGCTGCAAGGCAAGAATGCTATCCAGTATGTCACTGTGCTGCTAATATACATACTTAACAACTGTGAATATGAAAATGATTATACCATTGTACGGTTGAGAATTCAGAATCAGAATCAGATTTATTTCGCTAAGTGTGACGGATGCCGCACTCAGAATTATTTTTGGTACACATTGGCATTGGACATAGCATGGACATAGCAAAAAACCATAAAGTGAGAGAAACAGTCATAGTGCAGAAATACAAAAAACACAGACAGTATAGAAGCACACGTGCACAGTATAGGGGCCTATATAGCATTAAGCTGTAGAGGGCGGTGACCATGAGGCCATGCCCGGAAAGCGTGCTGAGTGGGGAGGCGCTAGTTAAGAGCGAGCACAGCTTGGGAGAAAAGGAAGTTTTAGTTGGAATAGTTCTGTAGCGGCGGCCTGTGCGCATGTGGTTGAAGAAGCGACAGTCGGGATGGCGGAGGTCTTTTTTTCTGTGAGGTGGGGCTTTGTACTTGTGTTTGTGGTGTGGGTTTATTGGGGGGGAGGGATGTCCTGTGGCTGTTTGGTAGTGGGGGGCTCTGTACTTATTTATTGGGGGGGCCAGTGTTGGTGGTATGGATTTATTTATTGATTTATTTATTTATTTATTTTTTGGGGGGGGGGTCTGTGCTTTTGTTAGTGGTGTGGGTTTATTGGGGAGGGGGACAGAAAGGTCTGTGCCTGTGTTGGTAATGTGCGTTTATGGGGGGGGGGCAGTGTTGGTGGTTTTTGGCAGAGGGGTCTGCGCCTCTGTTGATGGTGCAGGGTTTATTGGGGGAAGACAGAAGGGTCTGTGTCTGTGCTGGTGGTTTTGGGTTTGTTGGGGAGGGGGGGGGGGGTCTGTGGTGGTGTCGGTTTATTGGGGGGGGCGGGGGGAGGGGTCTTGGTGTGTTGGTGGTGTGGATTTATAGTGTAGTTAGACTTTCTAACTACAAGCGTTTGTACTTATGTGGGGCTTCCTCACCATCCTCCCAGGCTTGTCCGTTCCCATCTGGCCCGTTTAAAGCCGCGAATGGGCTTTAACCACTGCATATGAGAATCCCGGACGTGTGCAGTCATAGCCACGCATGCGCAATAGACCCAAACTATTGGGCTGGAGAGTGAAGGAACGGACAGGACCAGGAGGACACGAGGGAGCCCATGGCCTACGGAGGGCTGGAGGAAGCCCCAGGTAAGTATAAATGCTCATAGTTTGAAAGCCTCTGTTTAAAAAGGCAATATTTGGGGGGGGGGGGGGGGGGGTTGTGGAATGATTATTGTCCAGGCTGCAGTGTAGGCCAAGGGCTGCTTGGAAGAAGTGCCCTAGGGGAGAAGGGAGGGGGGGGGTTCCGCAGGCAATGAGTAACGGGGACAGGAGTTCTTGTCTAGGCTGCAAGTGGACTTAATACAGGGCTCCTTGCAAAGGACGTTTTCTTTTCTTGTCTTTACTTCTATCTGCATTACCTTGGGTGGGTTTATTTCAGAAAATGGGGTGTGGCTTGGGGTAAGGCCTGTGATGAGGGGTGGAGTCTAGGGCACCAGAACTTCTGTGCCTATAGGCTCCTGAGCTGTAAATCCGGCCCTGTATGTATGTATTGTGTAGTGTATCATAGTCTAGGGCCAATTTAGGGGGAAGCCAATTAATTTATCTGTATGTTTTGGGGGATGTGGGAGGAAAGTGGAGTGCTCGGAGGAAACCCACATAGACACAGGGAGAACATACAAACTTCTTGCAGATTGTGCCCTGGCTGGGATTCAAGAAAGCTAACCCCTACACCACTGTTCTGCCCTACTCTCCTCTAATGTAGCACAGATGTACCTGGGGAGAGATGATGGTTGACCGCAATGTGCTGTAGCGGCCGGATTTTCATACGATGTAGTCATATCGGAGATTAACCGCGTAGGGTTTTTAAGTAAGGTATTTGATATTCCAGTAATGACAACTCCGAAAGATTGAAAGAATGTGTTTTATATGCCTGATTTCAGGATTATAGTTGAATACCAATCTCCACAGCTTCTGCCCTGTTAATGTGTAGCTTCAATCACAAAAAAAGAACAATATTTCTTCACGTGATGGAAAGGTTAGGCTCTTTGTACTGCTGTCCTGAAATTTAGAACCTCAAACTGCTGTAGCAGTGTTCCCAGCCTGTTGTCTAACAATCACTGCCTTTGGGCCTTTAAGCTGCAGCCAGGGTTTAACTACCATACAGTATATAATCAAATTAATAAGTAGTGATGGATGCGAGCAGCTCGCCTGCATATGCGAACTACTTGCCGCGAATAGCTTTGGGCAGCCTGGCCCTGTATTACTTCCGGGTCACCGTTTCCCGCAGTAGTACACATGCCCTAGCCCGGCGGTGCGCGTCTTTGATTGTGCACCTGTGGCCGGGTACGCTTTGCGCATGAGCCCAGCCACAGGTGCACAATCAAGGTCGCGCACCACCAGGACGGCATGCGCACTACTGCGGGACATTGCGACCTGAAAGTAGAACAGGGCCAGGCTGCCCATAGATGTTTGCCGGCGAGCAGTTCGCCACCATCTCTAATTATAAGTCAACTTCGTGTATAAGTCAAACCACATATTTGACCCTCTTAAGCTGTTCAAAATCAAAAGATGGAGGAGTACTCTTCCAAAAGGAGGAACCAATGTGTGCCCAAGCCTCAGATCCCAGCACCCACAGGATCCACCATTAAGCTTTGCAAAAAAGGCTGGCACCACACAAAAATAGGAAATAAAAAGATTAGCTCTTTATCAGTTTGCCATTAAAATGACAGCATGGTCAAAAAAGTAGGCTATGGCCGCCATAGCCTACTTTTTTGACCATGCTGTCATTTTTACAGAAAAATTCTGGATTCTCTGACTGGTCCAGTGCTCCCGAGTTCTGTGGTTGGGTTAAAATGAGTTATGGTAAATTGTATTTCCCCAGAATTCCAATTTCGGATTTTCCGGAAATGTAGAGATTTCAATTTCACGGAATCTGAATGAGCATCCCTGCAATAAATTTAATAGTGTTATTTGCAAATCAAAGCTCATTGGTGTCTCATCCATGTTACCTACTTGGTCAAGTTCATAGTTTTGTTTCTTACACAGCATAATCACATACTTGAGAAAGGAGTCAACTTTTTCTTTTAAAGCATGAGGTAGCTTCTGGGCGATTTTTGTGCACTGACACAAGTCCATGCCTTTCCATAAAATGAGTGCACCAGCCAGGAGAAGTGATAAATGGATTTCTGCTGTCTGTTGAGGCTGATGGAGTTTCCTTTTTGGAGCTTTAGCATATGAATCCGAATTGCAGTCCTTGTTACTATAAGCCCTTTTTCCCGGGCTTCTGTAACCCATTCTGCAAGCTTTTCTTCCACTTTTGGAAAATAAACTTGTTGACCTTGTTTAGCTTTTTTGGGGGTTTTAGCCACTTAAGCCTATCTGGATGAACATTCTCGTCCAGATAGGCTGCGCGCACTCCCGCCGGCCGTGCATGCTCCCGTGCATGCGCGAGCCCACCGCCGGCCCAGCGGTTAGCCCAGCAATCAATAAATGGGATTATAGCTCTCATTCATTGATCGAAGTCCCCCGCAGAAAAACCGACAGCCTCTTATCAGAGGCTGCGTTTTTTCTGTGTTAAAAAAGTTTCCCGTCCTCATTCATGTTCCTGGAAGCGTGATTGTACGCTTCCAGGACTTTTTGACTGTGGCCATCTTGTGGCCAAATAGTAAAACTACACCCACATCCATTTTTTATTAAATAAATACATTATTTTACATTTAAAATTAGCTGTTTACCTCCCACACCAAAAATTACCCAAATAAAATTTTGTAATAAAAAAAATTACAATTAAAAAAACAAAACATAAATAGTTATCTAAGGGTCTGAACTTTTTTTAAAATATGCATGTCAAAGGAGTATATTAATATAATTTTTTAAATTATGGGCTTGTAAATAGTGATGGACGCAAATTGAAAAATGCACCTTTATTTCCAAATAAAATATCGGCTCCATACATTGTGATAGGGACATAATTTAAATGGTGTAATAAGCGGGACAAATGGGCAAATAAAATACATGGGTTTTAATTACAATAGCATTTATTAATTTCAAACTATAATGGCCAAACACGGAGAAATAATGAATATTTATTTCTTAATATTCCTGGTAAAATGGATTTAGAATAAAATAATTCTTAGCAAAAGGTACTGATTGGAATAGAGGAAGGGGATATTAACCGGTGAGGGAGGTCTACCTGTGGATGTAGGTAGGGTACACACAACTGACAAGAGTACAATGCATGAGGAGAAAAAAGGCAAGTGCTGAGACCAAGCAGCGCCTAAAATTTATATATGGCTCCAGAAAAATTTGCTCAGCATATTTAAAGGCACATACTGTGCTATTAGGTAGGTAGGTTTACAGTGGGTGTAGGTAAGGTATGCACCACCACAAGGAGTTTATGGTAGTTAGAGTGAAGCAGGGCTTCTCGGCATACCACATAGCCCCATGAGTTTGGTGCATCTATAGCGGGAATGCTATAGTCCACGGTAGGCCCATGGTTTATTTGGGGATCCTGTGATTGCTGGACCCCAAATTAGTTCTCCCTTTGAGTTGCTATGACTCGGAGAGGGAATAGTAATTACCGCCACCAAAGTGACCGGGCAGGAAAGTGCCATGTACGCAGTTAGAAGAGGGTATGCTTTGCAGAGGGAGTCTAAATTTTATATACAAGGCAGGGATGTAGGGTATCTTAAACGTTACAATGCTCACAACTCAATATGCTTCCTGTAAGAAGTCAGCCATTACTTCCTCTTGCTTCCCAAGATAAGAAGAAAAGACTAAGCACCGCCCTGCTTAAAGGAATCATCAGGGAAAAAATAAAAAATCAGCTTTCTTCAGCCCCTTGGAGCCAACTGTCCCACGCTGACCACTCCGCTCTCTGCCACCATCCTGGTCTCGGCGCACGGTGCAGAGGCCAACCTCGAGGTCATCCTTACTGCTCCTGCATCAAGCGCCGCTGTCAATCACGGCCACGTCGGTCGCGGCTTACTGCACAGGCGCAGAACTACTGCAAGGGGCTGGAGAAAGCCCCAGTTGGGTAATGCTGATTTTTTTATTTTTTCCTTGATGATTCCTTTAAGTATCATGAGGGGTTAGTGACTGCACGCGGGTGATGCACTAATGCTGTAGTGTGCACCCCGTGTAAGAGTAACTCGGGGTTCCGGACCCCAAATTACTTCTCCCTCTGAGTTGCTAGGATTCAGAGGGGGAATAGTAATTGATGCCACCAGAATTTCACCGACAGCAGGGTGAGCTGTCACTCGGCTCAGCCTGCCCCAAAGTGACTGGTGGCAAAGTGCCATGTACACAGTTAGATGAGGGTATGCATCGCAGAGGGAGTCCAAATCTATATATATATATAAAATCATGTGTGTGTGTGCATGCGTGCCGCGATCACTCGAAAACGCCTTGACCAATTTGAACGAAACTTTGTATACAGATCCCTTACTACCTGGGATGATATGTTCTGGGGGTCTTGCGTCCCCCCTGAACACCTGGGTGTAGCTACAAAAAGCCAATCAGATTTCACCCATTCATGTTAATGGAAAAAATGTAAAAGTCTCACTGTCATTCTCACAGTAATCAAGCCAGAGTTCCCACACTAGCCACAGGTGGTAACTTGGTGATTGAGGTTACAAATCCAGGAAAAGTGGGTGGAGCATTAAACAGCCAATTAAATTTCAGTCATTCATTTTCAATGGGAAAATGTAATCTGCAGCCATACTTAAACTATTAATGGCAGGGTTTTCAAACTTGCCACACTTGGTCACTGGGTGACCGGGATTAAGATTCAGGAAAGTGGGTGGAGCCTACAACAGCCCATCAAAATTCACATATCGATTTTTAAGGGGAATATTTAAACTGCTGCCATTCTTACACTGTTAATGGCAGAAGCTTCAAACTTGCTACAGTTGGTCATTGGGTGACTGGAGTTTTAAATTCACTAAAGAGGCGGAGCTACAAATAGCCAATCAGATTTTATTGGTGGATAAACTTCTTCCATTCACACATTTTTGATGCCAGGAACCCTGAAAGCTCACAAACTTGTTCATTGAATGACTGTGTGTCAAGGTTACAAAAAGTAGGCAGAGCCAAAAACAAATTTCACTGGGAAAATATAAACTGCAGCCATTCTACACTTAATGTACTCTGATGCGCTCTATGATAATAGTGTTTTTTTCCTCCTGGGGTAAACTCATCCAGTACATCCAGTGAACCATATAAAACAAAACAAATGCTTCACATAGGGTATAACGTACGCCCACTGTATACACACTCTGAAAGTTGTGATACCATCACCTTGAAGATAGGATGGGAAGCCTGCATGCCCCTTAGAGTGCCTGCTTACCCTCCAGCTTCTTGCAACTCAGCACATAACGGCAGCCATTGCCTCCATACACAAGCGTCCTATGTCCAACAAGAAGCTAATCATAGTGTAAAACAGTTTTATTACAACATAAAAGCCCCTGCTCAGGCACTACGTACAGGATCAATACTTGTAAAATAACATGTAGCAGTATCTTATACTCGGCTAGTCACTGTAAGGATGATGCTGAGAAGAGTGCGTCCTAGCTCGCCCTACGCGTTTCGTCACAGGGCTTGACTCATCAGGGGCTGGAGCGGCACATCCCAGATAAACGATTGTTCAATTCACAGCAATGTCCAGGATGATCCAACATCCAAACTTGTCGTTATGATAAAGGGGGCACTAGAAATGCTAAAATATTACACACTGCTGCAGATATCTAATGCAGAGCAGACTGGAAGGTGTTGTGGGTGGAGCTCTGTGCCTTTGACACACATAATAAACACAATATTACACTGTTAATGGCAGTGTTCTCAAACTTTGCACAGTTGGTTACTGGGTGACTGAGATTACTATTCAGGGAAGTAGGTGGAGCCTACAATAGCCAATCAAAATTCACCTGTTGATTTTCAAGGGGAATATTTAAATTGCTGCCATTTTTACACTGTTGATAGCAGATGCCTCAAACCTGGTACAGTTGATCACTGGGGGGCGATCTGATTTGTTTCATATCCATGATTATACACATAATTGATACCAAGGACACCAAAGCTCATAAACTTGGTCATTGAGTGACTGTATGTCAAGGTTAGAAACAGTGGGAGGAGCCAAAACAACTAACTTTGTTCCCTACATGGGAAAATATAAACTCCTGCCATTTTTACACTGTTGGCAATGGCAGGGTTCTCAAACTTGACACAGTTTGTCACTGGGTGACTGGGATTAATATTCAGAAAAGTTGGTGGAGCCTACAACAGCCAATCAGAATTCAATTATTGATTTTCAAAGGGGAATATTTACATTGCTGCTATTCTTACACACATAATTACAGTCAAGCACTGTCTGGTGTCCGGGGAATCCCAGTCCATTGAGATCTTATTAGTCTTGCTGAAAGACTATAAAACACTCACATCTAGATAAGGCCTGTAATACGGAAAGCTACTGCAGAAGGATTCATTCTGATTATCCTAACAAATAACTCTTTTTAGTTAACCACCAATTACATCAGAGGCAGCAAATGAGTTCTGAGCAACATTTTAAAAAGCTAACGGTTTAGCTTATGGTAAATAGGACCTTTGACTGTTTAAACCAACCTGATTCGAATATGCCACCTACCATCGTGACTTAATAATTCTGAAATGTGTTCTCCTGTCAGACTCCAAGTGCATGAGAACTGCAGCCAGTAGGCCACCCTGCAGTATTTGGGAGTCTTGCCCATGCGATAGGACCAGCCACGATTCAAACCCGGGTCTCCTGTGTCAAAGGCAGTGCCCTCACTAGTACGCTATCCAGCCACTAATTGATGTGCCTGCTCATCGTGTTTCAAGGGGGATAAAATCTCCAACAATCAGGTGACTTAGTAATTAATACAAAATAAGCCTGGCTCTCCGAGCAGTACACCTCTCTGACAAGAGCTGTTATGCTGACATTTTTTTGATGTGAACAGTAGAGAAGCAGGATCTGGGCACCAGTAACGTTGCAAAAACTCCACACTTTATTTCATCCCCATCAAAATGTACACATACATCCAAAAGGCAGGTCTAGGGTTAGGGTTAGACCTTCCTTTTGGGTGTATGTGTTTGTTTTGATGGGGATGAAATAAAGTGTGTAATTTTTGCAACGTTACTGGTGCCCAGATCCTGCTTCTCTACTGTTAACTATTGAAATACAGAGACTAGAGGTGTAGCCAACGGTTCGCCGGAGAACGGTTCCAGGCGAACTTAGGGGGTTCGCGTTCGCCTGCACCAGGCAAACTTTTGCGGAAGTTGGATTCGCCCCATAATCCACTAATGCATCACAGTCAGCAGGCACATTGTAGCCATTCAGGCTACACTAAGCCCTGGAGCCCCACCCCCCTTATATAAGGCAGGCTGCGGCGGCCATTAGCCTCACTCGTGTGCCTGCTAGAGACAGACTAGGGACAGCTGCTGCAGACTTGTTCTTCTAGGGACAGATTAGTTAGGTTCTTGACTGCTTAGCTTGCTCCTGGCTGATTGTTATTGCTTTTATAGCACCCCTCAATAGCTCTTGTCAGAGCTCATCCTGTACTTTTTTTTTTTTTCTGTGTGTCAAACTGACACTTTTGTTGCATGCACAGCCTTGCTAATTGATAGTGTGTGTGCCACTGCCAGCAGCCCAGCACATTCAGTGACTACCTGTGTGTGTGACAGGGAGCTGCACATTGTACTACCCAGTACTGCATATACCACAGTACCTGTTGTGTTTACTTAACCCACCTCGTCACTGCATATACCTAGCATTGTGGCGAGTGAACCCAGCTCACTGCATCTAACTACCTGTTGTGTTAAGTGAGAACCCACCTGGCCACCTCACTGCATCTAACTACCTGTTGTGTTGAGTGAGAACCCACCTCACTGCATCTTAACCACTTCGCCCTATCTGGACGGATATATCCGTCCAGATGGGCACTGCTGCTGCAGCCGTGTGGTGCGCGCGATCGGGCGCGCGCCCGCGCGCGCTCCCGCTGCCCCCCGATCAGTGAATGGGAATATAATTCCCATTCACCGATCTAAGTCTCCGGCAGAAATGCCGACGCTTTCTCATCAGAGAGCGCGGTATTTCTGCCCCCAGGAAACATCACCTTCTTCTTATAGTTCCTAGATGCGAGATCGTTCGCATCTAGGAATTTTTTGAATGTGGCCATCTTGTGGCCAAATAGTAAACTGCACCCAAAAATAAATTGTGATAGGGATGTAATTTAAACGGTGTAATAAGCGGGACAAATGGGCACATAAAATGCATGGGTTTTAATTACTGTAGCATGTATTAATTTTAAACTATAATGGCCAAAAACTGAGGAATAATGATTTTTTTCCATTTCTATCTTAATCTTCCTGTTAAAATGCATTTACAGTAAAGTGGCTCTTAGCAAAATGTACTACCGAAAGAAAGCCTAATTAGTGGCGGAAAAAACAAGCTATAGATCAATTAATTGTGATAAGTAACGATAAAGTTATTGGCAAATGAATGGGAGGTGAACATTGCTCGGATGCTTAAGATTTTCGACGCTGTAGGCTGAAGTGGTTAAGTACCTTTACTGTTCAGTTAACCCAGCTCACTGCATCTAACTACCCAGTACCTGTTGTGTTTACTTAACCCACCTCATCACTGCATATACCTAGTGTTGTGTTGAGTGAACCCAGCTCACTGCATCTAACTACCTGTTGTGTTGAGTGAGAACCCACCTGGCCACCTCACTGCATCTAACTACCTGTTGTGTTGAGTGAGAACCTACCTCACTGCATCTTAAGTACCTTTACTGTTCAGTGAACCCAGCTCACTGCATCTAACTACCCAGTACCTGTTGTGTTTACTTAACCCACCTCATCACTGCATATACCTAGCGTTGTTTTGAGTGAACCCAGCTCACTGCATCTAACTACCTGTTGTGTTGAGTGAGAACCCACCTCACTGCATCTTAAGTACCTTTACTGTTCAGTGAACCCAGCTCACTGCATCCTACTACCTGTTTTGTTCAGTGAACCCAGCTCACTGCATCTAACTACCTGTTGTGTTGAGTGAGAACCCACCTCACTGCATATAGCCAGCATCCCCCCGAGATAGACAAAATGGACAAACCAGGTAGAGGAAGAGGTAGAGGCAGACCCAGAGGAAGGCCACCAGGCACCGACAGGTCTGTGCGAGGTGGTGTTGCTGTGATTTCGTGCGGACCTGCCCCAAAATACAGTGCTCAGAAGAAGGCACGTGCCATCACTTCCCAAAATCGTGAGGAGGTGCTTGATTATTTAACACAGAACACCTCATCTCCCGCAGCCACCAGCGCTACAACAAGCACCACATCCGCTGCATTTGACACTTCGCAGGAGTTATTTGGTGGTGGTGGTGAAATCACTGATTCCCAGCCACTACTGCAACAACAACAAGAAGGTGCAGGTACACCACCTCATACGTCTGAGTTAGGTGGCGATAGTATGGACGTAACGTGTGTGGATGGGGATGATAGTGGACCACCTGAAGTTGGTGCACTTGAGGAGGTGTCTGAGGAAAGCGCAGCTGGCCAGGAGGATTATGATGACGATTATACGGATACCACATATGTTCCCGGTAGAGGAGATGACCAGGGGGACAGTTCAGAGGAGGAGTCAGAGAGGAGTAGGAGGAGACGACTCCATGATAGAAGCAGAGGGAGCTCGTCCTCAGAAACAGCTGGGGGCAGTGTCCGGCGCCATGTATCGCCAGCTATGGCCAGCCAGCCAACATGCCCTTCAACGTCAGCTGCTGATGCCACCGTAGCGCCATCACCCCAGGGGGGCTCAGCGGTTTGGAAATTTTTTCACGTGTGTGTCTCAGATCAGAGCAAAGCCATCTGTTGTCTCTGCCAGCAAAAATTGAGCCGTGGAAAGGCCAACTCTCACGTAGGGACAAGTGCCTTACGAAGGCACCTGGAGAGAAGGCACAAACAGCTATGGCAAGAACACCTGAGGAAAAGCAGCACCCCTCAAAAGACAAGCTACCCTCCTTCTCCTCTTCCTCCTTCAGGTGCATCATCTTCATCCACTTTCTCCCTTGCACCCTCACAACCACCCTCCTCCACACCGCCTCTTCCCTTCAGCGGTTCCTTCTCCTATGCCCACAGCAGTACCCAGCTGTCCGTGAAGGAAGTATTTGAGCGTAAGAAGCAAATGTCTGCCAGTCACCCTCTTGCCCGGCGTCTGACAGCTGGTGTGGCGGAACTATTAGCTCGCCAGCTATTACCATACAAGCTGGTGGAGTCGGAGGCTTTCCGTAAGTTTGTGGCCATTGGTACACCGCAGTGGAAGATACCAGGCCGCAATTATTTTTCACAAAAGGCCATACCCAAACTGTACCGTGCAGTTGAGAGGCAAGTGGTGTCATCTCTGGCACACAGCGTTGGGTCAAGGGTCCACCTGACCACGGATGCCTGGTCTGCCAAGCACGGGCAGGGCCACTACATTATATACACAGCCCATTGGGTCAACCTGGTGACCGATGGCAGCAAGCAGGGAGTACGTGGCTGCGCAGCGGACCGACTTGTCACACATCCACGGCTTGCAGGCAGGCCTCCAGCCACCTCCTCTCCACCTGCTACCACCGCTTCGCTGTCGTCATCCTCCTCCTCCTCCTTGGCTGGTGCCACGATCTCCTCTCCAGCTACACAGCCCCAGCACCCCAGGGTCTATGCTGCATGCCAGGTACGACGGTGTCACGCAGTGTTAGACATGTCTTGCCTAAAAAGCAGAGAGTCACACTGGAGCAGATCTCCTGGCTGCTCTTAACAAACAGGTGGAGCAATGGCTGACCCCGCACAAGCTTAAGATCGGCAACGTGGTGTGTGACAATGGCAGCAATCTCATTGCTGCGTTGAATTTGGGAAAGCTGACACACATACCCTGCATGGCACATGTGCTGAATCTGGTCGTGCAAAGATTTGTGTCCAAGTACCCAGGCTTAGAGGACGTCCTGAAGCAGGCCAGGAAGTTGTGTGGGCATTTCAGGCGCTCTTACAAGGCCATGGCACGCTTTGCGGACATTCAGCGTAGAAACAACTTGCCGGTGAAACGCCTGATTTGCGATAGCCCGACTCGCTGGAATTTCACCCTGCTGATGTTCTCTCGCCTGCTAGACCAGGAGAAAGCCGTCACCCAGTACCTGTATCATTACAGTACAAGAACACAATCTGGGAGGATGGGGATGTTGTGGCCCAACAACTGGACACTGATGTGAAATGCATGCAGGGTCATGGAGCCCTTTGAGGAGGTGACCAAACTGGTGAGTCGCGATGAGGGCACCATCAGCGACTTGATCCCCTACGCCTACTTCATGGAGCGTGCCGTGCGTAGAGTGGTGGATACAGCTGTGGAGGAGCGTGAACGAGAAGAGTTACGGTAGCAGGAGTCGTGGGAGCCATTTACACCCTAACCCCGATGTTCCCACAACACCTGCGGCAGCACAGAGGGGGAAGGAGGAGGAGGAAGAAGAGGAGTCGTGTGGGGAAGGAGAGGAGTCAGACTCTGATGATGGTGGTGATGAGGAAGGTGTTTCTGTGGAGGAGGAAGAGGCGGCGGCCGTCACAGGGGGCTCCTGCTGCTCCACGTTCCCGTGGTATTGTTCGTGGCTGGGGGGAGGAAGAGGAGTTGCATCCCGTCACTGAGGAAGAGCAAGAGGAGATGGAGAGTACGTCTGCATCCAGCTTTGTGCAGATGGCCTCTTTCATGTTGTCCAGCCTATTGAGGGACCCCCGTATCAAAAACCTCAAGACGAATGACCTGTACTGGGTGGCCACGCTACTAGACCCTCGGTACAGGCACAAAGTGGAGGACCTGTTACCAACTCAACACAAGGCGGAAAGGATGCAGCACTTGCAGAACAAGCTGTCGATGATGCTTTACAATGCGTTTAAGGGTGATGTGGCTGCACAACGCAATCAAGGTACCACTGGCAGTAACCCTCCTCCTCCCAAGTCCACGCAGGCAAGGACAGGACGCTCCAGCGATCTCAGGGTGATGTAGGACATGCGGACGTTCTTTAGTCCAACTCCTTGCCATAGTCCTTCCGGATCCACCCTCCACCAACGCCTGGACCGGCAGGTAGCCGACTACCTCGCCTTGAGTGTGGATGTAGACTCCGCGAAAAGCGACGATGAACCCTTGGACTACTGGTTGCGCAGGCTTGACCTGTGGCCAGAGCTGTCCCAATTTGCCATACAACTTCTCTCTTGCCCTGCCGCAAGCGTCCTGTCAGAAAAGACCTTCAGTGCAGCTGGAGGCATAGTTACTGAGAAGAGAAGTCACGACAGTGTTCAGTACCTGACCTTTATCAAAATGAATGAGGAATGGATCACGGAGGGCTACTGCACGACCGAAGACTAAGTCAGTCCTCACACACAGCATCTCTGCCTGCAGGCCACTTGACTGCCTTCTCCGCCACCACCAACAGGGTCCAGGACTCTAGGCGGATTCCTGAATTTTTAAGGCCGCTGCTAGCAGCGGCTGCTACACAAATTTTTCTGGTGCGTGTACATGCCTGCCTAATTTTTCTGGCTGCACTGCGGGCGGCTGCAACAAAAAAACAAAAGGCATGTACATGTGCCCATTCCCCTTCGTGATCATTACCTTGCCGCGGTGAAGGGGCTTGCGCATCACAATGAAGCAATGACCGCCGGCTATTTGAGTGTCCCGGGTGGGGGTGGCACACAAAAGATAATAAGGTCGTTGCTTCATTGTGGTCAGACCAAGTTTGATCAGCTGGACAGTCACTGTTGTTCTATCATTGAGCTACCACAGCCCGGCGACCATATGGGCTTTAAAAACGCCACGGCCTACACTCTGGCCACGGTGCGCACCAGTCCAGCACGGCCGTCACTACGCAAACAGCTGTTTGCGGTGCGTTACACAGTGAGTTTGGTGTGTCAGTGTGAAGCAGAACTCTAATTACACTCCCTAATTGATGTATACCCATGCAAGATGTTTGAAAGCACTTTAGGCCTGCAATTTAGCATTCAATGTGATTTCTGTCCTTAAATCACTGCTTTGTGTCAAATCCAGATTTTTTCCCGGGACTTTGGGCATGTATTCCACTCCGCTATACTCCCCTCCAGGTGTTAGACCCCTTGAAACATCTTTTTCATCACTTTTGTGGCCAGCATAATTTTTTCTATTTTTCAAAGTTCGCCTCCCCATTGAAGTCTATTGCGGTTCGCGAACTTTTACACGAACCGAACCTTCCGCGGAAGTTCGCGAACCAAAAATTGGAGGTTCGCAACATCTCTAACAGAGACCCAGGAGCACCAATACTGGCTTCCAGAGGATAAAGTGTGCCACGGTCACACCCCAGTACCAAGGGGTCACAATAGTGGATATCTTCAATGACCGACACCACAAAAAGAGTATTGTAGCTCAATTACTTTATTCTGTCATCCAATCGCAACGACAGACTGCTGTTTCGGCCATAACACGGCCTTTGTCAAGTTGCAGACAACATATGGTGTATGTTGTCTGCAACTTGACAAAGGCCGTGTTATGGCCAAAACAGCAGTCTGTTGTTGCGATTGGATGACAGAATAAAGTAATTGAGCTACAATACTCTTTTTGTGGTGCCGGTCATTGAAGATATCCATTACTGTTAACTATTGGATTATCCTTTCTGGAGGCACAGTTTGTTGTCCACAGGAACCCCATCATAGGCTGCTAATAGCATTTAGTGCCGATCGCACGGTGGCGTAGTGGTTAGCGCTCTCGCTTTGCAGCGCTGGGTCCCCGGTTCGATTCTCAGCCAGGTCAACATTTGCAGGGAGTTTGTATGTTCTACCCGTGTCTGCGTGGGTTTACTCCGGGCACTCCTGTTTACTCCCACATCCCAAAAACATACAGATAAGTTAATTGGCTTCCCCAAAAATTGGCCCTAGACTATGGTACATACATTACCCGATGTAGACATATGACTATATTAGGGACGAGATTGTGAGCTCCTCTGAGGGACAGTTAGTGATGAGCTTATATATACTCTGTAAAGCATTGAGGAAGATGTCGGCGCTATATAAATACTAAATAATTATAATAATAAATATTAATAATCTGTAACTGGCTAATTTGGTTGGTGGGGGGATTTTTTGTTTTATCCTATTTCACTGTATATATTGTCACTCCTGATGAAGCCTGCAAGGATGAAACATGTCGAGCATTTGATAGATCAGTTGTGTGTTATCACTTCACCATGCTGTTATTTTTTATTTGAGTGATTGTTTGGTGAATCAGCTTAGTATCGGTGGTTGTCCACCATATTATCTAGTGAAGTTACCTTACTTCCTACCTTATAGACACCCATTTGATCTGTGCATTGACACAGGTTGTACAGCACTGTCTTATATGTTTATCTGTTGCTGCTCTTATATTTTAGCATAACCAATAAAAGTTATGATTTTAGTGCCTTAGGGGCTTTGTCCCTTGAGAGAACACGTAATCCACAACTTATTAATTAAAGGTGCAGTTTAGTGAAAATTATTATTTTCCGTTAATCACATATCAGTTATTTAATATGGAGAGCAAATGTTTCTCCATAGACCTTGTGTTAAAAAAAGTAGATGATATCATTTAATTCTGCTTTCGCAGAGAGCTGAGCTGCTTCATTAGCATACTATGTGACGGACTTCACTGATACCAGACAATCCAGCTGATTATAACGCTGACTCACACACTACAGAGAGCTTTGCTGTTCTCTATATCTAGCAAAGTAAATAAATAAACAGGCTGCTACGTAAATAACTAATTAGCAGCCTGCTTTATCTATTTACAGTACTTAGCTAGTTACATATGAGAACAGCAGCTCTCTGTAGTGAGTGAGCCAACGTTATAAATCAGCTGGAGTGTCTTCAGTGAAGTCCATCCATTGCATAGTATGTTAATTAAGCAGCTCAGCTCTCTGCGAAAGCAGAATGAAGTGATATCATCTACTTTTTTTTAACACAAGGTCTATGGAGAAACCTATGCTCTCTATATTAAATAACTGATATGGGGTTAATGGTAAATAATAATTTTCACTAAACTGCCCCTTTAAGTTACCATTCTAAGAGATTGTTTAATCATCTCTAGAGTTAAGCAGTAACAAAAAGTTTAGACCACATTCGGAAACGTATACTCCGTCAAAATGGAAGAGGCCAGGGTTTCTTATCTCCAGCTGTATATGCTGAAAGGAGACATCTGTGTATGCAAGCATTTGTTTTGTTCCATTCTACGAGGGACAGTTATCCATACAGTTGTAAGTGCCATTACTGGATGCATGAACATAAAAAGTTAAGCTAGAATGTGCATAACTTTCTAGTAACTTGAATAGAGGTATTTTGAGATACATATATAATATATTCTCTATATCTGTATATAAAGTTTAAAGCACACCTCAAGCAAAAATAAACTTATGAGATAATGAATTGTATGTGTATTACAGTTAAAAAACAAACCATTCGTAGCAAAGTAAAGAGTCTCATATTGTTTTCCAGTACAGGAAGAGTTAAAAAAAACTTCAGTTGTTATCTAGGCAAAAGAGCTTCTCTGAGCTCTTCCACCCGCTGGGTCGAATACAGTCCTGTTTTCTGAAGCACTTCACCACTTCACCCTTCAGTCGTTTTTCACCTTATGCATCTGAGCAATTTTCACCTCTCATTCATTCGCCAATAACTTTATCACTCATTATCACAATGAATTGATCTATATCTTATTTTTTTCCGCCACCAATTAGGCTTTCTTTGGGTGTTACATTTTGCTAAGAATTATTTTTTTTCTAAATGCATTTTAACAGGAATATTAAGAAAGAAATTGAAAAAAAAATTATTATTTCTCAGTTTTCGGCCATTATAGCTTTAAAATAATACATGCTAACATAATTATAACCCACGTATCTTATTTGCTCATTTGTCCCGGTTATTACACCATTTAACCACTTTCCCCACCACTACAGTATATCTACGTCAGCTGTGGCACCCTCCAAGCCACAGTCACGTAGATATACTGACCTCCTTGCAGCCCTGCTGTGCACGATCGGATGCGCTTCAGAGCGCACCCTCCGGCACTGTCAGCTGCAATACTAATTGGTGGAAGGGAACATGTTCCCTTTTGGCCAATTAGTCCATCCCCCTCCCATGAATGATCACTGCAGTAGTGAACTGCAACGATCCTTCATCTGTCCCCCTCAAAGTACAAATAGTAAAAAAAATCATCCAGCAAGCAGCCGTACTCACCTACCTCGTTCCTGCGACTATCCTGAAGCCCGAGCTTCCGATCCCCGCTCTGCAGTCAGCCGCATATTGCCGGAAACCCGGGTCCTGGCTTGATGACGTCATCAAGCCGGGACCCGGGTTACCGGCAATATGCGGCTGACTGCAGAGCGGAGAACAGAGGATCGGGCTTCAGGATAGTCGCAGGACCGAGGTAAGGTGAGTGAGGCTCCTTGCTGTTGCATTTTTTAGGATTTCTGCACGGAGGGGGCTGCCTCATGGGGGGGCATCTGGCTATCGATCCTGGGGGGTGGGGGTAGGATAAATAAAAGGGGGGGTTACACATTTGTTGGGGGGCATCTAATTGACTAAGGGGAGGGGGGGATTTACTAATTTGGTGCATCTGGGCAACTGGGGGGGCAGTAATCATATACTGGAGGCACATTTGGCTATAATGGGGGGCAGCACTAATCCTGGGGGTACATCTGGCCATAATGGGGTTAATCCTGATCCGGGGACACATATGGCTATAAAGAGGGGCACTATTCCTGGGGGTGCGTCTGTCAATCTATTCTGGGGCTGGCAAATGCAGGGGACACGTGGCTATACTAGGGGGGCTGATATTGGGGACACATCTGGCTATACTGGGGGAGGCGGTGATACTGGGGACACATCTGGATATCTATACTGGGGCGACTTTAACTGGCGGCACAGTTTTTATGTCAATCGCACTTTTTATTTCCAAACAGTAATTGGTCAAAATTGAGAAACAATGCATTTTTAAAAAATGTTCCCACTTTTTCCCATTAAAATGCATAGAGAGGAACATTTTACTTCGTACCAAATACCCCCCAATGAAAGCTTAGTTTGTCTTGAAAAAAACGATATATAGATAATTTAAGTGGCACGAGTACAGATGAAGTTATTGCTGATTAAAAAGGGACACCGCTAAAGCGTCAAAACTGCTCTGGTCAATAAGGGGAAAACAAGGTCTGGATGCGAAGTGGTTAAATTATGTGCCTATTACAATGTATGGTGCAAATATTTTATTTGGAAATAATGGTGCATTTTTTCAGTTTTGCGTCCATCACTATTTACAAGCTAATAATTTAAACAAATGTTAGCAATATACCCTCTTGACATTGTAATAATCAAATATTTAGTCCCTGTGTGTGACTACCTGACAGCCTTAGTGCTGGTCCTTATCACCTTTGGAAAGTATACAGCCGATAGCAGACTTTCACAGAATTGGTCGCCAGAGCAGTTAAGAGAATCTTTATTGTATCCAACCGGGATACTCGGTATAATCTTGGTTACAAACTTATATTGAAAAACATATGAAGCAAAGCAAACATCAGCAAGTAATAATACGGACATTGAGCAAAGCTGATTAATATGAGCGCGCTAGCTCCCGACCTGGACGGATATACCTTATAAATGGAAAAACCTCCAGACCCACAAGTGTTAACTAACCACACGCCCCCGAAGGTGGGATATGGGCGAGTTCCAGATGTCACCCCTATTAAACGCTTGCTATTGGCCTATAGAACTCTGTGATTGACATCCAGAACTCTGTGATTGACATCAGTCTAGTGCGCAAGCGCGAAGCCGATGCCCTGTACCCTAAATACTCAGAAACTGGTGTTTAGAAACACCAGGCATTGTTTGGCATTGTATGGCCCTGGGCATCCCAGGCTCAGACAGCTAGTCTGCACATCCCATAGATAATGCTGCGTTCTGACCTTTTACTATTCCCTGTAATGTTCTCTCTTCTATTCCACTCTCTGCCTGGCCTTCTAGAATCTGTATAGCAAGAGAACTCTGCACATAATCTTTGACTGAAACACAGGTTCACTTTGGCTATAATAAGGGCCATACCTTGCAAGACCCTCTAAGAATCTTACAGTCCCCCCTAAAGACTTATATGCAGAATTCTCCTATCAGATTTCCTACATCATCCTCTGTTTTAATCCCTCGCTCAGCCAATCCATATTGGTCTCCACGACTTTTCCCTTTTTAGGTTCCACCTCTCCATGATCACACACAGTCCCTTGTCTAGGTGGCCACACCCTGGGAGAGAGCTACACCTCTGAGCTCTACTGGGGAGGCCCTAATATGTAGCACCTCCACTCAGACGCATCCATGTCACAAACGTATCACTTCCATCCTTGCATGGTCATGGAAAAGTGAAACTCGCCGTTAAAGGGAATGCTGGAAACAGATACCTTCTAATGGACTTCTCATATGGCATGTCTGAGCCTAAAACTTTTCATATTATAACATACTATAACTTATCTCTAAAATATTGACTTATAAGATATGTCTAAAGGCCCATACACACGTCGGATTTGCGCGAACGACGGGTCGTTTGAACGTTCCGTCGTTCGCACGTTCCCGCATGAAATCCGGCGTGTGTACAGACTATCGTTCGGGAGATAAGACTGGTTACCAGCGATCCGCCCGGCGGATCGTTGGTAACCAGTCTTATCTCCCGAACGATAGTCTGTACACACGCCGGATTTCATGCGGAAACGTGCGAACGACGGAACGTTCAAACGACCCGTCGTTCGCGCAAATCCGACGTGTGTATGGGCCTTTACACTAACTTACCCATATTGCCTAATCTCAAACACAAAATCACTTGTGTAATCAAGCATAATTATAATACCCCTCCTAAGGATCAGTGGGTACTTATCTTAACAAATTAAAACAAAAATGTGGGCTGATTTTATGACCTGGACTCCCATGGAGTATTATCTCTCAAGATGGGCACCCCCTGTGGAGCTTTGCTCTTAACACTTTGAGGAATAACATAGTTAAACCTCGACACTAGATCCATCTGGGATTTTTGCTCACACAGTAAGTTCCCCCCTTGTGAGATTCACTTGGTCTGACCACTTATATCCATAAATGTATCTGTAGACTTCATGTTAAAAAGCAAAAATAAACTTTTTCTTGCGGCCCCCAGGAATCTCGGTCTGCCCTCCGGTAACAGTTGTCACTCTTCTTGTATCATAATACCAGTAATAGTAATGAGAATAGTAGTAATAATAATAATCATAATAGTAACGATAATAGTCATCATAGTAATGATAATAGTCCTCATAGTAATGATCATAGTCAGAATAGGAGTAATAATAATCAGAATAGGAATGATAATAGTCCCAGATGGTACATCCTGGAAAAGAGAAAGCATTAGCACTTTGGGTTACGTTTTGCCCCATCAGTCTTTCAGTCTTTTTCTCGGTCTCGGAAATCCTGCTCCTTTCCATGTCCGGATTGACATCTGGAAACTTTCGTTTGTACGGATGAAATCTCGCTAGCCATCTCAGTTGCCATCTATTCATCTTCCTTGCATACATGTTGTCCGATCACCTGAAATCAACATAGGAACATATCATTCCTTATTATTGGTTGTGCCTGACCCTTCTGGAGTCGGGCCTTTCCCTTTATACACTTTACATTGATCAATATGCACAATGATTGGTTTCTGTGGAGTTCGTTTGAACTTTTTCTTGCTTTTTGGTGGATTGAATGACAAATCCCTCTCCACGACCAAAGTGGTGTCACTTACTTTCTTTATGATTTTGTAAGGACCTTCAAAATTCGCTTCCCACGGACCTTTTTTTCTGAAAGTTTTCACCATCACCCACCCCCCTTGGACATACTTTTCAGATGCGTTATCTGCAGTATGTACAGGCTCTGGGCGACACATGTTTGTGGCTGCAAACTGCAAAGTCCTTTGCAGTTGTGCTTGCAAAGCTCTTAACCATTTTTCATGACTAATGACCTGTTTTTGCATCTCTGAAAGAAAAGGTTCGTTCGGGAAGACAAGATGCATTTTCCTCCCTGTCATCAGTTCATGTGGTGACACTTTTGTGGCCGCTGCAGGTGTGGCTCGATACGCCATCAATACAGCTGGAAGGTGGGTAACCCAGTCTTTGCCATAGGTCAGGATCATCCTTTTTAAGCCTGTCTTAAGAGTACGGTTCATACGTTCCACTATCCCAGAGGACTGGGGTCTGTACGGTATGTGGAACTTTTGGTCTATCCCCAAAAGGGCACAAAGTGTTTTCATCACCTGACCAACGAAACTTGGGCCTTGATCTGACTCAATACATTTGGGCAACCCCCACCTACTGAAAACATGTTCCCATAAGGCTTTAGCTGTACACAGGGCTGTGGCAGACTTGAGAGGTATGACCTCCACGTATTTTGTGAAAATGTCGACTATTACCAATGCAAATCGCAATCCCCCCCTGGCTACAGGGAGTGGGCCTATGAAATCAATCTGTAGGGTCTCCCAGGGACCTCCCGCCACAGGAACCCTCTGTAAAGCCGGTTTTTCCCCTTTTGGCTTGGGATTGATCTGGGCACATATGAGACATCCTTGTACACACTCCTCACATGTCTGTTTAAGGGTAGGGCTGTAGTATTTGTTTTTCATCACTTCTACTAGCCGTGCTATCCCTATGTGTCCCAAAAGATCGTGGTTGAATCTCACTAATTCCTTCTCTAAATGTTGTGGCATATATGGCACTATCCCTTCTGGCCTTTGTTTACACAGAACACCATTGATCACAACCAGCTCTGCCGGAAGTTTGGTCTGTTCCACAATCTGAACAATGTTTTGATCTTTCCTTTGTTCTTGGAGGAAACAGGGTGCCGGTTCCGGAACCTGCTGCTTCACCTTGGAAAGTTTGCTGATCGAAGGCATTTCCTCTGAATAGAGAAAATCTCCCTCCACCGCTGCCTTTTTTGCCAGTGTGTCTACCTTTGCATTTGCCAAGAGAATGTCATCATTCCCTGGAGGAAGGTGTGCTTTCACTTTAACTAAAGACACCCGTTCAGGGCTCCGCATGCCAGTCTGAAAGAGTTGCATGAGGATCTCTGAATGCTGAATGGGTTTGCCTATCGCATCCACCATTCCTCTTTTAGCCCAAATGGGAAGGTAGTCACACAGGGAACGTACCACATATGCACTGTCACTGTAAATGGTAATTCTCACCTCTGTGTTTTGGATTACCCATTGGACGGCTTCCAATTCGGCTCTCTGTGCCGAAAAACCTGGTGGGAGCTGGAAAAGGTATGTTTGATCAGTCTGTGGGATAAAAACTGCAAAACCTGTCCAGTATTGACCTTCTTGCCAATACCTGGCCCCATCCACAAAAATTTTTACCGCTCCTTCAACGTGGAGACGGCCGTACGGACTGGTCAATTCCTTTTCCACCTCCTGGACACAATCATGTTCTGTTCCCTCATACTGCATCAGTTGAGGAAGTACATATTTTGCACTGTGTACTATGGTAATGTTCTTCTCACTAAGAGGGACAATCCACTGTGTCAACCTCTGTGCTGATACCCCCCTGACCTGCCCTTGCAAAATCATTCTCAGGGGTGTATGTGGTGTCTGCACCTCGATTGGAGAAAAGCCTACAATGTGCTCTGTAGCAATTATTGCCCAATGTAGAGCTACCACTTGTTTTACACATTCTGGCATCCCCTTTTCCACAGGTGACAAGACTCTAGAGAAATAACCTAGGATTCTAGGCCCATCTGGATGTTTTTGCAACAGCACGGCCGAGATGGCTTGTTCTGAAGCAAACACCTGTATGGCAAATGGCAAGTCTCGGTGCACTGTGCACAGAGCTGGCGCTTGTGCCAAACCTTGTTTCAGCCCTTCCCATGCTGTCTGACACTCGTCAGTCCATGGGAGGCTTTTGGATGCTTCTTCTTGATCTCTCAGCAGTTCATATAAGGTTTTTGCTTTTTCTGCAAACCCTTCTATGAATTCTCTGCTGAAATTGACCAATCCCCGGAATTTCCTGAGCCCTGTCACTGTTGTGGGTCTTGGGAGTGCCAGAACTGCTGCTACCCTTTTTTGTATCGGTTTCTTGCCTGTCCCAGAGATTTGAACTCCCAGATACGTTACCTCATCCTTCAGGATCTGTGCTTTCCCTGGATTCAGCTTTAGGCCTGAATCCTGGAGAGCTTGAAACACCATGTCCAGTATCTCTTTATGCTGATCTACAGTAACACTTTGGACAAAAAGATCATCAACATAAAAAAGCAATGCATCTCCCAGGTTCAGGGGTTCTAAAACATGTGCCAGCGCCTGATGAAAAAGAGAGGGACTGCTGTGCAATCCCATAGGCAAGACCATGAAGGTATATTGCTGACCCAGGAAGGAGAAGGCAAACCTGTACTGGGAATCTTTATGCAATGGTATGCTGAAAAAACCTTGACATATATCCAGGCAACTGAACACACAGCATTTTGCATCAACTCTGGCTAAAATGTCTGGCATTGAAGCCACAATTGTGGTCACAGGCGGCGTTACCTTGTTCACCGCCCTCAAATCCACACATAGTCTCCATTGATTTGTTTCTCGTTTCAAGATTGGCCAAATCGGGCTATTGGATACCGAATTACATGGCCTGATAATCTGCTTGTCTAGGAACTCTTGAATGATTTCACTCACTGGTTCCTCAGATTCTGGGGGAAGGCGGTACTGCCGAATGGATGGGGGGTCTGGACCAGAAATCCTGACCACCACATTCATCCTCCCAATGTCTGTTTTGCTCTTTGCCCATAACTTTGGATATTTTTCCAGATACGGGCGAAGGTTTGGATCAAATTGTTCAGACCAGCCTTCCTCCAGATCCTCTCTTGACACCTTGAAAACATCTTGCCAACCCTCTTGATTGACACATTTGATGCTCTGATCAGGTACCCTAGTACTCCACACGACCTGATTTGGCATATCAATCAGCCACCCCTGTTTTCGGATTGCATCCGACCC
The DNA here is from genome assembly GCF_040937935.1 of Hyperolius riggenbachi. Classification (NCBI taxonomy): domain Eukaryota; kingdom Metazoa; phylum Chordata; class Amphibia; order Anura; family Hyperoliidae; genus Hyperolius; species Hyperolius riggenbachi. Next base: position 28,531,624 of record NC_090653.1, on the reverse strand, counting down.
CAGAAGTGTCCCCTTTTTGTCCGTTTTCCACAGTGGAACAACCATAGTGAATCCGCCCAGTTTTACCCGTGCTTGCGGAATCAATCTGCCTTTGCTTTGGTATCCATTGAAACTAATCAGATTAGTAGTTTCTGTGGAACCCTTCTCTTTTAGTGGCAGACCGGTGGTTGATACTGATGCACCTGTGTCTAACAAAATTTTTTCCTCAAACCCCTCCACTGCCCCTTTAAGATAAGGCCGTCCATCCCGCCCTATTACAATGGGTGCAATGAAGGACAAAGCAGTGGGGGGCGTACACCATCAATCGGAGGCTGTGTCTGCATCCTCACTGCTTTGCTCGTTAAGGTACATTGCAGCTATCAGCTTCATGGCCTCAGTGTATGGAGACTTCCTTCTCTGTCCTACCTCTAAAACCAGAGGCTCTTTTCCTTGCTCTCTTGTCTGATAAGAGCTAGAGGATTCAGGAGAATTCTCCACTTTCTGTCCTTTGACAAAGTTACGTTTTGGTTTAATCTGCTGCACAAACCCATTTTCCTTCGCCGCAGCCGGATCATCTGCGTCTCCTTTCTCTGCTTTGCTCGGACACTCCCTAGCTAGGTGTCCTTTATTATGGCACCTGTAGCATTGTATACCAGCCCTGCGTGCCTGGAATGAAGATAGATCCCCCTCAGCTCCCCCTCCTCCTCTCCGAGTGGAGGAAGGTTGCTGAGCTTTCACTTTCTGTTTGTCATTGGTAGCTGGACCCCCCCTGGTGGCCATTGCATGGATCTTCTTCTTTTCCATGCTTGGGCCTCCATCGTACAATTGGGCTGTTATGAGATTTTTCACTGCCCCTGCCATTGTACCAGATTGTGCGGCTAAGCTCACCAAAGTACGATCCAAATGTTTCAAACATCGCAAAAATTCTATAACCATTAACTCTTCCTCTCCTGGAGACATCTGCTTGTTCTCCTGGCGGGTAACCATCCGCCAGGCTTTTTCAAAAACTGCTGAGGCCTCCTCCAGGCTGTCATCCTTTGAGAACCTGAAGGATTCCAGAGCACTTGGTCCTACAAGTGGAGCCCCTGTGACTGCTTCCACAAGCAGCTTTGTTCGCTCACTTTCATTGGTATACAAACCACTTGGATACCGTGCTCTGTTCAGACCACTGTATTCCAGCTGAGTCCCTACGTTGTATGGAACCCAGAGAGACATTGCCAGGCATGCCTGCTCATCCCCCCATTTGTAGCGTTTAGCCCACACTTCAAAAATCTGAGAATTTTGAAATGCACTCAAATTGGGGTTATATGGTGTTATGGTTTTAACCATCTTCCCCAAACGTTCTGCATTGATGGGGGAATACAGGGGCGCCATTGGATGCCCCCAGGGTGCCGGAGGTCGCACTGGAAACTCTGGATTCTGCACTGGAGGAGCTCTCGGTTTTGGAGGCTTATTAGGAGCTCTAGGGATCCCGGATGGCTGCCCAGGTGGTGGTAAACTTTGGGCAGATCGAGGTCTATCTGGTGCTATGGGGACCCCGGGTGTTTGGAAATTAATTGCAGACTCATCACCACCAAAGTATCCTGTTAAACTTTGTGGAGTGAGGTCCGGGAGTGGGATTCCCCCCTCCCTTGGGGCATGCATTCCTGCATCTTCCTCCTCTGCTCCCGTACCTTGCTGCCTCCCCCCTCTGCTATCTCTTGGGATCGCGGTGGGACTGTTTGGCTGCGGGCCCATTTCTGCCTCCTCACTGTATGAGAACTCGTCTTCCTCCCCTCCGTCTGCCCCCCAGAGCTGTTCCTCCTGCTCTTCCTGTATTCCCATAAGGGACCCCTCCTCTTCTTCCTTAATGGGGACCCCTCCTGTCACTGTACCTCCCAGTGCATTTCTAAACTGCTGAATCTGCCTTTTGAAATCCAGACATCTATCACACCCCTCTGCTCCCCTTATGTCCGGAATTTCCCTGCAGTTGTACACAGCTTCTCTCACAAATGCATCAAAAGTTTGGACTGCGTTAGCCAGCAATCTAACTTTTTCCACATATCGAGCCCCGAGCGTGGTACAGCTTTCTCTGCCCTCTAAAGTCTCCCATTCTTCCAACAGCTGTGAACAAAGGCGGTCCCACGTTCTCGCAATGTTTTCATTCTGTCGTAGCGAAAACACCACAGAACTCTTATTGCCTAAGAAATGCAAGGCCTCCATGTTTTGTAAACACCTCGTACTAAACAAGCAGATAACCCCGGAGAGAGAAGAGAAAAAAAAAACACAATTCTACAATATAAACTGTCACTTCGCTGCTGTTGCACAGCGTTTCTTCACTGCAGTTAACCCTAGTCTCTTCAACTAGAATTTACACGTTAACACTGCAATAGTAACAAACTTATACGTTTATAATGCAATTGTCATACTCACACCTCCTAGGTGTAGATACGGTCACCAGGCATCTCAGTACATCTCGGTCTGCGACCCAACGATGCTCCCACGAGCTGCCTCGACTCTCTTAACGGATTCCTCCTCTCTGGAATCTGCCGGTCCAGTGCAAGGAGTGCTCTTCGAGATCCTTTAGCAAAGACTGTGTGTACAGAACAGTCTCAGACACGATCCAACTTCTATAAAAGTTGGCAAGCGATCGGCCTGTTGAGGTGCTGACAGGCAAGTGAAACCAAACAACGTTGTTTGGTTTCACTTGCCTGTCAGCACCTCAACAGGCCGATCGCTTGCCAACATTTTGTTTATCTCTGCATGCATCAACATCCTATTTGCTAGCACGCTTGGAAATCCTCTACGCTTGTTTGCTTTACAGATACCAACTCATGCTTGGGATACTCATCACTGCAATCATTTCCACCGCTTCATTATGCAAGAGCTACTAACCTCTTAGAGCAGAGTTATTACCATAATATGCTACACTGTCATTAAGCAGTCTAGGACTGGTTTGAGTGTTTTATGAGATTATATTCTACATGTATTTTATGCTATTGGGCAAAAGCCCTTTTATATAAAGTTGTTCAGGTTATCTAACCTTGTATTAAATATTTTTATTTCCATTGGACAAGCGCAATCTGTAAGTTTTTATATTCATAGTTTTAGGAATTGGGATCCCTTTACAGTCTGCTGCCGTCCGATTGGGCGCAACACTAACATTTTAGCATTCAACGATCCAACTTCTGCCGCTGTTCGCACTTTCCCTCTGCGGTGCAGGGTTGCGCACTTATCTCTTTTTGATAAGAGACAATTCTGCTTTTCCAGGCTAGTCACCGGTCTCTCAGTTCACTGTAGAACACGGGTTAAATCGGCACCACTGTAATAATCAAATATTTAGTCCCTGTGTGTGACTACCTGACAGCCTTAGTGCTGGTCCTTATCACCTTCGGAAAGTATACAGCCGATAGCAGACTTTCACAGAATTGGTCGCCAGAGCAGTTAAGAGAATCTTTATTGTATCCAACCGGGATACTCGGTATAATCTTGGTTACAAACTTATATTGAAAAACATATGAAGCAAAGCAAACATCAGCAAGTAATAATACGGATATTGAGCAAAGCTGATTAATATGAGCGCGCTAGCTCCCGACCTGGACGGATATACCTTATAAATGGAAAAACCTCCAGACCCACAAGTGTTAACTAACCACACGCCCCCGAAGGTGGGATATGGGTGAGTTCCAGATGTCACCCCTATTAAACGCTTGCTATTGGCCTATAGAACTCCGTGATTGACATCCAGAACTCTGTGATTGACATCAGTCTAGTGCGCAAGCGCGAAGCCGATTCCCTGTACCCTAAATATTTAGAAACTGGTGTTTAGAAACACCAGGCATTGTTTGGCATTGTATGGCCCTGGGCATCCCAGGCTCAGACAGCTAGTCTGCACATCCCATAGATAATGCTGCGTTCTGACCTTTTACTATTCCCTGTAATGTTCTCTCTTCTATTCCACTCTCTGCCTGGCCTTCTAGAATCTGTATAGCAAGAGAACTCTGCACATAATCTTTGACTGAAACACAGGTTCACTTTGGCTATAATAAGGGCCATACCTTGCAAGACCCTCTAAGAATCTTACAGACATGCATATTAAAAAAGTTCAGACCCTTAGGTAACTATTTATGTTTTGTGTTTTTTTGGTTTTTTTTTGTTTTTTTTTTAGTTAAAACAATCATTTGGGTATTTTTTGAGTGTGGGAGGTAAACAGTTAATTTTAAATATAATTTATTGTGATTTGTGTGAAAAAAAATATATGTACATGTAGTTTTACTATTTGGCCACAGTCATTTTTTTAATTCCCATCCTGTAAGCGAGCACACTCGCTTACAGGAAGTATAAGGTGATAACGTGATTTTTTTTTGTTCAGAGAGACCGTGGCTTCTGATAAGAAGCTGTCGGTCTTTCTACCGGTGACTTAGATCAATAAATGGGAATTATGTTGGCATGGGTGCGCACACGCTTGTGCATCAGCGCATCAGCAGCCTTTTGGACGTGACAGTAATGTCTAAAGGCTAAAATGGTTAAACAGCCATGAAACAGTGAGAGACCACTTGGGATAAGGTTTCACTGCAGGAAAGTTCAAAGGGTATTTTTTTCTGCTTTGTTTTATAGTTTAAATGACAAAGTGTAGTTTGTAAAACTGCAACTGTGACAGAATGATGCAGTGAAATTAAAATAGCTATATAAATGAAAATAAAAGTATAAAACTTTTTTGCAATTAATGTTCTTTTCATTATCGATACTACACAATCAATTCATTATATCAAGTTGTTGTTTTTTTTGTTGTTTTTTTGCCTCAGGTTTGCTATAAATCTTGTTATTTTACTGTTCAGTAGAAGTTGCTAAAACTTAAGTCTTGTTCACACGGATGAGGCATGACATCCGACAACAATCGGGACTCGATCCCTCGCGCATGCGCAGTACGGTTTAAAATAATTACTATACGTAAAATTCAAGGAAAAAGGGGGTTTGAGGGGTATGCACAACATAACTCAAACAGAGTCCTTTATATGAAAAAATATAAAAATGCATATCGTTATTAATCAAATATAGTCTTATTAAAAAGCACAGAAACTAGCTTCATGGAAAATTCACTCAACCACTCACATGCACTCACACCTACGATCACCTAATGTGATCAGGGATCCCAGCAAATTACATAAAGTCAGGCCTGTATGTAAAAGGCAACAAAGTTTATCACCCTCAGGACAGGACTTCAAAAGGAAGCAGGCTGAGAACAGTTCAAAGCAGATAATTCATAGCCATGCAGATAATAGCTTGCAATAGGAAGCAGGTTAGTTAGTCCAGCTTGCAAAAAGTGGTAGCAGCAGCAAACAGACTAAGGAATGTCCACAGCGGGTAGTTGCAGGTCAAGCGGAGTACAATTGGTACAGAAGTAATATTGAGGCAATGTGATTGCTTACTGTACCAGATGTCTAATATCAATCGTTCGCGGTCCCTCAGACCCATTGCCAGAGCAGACGGCTAGGGGAGTGACCGACAACCAGGATCAAGAATGCTAAGACAGAGGTCCTTACGTACTCCGGCAAACGAAGGGTTACACCATCAAGTCCTTTGAGCAGTGGATGGTTAGACCCGGGTTCCTGCTGTGCAGAGTAAGTATCAGAGCTGTCCTATTTGCAGATTGGAGTGTAACTGCTCCAATCACCATCAGCCCAAGTGCAAAGTTCCAGCCTGAATGAAGAACTGAGAGGCCAGCAAGGTATGGAAGTGGAGGAGGCGTGTGGGGAGCGAACAAACCCAGCCAAAGCCTGTGCTTAGCAACACGCTAGTAGCCCTGACATGTTTCACCGGGTCTACCGGATTTTTCGAAGGGAGGCGTGGTTGCAGTGTAATGCCGCGTCCTGCCCTATATGCGAGACGTGCAGCTGAGCACGTGAGTGCCCGTGTGCATCACACAGTCCCGCACCCAACACCGCAGCCAATCAAAGAGCCGGAAACACGGAGCCGGACAAAATATATAAAAATAACGGCTTCTTGTCAGCACACTGTCACCCAGATTGGCCGGAGCGAGGGGCGCAAGGTATGGGCACAGCAAATAGTAATGCAAAAGAATACAAAAAATCACAATACTAATAAGACAAATATTTGGACATACAGTCGCCATTCAGATCAATCAATCAATCCACATTTGGTGTTTGAATTTGGCATAGTCAATTCGGTACACCCAAATACTTCCAACTGACGCTGTTCAGCACTAAGTAAGTGGACAGGGTTAGGAGGCGTTACCTGCCTTGCGTGTGCTTTGCTTGTTACATTGCATTAACTGCCTTGCATGTCACATTGCATTTCACATAACTTTGATACATCCTCCTCCCACTTATTCGATTCAAAACAGTGGCAGTTGGGAGTATTTGGGTATTTTTAATCAGCTGTTCCAATTTCAAACACCAACACTACTCTCAGACACCCCTTGAATGAGGATGATAAGAGGTGCTTGGCCACTAGAGGGCCAAGAGCTTTCCATACCAACTACCATTGTAAAAGGACGTGTCTTAGTATAAATGCTTTAAAGGATACCCGAACTGACATGTGACATGATGAGATAGACATGTGTATGTACAGTGTCTAGCACACAAATAACTATGCTGTGTTCCTTTTTTTCTTTCTCTGCCTGAAAGAGTTAAATATCAGGTATGTAAGTGGCTGACTCAGTTCTGACTCAGACAGGAAGTGACTACAGTGTGACCCTTACTGATAAGAAATTCCAACTATAAAACACTTTCCTAGCACTAAATGGCTTCTGAGAGCAAGAAAGAGGTGAAAAGGGGAATTTCTTATCAGTAAGGGTCACACTGAAGTAATTTCCTGTCTGAGTCAGCACTGAGTCAGCCACTTACCTGATATTTAACTCTTTCAGGCAGAGAAAGAAAAAAAGAAACAGCATAGTTATTTCTGTGCTAGGCACTGTACATACACATGTCTATCTCATCATGTCACATGTCAGTTCGGGTATCCTTTAACGCCAAAGCAATGATTTCAAAGTGCTATAAGGAGTCATAAGGTATTTTCTTTGCCAATATCAAAGTTCTTTTTTTTTTTACAAATGAGATTTGGTCATTTGAGAACAACATTTCTTCATAGTTACCAATCATATCAATGTAATTGTTTTATTAATTTTTATATAATGTATTGAAAACAAATACATTATTCCTAATATGTTCCCATCGACACAATAAAACTTGTTTCTCTGAGTCTTGCCTAACTGTCCCTGCTTTACCTGCTTAAGAAATAGTAGTGCTTCTCCACAATGCATTTGGAATTGAGATATCTACTCTTGTTCGACATAGGTAATTTTCCTGCCGAACCTGATTCAGTTTTCAAGGCATCTTAATTTAGTGTAATGAGAATTTAAAATAAGCCATGAATGAGAAGAACAAGACTGTGGTGACTTTTTTCATACTCAAAGGCTTTTCAGATTTCCCTGAGTTACAGTTCCCGATGTCCCTTCTGATTCTACTCATGTATCTCACAACTCTTGGTGGCAACATGGCTATCCTACTGTTGGTTTGGCTGGACTCCCATCTTCACACTCCCATGTACTTCTTCTTGTGCAACTTGTCTGTTCTTGACATATGTTCTACCACAGTTACGCTACATAAGAACATTGTTAGCTTTGTAACCGGAAATAATGAGGTAAGTTTTATTGGATGTATGGCACAGGTATATTTCTTTGCATGGTTTTTCTGCAATGATTTCATGCTGCTTACATCCATGGGCTACGACAGGTATGTCGCCATATGCAAACCATTACATTTTTCAACTCTGATGAGTGGTAGATTCTGTGCTGGTTTGGCCACCTTCTGTTGGGTATTTGGTTTTCTGCATGTAATTCCTTTGACTACTTTAGTATTACAGCTCTCTTGTTACACTTCCAATATAATTAACCACATTTTTTGTGACCTCTTACCTTTGATGGATATCTCCTGCAGTGACACATTTATACTAGAAATAGTGATCTTTATAGATGGAGGTTTATTTGCACTTTTCATTCCTTTTCTGCTCACCTCCATCTCCTACGTGTTCATCATTGCCACCATAATGAAGATCAAGTCCAGCACAGGGAGACGGAAAGCCTTCTACACGTGTTCCTCACACCTAACCTCTGTCCTCATTCTCTATGCATCTATGATTTCTCAGTACCTGTCGCCAAGTGGCACCTTCAAGTCCAGAAAGCTTATATCTTTATTCAATACAGCGGTGGTTCCCATGTTGAACCCTTTTATTTATAGCTTGAGAAATAAAGATGTGAAGTCCGCCATACAAAAGAAACTGAAGAATTTTATGGCTATTGTTTGAAGAATAGCTGGTAAATGATCTAAATGAAAAGACAATGATATAAAAAACAGATGATTGTATGCCACGTTAGTGCATCAAAAAGCAGTTTTAAAAATCAATACCGAATGTGACAAAAATAATAAACAAAAAATATTATTATTATAATATAATTCCTATTATAACTATAAATATAGATATTTTATTTAGAAGGATACCTGAAGTGACATGTGACATGATGAGATAGACATAGGTATGTACAGTGCCAAGCACACTAATAACTATGCTGTGTTCCCTTTTTTTCTTTCTCTGCCTGAAAGAGTTAAATATCAGGTATGTAAGTGGCTGACTGAGTCCTGAGTCCAGGAAGTGATTACAGTGTGACCCTCACTGATAAGAAATTCCAACTATAAAACACTTTCCTAGTAGAAAATGGCTTCTGAGAGCAGGAAAAAGATAAAAAAAAGGACAATAGTTCATATAGTTTTAGCTCTGGCATACTTCAATGAATGTGTCATTGGGCAAAAACAATAAAACAGTTAAAACTTAAAAAGTAGATTTAAAAATAAAATAAAACTGTGGAATATGTTTAAAAAGTCATTTTCAGGAGAAGGAATATAAATACAATCGTTTATTTCATTTGTTTATGCTTTGGGTGTCCTTTAACTAAAATTATTACTTGTTAGTGCTGTTTTTCACAGGCAGCATTTTGTGATCTGGAAAAAAAAAACAGAACAAAAAAAACCTGACACCTGGTAAATAATATACTTTTCCATTAGAGCAATTAGGATTATTTTTTCTTCTGATCACAAAATTCCTGCCTGCTGCATTTTTTGTGCTTGCGCTTGCACAATTACAGAAACATTGCATTGTAAAATAACAGTACATTTGCAATTGCTTTTTTATAGTGGGAAGAAGGCCGCATAACTCTCAACACATTTATTAAATCGCAACATTCAATGTTGGCTTAACCTATCAGCAGCTTCAATAACATTATCTCATTTGAGATAAGTGCACTGCGTTTGACCTCAGTCAGCAGAACTCGTTGGAATGCTTTAATCTCTCTCTACTAGCAGAAAATATAGAAACTGAAAGCAGAAGTCCTCTGTTATTGTCTCACGCTGCCCCCTAGTGACAAGTGGCCAACTGGCCATAAATACACATTACAGCAGTACTAATTAGAAGCAAGGAAATGTAACAAATAAGTTAAAGTGCTAAAATAAACTTACCAGGAGCACTTGCAAGTCTATAAATAAATTAGCTGCTAAAGGCCTAAAACACATAGATAAGGGAGCTAATGTTAAGAATACAAAGTAGAATAACTGAATTATCCAACTCCCATTTAACTTCTTATATTGTTTTATTATGACGATTATGTTTCTCCTAGAAGGGAAACTACAAAGTGGTTATTTTTCTGTTAATATGATCATATACCTGGTATGCTTACACATTGTTTCCTGACTATGCTTTTGATGTAAACTTTCATGTAATGTACCTTAGCCTTTTCTCAAATAAAGAAACTTTGACAGTAAAAACACACGGATATCCTCATTAGGCTGTTCTATAATTGTTTCAACAGGTATATTTTATTAGTATTAATTTAGCAGTTCAAATCCAAAAACAGGTTAAAGTTAACAACTCTTTTAACCACTTCACCACTGAGGGGTTTTACCCCTTGAACACCAGAGCAATTTTCACCTTTCAGCGCTCCTTCCATTCATTCGTCTATAACTTTATTATTACTTATCACATTGAAATGAACTATATCTTGTTTTTTTCACCACCAATTAGGCTTTCTTTAGGTGGGACATTATGCCAAGAATTATTTTATTCTAAATGTGTTTTAATGGGAAAATAGGAAAAAATGTGGGAAAAATTATTATTTTTCAGTTTTTGGCCATTATAGTTTTTAAATAATGCATGCTACTGTGATTAAAACCCAGGAAATGTATTTGCCCATTTGTCCCGGTTATAAAACCGTTAAATTGTGTCCCTATCACAATGTTTGGCGCCAATATTTTATTTGGAAATAAAGGTGCATTTTTTTCAGTTTTGCATCCATCCCTAATTACAAGCCCGTAGTTTATAAAGTAACAGTGTTATACCCTCTTGACATAAATATTTAAAAAGTTCAGTCCCTAAGGTAACTATTTATGTTTTTTTTTAATTGTATTTTTTTTTAACCTTCTTGCCAGTTATCCCGAGCGCAGCCAGTGCCAGGCAGCGCTGAGGGGTGGATCGGGATTCCCTCTGACGTCGGTGACGTCATCCCACCCGGTTGCCATGGCGACCGGGGAAGCCCAGCAGGAAATCCCGTTCTGAACTTGAAGGCGATCGGAGTGGGTAGGGGGATGCCGCTTGTCAGCGGCTATCATGTAGCGAGCCCTGGGCCCGCTACATGATTTAAAAATTTTTTTTAAAAAAAGTGCTGTGCTGCCCCCTTGCCGTCAGAATTGGAACGGCAAGGGGGTTAATTACAAAAAAAAAATTGGGGAGTGTGGGAGGTAATGAGTTAATTTATTGTGTAGAACTAATTTATTTGTATATGTAAAATGCTTTAGGGTGTAGTTTTACTATTTGGCCACAAGATGGCCACAGTGAGTTTGTTGTCATGCTCCCTGTAAGCATCCGGAAGGACGCTTACAGGAAGCAGTATGAGGCTGGGAAAATCACAATGACCGCGCTGTTTCTCGTAGAAGCAGCAGATCTTTGCGGGGGCTTAGATCAACGAACGTGAATGGATTTTCCCATTCATTGATCTCCGGGCGAGCGGGCGGCGGCGTGCACGAGTGGCGGGAGCGCGCGCACGAGTGGCAGGAGCGCAGACAGCGGCGGTAGCGCGGGAGGTACGGATTTCTCCGTCCCTTATTTTTTTAGGGGTGGAAAAAGCGACGGAGAAATTCGTACCGCGGGGGGTAAAGTGGTTAACCAATAATAACCTTAACCACTTATCCCACCAATGCAGTATATCTGCATCCTCTGTGACTACTGTGACTGGCAGCCCTCGTTTCAGCCTGCAGCCCAAGCCTCAATTTCCTGCTCTGCACTCAGCCGCATAATGCTGAATATCCGGGTCTCGTCTTGATGACATCAGCAAGCCGGGACCCGGATGTTCGGCATCACAGGGCTGCGTGCAGAGCGGAGAACAGAGTATTGGGCTGCCAGCTGATTGCTGGAATGAGGTGAGGTGAGAGAGGCTTTTTTTAAGTGATCTGGCCATAAAGGGGGCTGCGTGGGGGGCACATCTGGCTATCCATACTAGGGGTGTGAGGATCCCTGGTGGGGGGTGAAATGTGCAGCTGGGGGATGAAATAATGGAGCCACATATATATACATTTTCAGTGGAAAATGTACTGGGGCATATATAGCTATAATGGAGAAGCGGAGGTAATCCTGGGTGCAAGTAGGTACAAATGACTATAATGGGGGGACCACTATCCCTGGGGACACATTCGGCTATAAAGGGGGCAGTAATCCTAGGGGCGCATCTGTCTATCTATACTGGGGGGGTGCCAAATACAGGGGACACATCTGGCTATACTGGGGGTGACTGATATTAGGGACACATCTGACTATCTATACTGGGGGACATAATACTGGTGGCATGGTTTTATTTACTGTGGCACTTTTTATTTTTAAACAGGAGTTTGTAAAAACTGATAAATAATGCATTTTTTTCATTTTCCCGTTATTTCCCATTAAAATTCATAGGAAACAATTATTTTCTTGGGACAAAATACCCCCCAATGAAAGTCTAGTTTGTCTTGAAAAAAACAATATATGTATCATTTAGGTGTCATGAGTAGGGATAAAGTTATTGCTGATTAAAAACGTCAAAACCGCTCTGGCCCATAAGGCTGGAACACGGTCTGGATGCAAAGTGATCAAGGTGCCCCTGACCTCGCCATAAAATAACACACGTTTAATGTTATTTTATTTGCTGTAAATCACAGCACATTCCTCTCCCTTTAGCGCTCCCCTGTCCCCCGTTCTGCTCAGTTGAAATCTGCGACTGGAGCAGAACGTTGAGGATGGGCAGGGAAGAAGTGTCAGTACTTCTTCCTCTCTGCTCCTCATCAGGAACGCTCCATCCTTTCGGCTAAGCAGAGCAGGGGACAGGGGAAGGATGGTGCTGTGACTAATATGTCACAGCACAGCATATTAGAAAGCATTAAAAACATTTTATGTAAACACGAGATCAGGGGTGCTTTAACACCACAGCATTATATAGTAAGTAAAATAGATCCTGTACATATAACAAGGGAGATTAGGAGATCTTAGGCAAGGAACACATCCTAGTAGCTGCAGCTATGGTGCTTTGAGTCCGCCAGTAGAAAAGCGCAATATAAATGTTATTTGTCTTGTCTTGTCGAAATAATTTGTACCACCTTTGTCAACCACAAATTAGACTTTTTGTGGGAAATAATTTTTTAAGTAAATTCTTTATTTTCTATGCATTTCAACCTCTTGCCGACCGTGTCACGCCGAAGTCCTGGGGCTCTGTTTTGCAGGAGATTGTGCGCAGGCTGCGCGCGCATCTCCTGCTTGGGGGGCGGAGCTCCGCCCCGCCTTCAGTCTCCGAGCAGCTATTGACACGGCTGTCCCCGTGGAGGACAAGAGAGTGATCGGCTCTCATAGGCAGAAGCCTATGACAGCCGATCGCCGTAATTGGCCGGCTGTGGGGAGGGAGGGAGGGAAGGGATTTAAAGGAAGAGTTTTTTTTTTTTTTAAAGCTGCAACACAAAAATTTATTAAAAAAAAAAATAAACATGGGGGAGCGATCAGACCCCACCAACAGAGAGCTCTGTTGGTGGGGAGAAAAGGGGGGAATCACTTGTGTGCTATGTTGTGCGGCCCTGCAGCTTGGCTTTAAAGCTGCAGTGGCCTTTTATACTAATAATTGCCTGGTCACTATTGGGGTTTAGCCCTGCAGTCCTCAAGAGGTTAAATACACTATTTTTTTTATTTTTTAACAGAGTATATGAAAAAAAAACAGCAATGCTTTTGCTTTTGATTCAGTTTGTCACTAAAAAAATCACGAGACATAGGCCTCAATCCTAAAACACCCTGAATTCTGTTATACTACTTTTTACGATTGAAAAGATAGCACATATGTCTCAGTTGATAGCTAGTTGGGCATTTAGCAAGCATTTAACTCTGAAGTGTGCATGTGGCTTTTACACAAAGTATTTTAAAGCAGGCAGGATCATGTGTAGGAGGCGCGGGAGCGCACGTTCAGGCACACTCACGGGGACCCGCGGGTGTGCTTGCATACACATTGTCATGTGTACAAGCGTAGGATCATGCATGCATGCTCACGACAGTACACAACAGCAGTGATTGTGCACAGGTGGAGATTGTGAACAGCAGCGACAGAGGAGAGGGTGTGAAAGTCATGTCAAATTACCATGTGTGGATTATCACTGTTACTGGCTGTAACAGTGCTCATTCAAAAAAAAGGCACAGATTAGCTTAGGAAACATATTCCCTTGCGCTAATCATTATGGCCTTTTAAGCTTCGCAGGCATGCACATGGGGAGCGTGTAGCATGGGGACCCATGGGAGTGCATGCATACGCAAGATCGTGTGTACATGCTCGCGATGGGTGCACAGTAGCAGCGATGGTGCACAGCAGACGAGGACTAGTGATGTAGGTAAACAGCTCGGCTGCATAGGAGAACAGCTCACCTGTGAAGAGCCATGGCCCTGCGAACGGACATCCCCTGCGAACAGCTGTGGCCCTGTACTACTTCCGGGTGGCTGTCTCTCAGTAGTATCCATGCCATGGGCCAGACGTGCTCAGTAGTACGCATGCCCTGGCACCGCGGTGAGCGTTCTTGATTTCACGCCTGTAGCCCGGGCACGTTTTTCGCATGTGTGTGATGTCATGAAGCATGCCCAGCCACAGGCGTGCAATCAAGGATGTGCACTGCCGGGCCAGGGCGTGCATACTACTGAATGCGTCCGGCCCAGGGCATGTGTACTACTGAGAGACAGTGACCTGGAAGTAGTACATGGCCACAGCTGTTTGCTGGTGAGCTGTTTGCCTACATCTCTAACGAGGACACACTGGTGTGTGTGCACACACGATAATGTGTACACACACATGATGCATAGACGTTCATGGTGGTGGTGATTATGCTCAAGTGGCAATTGTGCATAGTGGTGACAGCATAGAGGTTGGGAAACAGTGTGTGAGTGTCACATCCAATGGGCGTGCGTGGAGAATGATCACTGTTACTGGTTGTAACAGTGATCAATAACTAAAAAACAAAAAAGGCACAGATTTGCTCAGGGAGCATGTTCCTTTGCACAAATAACTTCAGTCTTTGGAGCCATGGGGGCACATGTGCACACGCATGAGGACCCCGAGAGTATGCATGCAGATACAGGATTTTGTGTACATGCTCATGATCGAATGTACACTCTCATGATGGTGCATAGGGCACTATCAAGCATACACACAGAGGTGCGCAATACAGGTGCGCATCCTTACTAGCACTAAGCTAGGTAGTAAGAGTCCCTGGCACCCTCCACTCCCCGCCGATCCCCCCATTTATACGTTACTCAGCCTGGATCCAGCGATTGCGCAGCCTCCCCGCACAGCTCCGGTCTCTCTATGGAGAGGATTGGGTTGGCGCATGACGTTATAGAGTCGGCAACCTCATGACGTCATGACGTCGGCGACCTCATGACGTTGGCGACGTCATGTGCGATCCTCCCCATAGTGAAGACCGGAGCTGTGCGGGGAGGCTGCGCCGATCGCTGGATCCAGGCTGGGTAATGTATAAACCGGGGCAGCGGCGGCGATTAAAGGGTGCTGGACACTTCTTCTAGCTAGCCTAGTGCTAGCTAGAGGATTTCTAGCCATTGGGAACATTTATTTTACAGTCGGGCAAAAAATAACAACACCTCCTGAGCGGCGTAACGCTCAGGAGGTTAATGTAAAAATGCTTCAGAAAGCAAGGACCAAATAGGTCGTGAAGCTCAGGGAAGCTCTTTTGCATAGATAACAACTGAAGTCCCTTAAAGGGGAACTGAAGAGAGAGGTATATGGAGGCTGTCATGTTTATTTCCTTTTAATCAATACCAGTTACCTGGCGGCCCTGCTGGTCTATTTCTCTGCAGTAGTATCTGATTAAAACCAGAAACAAGCATGCAGCTAGTCTTGTCAGATCAGACTTATAAGTCTAAACCACTGAAACACCTGATCTGCTGCATGCTTGTTCAGGGGCTATGGCTAATAGTATTAGAGGCAGAGGATCAGCAGGGCTGCCAGGCAACTGGTATTGTCTAAAAGGAAATAAACATGACAGCCTCCATATACCTCTCTCTTCAGTTCCCCTTTAAAGGGAGCCTAAACTGAGAGGGATGTGGATGTTTCCTTTTAAACAATACCAGATGCTTGGCAGTCCTGTTGATCTTTTTGGCTGCATTAGTGGCTGAAACACACACCTGTAACACGTATGCAGCTGATCCAGTCTGACTTCAGTCAGAGGCTGAGCACCTGCTCTGCATGCTTGTTGAGGGGCTGTCGCTAAAAGTATTAGAGACACAGGATCAGCAGGCAACTGATATTATTTTAAAAGGAAAAATCCATATCCTTCTCAGTTTAGGTTCCCTTTAACTCTTCCTGTACTGGAAACTATATGAGATTTGAATCCGTCGTATGTCTTAGCTGTACTACACATATAAATCGTTATATCATAAGTTTATTTTCATTTCAGATTCCCTTTAAACTATTCTGGCTATCATTTGTACCATATATATCATCTCTTACTCAGCAAAATGGAATGTGGATAGGGATTGAATTAAAAGTTGATTATAAATTCATACACAAACACATTTAAAAACAATAATCTTGAGAAAGTGAATGCTCACTGTTAATAGTTGCGAGTTATGCAGCAGTTATTGTACATGACCATCACTAGGCGTTGCCAATGCAAAAGGTCCATGTCACCGCAACTAGCAAAATCATCTCACCCACCACTGACGCACACTCCATACTGTGTCTATACTGGCTGTCCATTTCTCTAATCTGTCTGACACTGCTAATCAGTAAGGTACAGTATACTTGCTCCGTCTGACAAGGGGAGTTTCCGGCATTCATCTAATTGTAACTGCGCTGTGGCTATAGTACATTGTATCACTCTGGTTAATGCAGAATGTCATCCAAAATCCAGGTATGCTGATATATAGTTTTTACCCATGCCTTGCGGTTACACATATGTTGTGTCTTCTCTGTGTTGATCAGGGTTCAGCTCACAAGTGCACTGGGATCTGCGCAGATAGATGCAGCATGGTAGCCTCTTGCATGTAGGTCAAGCATGTGGTATGTTGTAGTTTTGGGTGGGTGGTCAGTGTGCGCTCATTCAGGGCATTGTCTTAGCCACCAACACATTTCGCCCAACCTCTCAGAGCTTCCTCAGGGCCAAAATGAATCACATTCAAGGTATCTCCCTCCTTATCAATACATAGGGCATCGGATCCTCCAGATGTAAATGTGGGCTTTTTAACCCGTTCACCTCATGGAACTACCATATATACTTGCTAGTAAGCCAAATTTATTAGCACAAAAAATGTGCTCAAAAGTCTCCCCCTCGGCTTATATGCGAGTCAGTGTCCCCCCGAGTGCCCTCCCGACTAGTCACTGTGGAGTGTAAGGGATCATGCAATGATCCCACACTCATGTGCTGCATCCCCGGCTGTCTCTTATGTCCCTGTACGTCCGCGGCAACAATGTGTAATTCATTACAACTGACCTGTTTCCCCTGGGTAAGTGATAGTTGAGAGAGAGAGACATTGTCACTGCTCCATGGGTGCACAGTTTAAAACAGAGTTGCCGCTTTCTCCAGGGCTTGCCGCTGTGTCCATTTCCGTGGTAGCTCAGAAGCAGTGGGGTGTATCAGAGTCACGTGCAGCTATGGGGATTCCCTTGTCTCTCTGTCCTGCTCGCTGTTACTCAAGGCGCCACTAGATGGCAACATGGCGTCATATCAGACACAGCAAACAGGACAGAGAGGCAAGGGAAATTCCCCAGAGCTGCACGTGACTCTGATGCACGCACTGCATCTGACTGAGACACCACGGAAATGGACACAGCCGGGAGCCCTGGAGGAAGCGGCAACTTTCTTTTGAATTGTGGGGCAGTGAAGATGTGTCTCTCTGCTACAATTATCAGATGACACAGGTCAGTTGTAGTGCTGGGTTACACTCTATGTTGCCGTGGGGGTGCAGGGACATAAGAGAGGGGGGGAGCAGCACATGCATTACACGATCCGTTACACAAGTCAGTCCCCTTGTGCCGGTGGTTACACATGTCATGCCTGCCTGCCAGTGAGTCCAGTCAACATGTGTTGTTCCTTATCCCGATCCTGATAGCCAGACACTCCAGTCCACACTTGTTATTGTTGTCCCTGCCATACCAGCCTACCAGTCCAGCCATACAAGCCTTCCAGTCCAGCCATACCAGCCTGCCAGTCCACATGTGTTGTCCTCCCTAACCTTCCAACCAGCCATTCCAGTCTGAACTTGTTGTCCATTTCCCTGTCTTGCCAGCCTGCCAGTCTAGATGTGTTGTTCTTTTCCCTATCCTACTAGCCAGACCCTCATTCTAATCATATGAAGGGTTGAAATGGTACTGAACTCAGTACTTCCTTTCTATTTATACTGTGGAGGGGGCTATACTGGGGATGGGGCTTATATGCAAGTCAATCACTTTTTCCAGTTTTTTTTAAAGGAAAAGTGGGTACCTCGGCTTATATGCGGGTTGGCTTATACACGAATATACACGGTACCTTCTCTAATTATTGAGTTTTAGCAGAATTACATGGAAAGAACAAAACATCCCATTCTGCGACTTTCAGACGTCTAATTATAAAAATTGAAGGTAAGCCTTCAGAAAATATGAACTTCCAACACAATTACTGTAAATTCACCCAACATAGTCCCACCCATTTTCAAAAGGCAAATAATGCCACTACTGTATGCACAACTAAAGCTGGTCATACACATATCACTTTTTCTCTGGTTGTTTTAACTTTGATCAAATCTTCCAGACATTGGTTGCCTCAGCATATCTGACTGATTAACGTTTGACAGATTTTGGACAGTTTATCAAACAAATATGTGAGGGGGTGGGGCAAGACCAGTGAGGGATCCATCGGCTTGTCAGATTGGGCCATAATCAAGAGGCATAGCTAAGGAGCTATGGACCCCGGTGCGAGTTTTACATGGGGCTCCCCCAAGCACTCTATAC
The DNA here is from genome assembly GCF_040937935.1 of Hyperolius riggenbachi. Taxonomy (NCBI): domain Eukaryota; kingdom Metazoa; phylum Chordata; class Amphibia; order Anura; family Hyperoliidae; genus Hyperolius; species Hyperolius riggenbachi. Next base: position 28,513,107 of record NC_090653.1, on the reverse strand, counting down.
ATAACAATTAATACGGCACACGAAAACCTGCAAAGGACAACCCCAGTGTCAGAGATGCAAGAAGGGGATGGGGAAAAGCTTGTTAATGATTATTATCATTCAAAGCATTTATAGAAGTGAGCATTACAAGCACAGGACCAATAAAGAGCTAATACTGCAGTTGAGGGAGGGCCCTATGGGGCCCCTCTGGCCCAAGGGCCCCACTGCAGTCACAACCTCTGCAACCCCTATTGCTACGCCACTGAACAAGTGTATGTCTAACCTATCATCTGCCTGTGGAAATACTGCTGAAATATAATTATAGTAGCTTTACTTTGGATGGCCACTGGAGGAGCCAGAGTTCTTCGTTTAATGAATGGATCCACCATCCCAGTGACAAATTTGGCGCTAGTCTAGTTGAGGGAGCCCAGTGGGAAACCTAATAGACCAATGGCCGTTCCCTGCTCGTGGCAGTTTGGTCACAATCACTAATTTATAAGAATTAGGGGAACCAATGGGAAACACTATCTATTAAATAAACTCTAAAATTGCACACAAGGACCCTCACCCGCGGACTTCAGTTGGTGGTGTGGATAGTGTTTCCTCCTGGTTTCCCTATTTCTTACAAATTACTGATTGCAACCAAATTGTTGCGAGTTGGAATGGCAATTGGCCTATTAAGGTTCCCACTGGGTCCCCTAAACTAGACTAACACTACAAATTGAACATTCTCATTCTGAATTATATACATTTAGTTCCATGGTCATTGGCCATCATTTACTTCGGGCCTCATTTCTGCCTAGTGAAGGCTCTGTAACACTCAGAACACACCTTCCACTCAGGCTGTACGTTAATGGCTGTTGAAATGTTAAAAATAATTTGTAAATAATTGCTACTAATCAAGGTTGGTCCTCAAAGACTTTAGTCCACTGGGGTCTTGTTAGCAGTCTTGTAAAGAGAGGATAAAACATCTCATCTACATCACATATGTGTAGCTGTACAAAGCTGCCTCCACACTGTGTCAGGTATACAAGCTGCAAAACAGAGGTTACCAAACTATGTGCCGCCCATCACACATTTATGTTTACATACTTATCACTATAACAATATTATGTATTATGACTGTAAAGGATGATACAGTTTGTCACAAACTTTTAAAGCTTCATTGTGGTTTGCCAGGAGGGAAAAAAACATTGGTGTGTGTGTGTGTGTGTGTGTGTGTGTGTGTGCATGCGTGCGTGTGTGCGTGTGTCAAATTTCTCTCCCCTACACTGCCATTTCAGCAAATCTACTTCAAGACTTTGTGTTCTCTCAGAGACAGGTGCTCAGTTGAGATAAAAAGACTGATTTTGTCAGTCCAAAGAGTCCTGCTCTGCTGACCGTATATCTATAGTGGACTAAAGAAAATACGATCTGTTTTTTGTGCCTGTAAATATTGCTGCCCATTTCTGTTTTGTTTGGGATAAACTCTAGGTTTGCACCCAGTAGAGGAGATTTTCAGCTTTGAGTTATAGTTAGTCACCCAGCTAGCACTTTGAGTCTGATCTAAGCTGGCCAATGTAGGCACTTTTTTTGGTTTTATTAATGAAGTGCGAAATGTCAAAACAACATGTTGTCTGACCCCACTTTTGTGCTTTAAACTCTTGAAAATTCAGTAGAGTTAGATTTGTTGCTTTGGCAGCACTGTGTTTCACTAGAGAGGTAAGCCAATTAAACCTCTTCTTTTTAAACAGTTTTAGCTATTTTATGAAATATTGGGAGCCTTCCCCTGACAAACTGTCATTGGCTAACTGTCACTATCTCTTGTCATGTGAAATTGGTGACAGGATAAGTGTGCACTGATATTTAATCTTTAATGTATCTTTAATCTTCAATTTATCTTTAATATACCTGTATTTTCAAGCATATGTCTTCTAAAATATTTTTTCTCATAAAACAATTCTATACAGGAAACTCCATATCACTGGACGGACCAGGCATATTGTTACCGCATCAACTTCATTGTACATTTTAAAGAAACCAACACCACTTCTTCAGAGGCCTATGGTAAAAAATATGGTTCCATAAAACTTATGAAGCCAATCAATACATGTCAATTGAAAACTACACAAAAACTATAATTCCGGTTTGTGCAAAGTAAAACAACTCAAGCTAAGAGTAATAGAGCCCATTTTCCTGCTGACCAATAGAGCTTTTAGCAAAGAAAATATTTACAAAAAAAGACCTTTAACCTTCCTGGTGGTACCCCTGAAAGCAGGAGGCTTTCTCAGGCCCTGCTGGGCCGATTTGCATAATTTTTTTTTGCAACACGCGGCTAGCACTCTGCACTCTGATCGCCGCCGCTCTGTGCAGATTGCTCGCCGCGCCGTGCCGCCCCCCCCCTCCCAGACCCCCTGCGTTGCCTGGCCAATCAGTGCCAGGCAGCGGTGAGGGGTGGATCGGGACTCCCAATGATGTCACGACGTTGATGACATCATCCCGCCTGTCGCCATGGCAACGGGGGAAGCCCTCCAGAAAATCTCGTTCTTTCCTGATCGAAGCGGGTGGGGGGATGCCGCTGCACAGCGGCTATCATGTAGCGAGCCCTGAGCTCGCTACATGATTTAAAAAAAAATAAATAAAAAAAACTGCTGTGCTGCCCCCTGGCGGTTTTAAATAGACCGCCAGGAGGGTTAACCTATTAATTTGAGTAAAGCCTCTGAGACAAAAGTGTGAAAAAAAGTTTAACAAAGCTAACATATTTATACAGAAATAGTATGCTGTAGTAGTAGAAGATTGTTAGCCCTTTGTCTGGTGTTTTAGGACTAGCTTGGTCACTTCGTCTCACTCCTACATCCAGGACTTTTCACGGTATCACCTCTACTGTGGAACTCTCTCCCATGGCCTGTCCGGAGGGGCCTGGAAATCTCCAAATGTACTCCTAAATCACACCTTTTCAGACAAGCCTATCATTTGTTATAGGTAGCATCAGAGACTCACTACTTCATCCCTTTGTCTCCTCCCCTAGTATCTCCACCCCACACCCTCTAGATTGTAAGCTTGCAAGGCCAGGGCCCCCCTCCTCGTGTTTCTTATTCTGCTATAATTTATCAATCATATGAACATGTACCTGTACTGGTAATGTCGCAAACCACACATCAACTATGTATATATTTGTATTGCTGAATGTCCTGATTGGACAGAGCGTCTTCTTTCCTTCCTTCCTTTTTAATGACATTTGTTTTATGCATATTAAAAATAGGAAAAAACTAGGCATAAAGCATAATTTATAAACAATAAAAGTACACTGAGAAAGGTCGTTCAGATCTTTCTCCAAGAAGATGGAAGAAAGGTACAGCATTAAATAAAAAAAATTAACACAGAAGAGCGAATAATATAAGTTGAAACCACTTGAAGGGAACTTTGTTTACTGTTTATCTGACAGGGGTATGCAATATGAAGGATCTGCTAAATGAGAGGAATTAGGGGGGAGCATCACCCTTGAGTGTGGTTCTATCAGAGTTTAAAGAGGAACTCCAGCCTAAACAAACATACTGTCATTAAGTTACATTAGTTATGTTAATTAACCTCCCCGGCGTTCTATTGAGATCGACAGGGAGGCTGCGGGAGGGTTTTTTTTAAATTAAAAAAAAACTATTTCATGCAGCCAACTGAAAGTTGGCTGCATGAAAGCCCACTAGAGGGCGCTCCGGAGGCGTTCTTCCGATCGCCTCCGGCGCCCAGAATAAACAAGGAAGGCCGCAATGAGCAGCCTTCCTTGTTTGGCTTTCCTCGTCGCCATGGCGACGAGCGGAGTGACGTCATGGACGTCAGCCGAAGTCCTGACGTCAGCCGCCTCCAATCCAGCCCTTAGCGCTGGCCGGAACTGATTGGTCCGGCTGCGCAGGGCTCGGGCGGCTGGGGGGACCCTCTTTCGCCGCTGCTCGCGGCGCATCGCCGCAGAGCGGCGGCGATCAGGCAGCACACGCGGCTGGCAAAGTGCCGGCTGCGTGTGCTGCTTTTTATTTGAAGAAAATCGGCCCAGCAGGGCCTGAGCGGCAGCCTCCGGCGGTGATGGACGAGCTGAGCTCGTCCATACCGCTCAGGAGGTTAAAATAGATAGGTCATAAAATCTCTTACACACCCTGTTTTAAAAGAACAGGCACATGTTTGATTTCATGAGGGCAGCCATCTTTTTGGTTGAAAGGAGGTGACAGGGAGCATGAGACACGGTTCCAACTGTCCTGTGTCCTCATCACCCCTCCCAGTTGCTAGGCAACGAGAACAAGAACATCAGAAATCCCATCATGCTTTGTACAGCATCAGGGGAAAAATGCAGGTTTTTTTTTTTTTTTTTTGATGGGGTAGAGCTTAGCTTCTGTGCAGCTAAAAATTAAGGCTTTGGTAAGAAGGACAAAGTTCTGATGCTGTGAAACTGTTAAAGAAACACCAAGCCTTTTCAGTGCTGCTGAGTAGATTTTTAGTCTGGAGGTTCACTTTAACAACAGACTAAAGGTGGCCACACACCATACAATTAAAAACTCAAATTTTTCACCATTTCGATCGGTTGTCCTGAAAAATCAAAAACTTTTCTTTGTTTTCGATAAAAAAAATCGATTGATTTTCACATTTTTTTTTCTTCAATTTTAGGAGATTGGACATGTTGGTAATTCCAGACGAACTTTATCAAGAAATGTATGGTGTGTAATGAATGGATTGTCAGTTACTTGATGTACAGTTCCAATTTTTTCTGAGGTTTCAATTATTGTATTCATGATTGGGGGAAAATTGAACATAGGTGTGTGGCACATTGGTCAAATTTTTGAATTGTTACAATCAGTCAGAAAAAATGATAGCTATTCTTGAATTGGACAGATATTTAAAAATTGTCTGGTGTGTGGCCACCTTTTAAAGCTCAACACACACCATACAATCTTGGTTGTACAGGGCCAACAGATTGAAAATACCTTGAATGATTGATTGGGTAAGCTCTTATACTACATGAAAGTGGTAAGATTGAACAACCTAGATTGTATGGTGTGTGTTGAGCCTTAAGGTGGCCACACACCATACAATTTTTTAAATATCTGTTCAATTTAAGAATTGCACAATATAAGTACCAATTTTGAGAACACTAATCAGCTCTTCCTTTTTAAATTATAATTTTAGGGAGGGTCAGAAAGGCCTATTTCCAATTCCGTTGAAATTCCAATTTTCACCAATGCCAATTACCGATTTCACAGATTTTCTATTTCTACTTTTTGCTTTTCCAATAAGTCTTTTTTTTTGGGGGGGGGGGCAATTTTTTGCATTCTCTGATTGACCAAATGCCTCTGAGTTGACTCTGCATTCTTTGATTGGCAATGTACAATTTTAGGAGTACACAAATATACAGAATGGAAAATGTAGTGGAGTCGGGATCTACCATGAAGGCCTTCGCGATCTACCTAATGAGCACCCCTGGTCCAGTGCTTCCGAGTTCTGTGATTGGGTTAAAATTACCTAGTTGAGCTAATGCAGTATTTCTCCAGACATCCAATTTCCGAGGAGTCTTTTTTTTAGTCATTTTTTTGCAACCTCTGATTGGCCAAATTGACTCTGCTTTCTCTCATTGGTCCAATGCTTCCGAGTTCTCTAACTGGGCTAAAATTACCGGGTTGTGGTAATTGTGGTATTTTCGTAGAAATCTGATTTCAGAGTCCTGATCAGAAATGTCGATTTCCGATCAGAAATGCGGAAATTTCATTTCCACAGAATCCGAATGAGCTTCTCTATATAATTTATCAAACATGACAGTTGGAAGAAGAAAGGCAAAAGGGAAGCGTTCCAGTTGGTAAGTAACAGGTGCCTGGCAACACGTATGAGATAAGCTATCAACCGTTTCAAATGGAGTGGGGATTGGTTCAAGATTGTACACTGTTTTGAGCTTCTCATGTATCTATGCTCCCCATTTTTAGTTTCCTACTATGGAAGATGTTGGCACTATATACTGTAAATCCTACTAATATAATAAATGGGACAGTTCGGGTGTTTGGATGTTTTTTACTCGATCACGCAAAAATGACTGAACGGATTTGAATGAAATTTGGCACACACATAGTACATTACCTGGAATAACATATAGGATACTTTTTATTCCCATAACCAAAAAGGGGGCGGAGACAAATACAAATTTCACTGGAAAATGTAAACTGCAGCCATTCTTACACTGTTAATGGCAGGGTTCTCAAACTTTGCACAGCTGGTCGTTGGGTGACTGGGATTAATATTCAGAAAGGTAGGTGGAATCTATAAAAGCCAATCAAAATTAACCTATTGATTTTCAAGGGGAATATTTACATTGCTGCCATTCTTGCACTGTTAACGGCACAAGCCTCAAACCTCGTACAGTTGGTCATTGGGTGACTGGGGTTCAATTTCAGAAAGGGGGTGGAGCCACAAACAGCCAATTGGATTTGTTTCATTTCAATGCAAATTATTGATGCCAAACGCTGCAAAGATCACAAACTTGGTAATTGATTAATTGTGTGTTAGGGTTAGAAAAGTAGGCACAGCCAACACCAGCCAAATACATAAGCGGGCAACGCTGGGTCATAAGTGGGCGGAGACAAATACAACTTTTACTGGGAAAATGTAAACAGCAGTCATTTTTACACTGTTAACCTCCCTGCCGTTCTAATTCCTGCGGCCGCGGGAAGGTTTTTTTGCAAAAAAAATATTTTCTTATCATGCAGCTAGCCTAGCGCTAGCTACATGATGCCCCCCTCCCTGCCGCTTCCCTCCCACCCCTCCGTTCGCAGCCGGCGCGCTCGCCCATAAGGAAATCCCGTTCTGAACGGGATTTCCTTTAGGGCTTCCCTGTCGCCATGGCGACAATCATGATGACGTCATCGGCGTCGTGACGTCAGTGGGAGTCCCGATCCACCCCTCAGCACTGCCTGGCACTGATTGGCCAGGCTGCGCACGGGGTCTCGGCAGGGGGGCCCTCTAACGCGGCGGGTAGCGGCGAATCGGTGGCGAGCGGCGGCAATCGAAGGTAACACGCAGCAAGCAAAGTGCTTGCTGTGTGTTTAAAAAAAAAAATTATGTAAATCGGCCCAGCAGGGCCAGAGCAATCCTCCGCGGTGGGTTACCCCGAGCTCAGCTCGGGATAACCAGCAAGGAGGTTAATGGTAGGGTTCTCAAACTTTGTACAGTTGGTTACTGGGTGACCGGGGTTAAGATTCAGAAAAGTGGGTGGAGCCTACAAAAGGCAATAAAAAATGACCTATTGATTTTTCAGGGGAATATTTCATTGCTGCCATTCTTGCACTGTTAATGGAACAAGCCTCAAACCTGGTACAGTTGATCATTGCGTGACTGGGGTTTACATTTATAAAACAGGGTGGAGCTACACACAGCCAATATGATTTGTTTCATTTTAATGCAGGTTATTGATGCCAAAGACCGCAAAGCTCACAAACTTGGTCATTGAGTAATTGATTAATTGTGTGTTAGGAAAAGTGGGCGCAGCCAGCATCTGCAAAATACATAATCAGGCAATGCCGGGTCATCAGTAGGCGGAGACAAATGCAAATTTCACTGAGAGAATGTAAACTGCAGCAATTCTTACACTTTTAATGGTAGGGTTCTTAAACTTTGCACAATTGGTCACTGGGTGACTGGGATTAATATTCAGAGAAGTGGGTGGAGCCTTCAAAAGCCAATCAAAATTCACCTATTGATTTTCAAGGGGAATATGTAATTGCTACCATTCTTGCACTGTTAATGGCACAAGCCTTAAACCTGGTACAGTTGGTCATTGGGTGACTGGGGTTCAAATTCAGACAAAGGGGTGGAGCCACAAGCAGCCAATCAGACTTGTTTAATCTCAATGCAAATTATTGATGCCAAAGACCGCAAAGCTCACAAACTTGGTTATTGAGTTAGAAAAAAGGGTTAGAAATAGTAGGTGGAGCCAACACCAGCCAAATACATACCTGAACAATGTTAGGAAATAAGTGGGTGGAGAAAAATACAAATTTCATTGCGCAAATGTAAACTGCAGCCATTCTTAGACTGTTAATGGTAGGGTTCTCAAACTTTGCACAGTTGGTCACTGAGTGACTGGGATTAATATTCATAAAAGTGGGTGGAGCCTATAAAAGCCAATCAAAATCCACCTATTGATTTTTAAGGGGAATATTTAATTGCTGCCATTCTTGCACTGTTAATCACCTGTACCTGGTACAGTTGGTAATTGGGTGATTGCAGTTCAAATTCAGAAAAGACGGTGGAGCCACATCCAATCAGATTAATTTTATTTAATTGCAAATTATTGATGCCAAAGACCGCAAAGCTCACATACTTGGGCATTAAGTAATTGTGCGTTAGGGTTAGGAAAAGTGGGCAGAGCCTACACTAGCCAAATACTTTTCCTAACGACTCGGGCAACACCGGGCGTCCAGCTAGTAAATAATAATAGTAAACTAAAAACGGCATTTTTTCTTATTCAGATTACAAATGAATTAGATAGTTTGACTTTATTGTACTTTCTTGAATGAAATCTATGGAAATTCCACAATTTTTATTCTAACATATTGCCAGCTTCACAGTGGAACTGGTAATGATATGCTTTACCAACAATGAGATCAATGAGATGCAAATACCAATGAGATCAATGAGATGCAAATATTTCCGAGTTGACGCAAAATGTTTATGCAAATGTTTATGCAAATATATGCAGCTTGAAATTGGACCAATCAATTTAAACCTGCATCTCATTGATCATCCCTACGTACCAAGATTTTCCTGCTTTGCTTACCTAAGAGAAGATTCTGCTTACCCAGTGTGCATTTGGAGTTAAAATGTCTTCTCTTGTTTCTAATAGGCGATTTATCTGCCCATCCTAGTTGATTTCTAAGCTATCTTCATTTTGTACAATGAAAAAGTACAACAAGTCATGAATGAGAAGAACAAGACCGCTGTGACCTTCTTCATACTCAAAGGATTTTCAGACATCCCGAAGTTAGAGGCTCCAATATCCCTTCTGGTTCTTCTCATTTATCTCACCACTCTTGTTGGCAACATAGTCATTCTTCTTCTGATTTGCCTGGACTCTCATCTCCACACTCCCATGTACTTCTTCTTGGGTAACCTGTCTGTTCTTGACATAAGTTATACCACAGTTACATTACATAAGAGCATTGATATTTTTGTAACAGGACATAATGAAGTATCTTTTATTGACTGCATGGCACAGTTATATTTCTTCACATGGTTCTCCAGCAATGACTTAATGCTGCTTACATGCATGGGCTATGACAGGTATGTCGCCATATGCAAACCATTGCATTTCTCAACTCTCATGAACAGTAGAGTCTGTGCTGGCTTGGCCATCTTCTGTTGGGCGTTTAGTCTTCTACATATTCTTCCTACAGCCACCCTAATATCACAGCTTTCTTGTTACACGTCCAACATAATTAACCACTTTTTCTGTGACGTCTTACCTTTGCTGGAAATGTCCTGCAGTGACACCTCTATCGTGGAAATGGTGATCTTCATAGATGGAGGTTTATTAGCAATGTCCGCCCCTTTTCTACTCACTTTTACCTCCTATGTGTTCATCATTGCCACCATAATGAAGATTAAGTCTAGCACAGGGAGAAGGAAAGCCTTCTACACGTGTTCCTCACACCTAACATCTGTCTTCATTCTCTATGCATCTATTATTTCTCAGTATTTGACACCGAGTGGCACCTTCAAGTCCAGTAAGCTTTTGTCGTTATTCAACTCAGCTGTGGTTCCCATGCTAAACCCCCTCATCTACAGCTTGAAGAACAAAGACGTGAAATCTGCTGTACAGAAGAAAATTAAGAATTTTATGTCCATTATTTGAGGAGCAGCTGGAAACCGAGATAATAGGGGTTGAGAAATTAAAATAAATTAAATGATTGTAGCCATGTTGGTATGCTTCAGGCTGAAAAGAAGAGTAATGTATGTTTTTTTTTTATTTGCACAAACAAACAATATAGTATTCATTGTTGGGCATCTTAATACATTTGTCAAATTACACAACTCAGTATTGAATTGTAACATATTTCAAGCAAGGTGACTTGGTCTGAGTTGCCTAAGATTTGATGTACACCCAGAAAACAAAATTAACCCATTCACGTTCCGTCGTTTTCACTTGAGAAATGTTCACCTCCCATTCATTAGCCTATAACTTTATCACTACTTATCACAATGAACTGATCTATATCTTGTTTTTTCCGCCACCAATAAGGATTTCTTTGGGGGGTACATTTTGCTAAGAGCCACTTTACTGTAAATGCATTTTAACAGGAAGAATAAGAAAAAAACGGAAAAAATTCATTATTTCTCAGATTTCAGCCATTATTTAAAATAATACATGCCTCCATAATTAAAACTCACGTATTGTATTTGCCCATATGTCCCGGTTATTACACCATTAAAATTATGTCCCTATCACAATGTATGGCGACAATATTTTATTTGGAAATAAAGGTGCATTTTTTTCATTTTGCATCTATCACTATTTACAAGTTTAAAATAAAACAAATATAGAAATATTTCATCTTTACATTGATATTCAAAAAGTTTAGACTCTTAGGTAAATATTGAGATGTTTTTTTTTTAATTGTAATGGTTTTTTTTTTAATATTAAACATTTTATTTGGGTAGTTTTGGGAGGGTGGGATGTAAACAAGAGATTTATAATGTAAATGTGTGTTTGAATTTTATTTTTTTTACTTTTAGTTGTATTTTTACTTTTTGGCCACAAGATGGCGGCCATGAGTTTGTTTACATGACATCACTCTAAGCGTAATATACGCTTAAAGAGACGCATGGGGGACGCTACAGCCAGAAAAAGCGCAGCTTCCGAGAGAAGCTGTCGCTTTTTCAGCGGGGGAGATGAATCAGTGATCGGGCACCATAGCCCGATTCACTGATTGCCTGGCTAACGAACCGTGCACGCTGGCGATCGGCCGCGGGAGCGCACATGGTTCCTGGATGTAGAAACTACGTCCAGGAACTAAAACATGTTCATTGGTTCCTTCCTGATACAAGAAGAAATGAATGCAGTGTCCTCCATGTGCACACGGACTTTTATGTTTCTTGCTCGAAGACTTACGGCCAAGTACTATTCCAGGTAGAAACCTGGAAACTTGGACACAACTGTGCAACCTCGGTCAGCCCCCCAGAGCATAGGCGGACACAAAAACTAGCAAGAACCAGAACACTTCACAGGTATTTCACTGGAAAAAGTTTGTATTTATTCCAGCCTCTCTATTTACATGCAGTTAGAATAAAATTATTCTTCGCAAAATGTACCACTCAAAGAAAGCCTAATTGGTGGCAAAAAAAACTAAATATAGATCATTTTGTTGTGATAAGTAGGGATAAAGTTATCGACTAATGAAAGGGAGGAGAGCTGAAAGGTGAAAATTGCTCTGGTCCAGAAGGGGAAAAAAACACTCAGTGGTGAATTAAACAGGCTAAACATACACAGGGCACATGCACATTTTTGGCTTGATAATGGGCGTAATGCCTGAAACAGCTTCTGGCCAGGTGTCTGTCGCCACAATTTCAGATTTTGATGGCACTTCAATAGTCCCCGTACCTCAGGCTCGCTGCCTAGGTGTAATACTGGACTCAAATCTATCATTCAATCTACACATCAACAAACTAACCTTCTCTTGTCATGTCCTCCCAAAGAACGTCCCCTGCATCTGCCCTCTTGTCACACAGGACACTACCAAACTTCTCTTGCATGTCCTAATTATTTCACGAATAGACTACTGTAACTCTCCGCGCTGTAGCCTACCCGCTAACCGTTTGGCCCCACTACAGTCCATCATGAACTCTGCTGCACGTCTCATCCACCTATTCTCCTGCATCTCCAGTCCTATCCTACTCTGTCAGTCCCTTAACTAGCTGACAATCACACAACGGATACAATTCAGAATCCTGATTCTCACCTATAAAGCTCTTTACAACCTAGCTCCTTATTTAAATAAACTTATTTCCAGATCCTACACACCATCTCCACTTTACTTTACTTGTCTTCCTCTCTGGTCACCTTTTCTCACTCCCGCTTACAAGACTTTTCTCGGTCCTCTCCCCTCCTCTAGAATTCCCTTCCTCAACACATCCGGAACTCATTCACACTTAGCATTTTTAGCGCAACCTGAAAACTCACCTCTTCAGGCAAGTGCACTATCTCACTTAGGAAACTGGCCACTGACCACCACTTCACCATCTTATATGCAGCATCCCTTTCCCTATTGTCCTATCCATTAACCCATTAGAAAGTAAGGGCTCTCTTTCCCCGGAATGTGGTGTAATACGCACACATATCTTCCTATGTAAAATCTGTAGTTGTTTTTTTCACTGCACTGTAATCCACCATTGTTAATTGTTGTATTGTTTATATTGTATTTTATACTTTGTATTCTGTTGTACAGTACCGCAGATGATGCTGGTGCTATAGAAATTAATAATAATAATAATATCCTACTAACCATGGAGTCTCAGTACTACATGTGGATTTCTCTAGTGAGTACCTGTAGTCTATGCTTACCGCTAGTGACAGAGTAAACAGGACCTGCAGTACATGATAGCAGCAGGAGCTTCAAAGGATAGTCCCTCAGGCCCCGTTCACAGTTGCGGTTTTTTAAAAACCGGAACGGATGTCCGGACCGCACCGGATCCGGACCAGACCTGATCCGTACGGTTCCTATCGGTTCCGGTCCGTTTGCATCCGTTTTCCATGCGGTATGAACACGGTTGCGGTCCGGATCCGTTTGAGATAACAAGCTGTATAATAATACCTGGGGTCTGGGAGGTCGGCAGAAGCTCTGGGGTCGTTGTAGGGCCTCACCTCCTCGTTATCAGACGTATCGGACATGTTGCTGCCGGGGAGCTCCAGCGTGAGGTCGCTGCTGCTCCACTCTGTGGGCGCTGGGCCCATGTGTCCCCGTCCAGGATGGCCGCTGTAGCATGGAGGAAGCATGGGAGGTGGGGTGGAGCGTCCGTTTTTTACGGCCAGTGTGTTGTGCGCTCTCCGGTTCTCATTGCTTTGTATTGGCCGGATGCAACAGTCCGGCTCCGCTCCGGATACGTCTGCCAGAGGAGCCGGACCAAAAAATAGTGCATGTTGGATCTTACGCCGGAGTCCGGATCCGGTCCGGCTCCGGACGGAACGGACGCATGTGAACGGACGCATAGACTTTCATTGCTGTGCCGTGCGCCCGTTCCGTCCGTTCCGCATGCGGTTCGGCTCCGGCACGGCGATTCCGGACGGCGACCGCCAATGTGAACCGGGCCTTAGCTAAAAGCCACAAATGTGTCAGGGCTCTTTCACATTACCAAATGGGTGCATGAACCGATTTCATGCACGCGTTTATGCCTTGCGGCACGACGTCTGGAAGATGCAGTGCAACGCTGATCAGCGCAGTGGCGGTAGTTCTAATTCACCCGACGGGAAAGCTGGACGTTACAAAGCTCCCAGATGCATTGTTTTGCAATGCCATACAAATGAAGCAGCTCATTCCACTTTTTAACCACAAAACCCAGAGTATTGAAATTGTAAATAAAGTAGACCGTTAAAGTGACAGGTGCCTATTCTAAGGTCCTTGTTACAGCTTCAATTGGCAAGACACAACAACGCCTCTACTTTTTGAGAAAACTAAGGATCACTAACCTTTCACAGAAGCCGCTGGTTAATTTCTACAGGTGGACTATAGAAATCGTCTTGACCAACTGCATGCCGGCCTGGTACAACAGCTGCACCAAGGCTGGTAGAGAAGCCCAGCAGTGAATTGTTAAAACAGCAGAAGTCATTATCGGCACTGAACTACCATCACTGGAACTCTTTTATAAGACTCGCTGTATGAGAAGGGCCAGAAACATTATCAAGGAAAGCAATCACCCTGGAAATGCCTTGTTTGAGCTCCTTCCATCGGGTAGACGTTTTAGATCAACACACACACAAACAGACTGAAAACCAGCCTTTTTCCATCTGCCATAAACTTGTTAAACTCTTAACACTGTGTACAAATTGTTTAAATATTTGAAATACCTGGCATACTTGTATAATTCTTCTGTTTCTACCCCTGTTACTATCACTGTGTTTCTTATATGCACCATGGGGCTGTCAGGAAAACTAATTTTGTTGTGTTACACAATGATAGTAAAGTGCTTGAAAGCAAACATTTTGCCAACAGCCAATATTGAAAACAGGATTTTTTTTAGCTAAACTGATAGTAATTGAGATTCATACTAGGAAAGAAAACCTTTCAATGTAACAATTGAGGGTAGTTCTTGAGTAAATTCAAGGGCAACAAAAATCAAGAGCCACTGTGTATGTGTAGTATGTAAAAAGCATAGGGAGTACCAAGCTAAAAAGAATACTCACAAACTTTGGCTATCTGGGAGACAACCAGCTACAAGGCACTGAGGCAGATGTGAGTCATAAACCTCTCCTGTCAGAATCCGCTCTGCTGGCCATGATTCCCTGGACAGTTTTGTTTCCTATGCAGGTTGCATAGTTCAGTCCAGGGAAAAGAGGCCTTTTTGTCAGTTTGCAAGGCCGACTGATTTGCATCTACTTATCTTGCAATCTGCTTGTCTGAAGGTTTTCAGTATAGAAGTCACTTCCTCCCAGAATTCCTTGCTCATCATAGTTTCTGTTTAGTGAAACTAACCTTAGAGCCTCAGCATCTTTGTTGCTAATATTCTAGTGTAGTTAATTATTGGGGAGTGCATTTTGCACTCCTATTAGTGCAGTCAGGTCTGTGTATAATTTGTACTGCCTATTCTTGTCTTGTACTAGCGATTATACTATCTCCAGTGGTGGCTGATAGTAAATCGTTCTGACCTGTTCCTAGATCGCATTTGCCCTAGCGTTAGAGGCAGTGGATCTCCCTTGTCTGAGTCTGTCTTGTCTTGTGATTATACTGTCTCCAGTGGTGGCTGATAGTAAATTGTTGTATCTTGTTCCTAGATCGCATTCGCCCTAGCGTTAGAGGTGGTGGATCTCCCTTGTCTGAGTCTGTCTTGTCTTGTACTTGCGATTATACTGGCTCCAGTGGTGGCTGATAGTAAATTGTTCTGTCCTGTTCCCAGATCGCATTCGCCCTAGCGTTAGAGGTGGTGGATCTCCCTTGTCTGAATCTTGGAGTAAAACCTTAGCTGCGGTTGCTATTGGTTACTCCTTCAGTCTGTCTTGTCTGGAACAAACGCTTGCTGTTGTCTTTGTTCTCCGTGTTAATCAGGGTTGGTACGTTTTGTCACTGTTGCGCTTAATGTGCGGTGACCGTACTATTAACGCGCTTGTCACTGTTGCGCATAACGTGCGGTGACCGCGTTTAGCTAGTTCATTTGTTATTTTCCTTGGCGTCCAGATTGTAGTTATTTGCTGTGTCTTCCTTTACTCAATTCATACTCTGTCTTTGCTCAGTCTTGTGTTCCTGATAGCAATCGCCTCTCTTGCGATTAGCTTTCTCTTTCTGGTCTGTTCTGTTGTGATATGTCTACCATCGCTGGGTGGCGACTAGATTGGTAGACAGTCATATAATCTATCTCTGTTCTTGCTTTTTTTTGTGTTTCTACCTTGTTTATTTTTCCCGGTGTTGCTTCATCGTGCAATTCCAATCTGGCATCTGTGGATGTACAAAGGACTTGTTCCTCTGTACTCCACAGCTCCACCTGCTGGTTGGAATTCCCCTCTACCAATATATACTGGGTACTCTGCTTCTGTGATTGTGGGGATTTCCATCTGCTGCAGCGCACGTGGTGTGCGCTGACTTTGGAAATCGCCCCCAGATCCTTACATTATGATGAGCCCAACCGAAATTCCCAGTGTAGAGGGAATTTCTGAATTGTACGATTTTGTACATTATGGTTCTTGCGTCTTTAAAAGATTTAAGACGCTCAACTTTGAAACCAGAGATGAGTTTATATCAGAGTGTTTGAGATTCCTGGCAAATCTGAATTTCATGTCACTGAAATTTCCACTTGGGGTGTTCAGATTGCTTACAATCTTCTCCAAGGGGATCTGTTTGTGTGGGCTGATAAATGTGCTAGACACTGGAATCTGAAACATAACCCTTGCAGATTTCTTGCTCATTTATTTTCTTGTAAACTTGAAATTCCTATGCCACGCTATTTCAATGAGTTTTTTCCTACTGTGCAAACTGCTGATCCAATTGGTTCATGCAGTACCATTCGGTCATTACCATATTCTAATGAGTTGATAGCTCAATCTGTTGATCCAGTAATTTCCTGCAAAACTATTCAGTTCACAAGAGAAAGTTCCAAAGGTTCTTTTTCATCTGGCCAGCAGCAATCTAAAGCTGTAAAGATTAAAAAGAAAAAGTCTAAGAAACGTACTCTCCTGAAAGAGACGCTTCCTGTAGCTGTTACAAGTGAAAAGTTTGCTCCAGTAAAATCTGGTTGAATTTTTCAGCCCAAATTTACCAACACATCTGAATGTGATATAGGCAGTATAATTTGCTATATTAAAGGTGTAAAAGAGTCTCTTTATGTTCCTGACCCCAATCCGCATGAGTGTTTTTTGGATACAGGTTTGTGGGAGCCTCCATTTGCTTCCTGGGAAATCAGGGCTCTGATTGAAGAGTTTGACACTGATTGGAAGTCGTTTTGTGATTTCTATTTCGGAAAGAATGAGGTGTGTTTAACCTCCTTGTTCTGAACGGGATTTCCTGCTTGCTCTGATCGCCAGAGGCGATCGGAGTGGGTGGGGGATGCCGCTGCTCAGCGGCTATCATGTAGCTAGCGCTAGGCTAGCTACATGATTTAAAAAAAAAAAAGTGCTGCGCTGCCCCCTTGCCGCAATAATTGGAACGGCAAGGGGGTTAAATGCCTGTATTGACTCAATGCGCGCCTTGGTTGAATCTGGTGAGTGTGAGTTGCATTTGGTGAACCCTGTGATTTGTGTGTGGCAAACGATATTGTCTGAACTACATACACACCAATCAGTTAACCCCTGTACAGACACATTGTCAGCGGGCGATTCTTCCAATTTCCCTGAGGTGAAGCAAGTAAATTTTGAGTGCGTTTCGTTCCCCAAAGCAACAGAGTGTGTGAATTCTGAAAGTCTGTTTCCCATGGCAACTGCTTGTGTGGAGTTTGAATCTGTGCGATCTGATGTCTTTGTCTCAGGTGTTCCTGCAAATTATGATCAAAATGAATGTGTTATTTTTGCCAAAGATATATGGGTTCCCTCCAGTATTTTTTTAAGATCTTCCATTTATGAACTTGCTATGGGGAAAGTTCCTAAACGATGCAACTTTAAGAACAATGTTAATGTGTCAAATAAAGTTCCTCGTGTTTCTGTCTCAACTTCTTCTGCAAAGAAACCTATGCCTCGCTCTGTTGACACCTGTGAAAACACACTGCCAGATGAAAATTGTTCCACTTTTTCTGTCCTTGACATTCCACAACCGAAGGCGATGTGGGATACGCAAAGTTTGCGTTCTGACTCCCCTGATTCTATATTGTTTGCTCCGAGCAGTGCAGAAACTATGGAAAGATGCATATCATTTTAAAGCTCTCTTTCTCCTCTTTCTAATGATATATAAACCGCCACCCTACGCCTTTTAGTTTTCGCTATTTTCGCGATTGAAATTGCTGCGGCCGCGATTTCAATCGCGAAAATAGAGAAAACTAAAAGGCGTAGGGCGACGATTTAGGTGTCGCCAGAAAGAGGAGAAAGAGAGCTTTAAAATGATATCCATCTTTCCATAGTTACATTGTATTACACAGGGCGACTTTTTCTGCTGAATGGAGCTGCTGACACTGGGGAAAGTATCGTCCTGTGTAATACAAGTAACTATGGAAAGATGGATATCATTTTAAAGCTCTCTTTCTCCTCTTTCTGGCGACACCTAAATCGTCACCCTACGCCTTTTAGTTTTCTCTATTTTCGCGATTGAATTCACGGCCGCGGCAATTTCAATCGCAAAAATAGCGAAAACTAAAAGTCGTAGGGTGGCGGTTTATGCGCTTTAAAATGATATGCATCTTTCCATAGTTTCTGCACTGCTCGGAGTCCCTTTAAGGGTGATACAGAACTTTGGTTGTGTGAACTTGATACTGAGGAAACTTTTGTTTTGTCCAGAAAATATTTCTGTGAGCTTGCCCTGTACCATGAATGAAACAATGTTGTCCAGCCAAACTGACATTTGTGAATCCCTTTCTTGCTCTACAGAAAGTACTGACTTTACTTCCTGTACTCTGTATGAGTCAATAGTGCCTGGTATAAAATCTCCAGCATAGAGTACAGAAGCTCTTTTTGGTGTTGCAATTATACTCACCTGTTTTTCTGCCATTCTGGAATTGCATTCAAGTTTGACTGCTATGCAGGATTCTGTGTTTAATGAAACAAAAGTCAGGGAGTCAAGGTCTGTTCCAGCAGATATTCCTCTGCAGTCTGTTCATGTGAATAAAATTCAGTGTGTTGTAGAACCATTTCTAAAACATCAGCCCTGTCCTCTGAATGTATTTGACGCTTTGCCCTGTAACATGGATAGTTCAAGATCATTGATGAGTTTACCAGAAAACTTAGAAATTTGTGCTCCTGAAGTTTTATGTGATGTTTTGGAGGCCTCTAAGTTCCTGTCTGAGGGTGCAGAGCTTTTAAGATATGCTTCCTGCCCCTTAAGTCCCGCTGAAGTATTGCCCACTTCAGTATGCATCGCTATTATGCTGACTACTTTTGCAGCTCTTTTGGGGCTTCAGTCATGTGTAGTCAATGATAAGTTTTTGTTGGATACAGTTGTAGTCACAGAGACTCCTAAGTCTGATTCTGAGTCTCCTTTTGAAAGTCCAGTACCTGTGACCACTGGTCACAATGATTTTTTGTCTTGCTCTGAATCTGATCTGGCCGTGTCAGTTTCTGAGGTCTACAGTTCCTCAGCATGCCCAGTAGTTGCTCCTGTTCCAGTGTGCCCAGATGTTCCCCGTGATCCAGTGTGCCCAGAGGTGCCCTCTGTGTTTATGTGCTCTGATGTCCCCCTGGTGATGTCTTGTCCAGAATGCATCAGAGGCGCCACATGCCTCAATACGGTTCTGATTCCTGAAAACTCTGTGACAGTTGGTCTTGTGACTTTGGCTTGGGGGTTTCCCTGGGTCATGTGGGGGGTCCTGTTGGATCACCATGTGGCTCTCTGGGATCTTCTAATCTCTTGGGGTCTCTTTGGAATTGTGAGTCATTCTGGGAGATTCCTGGGGGTTCTTGCCTTGGTACTTTGGACTGGTCCAGTAATGAGTATTATGCTGGAGAAGACCGTTGTAGTGGGCACAACTCTGAAGGTCTCAGGTTCTTTGGACTTGACCTGTGGGACTGGGTGTATCATGCCAAGGCCCTCGGTGAGCATTGTTCTGGTAGTTGCGGTGCTCATGGGTGTAACTTCGGAACTTGTTGTACTGGTGGGCATGGCTTTTGGGGTTCTGGGGCTGATTGTTTCCGTCATGGTTTAGTCAGTTCAGGAGGCATGCCCGGTTGGTCTACTCTGGCCATTCTGAATTGTTTTTTGTTGTTTTGCGGCAAGGAGAGTCTTCCGTTTTGAAAAACGTCTGGAAACCGTCTTTAAAGGGGGGGGGGGGGGGGAGGGGTGGTAATGTCAGAATACGCTCTGCTGGCTTTGATTCCCTGGACAGTTTTGTTTCCTATGCAGGTTGCATAGTTCAGTCCAGGGAAAAGAGGCCTTTTTGTCAGTTTGCAAGGCCGACTGATTTGCATCTACTTATCTTGCAATCTGCTTGTCTGCTTCCTTTGAAGGTTTTCAGTATAGAAGTCACTTCCTCCCAGAATTCCTTGCTCATCATAGTTCCTGTTTAGTGAAACTAACCTTAGAGCCTCAGCATCTTTGTTGCTAATATTCTAGTGTAGTTAATTCTTGGGGAGTGCATTTTGCACTCCTATTAGTGCAGTCAGGTTTGTGTATAATTTGTACTTTCTTGTCTTGTACTTGCGATTATACTATCTCCAGTGGTGGCTGATAGTAAATCGTTCTGTCCTGTTCCTAGATCGCATTCACCCTAGCGTTAGAGGCGGTGGATCTCCCTTGTCTGAGTCTGTCTTGTCTTATGATTATACTGTCTCCAGTGGTGGCTGATAGTAAATTGTTCTGTCCTGTTCCTAGATCGCATTCACCCTAGCGTTAGAGGCGGTGGATCTCCCTTGTCTGAATCTTGGAGTATAACCTTAGCTGCGGTTGCTATTGGTTACTCCTTCAGTCTGTCTTGTCTGGAACAAACGCTTGCTGTTGTCTTTGTTCTCCGTGTTAATCAGGGTTGGTACGTTTTGTCACTGTTGCGCTTAACGTGCGGTGACCGTACTATTAACGCGCTTGTCACTGTTGTGCATAACTTGCGGTGACCGCGTTTAGCTAGTTCATTTGTTATTTTCCTTGGCGTCCAGATTGTAGTTATTTGCTGTGTCTTCCTTTACTCAATTCATGCTCGGTCTTTGCTCAGTCTTGTGTTGCTGATAGCAATCGCCTCTCTTGCGATTAGCTTTATCTTTCTGGTCTGTTCTGTTGTGATATGTCTACCGTCGCTGGGTGGCGACTAGATTGGTAGACAGTCATATAATCTATCTCTGTTCTTGCTTTCTTTTGTGTTGCTACCTTGTTTATTTCTCCCGGTGTTGCTTCATCGTGCAATTTCAATCTAGCATCTGTGGATGTACAAAGGACTTGTTCCTCTGTACTCCACAGCTCCACCTGCTGGTTGGAATTCCCCTCTACCAATATATACTGGGTACTCTGCTTCTGTGATTGTGGGGATTTCCATCTGCTTTAGCGCACGTGGTGTGCGCTGACTTTGAGTATATAGTCCCATCACTTAACTGTCCCTCAGAGGAGCTCACAATCTTAACCCTAACATAGTCATATGTCCATAATTGTCTAGGGAGAAGACAATTAACGTATCTGTATGTTTGAGGGATGTATGAGGAAACTGGACTGCCCGGAGGAAACCCACACAAACACAGGGAGAACATACAAACTCTGTGCAGATAGTGCCCTGGCTGGGATTCAAACCAGGGACCCAACATTGCATAGTGAGATTGCTATACACTACACCATGGGCCTGATTCCCAAAAGGATGATAACTGAGTTATCACGCCTAAAAGCTTTGCACGGTCAAACTAGGGTGCTAAGTAGTTTGTACTCTAGTTTTCACATGCAAACTAGGGTGCAAACTACTTAGCACCCTAGTTTGCACATGCAAAGCTTTTAGGCGTGATAACTGAGTTTTTAGGCGTGATAACTGAGTTATCACCCTTTTGTGAATCAAGCCCCATTTAACATTCCAATTGATGAGCCTACCACCTCTGCTGCCACTCAGCTTCTCTCGTTTACCAACTCCCTTGGTCTCACCCAGCATACTAACGCCACAACCCACAGTGCTGGTAATACTTTGGACCTAATTTTCTCCAAAGCCGTCACACTTACCAACCTGGACATTACACCATTCCCCATCTCCGACCACCACCTCATCACCTTCACCCTCACTCCATCCAGCACCCTCTGTCCCCCTCCCCAAACTGGACGTTGGCAGAGAGATCTGCGCAACCTTGACCCCAATGCACTAGCCACACCCCTCCACTCTCTCTCCTCCTCCCTCCCCAGCCTAACCTGCCCCAACGAAGCGACAGCTCAATACAACAGTAACCTCTCCGCAGCCTTAGACCATGCGGCTCCCCTGACCTTTCGTACCAACAGTCGCCCCAACCCCCAACCTTGGCACACTGCCCTCACAAAAAAACTACAAAATGAGACACGAGCTGCAGAACGCAAATGAAGGAAATCCCGCAACAACAATGATTTCCTGGGATACAAGACCAAGTTGCAGACGTACCATACTGCCCTCGCTGATAGTAAACAGATATACTTTACTCACTTGATCACTACCCAAGCCTCCAACCCACGTCGTCTTTTTGCCACCTTCAATTCCCTACTTAACCCCACACCTCCCCCCCCAACCTCCACCCTCTCAGCCACTGACCTATCTAACTACTTTATCAACAAAATTACAACCATCCGGAGGGATATTTCTCTCCTCCACTCTATCGCCCCCGCCTCCCCACCACATCCGATTCCTGCCTCTTTCTCCTCCCTTACCTCCTTTAATCCTGTCACGGTGGAGGAAGTCAACCAGCTACTGGCAACTTCACCTGCCACTTCCTGCCCCCTAAATCCGGTCCCATCTGATTCTCTGCGCCCACATTTTTCTGATCTGGCCCCTGTCCTCACCCATCTGTTCAACCTCTCCTTCTCCACCGGCATCTTCCCCTCCGTATTCAAACAGGCCACTGTGCTTCCCCTGCTAAAGAAATCTTCACTTGACCCTGCTCTGCCATCCAACTACCGCCCAATCTCTCTCCTCCCTTTTGCCTCAAAAATTCTTCAACGCCTGGCCCACCAACGCCTGACCAACTTCCTTAACTCCAACTCCCTTCTCGATCCCCTGCAATCTGGTTTTCGCACAGCCCATTCTACAGAAACCGCCCTCACCAAAGTGGTAAACGACCTTGCCCTTGCCAAAGCCGAAGGTAAATACTCCATCCTGCTCCTCCTGGACCTCTCCTCGGCATTTGACACTGTCGACCACTCCCTCCTCCTCCACTCCCTGCAGCTAATGGGCATTCAGGACCTAGCCTTAGCCTGGATCTCCTCCTACCTCTCCAACCGCTCCTTTACAACATTTTTCAATGACTCCTCATCCACTCCTGCACCCCTTTCAGTTGGTGTTCCTCAAGGTTCCGTCCTAGGACCCCTACTGTTCTCACTCTATACTGCCTTAATTGGCAAAATCATCTCCTCCATGGGTTTCAATTACCACCTTTATGCTGACGACACCCAGATATATCTCCACACTCCAGACCTCTCCTCCTCTACCATGGACAAAGTCTCTGCCTGCCTCACATCCATTTCCTCCTGGATGGCTGACAGGTACCTGAAGCTTAATTTGGACAAGACTGAGCTTCTAATATTCCCACCCAGCACAGCTGCACCCCTCCCAGATCTGCACGTCACTATTGAAAATACTACCATCCGCCCTACCTCCCAAGCCCGCTGTCTAGGCGTTACTCTGGACTCTGAACTTTCCTTTACCACCCACATCCAAGGTATTGCCAGATCCTGCAACTTCCATCTCCGCAACATCTCCAAGATCCGCTCCTACCTGTCCCCTGACAACACTAAACTCCGTATCCACGCCCTTGTCATCTCCCTCCTAGACTACTGCAATTCTCTTTTATCTGGCCGTACTGACCCACTTAAATTGGTAATGAATGTGGCAGCCAGACTGATGCATTCTTCTCACCGCAGCGCCTCTACAACTCCGCTCTGTAAAGCACTACACTGGCTCCCCATCAGCTTTAGGATCAATTTCAAAATCCTGTGCTTTGCCTACAAATCAGTGCACAAGACCTGCCCAACCTACATCTCTGATCTGGTCCACAGGCACATACCAGCCTGCCCCCTCCGATCCTCCAATGACCTGCGCCTAGTCGCACCACGCATAACTCAGTCACACGCACGATTGCAGGACTTCACCAGGGCTGCCCCTACTCTCTGGAACTCTCTCCCACCAGCCGTCAGACTCACCCCCACCTTTAATACCTTCAAACAAGCTCTCAAGACTCACCTCTTCACGCTCGCATACCCCCCTACACCAGCACCATAATATGTTCTGTTAGACCCCCTCTCAAAAGACGCACCTGTTGTCTCCACCCCACCCTTTAGATTGTAAGCCTCCTGCAGGGCCCTCCTCCCTAACGTATCCAGCTTGATTATGCAATCTTACTCACAACCACCCCTCTTGTAGACTCGAACAGTCTCTATTTTGACCTATGACACTGTATTGTTACCAAATCATTTGCATGATCTTGTTTTGTTGTGAGTCTCCGTATGTTCTACCTGTATGTTAACCCATTTATCTATTGTGCAGCGCTGCGTAATATGTTGGCGCTTTATAAATGCAATAAATAATAATAATAATAATAATAATATGTATCTATGTAGGTCATGTCCAAGTAGTTGCACTCCAAAGAATAAAAAGGAAGGGTAATAATTCGAACCTATTACTGGAGAGATAGCTATTATAGAAGGTGGGATAGCTATTATAGTATGAAAGGAGATTCCAAAATAATATTAAATATCTAAAAACTGTTTAAAAGGGAGGAAGGGTGATGGACCTTCTTCAAGGATAATCAAAACTAGGTAAAAAAAATAGCTTTATTAGACACATGACAACACATTTCTTGGTTCCAGTCTGCTTTTTCAGGTAAACTTCTAAGTGTCAAATGTTGTTTAAAAACCAAGCGCCTCCACCCATGCTGTGTGTCTAATAAGCATGTTTTAGATCTAGATGTGGTCATCCTTGGATGGAAGTAAGTCCACCACCCTTCCTCCT
This sequence comes from Hyperolius riggenbachi, assembly GCF_040937935.1. Classification (NCBI taxonomy): domain Eukaryota; kingdom Metazoa; phylum Chordata; class Amphibia; order Anura; family Hyperoliidae; genus Hyperolius; species Hyperolius riggenbachi. The sequence goes on along the minus strand of NC_090653.1, from coordinate 28,488,699 downwards.
TTGAACCTGTTTTTAGGTACTATACTGTATATTCTCTTAGTGGTTCCTTACATACTATATAAATATAACAGCCAGTTCTGTAAAGAGAAACGTTAGTGATAAGGGGAAAAAATAAATCAATGCATTGCAAAAATAGAAGAGAGATCAAGATTTGTTCATGGAGTTTGATCCACAATGACCCAGCACGTAATCATCTTTACTACTGGCAGACATGAAAAAAAAATAGACCTAACCACCTAATCACACCCCCTAACAATGTGATAGGCTAATTTATATATAGATACAGGGCCGGCGCTTCCATAGAGGCAAAAGGGGCAATTGCCCCAGGGTCCCTGCATCCATAGGGGCCCCAAGTGTCCCCCTTTGCCTCAAATCATTTGGCTGCTGGGCTGGGCAGATACCCTTGCGCGCTCCCCTGCAGCTGCCTCTGGCAAGATCCCCACCCCCCAGCTTGCTTCTCCCCCCTTCCTCCGCACGCTGCCCCCCCCACAGTGTAATAAAGGCAGTGGGAGACAGACACTCACCTCCCGAATGATCCAGGTAGTGCAGCTCCCGTCTGTCTCCTCTGTAGTGATAGTCCATCACTTCCTGCTAATCCGTTTGGGAGCAGGAAGTGAAGGACAACCAGTACAGGGGAGACAGAGAGGAGCTGCACCGCCTGGATTGTTTGGGAGGTGAGTGTGTCTGTCTCCCTCTGCCTTTATTACACTGCGGATGGGGGGGGGGTGTCAGTGCATGGGGGGAAGGGGGGGGAAAGCCAGCGAGGGGGGAGGCTGGCCAGCAGCAGCTGCGGGGGGGGGGGGTATGTTGGGTATTGGTGTTGGGGGCCCTGGCTTATATTTGCCCGGGGGCCCCATTTTTGCTAGAACCAGACCTGGATAGATAGATAGATAGATAGATAGATAGATAGATAGATACAAATGCACAGAGGGAGTTACTGGTTGCATGGCAGTTGGAAACACCCATTATTTCCCACAATGCAACTAGGTTCACAGAAAGGAAACTGTCAGGACCATGGCCCTGACATCACACTGTGGGAGGGGTTTCACCACAATATCAGCCACACAGACCTCACTAATTATCTATGCGAGGAAAGGTAAAGATCTCTTGTGAAAAATTGGGATATCAGCTGGGATGAAGTTCAGTCCTTGGTTACAGTTCCTCTTTAAATGTGCTTATGGGTCTGTAGAATGAAAGTTATGAAAAAAAAAAGTTGGAACACAGAGTACAGTATATGCTTAGAATACACAAATTCTCAGAAATGAGCTTTACCGGTTCCATTATGGCATGTCCAGCATTAGGAGACCTCATGGACAATCTGCACATTGAACAGTCTGTGTTTTCCTCATGTTGCAGCATAAAACAGCTCCTTCACACCAAAGTGTACAAACTTTTCTACTTTTTTGAACAGTACAATGTTTCTCATATACACGGTAGGCCTCCCATGCCTGGGAGGCTGCTTTACTTTTATCTCCAGGGTACATATCAGAAGTTTTCACAACTGTCTTCAGTGGTGTTTGGATGAGAAACGGTCCTCAAATCACACATCTTGCCGTTCAATCTAATAAAACCATTAACCTTTTAACTGCTGCATATGGTTTTTTAAATGTGCTCTGTGGCGCCACCTAATTATTTGCCTCACTTAGTCTAATGCAGAGCGACGCAGGGAGCACTTGATTTGATATTTACCTAATTCAGACGCTGGGCCAGCTCTTCTTTTGCAGGACAGGCTGCTCTCCTCTTCCAATTAAATGATATGACGTGATCAGGACCCGAAGGAGGATGTCAGTATTACAGCGCCACTTGCATTTCAGCGCTGCTCAGTCTGAGAAGAGGAGAGCCGATTCAGTAACACTGACATTTTCCTTCAGGTCTCTATCACATGTCATATCATGTGATCAGGACCCAAAAGAAGGATATCAGCATTACAGCGCTACTCGGTGGTAAGAGAGGAGACCTTGCATCTGGATAAAGTAAATATCAAGTGCTTTCTGCGTAGCAGCCTTATCTCGAGTTATCTTAAACGAGATAACTTTGTAGGAGCAGTTAAAAGGTTAACGAGGCCCTGTAGTGACGTATAGTAGAATGTAGTAAATTATTCAATCACTTTTAAGGTAATTTTCTTGGTTTCAGCATCAGAAACACTTCCTATATCTACAGTATATATTGCTGTATATTGCTATGTAGCCCCGCCCTGTCAGTGAAGTTTAGCATGGGCTGATTAGCTATTTGGAAAGCCTCGCACCAGAGCATTCTGGGAGATCAGGTATATATTCTGTTGGCTTTGGAACTAACAGTAAACACAGATCACCTGACAAGACTAAAAATGTCACCATACAAACACATACATTTCGGAAATCAGGGAGAGGAAAGATTTTGCAGTGGGCAAACACTGACTAAATAATTTATCAATGAATAAAAAAATAAGCAATGTAATTCATTATGTTATTTTCAGTACAGGCTCTCTTTAATTGTAAATAATTACAGTCAAACAAAGGCTGGTGTTCAGGGAATCCAGTCCAATGAGATCTTATTAGTCTTCTCAAAAGACTATAAAACCCTGAGCTATGGCAAGGACGTCTATAACCGAAACCTATATTGCAGCTGGAGATTACACTAGAGAAACATTCACAGTATACAAACATAACTCTTTTTTTCACCAGCAATTACATTAGAAGCCTTACGTAAATATGATCATGAAAGTTCTGTTGGTAAAATTTTCCCTTCTATTTTTAATATTCCATCATACTGCAAAAATGTTCTTTTTTTAGGCTGGTTGGTAAGTTTTCTTTAAAATAAACGAGATCTACTCCCTTGTACAGAGCATAGCTAGTAAATCTTGCAGGCGCACATGGGAGTAGGAAATGCATGGGGCAGTTAGGCAAAGATCATTGTCTGAGGCATTGAGGACCGAGGCAGAGGTGAGAGAGGCTCCAGCCTCAGGGTGCAGTGTAGTAGGGGGCGCACAACTCACTCCGCTATCATTCCCCTATTGTGTTTGAAGCAGAGAGAAATAAGAAAAGGGGATACATGGCAGTGACTGCAAGCCAGATAACTAGAGATTAAGGTGTTGGGGGCCCTGGGACGCCTCTTACTGTAACAGCAATTAGTGTGTGATGGCTGGAGTGGGAGGGATGGAGGGGCGCACTTTGGTGTCTCAGCCTTGGGCGCTGGAGGACCTTGTCCCGCCTTTAAAGACCAGAGGGGGGGCCTGGTGTATACCTGTAAACAAACTCCTAGATTTAGGTAGAGCAACAAAACCTGCCCTACCTAAATCTCAGAGCTTCTTTACAGGTATACACCAGGCCGCACCCTCCAGTCCTCCAACGACCTTCACCTAACTGCCCCCCGCATTTCCCACTCCCATGTGCGCCTTCAGGATTTCTCAAGAGCTGCCCCCGCCCTTTGGAACTCCCTTCCATCACTTATCAGACTTACCCACTCTTTTAACACATTCAAGCAAGCACTCAACACCCACCTCTTTAAGATAGCCTACCCACCCCCTAACACACAGTAACTATAAGGAAACGCGGAAAGGCCGCTGTCTCTCGAGGTGAGGCGGCCGTTTCCGCGTCCAGCATGGCGTCACAACGCGGAAAAAACGCCACATGCCGCATAGGCAGTGCGGCGGAATCCGCATTGGTAACGGCGGAATCCGCATTGGTAACGGCGGAATCCGCATCAGAGGCGGCCCCCGCACTAGATACATTGCATGACAGTACTGGTGTGGCTGGGACTGATAATCCACCAAGATTCAGACTTACACGCGCGCGAGCACAGAGGCAGAGTTTAAATAGCAGTTAGAAGGGAGTCGGCTGACCAGCTGGGTCAGCTGACAAATTCCACTGCTCTCATTGGACCAGCAATTAGGGAGGTCCTGGAAAGGTCCTAGAGTATATATACTGCTGGTTGTTCACTTGCTCTTTGTCTGGCGTGCGATCACATATGTGGGAGCACCCAGATCCGTAGTCAGATCCGCAAGTGTGCCGGGACCAGCTGGAGCTGTAATCCTACACTTAGCTAGATTCTGTTGATAGCTAAAGTACTAGTTTGATTGTGATTATCTGTTATGACTTTTGCCTGCCTTGACTATCCTCCTGAACTCTGATCTTGCATCTCGATATTTCTGATACTCTGTTGCCGAACCCCGGCTCGTTTCTTGACTCTGCTTCTGCCTCCTGATTTTGTACCCCGATATTTCTGATACCCCGTTGCTGAACCCTGCCTGTACTTTGACTCCGCCTTTGCCTTCTGATCTTGTTCTTTATCTGTCCGTGTGTGTACGACCTGGCTTGTCTGACCTCGAGAACCGACCTTACTGTTAGAGGCGGTTCCTCGCTCTGTTAGTGATCCTTCCTCCTGAAGGTTACTTTCAGTCTGTCCTTCCTACTGTCAGTCTGACTCCTCCCGTCTTGGAGAGCTCAGGTCTGCGGAAGGAATCTGTGCAGTACTCCTTGCTGCACTGAGGTCTAGTCCTCAAAGTGTTACTGTTACACCAAACACTACACTCTACTCAGGTGAACAGAGGTTAGCTAGTATATCAGATTATCAGTGATACTGCAGATCACGTATAATCTGGTATACATCTGTATTCCCAGTGATTCTGCAGATCACTGGTAATCAGATCCTCTCTGTGCTTCACCGATCGTTACAGAACGCCAGACCCAAAATACAAAATGGATGCAAACACTGATCGTCTGGGTGTGCTTGCCACTTCGGTGGATAGCCTCCATCAAGCACTGGGCCAGCACAAAGCCTTGATTGACGCCCTTTCAGGCTCCGTGCGAACCCTCCAGACGTCAGTTGATTCAGTGTGATCCCCTCCTAGTGATGACATACGTATGCCTGTACCTGATAGATTTTCCGGCCACAAGTCTGACTTCCGGAATTTCAGGAGTAGAGTGTTGTCATACTTTGAGTTGAGACCCCGATCCTCAGGGACTGAGACCCAACGGGTCATTTTTATTAAAACACTGTTAACTGGGGATTCCCAATCCTGGGCATACAACCTGTCTCCCACAGATACAGCTCTGACCTCAGTAGAGGAATTTTTTAAGGCTATGGCCGTGATATACGACGACCCTGACCTTGCGGCAACTTCTGAGCGGAAGCTCAAACTTTTGCGGCAAGGCAGAGGGTCAGTCGAGGATTACACGGCAGAATTTCGTAGGTGGTCTGTTACCACCAGATTTGACAATTTTGCTTTGATGGATTATTTTCTGTCTGGGTTGTCGGAGGAGGTCTCTGACTTGATGTTAACCTTACCCGAGCCCAAGACAGTCGATGAAGCCATATCATCGGCCATCCGAGTCGATCGTCGACTACGTCATCAGAGGCAGACTAGGGGCAGTCACCGGGTCAGGGTGACTTCGTATGTGGCACCTTCTGCTACACCCTCAGTAACGGCATCTCCGCCTGTGTCACCCTCTCCGGCCTTACCTCCACCCGAACCAATGCAAATTGGTCGATCTAAACTGACCCAGGTGGAACGTAGGCGGAGAATAACAGAACAACTGTGCCTGTATTGTGCAGAAGCAGGGCATATGGTGCGAAACTGCCCTAACAAGTCGGGAAACGGGTCTGCCTAGGAGTAGTGGGGGGTGACACCCTAGGCACATCATTCTCACCCCAAAAAGAGAAGTTACTTCTCCCCTGTACTATTACGTGGGATAATAAGTCTGTAGCCACTGAGGCTTTTATTGATTCCGGCTCAGCGGCCAGTTTTATGAACCTTGAATTTGCTCAGGAGTTGGGTATTCCTCTCACTCCAGTAAGTCCCCCCATTCAGGTCACGGCAGTAGACGATTCCCCTCTGCAACGGGATCGTCCCCTGTCACAGACTCCGCAGGTGAAGGTCACGATAGGGGTACTGCATGGGGAACAACTACAGTTTTTCGTTTTACATATGTCAACCTCCACTATTATCCTAGGCATGCCTTGGTTACAAGCCCACTCTCCACAAATCGACTGGGCTACGGGCCAGGTAACCAGATGGTCCGATCATTGTCATCAGCAGTGTCTGGGGAAGGTGACATTGGGTCAGACCAAGGTTTACGTGGAGGGTGTTCCCGAGGTATATTCCGATTTTTCTGATGTTTTTTGTCCCAAGTCTGCTGATCAATTACCTCCTCATCGCCCGTTCGATTGCCCCATTGATCTCCGTACTGGTTGTATGCCCCCTAGGGGTCACCTGTATAACTTGTCCGGTCCCGAGAAGTTGGCTATGCAGGAATACATTCGTGACAACTTGGCCAAGGGGTTTATTCGGCCCTCTCGGTCACCTGCTGGGGCCGGTTTCTTTTTCGTTAAGAAGAAAGACGGGGGTCTTCGACCTTGTATCGATTACCGAGGTCTCAATAAAATCACGGTGAAGAATCGCTATCCGTTACCATTGATAGACGACTTATTCACGCAGGTCACTACTGCTAAGATCTTTTCTAAGTTAGATCTGAGGGGGGCATACAACCTAATCCGCATTAGAAGGGGCGATGAATGGAAGACGGCCTTTAACACACCCGACGGGCATTACGAGTACTTAGTGATGCCCTTCGGGTTGTGCAATGCGCCAGCCGTCTTCCACGAACTAATCAATGAGGTATTCCGGGAGGTATTGGGTAAATTCGTACTGGTATACCTCGATGATATACTCATTTACTCCAATAACCTCTCCGAACACATCGTCCACGTGAAATTTGTCCTAAACAAATTAAGACAGAATAGGCTCTACGCTAAGGTGGAAAAGTGTATATTTGAAGTGACCACGGTCACGTTTCTGGGATACGTAATTTCCACCTCGGGCCTCTCAATGGATCCTGCCAAGGTCACAGCCGTGTTGGAGTGGCCACAGCCAGTGGGGTTAAAGGCCCTGCAGAGATTTTTAGGGTTCGCGAACTATTACAGGAGGTTCATTAAGGGATACTCCACGTTAGTTGCCCCCCTTACCAGTCTCACGAAAAAAGGGGCGGATACCAACCACTGGTCTCCTGAAGCCGTGGCGGCATTTGCTCTATTGAAAAAATTATTTTGCTCAGCACCGATTTTGAGGCATGTTGACACGTCCTTTCCCTTCATTGTGGAGGTTGATGCCTCAGAAGTTGGGGTGGGGGCGGTGCTGTCTCAACGGTCTGGGTTGCAGGGCAGATTACACCCATGTGCTTATTTTTCCCGCAGGTTTTCACCTGCAGAAAAAAATTATGATATAGGCAACCGGGAACTTCTGGCTATTAAGTTGGCATTTGAGGAGTGGCGCCACTGGTTAGAGGGGGCAGAGCACACGATCACTGTTTACACTGACCACAAGAACTTGGAATGCATCGAGGGGGCTAAGATGCGTCAGGCCCGGTGGTCCTTATTTTTTACGAGATTCAGGTTCATAATCACGTACACTCCAGGCAGCAAAAACGTCAAAGCAGATGCCCTCTCCAGGTGTTTTGAACCTGAGACAGCACAGCCCCCCGCTCCTGAATCCATCATCCCGCAGAAACTGGTGTTAGCCGCCACGGAGACTTGGGAGGATTGGACAGAGATTTTGGGTCCCTTTCAGCGGGATGTTCCTGAGGGGAAACCCGAAGGGGTCTTGTTTATCCCACTGCCATTCCGGTTACAAGTTCTGCAACTCTTTCACACCCACAAGAATGCTGGTCATCCTGGAGCGGCCAGAACGCAGGATCTGATTGCCAGGTGTGCTTGGTGGCCTTCCTTGGCAACAGATTGCAAGGAGTTTGTTAAGGAGTGTGCGGTATGTGCCAGGAGTAAACCCTCCCGGCTGGCACCTGTAGGAAGGTTGCAGCCTTTGCCCACCCCGAGTGAGTCATGGACCCACCTGTCCATGGATTTTGTGGGGGAATTGCCCAGGTCTGAAGGCATGTCTGTTATTTGGGTGGTAGTCGACCGGTTTAGCAAGATGGCCCATTTTGTGCCCCTGAAAGGACTCCCCTCGGCTCAAGAATTGGCCGAATTGTTTATCATTCACGTCTTCCGGCTGCATGGTATTCCGGAAGACAATGGGCTTGATTCACAAAGCGGTGCAAAGTGTTTGCACGCCTGTGAAAAGCCCTTTATCACGCCTAAACTCAGTTTAGGAGTGATAAGAAGAAACTCGCGCGATCTCCCGCGCGCAAAGTTTTGCGCGCGTAGCGCACCGCGCTGCGCGCGCAGTGTGCCGTGCTTCGCGCGCAGCGTCCATTGAGCCCTATGGGACTTTGCGCGCGCAGCGCGGTGCGCTACGCGCGCAAAACTTTGCGCGCGGGAGCTTCGCGCGAAGAGCAGCACAAAGCGGTGATAACTCAGCTTTGCACCGCTTATCACGCCTAAAGTCTTTTAGGCGTGATAACTGAGTTATCACCGCTTTGTGAATCAAGCCCATTGTGTCTGATAGGGGAGTCCAGTTTGTGTCTGGATTCTGGAGGGCATTTTGTCACCAAATGGGCATGAAATTGTCGTTCTCGTCAGGCTACCACCCACAGACGAATGGGCAGACAGAACGCATTAACCAATCTCTGGAGCAATTCCTGAGATGTTACGTTGCGGAGGCACAAAGTGACTGGGTGAAATTTTTGCCCTTCGCGGAATTCGCCCAAAATAATTTAAATAATTCCTCGTCTGGGTTTTCCCCATTCCAGATTGTAACAGGGAGGTCACCCAAATTCTCCCCTTTTCCAGTTGTCTCGTCCCCATTTCCTGCACTGGAGGATTGGCAGAGGTCACTCAGGGACAATTGGGGAATTGTTAAGGGGAATTTGCAGAAGGCGTTCCAGAGTCAGAAGGGTCAAGCAGATAAGAGACGGTCCGTGGAATGGAAGTTTCAGCCAGGGGATCTAGTCTGGGTGTCCACACGTCACTTGACCCTGAAGCAGCCATCTGCCAAACTAGGTCCCAGGTTTGTGGGCCCATTTTCCGTGACCAAAAAGATTAACAATGTTACGTATACCATTGACCTTCCCACCAGCATGCGGGGGGTGAAGTCCTTCCACGTGTCCCTTCTTAAACCTGCAGTCCAGGTGGGTCCTACTCCTCCTCCTCCCGTGTTGGTAGATACCCAACCCGAATATGAAGTGGAAAAAATATTAGATGCTCGCAAGGTACAAAACTCGGTACAGTACCTCGTACATTGGAAAGGGTATGGCATCGAGGAGAGGCAATGGGTACCTGGGAATCGTATGCATGCGGATGAGTTGGTGAGTGAGTTTCATGCCTTACACCCTGAGAAACCTGGTGGGAGTTGTCCGGAGTCCACTCCTCGGGGGGGGGGGGTGTACTATAAGGAAACGCGGAAAGGCCGCTGTCTCTCGAGGTGAGGCGGCCATTTCCGCGTCCAGCATGGCGTCACAACGCGGAAAAAACGCCGCATGCCGCATAGGCAGTGCGGCGGAATCCGCATTGGTAACGGCGGAATCCGCATTGGTAACGGCGGAATCCGCATCAGAGGCGGCCCCCGCACTAGATACATTGCATGACAGTACTGGTGTGGCTGGGACTGATAGTCCACCAGGATTCAGACTAACACGCGCGCGAGCACAGAGGCAGAGTTTAAATAGCAGTTAGAAGGGAGTCGGCTGGTCAGCTGACAAATTCCACTGCTCTCATTGGACCAGCAATTAGGGAGGTCCTGGAAAGGTCCTAGAGTATATATACTGCTGGTTGTTCACTTGCTCTTTGTCTTGCGTGCGATCACATATGTGGGAGCACCCAGATCCGTAGTCAGATCCGCAAGTGTGCCGGGACCAGCTGGAGCTGTAATCCTACACTTAGCTAGATTCTGTTGATAGCTAAAGTACTAGTTTGATTGTGATTATCTGTTATGACTTTTGCCTGCCTTGACTATCCTCCTGAACTCTGATCTTGCACCTCGATATTTCTGATACTCTGTTGCCGAACCCCGGCTCGTTTCTTGACTCTGCTTCTGCCTCCTGATTTTGTACCCCGATATTTCTGATACCCCGTTGCTGAACCCTGCCTGTACTTTGACTCCGCCTTTGCCTTCTGATCTTGTTCTTTATCTGTCCGTGTGTGTACGACCTGGCTTGTCTGACCTCGAGAACCGACCTTACTGTTAGAGGCGGTTCCTCGCTCTGTTAGTAATCCTTCCTCCTGAGGGTCACTTTCAGTCTGTCCTTCCTACTGTCAGTCTGACTCCTCCCGTCTTGGAGAGCTCAGGTCTGCGGAAGGAATCTGTGCAGTACTCCTTGCTGCACTGAGGCCTAGTCCTCAAAGTGTTACTGTTACACCAAACACTACACTCTACTCAGGTGAACAGAGGTTAGCTAGTATATCGGATTATCAGTGATACTGCAGATCACGTATAATCTGGTATACATCTGTATTCCCAGTGATTCTGCAGATCACTGGTAATCAGATCCTCTCTGTGCTTCACCGATCGTTACAGTAACTCTCTATTGAGTATTATTCTACAGTTTTACCTAGTATGTCCATCTCCCCTCCCGTTAGATTGTAAGCCTTTAGCAGGGTCCTTCCTTTCCTAGTATATTCTATATGATCTTGTGCTCCTTTCTTATGACTGCCTTGTACTTGTATTACTGGACCTACCTAACCAGCCCAAAATTGCACAATCATGTTTTTTTGTACCGTTTGCCTTATATAAATTTGTCATGTTGTATAACCTTGTTATGTTACATCTGTCATCCTTCATATCATTTTATGTATTTATTGTCTAGCGCTGCGTCAGTGCTTTATAAATGCAATAAATAATAATAGTATTCATCAAATGTTCATAGCAGGCTGTATAGCTAACATAATTCCCCCAAATCCTACTACCGTTAGGTTATTTGCTGTCTGATAACATATAATCCAATAGTGTTTTTAGCAGGTAAAATGTTTTCAAAAAATATGCAAGTGAAATTGTATTCCCTAAACTAGAATTTCAGTAACTACTCTCAGTTGCACAAAAGAACATTTGACATCAATCTCACATATCCTGTCTATGTACAAATGTTTATTTTCACTGCAGAGAGGAGAAGATAGCATTAACTGTAGTCAACAACAGAAGTAATTATTACTGCTGAAGCTCTCTGTATGTGTCTTCCCTCTGCTGAATAGGCACATCGCTCTGACAACAGCTCAGCTCACTTCAGCAGAAAGGAGACGGTGGAGTGAAGACACAGGCAGAGGGAGATTCTTGCCATCAATGATTACACTTCCCGGTGACTACAGATAAGCCTATCTTCTCCTGCTCTCTGCCGTAATAATACACATTTGTAAGGACATAAAATATGTGGAATTGATGTCAAATGTTATTTTATGTAACTAAAAGTAATTACTGAAATTTTAGTTTTGGTAGTACGATACCACTTTAAATGAATTCAGTTGAAGAAAACCTGAAGCGCAAATAAACTTGAGATAATTAATTGAATGTGTAGAACAGCAAATAAATAGATAATTACCTGCAAAAAAAAGAGTTTCATATTGTTTTCCAGTACAGGAAGAGTTAAAAGACTTCAGTTGTTATCTATGCAAAAGAGCTTCCCTTAGCTCTTTGACCCACTGGTTGAATACAGCTCTGTTTTCTGCAGCACTTGAACAGCCAAGAAACAGCTTGAGATACCATAATCTTTTACTTCAGGAAAGTTCAAAGGGTCGGTGTGCTTTTAAAACTGCAACTGTGACAGAATGATGCAATGTTGTAAAAAACAAAACAAAAAAACTATATAACTGAAAATTAATACACAAGACTCTAGTCTTTGCTACTAATGTTCCATTCCTTATCCGTACTACACATATAATTCATTATATCATACTCTTTTTCGCTTCAGGTTTGCTTTAACAAACAAACAAACACAGAACATTTATATTGCGCTTTTCTCCTGGCAGACTCAAAGCGCCAGAGCTGCAGCCACTAGGGTGCGCTCTATAGGCAGTAGCAGTGTTAGGGAGACTGGCCCAAGGTCTCCTACTGAATAGGTGCTGGCTTACTGTACAGGCAGAGCAGACCACTTAAGGACTGCGGTGTTAAACCCCCCTAGTGACAAGGCTATTTTTTACAAAATAGGCCACTGCAGCTTTAAGGGCTTGCTGCAGGGCTGCACAACTCAGCACACAGTGTTCCCCCCCCCCTTTTCTGCTCACCAACAGAGCTTTCTGTTGGTGGGCTGTGATCGCTCTCTAGATAATTGTTTGTTTTTTAATAAATATTTATATATATTTTTTACAATGAAAAACAATTTTTTTTGTTTATTTTTAATTTCCTCCCCCTCCCTCCCCCCACCAGCCAATCACAGTGATCGGCTCTCATAGACATCAGCCTATGAGAGTGGATCACGCTCAGTCCCTCTAGAAGGGACAGCCGTGTCACACGGCTGTCCCCAGTACAGCGCTGCAGTAGATCACAGCGCTGTAAATAGACAGAAGTTTTGCCGTCTAACAGTCCCTAGTGGCGATCGCCGCTGGGAGACTCCGTCATTCAAGCGGGGATGCTCGTGCATCGGGGCGCGTGATCTCCTGCAAAACACGCCTCAGGACTGCATGCCGATTGGCATTAGGGGGACGTTAAGTAGTTAAAGAGAAACTCTGACCAAGAATTGAACTTTCTCCCAATCAGTAGCTGATACCCCCTTTTACATGAGAAATCTATTCCTTTTCACAAATAGACCATCATAGGGCGCTGTATGACTGATATTGTGGTGAAACCCCTCCCACAAGAAACTGAGTACGTACTCCTGGCAGGTTCCTGTCTGTGAACCCTGTTGCATTGTGGGAAATAGCTGTTTACAGCTTTTTCCAACTGTCAAAACAGCAAGCAGCAGCTACATCACCTCCAACAGTAAAAATGTCACCATGTGATAAATGTCAGAATGTAAATCAGGGATTTAAAAGATTTTACAATGGGCAAACACTGGCTAAATCATTTATACATAATTATTCTAAAAATTAAGCACTTTTTTATTACATTATTTTCACTGAAGTTCCTCTTTAAGCAAAGCCTCTAATGAAAGAAGAATACTTAGGCAAAGCTAATATACAGTATGTTATTATAGTTGTTAGATATGTCTGTTATTATCCCTATGTCTGAAAGGAATAGTTTGGTTTTATTGAATCTTTTTGAATGAAATGCACTGAAAACTCATTATTTCCTAAAATATTGCCATTTCCACAGTAAAAGTTGTGTTGAACTGTCTTAACTGTTTGCACTTAACGTTTTCACTAGCACAGGGTTAGCATGTTAGTACCATGTGTGTTACCAAGTAACATACTAACTCCCGCGTTACTATGGAAATGCATGCAGTAATGCTAGTTACCAAATGTGTTACTGCGGTAACCCATGTGGTGTTAAGGGTTAATGGCTGGTGCTCCCCCTGCACTAGTAACGGTAACATTTCCATGCGCTCTCTGCACACATCAACTTTAGTGCATCAGGACAACAAAAAAATCTCTTCTTTCGTAATGGGGGAATTTTTTTTTCCGAACATCAGCTCATATTTTCCTTGGCCAACTGAATAGGCTTCATCAACTTTACTGATTTTCTAGCTGCTAGAGACAAATTATATACAAGTGTATCCACTGCTTTTTGCCTCTTGAGGTACTATAACCATATTGCAACCAACACATCAATCTTCACTGTTTGATCTATGTATTTTTCTATAAATGTTTCTATTTGTGTCCACCCTAGCTTGGATTCAGAGTGGTCCCATAATAAATGTGAGAGGTTTGGAGAATTATCCCCACAGATCGTTATTTCCAAAAGTTCCTTTCTCCCGCGCTATAGGTGTCCGATACCATCTTACAAAAATGTTATATTGCATTAATTGTAGGCGACTAATGTTTTAAGACCATACCCTTTTAATAATTTGATTTTATTTTTGCATTCCAATCCCACCCCATATTTCCTTTTCTAAACCTAATTTGTTCTGTTTTTAAGTCATCTTAATCATGTGCAATGAGAAAATACACAACACCATGAATCAAAGGAACAAGACAGTGGTGACCTTCTTCGTACTGAAAGCGTTTTCAGACATTCCCGAGTTAGAGACTCCAATATCCCTTCTGGTTCTTCTGATTTATCTCATTACTCTTGTAGGCAACATAGCCATTCTTCTCCTGGTTTGCCTGGACTCTCATCTCCACACTCCGATGTACTTCTTCCTGTGTAATCTGTCTGTTCTTGACATCGGTTATACCACCGTTGCACTACATAAGAGCATTTATATCTTTGTAACAGGACATCATGAAGTAACTTTTATTGACTGCATGGCGCAGATGTATATATTTTCATGGTTTTCCAGCAATGATTTATTGCTGCTTACATCCATGGGCTACGACAGGTATGTCGCCATATGCAAACCATTGCATTTTTCAACTCTCATGAATGGCAGAGTCTGTGTTGGGTTGGCCATGTTCTGTTGGGCATTTAGTCTTCTACATATTGTTCCTCCAATCACATTAGTATCAGAATTATCTTGTTACACTTCCAATATAATTAACCACTTTTTCTGTGACGTCTTACCTTTGATGGAGATTTCCTGCAGTGACACCTCTATACTGGAAATGGTGATCTTCATAGATGGAGGTTTCATAGCTATATTTACCCCTTTTCTCCTCACCTTTATCTCCTACGTGTTTATTATTGCCACCATAATGAGGATTAAGTCTAGTATAGGGAGAAGGAAAGCCTTCCACACATGTTCCTCACACTTAACTTCTGTCCTCATTCTCTATATATCTCTAATTTCTCAGTATTTGACACCAAGTGGCACCTTCAAGTCCAACAAGCTTTTGTCTTTATTCAACTCAGCTGTGGTTCCCATGCTAAACCCCTTCATTTACAGCTTGAAGAACAAAGATGTGAAGTCCGCTATACAGAAGAAACTCAAGAATTTGATGGCCATTGTTTGAGGAGTAGCGAATTGGGCAGAAAAATGAAAATAAACAAAAATGATTGTAACCATGTTGGTGCATTCCTATCAGAAAAAGAAAGGCTGACTACTGTGTGTGAAATTATTTTTATCTACAGCAACAAAATATTTACCAGATCACAGAACTCAGTATTGGTTTGAGACACAGGAACCTCCTAAGGAGGATGTTTGATAACTTTTCTTCACAATATTATTTTATTTTATTCATTTTCATTGAAGGTATAAGAAAAGTCCAAACAGTGGGCTACAGTTAACAGCTTGATTAAATATTGTTTTTTTTGGACTATAAGACGCACCTGGATTTAGATGTCAAAACCATAAAATAATATTTTATAATGTTCTCCTCCTAATTATTCAGTCCCCCCTTGTGTCTTCCTTCTTTCCCCTTGTGTTCTCCTCCTGTCCCACTTTGTGTCCTCCTCCACTCCCCTTTATTCCTTCTGCACTACCTTGTGTCCTCCCCGTGTCTTCCTTTACTCTCCCTGTGTACACCGGGGACAGTACAGGGAATCTCTGACATTGAAAGGTCAGTGTTTCATATTTGCATCAGATCGTAAGTCGGGGACTCCCTGTATTTGGACTATAAGATGCAGGAACGTTTTCTCCTAACTTTGGGGGGAGAAAAAGTGCCTCTTATAGTACAAAAAATACAGTAGTTACTTCCTACAACTCCTGCCACCCTTCCCCAAGCCTCCCCTATGCACCACACCTAGACAAAGCCCCTTATCATCAATTTTCACAACAAACCCCTTAAGCTATTATATTTCATCAACCATGAAACATCCTAACAATACAAGGATCTTAAAATTAGTAACATTTGTTCGGACAATTCTTTTATGATAAAAGCATTTATAAAAGAGCAAAAGCTTATCAATATTTATCAATATTATATTTTTTGTTTTGTATTTTTAGAAATTTGTAGAAATCAATATGCCCATTATTTTTCCTCTAACATAAAATAAAAGTATGTTTGGAGTCCTTTCTGATCTTTTTTTGTCACACTTAAATATGTAGAATGCTCAAAAGTCTAGTATTCAGTGTTGGTGGAACACACAGCCGAAGTTAGTTTTTAACTATGTGAAATATTCTTTTAATACCTATTATTATTATTATTATTATTATTATTATTATTATTATTTAGTATTAATATATTAATGCAGACATCTTCTGCAGCGCTGTACAGAGTACATTGTCTTGTCACTTAACTGTCCCTCAGAGGGGCTCACAATCTAATCCCTACCATAGTCATATGTCTATGTATGTATCGTGTAGTGTAAAGTCAGTTTCAATGTAAAACTAACATTAGAGAAAATTCAAGTTCATCCTTTGCCACGAGTTATCTCAAAGAAACTGAATATGTGGAAGACTTTCCTTGTATTTCCTGGGGAGAAATAATTGAATTAAACTTATTTTAGCTAAAATTGCTATGTGTAATGCGGAATATATCAAACATAATTCCCCAGAGATTTTTTAGAAAGATAAAGTCTTTGATTACATCTTTGATGTGAAACAACTGCAGAGCAAGAATCAAATTGACCACACTTCAAAGTCTCCTAAAGTTCTGTGGCACTTCCTGATATGAGATTCGATCATATAGCTGGATACCCACAAGAACTTCTGTTGTGGATCTGGGAGATTTCCCACCACATTTCTGACAAAATCCTTCAATATGGGCTAGGAGGGATAAAGGAGCTGATTTACATAGCTTACTTATTTTTCACCTTAAAGTGGATCCGAGGTGAACTTTTACACATTGCATAATTGTGTTCCTTTCCTATTGTTTATAGGGCATTCCTCAAGCCAAATACTTTTTTGCTTTTGTTTTAATACTCTAATTCCCTATAAACTAAACAAGCCACGCCCACAGGTTTTCAGAGAGCCAAGGCACTTTCAGATAGTAGCAAGGGCTCATGGGAGCTCAGTCTGGGCAGGAGGAGGGGGAGGTATTACTAGCCAGAGATTTCAGAGGCAGAGAGGAGGAGGGGGGATTAGGTTTTTTTTGCTCAAGATGCAGATAAACCTGCCTCTGTGTAATGTTTACAAACAACATGGCTGCTGTCATTGTATCACAGGAAGAAATAATTATATTCTATTAAAGCTGTTTGCAGCTAGATTTGTTGTATAAACTTTAGATAAGATATATAGACAAGTTACTTGTTATAGTTAGTTTTTCATCTCGGATCCGCTTTAACTGTAAGAAGAGCTAATGAATGAGATAAACAAATGAGAAATAATTTGTGAGATAAAAAGATAAAACATACATTTTGAGTTAAGTCAGTTAAGGAGAGATAAATCATGAGTTAAAGCAAACCTGAAACGAAAATAATCTTATAAGATAGTGAATTTTATGTGTAGTACAGCTAAGAAATAGAGCATTAGTAGCAAAGAAAAGTGTCTCATTGTTTTCCAGTACAGGAATAGTTAAAACAAATTTCAGTTATTATCTATGCAAAAGAGCTTCTCTTGGCTATGCAAATCACTGCATCCAATACAGTCCTGTTTTCTGAAGCACTTAACCAGCCAAGAAACAGTGAGAGACAGCTTGAGGTAAAGTTTTACTGCAGGAAAGCTCTCTTTTAGGGCTCGTTCTCAGTAGAGGTTTTTTTGGGAATTTTTAAGCGCAGGCGATTTGTACAAATTGCCCTAAAAGCGCTTACACTATGCTTTCCAATGAGATAGTTCTCATTGGGGCGTTCTGTTTGGTTGCCTCTGACAAAAGCTCTGCATGGACCATTTTCAGGGCGCTTTGCCCTGAATAAAAAGTATAGGGAAAATGCAAAGCGATTGAAAAAGCGCTTTGTATAGCGATTTCCCCAGCGCTTTAATGAATAAATACATTTTTAAAATTCATTTTGGTGGCTTTGGTTCCCGACGTCAGGAAGTGATTTCAATAATTGCTCTGCTAAAGCACTTACAAAAGCGCTTATAACACGCAGAGCAGAGTGATTAGAAAAACGAAAAAATATTCGCTCAGTGTAGGTGCTAGCGTGGCGCAATGTGAACAAGGCCTAATGGCTTAAAGAGACTCTGTAACATCAAAAACCTCCCCTGGGGGGTACTCACCTCGGGTGGGGGAAGCCTCCGGATTCTAATGAGGCTTCCCACGCCGTCCTCTGTCCCACGGGGGTCTCGCTGCAGCCCTCCGTACAACCGGCGACAGACCCGACTGTAGATTCAATATTTACCTTTGCTGGCTCCAGCGGGGGCGCTGTGGCTGCTTTTGGCTCGGAAACAGACGGAAATACCCGATCTCCGTCGGGTCCGCTCTACTGCGCAGGCGCCGGAAACTTGCGCCTGCGCAGTAGAGCAGACCCGACAGCGATCGGGTATTTCCGCCTACTTCTGAGCCGACAGCCGTCAGAGCGCCTGCGCAGGAGCCGGGAAGGTAAATATTGACGTCATCTTTCACGGAGGGCTGCAGCGAGACCCCTGAGGGACGGAGGACGGCGTGGGAAGCCTCATTAGGATCCGGAGGCTTCCCCCACCCGAGGTGAGTACCCCCCAGGGGACGTTTTGACGTTACAGTTTCTCTTTAAAATACAGAGTGTGTTTTGTAAACTGCAAATGACAGAATTATGCAATGTTATAAAACAAAGCTATATAACAAAAAATAAAAATATGGGACTCTTTTCTTTGCTACTAATGGGGCCCTAGGCAAGGTAGTAGATTTGGGTCCCCCGTTGTGGACTTTTTGTTACACTGAAGTGGAGAGAGGTCAGAGAAGGTGGCACGTGGGCCCCATTAAACTCACTAGGCCCCAGGCACCTGCCTAGGTTGCCTGGTGGATGATCCTGCTCTGATTTATGCAACCACCTGTCTGCAGAGAATATGGACTGTCTGAGTTGTATTAAAATGATTGAGGCTCGCATCTCAGACCTCCACTAAATTGATGAGACTGGCTGGGTAGCCCAACAATTTCAATGGCAACAAAAAACAAATTCAGTCATATCTTCCTCCTCATCCTTTCAAGTCTTGCCACCCTTTTTCATTTAACCACAGGCTTACACCCCCCTAGTGACCAGGCCATTTTTCACAAATCAGTGCACAGCCATACAACTTAGCACACAAATGAGTCTTACCTAGCTTTTCTTGTCCTTAAAGGGGAACTGAAGAGAGAGGTATATGGAGGCTGTCATGTTTATTTCCTTTTAGACAATACCAGTTGCCTGGCAGCCCTGCTGATCCTCTGCCTCTAATACTATTAGCCATAGCCCCTGAACAAGCATGCAGCAGATCAGGTGTTTCAGTGGTTCAGACTTATAAGTCTGATCTGACAAGACTAGCTGCATGCTTGTTTCTGGTTTTAATCAGATACTACTGCAGAGAAATAGACCAGCAGGTCTGCCAGGCAACTGGTATTGATTAAAAGGAAATAAACATGACAGCCTCCATATACCTCTCTCTTCAGTTCCCCTTTAACAGGACATTCTTTTGGAGGTCTCTGATCGCTACTGCGATCTTTAGTTTTTGTTTTTTTAAATATATTAAAAATGACTTAAAAAAAAAGCTCTATTTACTTTAATCCCCCCTCCCAATTGTCCCTAGATGGCGATCGGCACACAGCCTTTTTGCTGCTATCATATGGACATTATGCTACATGATGTACTGATTGAATATTAATGTATATATATGCACCTTAGCACGTTTTTATCACTCTGCACTTATGTACCTTTCCCTTGAAAAAGCTACCTCCGGGAAGTGAAACATGTCGAGTTTTTTGGTGGGGGAAGTGTAAATGTATATATAATTGGGTGATGGTAGGAGGATTGTGAGATTTATTTCTCTGATGACTAAATACTTACCATACTATCCTCCCATATCGTTACCCGCTCAGACATCTTTGATGTTTTTATACAGCAGCTCTTCCTTTTAAAAGTTAATTTTTAGTCCTAGTTAACCACCCTGGCGTTCTGATAAGATCGCCAGGGCGGCTGCGGGAGGGTTTTTTTAAAATAAAAAAAAAACTATTTCATGCAGCCAACTGAAAGTTGGCTGCATAAAAGCCCACTAGAGGGCGCTCCGGATGCGCACACTTTCGATCGCCTCCGGCGATCAAAAGTAACAAGGAAGGCCGCAATGAGCGGCCTTCCTTGTTTCGCTTACCTCGTCGCCATGGGGACGAGCGGAGTGACGTCATGGACGTCAGCCGACGTCCTGACGTCAGCCGCCTCCGATCCAGCCCTTAGCGCTGGCCGGAACTTTTTGTTCCGGCTACGCTGGGCTCAGGCGGCTGGGGGGACCCTCTTTCGCCGCTGCATGCGGCGGATCGCCGCACTGCAGCCGCGATCAGGCAGCACACGCGGCTGGCAAAGTGCCGGCTGCGTGTGCTGCTTTTTATTTGAGCCAAATCGGCCCAGAAGGGCCTGAGCGGCAGGCTCCGGCGGTAAGGGACGAGCTGAGCTCGTCCAGACCACTCAGCAGGTTAAGGGATATTTATGTGTATTGTATACAAGAGTATACACAGAGTCTATTCATGGCTGCTTGGAACCAGTTGGTCTTATCAAACACAATTACCACACAGAGTAAATTTATCTGACACAAAACTAGTTGTGCGACAATTTTCTTTCTTTCTCTGGAATTCTTGCAGTAATTACTCAAATCTGCGCTCCCCGCGTAGTTCTAGCTATATTAAGTATATCTAGAGCAAAAGCATCTTTGAATTTGGCTCCAAGGATCCCCATTGGTTTAATAACAGACCAAAGGCGATCCTCCTTACATGCATAATTACGATCCACAATCGTAGTATGCTGTACATAACATAATTGCAATTACACAATGCGTAAATGCAAAAAAATTATGCAACATTTTTCGTAATCGTAATTGACCCATTACGAGCACCACTACTCCCTGTATCTTCTGTACTGAAGTGTGGACTGCCTAACCTTCTGGTAGACTTCTCCAGGTGTCTTCTAAATGCACTGTAAATTCCAGCCCGACAAATAATGTATCACATTGGAAGTATTGTCTCACACTCACTAATGGATCAAACCCATAGTCTTTAAAGAGACTCTGTAACAACAAAAACCTCCCCTGGGGGGTACTCACCTCGGGTGGGGGAAGCCTCCGGATCCTAATGAGGCTTCCCACGCCGTCCTCTGTCCCACGGGGGTCTCGCTGCAGCCCTACGAACAGCCGGCGACTGTGCCGACTGTCAGTTCAATATTTACCTTTGCTGGCTCCAGCGGGGGCGCTGTGGCGACTTTCGGCACGGAAATAGACGGAAATACCCGATCTCCGTCGGGTCCGCTCTACTGCGCAGGCGCCGGAAACTTGCGCCTGCGCAGTAGAGCAGACCCGACGGCGATCGGGTATTTCCGCCTACTTCGGCGCCGAGAGGCATCAGAGCGCCTGCGCAGGAGCCGGAAAGGTAAATATTGCGTCACCGCTGCACGGAGGGCTACAGCGAGACCCCCGAGGGACGCAGGACGGCGTGGGAAGCCTCATTAGGATCCTGAGGCTTCCCCCACCCGAGGTGAGTACCCCCCCAGGGGACGTTTTGTCGTTACAGTTCCTCTTTAAGGGGAGTGCAACAACTGAAAAGAGGGATGACGCCCTCTATGCAGTATTTAACAAGGGAGAAAGCTGGCACATCCAAAATCAATCTTTATTAGTTCCATGTAAAAATATGGCCAACGTTTCGGAGCCGCGTAGGGCCCCTTTGTCAAGGCAATATTTGCTCTGAGGCAAAGATCTACAGAAACAAAAAGACAATAAACAGAAGTATAAACAAAAAAACAAAACAAACTTTTGTACTACCTCAACCAGATAGTAAAGTGTATGTGCAATTTAACCAATCGAAAACATTGATTGAGACACTGCTTTCAATCTAGGATTGCATATAACAGCATTTTGAGTCACATGATCTTAAGTGAAATGTTGGGACATCTGCATGCTTCCATCTGCATGATTTTAATGTGGTGCTAGTGACATGGCTGCGATACCTTTTAGTTTCACTTGGGAATCTTTTTTTTCTCACCCGGCAATTGTTTTCGATTGGTTAAATAGCACATACACTTTACTATCTGGTTGAGGTAGTACAAAAGGTTGTTTTGTTTTTTTGTTTATACTTCTTTTTATTGTCTTTTTGTTTCTGTAGATCTTTGCCTCAGAGCAAATATTGCCTTGACAAAGGGGCCCTACGCGGCTCCGAAACGTTGGCCATATTTTTACATGGAACTAATAAAGATTGATTTTGGATGTGCCAGCTTTCCTCCTTGTTGACAAATAATGTAGGGAGTTCCTAAACCAAGCATTTTTTTTTTAATGAAGGTGTCTCCAAGGCCCTTCTGCATGCAAAAGTGTGGACTGCTCATTTTTTAAGAAAAACTTTCCAGTACACTTTTGCCTTTTGGTTTAAAGTGTGAGCTACCCTCCAATGTTCTTCTGTCTGTACTTTAAAGAGTCTTCTGCCTCTGCTATGAAGTTTGCCTGTTTAAACATTAGGAATGCCACTCAAAGTGTTTTTCGTCTCTACCCTGAGATGAAGAGACCCAACATATCATTGGTGCAGCTGTCCATATGTGGTACCATGAGCTAACTGAAAGTTATGCCTATATAAACCAAGAGGGCTAATACTATTTTTTGTCACCAAGAAAGTTATCTGTGTTTTGTAATCTCGTGCCATGCAAATGAAGCATCCCATTCCACACTTTAACCACGAACCTCAAAACAATGACACTTTAAATATTTTTTAAAGTCCATTGCTGCATCTAGATTTATATCCCTGAACACAATTGAGTCTTATACACGAAACCAAATCCCCTTTAATGTAACAGAGACCAGAGACGAAGCATCCTTGTGTATTTTACCATATATATCATTAAGAACATTAGAGAAAACACTTACCATGCTCTCTGTATCATCCTCACTGCTAAAAGTGTCTTATCAGCTGTGATAAGAATCCCTGACTGAGCATTCAGTCTGGCTTTGCAGGGAATAATTATAGCTGAGTCATTATAGCAGAGCCACAAGGGGGCAGGCTTGGGCTTGAAAAGACACCAGAGAAGACAGACTCAGCTATAATCGTTCCGTAGCAAAGCTAGACTGAGTGCTCAGTCGGGGTTTCTTATCAAAGGTGATAACAGTCAGATTAAATAGAGAACAATGAAACAAAGAGCAGATTAGGTGTTTACTGTCATGTTCCCACTGATTTATAAGCTTTTAAGTTTCTGGGTATGTAGAAATAAAGGTATAAAAAAGTGGACATACAGAGAAAAGTATATCTTGGAAATTCATAAATTTCAAGGAATAAGCTTTAGTGCAGCTTATTGTCCAGCATTAGAAGACCACATACTGTGGGGAAATTCAGGCAAGGAGCACACTTGTCTTTTAGTTTTCTGTGCGTGTTTTTCTGTATGCGTTTTCTGCACACCAAGTGTGGTTCTATGCACAAAAAGTGCGCGTTTCTTCACAACAGCTAATGTAATTGTTAGGGAAAACTGACAAAATGTGCAGAATCGTGATGCAGAATGTCAGTTTTTTTTCTGCGCACGAAAAACGCATTAAGTGTGAACTAGCCTATTGATTAACATGAGTTCTCAGTTTTTCTGTGCAGAAAACGCGTATGAAAACAGTCAAGTGTGTTCCCTGCTTAAGGCCTCTTTGACAGTGGGACGTTGCGTTTGATGCAACGTTAAAGTCGCACAACGTGCCCCTAACGCAGCGCATGTAGGTTATGAAATTGGACGTTATTTTGCACTGCGTTATGTGTCTCTTGATGCGCCGTTTTTGTTGCATACTGATGGAACAAAAACGGCGCATGTGTTACATTTAAAAAAAAAAAAAAAACCATTACTGAGCATGTGCAACACACATAACGCAGCAAATGTATTGCTAAACACACAGCATGCAGCACTTTCTAAATATTGCTACACGTTACACACAACGCAACGTGTGCACTGTGAATGTCGCACAGACTTTGTGTTGCTGTGCATTAGTCTACGTTATAATTTTCTGTGTCTGGGAGCTCCTGCACAGTCAGAGAGAGTGTCACATTCCACACTTGTTACATTGTGTTTACTTAAATGTATCTATCTAAACTTCGGATGCGTCTGCATTTCTCTCCACGGAACTTTAAAGCTCTGTGTGTAACCCTTCCAATGCTGGTCTAGTAAAAAAAAAATGCTGGTTGCATATAATATGCTGTAAATAATGTTTTAGAGCAAAGTTGAAATGCTGGGTTATATTCCGCTTTAACGTCCCACAAAATAGCCCCATCACACTGCTGTATAAAGTTTTGCCTTCAAATCACATTTTTAAACTTTATTCAAACTAAAACTTTAGCTGTAAATAATTCAAGTCAAACTAAGTTTGGTGTTCAGGGAATCCAGTCCAATGAGATTTTATTAGTCTCCTCAAAAGACTATAAAACCCTGAGCTATAGCAAGGATTTGTAATATGGAAAGCAATAGTGTGACAGGGGATTACACTGCAGAAAAATTCACTGTAGACGAACATAACCATTGAATTTACCAGCAAATACACTAGAAGCCTTAAAAAACGGGCCTGGACTATTGCACAGGACACAAGAAAAGCAGGGAGAAATGTAACCTGTGTGACTTTAGAGAGAAGAGCCTGTCTACTTCCATCTCATCTGTAAGTAATTACAGGTGTAATTTGAGCTCTCAGCTGTGTCAGTAAAGAAATGTGACAGTCTTGGCAGACACAGCTAAAATGTAAACACTGGATGTTGTCTGCTTCCACGAAAGCAGGAAGTAGACATACTACAAATTTATTGTAGGAGTTCTGTAAGCTGTAACAAAGAAATATTTTTCTTTAAAGGTTATTATCCGGTTATTATATTTTAGAGCAAAGAGGTTCTGAGTTCAGGTCCGCTTTAAGCAAAAATATTTGGAAAATCTTTGTTTTTATATCATTTTCACTTCTAAACTTTATGTTCCAGAACTCTGCAAAATATAACTTTATTTTAGGCTGCTTCCTCATAAGGTTTCTCCTTGCTTTAAACCATATTGGCCCATGTGCAATGAACTTTTTCTCCTTATTATTTTGAGTATTTTCTTGCTTGCTGGTGGTGGTTTAAAATGCATTTCGTTGACTATTTTGAAAATATCACCTAGGAGAAAAGTAAGGAGATCTGCCTCCTGAGAAAGAGCATAATTAGTACATGTGTAGCACTTTTATTATGGAAAAAATGTACACAAAATAGGCTGTTAGGGAATTTGTCTCCGCGATTGCAAAGGAAAATTGAGCAAAGCCAATATAAAGATTTGCAGAATGGCTATGTGAAGATTGCCAACTGGAAAGCTAAAGATAGTATTCGTTCTTAGTCAGACCTCAAATCTAAGGAATAGTTACGTTTTGTTATAGACTGAACAGAGGCGCCAAAAGATTGAAAACAATATTTAAAATGTTAAAAATTGCTTTGGAGGCAGTGGTGGACTTACCTCCCTCAAGCAGACACAGGAAAGCTGTGTAATTCAACATAAGAAAATTTTAATGGTACACTCCAAAGGGTTTAGCACAACGCGTTCCGCAGGTCTACACCCGCTTCATCGGGCAGTATAAAGTAGGAGCACACAGCAACGTAATGTCAGAGTAACACCTGGCGCCTTTGGCACCTGTGGCCTTTGGCGCCAGGTGTTACTCTGACATTACGCTGCTGTGTGCTCCTACTTTATACTGCCTGATGAAGCGGGTGTAGACCTGCGAAACGCGTTGTGCTAAACCCTTTGGAGTGTACCATAAAAAAAAATGTATGTTAAATTACACAGCTTTCCTGTGTCTGCTTAAGGGGGGTAAGTCCACCACTGCCTCCAAAGCAATTTTTAACATTTTAAATATTGTTTTTAATCTTTTGGCACCTCTGTTCAGTCTATAACACATTATATATCCACCCTTGGTGGAGGGGGATACCTTTTCTTTTCACGTCTACAGAGAGCGACTTCTTAATCCTGAGTGGGGACAGGTCTATCTCCTCACCTGCTTATAGAGTGGTTGCCTGGAGGTAACCCGGGTTTGTGAGTATACATTTTACTCTCTTCTCAACATACCAATTGCCTTGACCTATTGGGCTCTCGTTCTCCTTTCTTTAGTTACGTTTTGTTGTATCTTCTGGATTGAGATGTAGTGAAAACTCATCAATTTTTCCTAATGTATTGTCCAATGCCTATTTTACAATAAGACTTGCTGTGTCCTATCTGACTGTTCCTGTCTGCCTTCCTAAGACGATTCTGCTTCCCCAATGGATTTTGAATCAAAATATCAGCTCTTGAACTGCATAGGTGATTTGACAGCCAAACCTAGTTTGCTCTTTTTTTGAGGCATTTGTGCAATCCGAAAATGTAATACACCATGACTGAGAAGAACAAGACAGCTGTGACCTTCTTCATACTCAATGGCTTTTCAGACATCCCGGAGTTAGAGGCTCCGATATCCCTTCTGGTTCTTGTCATGTATCTCACCACTCTTGTTGGCAACATAGTCATTCTTCTGCTGGTTTTCCTGGACCCTCTTCTCCACACTCCCATGTACTTCTTCCTGGGTAACCTGTCTGTTCTTGACATCGGTTACACCACCATTACACTACATAAAAGCATTGATATCTTTGTAACAGGAGATCATGAAATATCTTTTATTGACTGCATGACTCAACTATATTTCTTCACATGGTTTGCCTGCAATGATTTAATGCTGCTTACATCCATGGGCTACGACAGGTATGTCGCCATATGCAAACCGTTGCATTTTTCAATTCTCATGAATGGTAGAGTCTGTGCTGTTTTGGCCTTGTTTTGTTGGGTGTTTAGTTTTCTACATATTCTTACTCCGGTCACCCTAATATCTCAGTTCTCTTGTTATACTTCCAACAGAATCAACCACTTCTTCTGTGACCTCTTACCTTTGATGGAAATTTCCTGCAGTGACACCTCAATTGTAGAAATGGTGATCTTCATAGATGGAGGTTTAGTAGCGATATTCATCCCTTTTCTCCTGACTTTTACCTCCTACGTGTTCATCATTGCCACCATAATGAAGATTAAGTCAAGCACAGGGAGAAGGAAAGCCTTCTACACATGTTCCTCACACCTAACTTCTGTCCTCATTCTCTATGTATCCATTGTTTCTCAGTATTTGACCCCAAGTGGCACCTTCAAGTACAGTAAACTTTTGTCTTTATTCAACTCAGCTGTGGTTCCCATGCTAAACCCCTTCATTTACAGCTTGAAGAACAAAGATGTGAAGTCCGCTGTACAGAAGAAATTTAATAATTTTTTGCTCATTGTTTGATGAGTAGCTGGAAACTGAGGTTAAAGTGAACCCCTAAGGGAAAACAAACAGATGAGATAAACGCTTTTATCTATCTTTCTTCTACTAAAAGATACTTTTAGATATTCCACAGTTTTATGTTATGTTTAAAAACGTATATATTACTATATTGTTTCCATATCTATACGGAATGGCTCTTCATGCATGAAATGGAGGTGACTCATGATGTATTCGATTGATCTGGTAAAGAGATCGGTGGACATCGATAAGGTTTTTAATCAAAATGCACAAATTGCTGATAATGATCTAGGGTCACAATTTAAACATTAGGGCTTTATTTCAGAAAAAAAGCTTGCATTATGGTGGGAGATCGTATCACTTGAAAAGCAAAGTAAAGACAGTTATATACCTAGAAGGCTCAGATGGGACTTCAGTCTCAATGAGCGAGAAACTAAACATATCACGAAAGAGGAATGGCAACGTTTTTTAAAGAATGTTGGCGAGAACTTATTAATTAAGAGACTATTAAAAGCTAAAAGACTCAGAATGCAGGAACTAAATAAAAATATAGATAGGATCAGAGAAAAACTGCACTCTTTTCGGTTACTGGATGATTACAAGAAAATCTCTTGTGACCTCCAACCTCACCTTATAAGGGTTGATGAGAACCTAAGAGCTAAAGAACAGAAGAAATATGTGCGGGACTATAACGATTATATCCAAACTAACGCCTATAAATGGCAACTCCAACCAAAGTCGGTGGAGGGATCTAATGATTCTTGTCCTGAGGCACCTTGCCCAGCCCCAGTACAGAGATATCCTAAAGCACCAAGGAACCCAATACAGAGATATCCGAGAACCCCAAAAACTCCTCAACAACCATCACAGAGACATTTTACATATGATACACCGTATAAGAATTTTCATCCTAAAAGAGCAATAAGCACCAATTTCAGGCCCCTCAAGCGCCCCTTGCAATTTAAACCACCTTCTGTCTTCCCGAAAAAACCTAACTGGTTTTATCCCAAACCTTATCAACCAAAAGATCGTTTTTGGAAACTAAAACCTCGGTACAATCCAGTTGCCCCTCACCCAAATACTACCCGCCAGTGTACAACCGCTTTTCTGCACTGGATATCCCAACAATAGAGAGTCCAATAGCTAGTGAGGACCCAAGTGTTTTTTGGAGGACAGACCCACACCAAAGGAGAGAAACAAAAGGTCACTGGAAGAAGAAATAGAGGAAAGAGGGGAGGCATCAAACTCCAGAGGAGACAACAAAAGAAGGAAAGGAGAGTAGGCCAAGGGATTTTTAACTTGAGTAGCAAACAACTCGATGAAGCTGAATTAGAATGATTAGACAAGTGTCTTAAATATACACTCCCTAAGGCTCCTAACAAATTTCAGATGTTTATAGACGTTCAAAAATTTGCTAGGAGGTCAAGCATCAAAAAGGTTTTTTGTTAACAATATAGACCCTACCACCTCCACTGTCGATGTCAGTGTAAATGGACAATATTTGAAGATGGGGCTGAAGAACAACCCCACCTTCAATTCTCTGTTATCAAACAATCATTATATTGAGATGTTTAAAGAGGAACTCCAGTGAAAATAATTTAATAAAAAAGTGCTTCATTTTTACAACAATTATGTATAAATGATTTAGTCAGTGTTTTCCCATTGTAAAATCTTTTAAATCCCCGATTTACATTCTGACATTTATTACATGGTGACACTTTTACCTCCTACGTGTTCATCATTGCCACCATGATGAAGATTAAGTCTAGCACAGGGAGAAAGAAAGCCTTCTACACGTGTTCCTCACACCTAACTTCTGTCCTCATTCTCTATGTATCTATTGTTTCTCAGTATTTGACCCCAAGTGGCACCTTCAAGTACAGTAAACTTTTGTCTTTATTCAATTCAGCTGTGGTTCCCATGCTAAACCCCTTCATATACAGCTTGAAGAACAAAGATGTGAAGTCTGCCGTACAGAGGAAATTTAAGAATTTTATGCTCGTTGTTTGATGAGTAGCTGGAAACCGAGCTTAAAGAGAACCCCTAAGGGAAAACAAACTCATGAGATAAACACTTTTATCTATCTTTCTTCTCCTTAAAGATACTTTTAGATCCACAGTTTAATGTTATGGTTAAAAATGTATATATTACTATATTGTTTCCATATCTATACAGAACGGCTCTTCATGCATGAGATGGAGGCGACTCATTATGTCTTTGATTCTCTGGAAAACAGATCGGTGGACATCAATTAGGTTTTTGATCAAAATGCGCAGATTGCTGATAATGATCTAGAGTCACAATTTAAACATTTGGGGTTTATTTCAGAAAAAAAGCTTGCATTATGGTGGGAGATCGTATCACTTGAAAAGCAAAGTAAAGGCGGTTATATACCTAGAAGGCTCAGATGGGACTTCAGTCTCAATGAGCGAGAAACTAAACATATCACGAAAGAGGAATGGCAATGGTTTTTTTAAAGAATGTGGGCGAGAACATATTAATTAAGAGACTATTAAAAGCTAAAAGATTCAGAATGCAGGAACTAAATAAAAATATAGATAAGATCATAGAAAGACTGCGCTCTTTTCTGTAACTGGATGATTACAAGAAAATCTCTTGTGACGTCCAGCCTCACCTTATAAGGGTGGATGAGAACCTAAGAGCTAAAAAACAGAAGAAATATGTGCGGGACTATAACGATTATATCCAAACTAATGCCTATAAATGTCAACTCCAACCAAAGTCGGTGGAGGGATCTAATGATCCTTGTCCTGAGGCACCTTGCCCAGCCCCAGTACAGAGATATCTTAAAGCACCAAGGAACCCAATACAGAGATATCTGAGAACCCCAAAAACTCCTCAACAACTGTCACAGAGACATTTTACATATGATACACCGTATAAGAACTTTCATCCTAAAAGAGCAATAAGCACCAATTTCAGGCCCCTCAAGCGCCCCTTGCAATTTAAACCACCTTCTGTCTTCCCGAGAAACCCTAACTGGTTTTATCCCAAACCTTATCAACCAAAAGATCGTTTTTGGAAACTAAAACCTTGGTACAATCCAGTTGCCCCTCACCCAAATACTACCCGCCAGTGTACAACCGCTTTTCTGCATTGGCTATCCCAACAATAGAGAGTCCAATAACTCGTGAGGACCCAAGTGTTTTTTGGAGGACAGACCCACACCAAAGGAGAGAAACAAAAGGTCACTGGAAGAAGAAATAGAGGAAAGAAGGGAGGCATCAAACTCCAGAGGAGACAACAGAAGAAGGAAAGGAGAGTAGGCCAGGGGATTTTTAACTTGAGTAGCAAACAACTCGATGAAGCTGAATTAGAATGATTAGACAAGTGTCTTAAATATACACTCCCTAAGGCTCCTAACAAATTTCAGATGTTTATAGACGTTCAAAAATTTGCTAGAAAGTCAAGCATAAAAAAAGATTTTTGTTAACAATATAGACCCTACCACCTCTACTGTTGATGTCAGTGTAAATGGACAATATTTGAAGAGTGGGCTGAAGAACAACTCCACATTCAATTCTCCTTTATCAAACAATCATTATATTGAGATGTTTAAAGAGGAACTCCAGTGAAAATAATGTAATAAAAAAGTGCTTCATTTTTACAATAATTATGTATAAATGATTTAGTCAGTGTTTGCCCATTTTTAAAATCTTTTAAAACCCTGATTTACATTTTGACATTTATTACATGGTGACATTTTCACTGTTGGCAGGGGATGTAGCTGCTGCATGCTTTTTTGGCAGTTGAAAACAGCTGTAAACAGCTATTTCCCACAAAGCAACGAGATTTACAGACAGGAAACTGCCAGGAGTACCAAGGTCCTCAG
Source organism: Hyperolius riggenbachi (assembly GCF_040937935.1). NCBI lineage: Eukaryota > Metazoa > Chordata > Amphibia > Anura > Hyperoliidae > Hyperolius > Hyperolius riggenbachi. The sequence continues at coordinate 28,457,739 of NC_090653.1, read as the reverse complement.
AGTTTCTTGTGGGAGGGGTTTCACCACAATATCAGTCATACAGCGCCTCCCTGATGGTCTGTTTGTGAAAAGGAATAGAGCATGTAAAAGGGGGTATCAGCTACTGATTGGGATAAAGTTCAATTCTTGGTCGGAGTTTCTCTTTAAGTCATTATTAAGGACATTGAAGCCTTCCCGGTGAAACATCCAGGATTTGATCAATGTTTACAGACTGCATTGAAAAAAATGTGCTACTGATAAATACATAACAGTCAAACCTGCAGACAAAGGTAGGGGGGGGGGGGGTTGTTGTGATGGATACTTCCAAATATATAGAAATGGTGGATAGACAATTGAAGGATGAACACGCCTACCAAGCCCTTAGCGGAAACCCTGGGGAAATGTACTATAAGGAACTATGTGTATTGGTAAAATCAGGAACACAAAAAGGATTTGTCACAAAGAAAGAAAGTGAATATCTGATCCCCTCATATATCAGAACTCCAGTATTACCTTGTCTACCTAAGATACATAAAGATTGTCAGAACCCCCAGGCAGACTGATTGTAAGTGGTATAAACTCAGTGACGTCATGTTTGGGACACTTTTTGGATACTTTTTTTTACAACATTTAGTTTTAAATATTCCATCGTATTTAAGAGACTCTAAACATCTTATTGAAATTTGAAATACGTTTGAATTTGAAGCGCCGCACTTTCTTGTAACTACTGTTGTGTCATCTCTCTACACGGTAATAGAGTAACGGGCTGGTTTAACGGCAGTAGAATATTCTTTAAGGAAGGAATCAGGATTACAGAATGACATAATAGATTATCTGCTTGAGGCTCTAGAATTGGCAATGACTCACAACTACTTCGCATTGAATGGAGTGTATTATAAACAGATTACCGGTGTTGCTATCGGAGCGAGATACGCTCCAAGTTTAGCTAATTTATTTATGGCAAGATGGGAAGACAAATGTATCCATACTAGACCACATGAAAATCTAATTTTATGGAACAGGTTCATAGACGATGTGCTTTTTATTTGGAGAGGGGACGAAACATTGCTGAAGGATATCATTACTTTCATTAACAGGAATGATGATAATTTAGTATTTAATTGTGAATACAGCCATGAGAGAGTGAATTGTTTGGACTTGGTTATTCAGAATGAATCTAAGAAATGTAGTACTACAACTTATTTTAAAAACACAGATAGGAATAGCTACATTCCATTGAATAGCTTTCATCATCTGAGCTGGCCCAAAGCTATACCATCTGGCCAATTTCTCTGTATTTTTAGGAATCATACGTATCATAAAGATTTCATGACCCAATTGAATATTTTGATTGACCGATTTGGAAAAAAAAGATATGACTATGACAATTTGGTGAGTATAAGATAAGATTGGACAAAAAGATAGGATAAGCATTACTACCAAACAAACAAAGCAGGAGGAACAATCATACAATTGTGCTTTTATCACTGATTTTAATATGCAATATACAGTAGAGACATTAAAAGACTATTGGAGAAGCACTGGCATATGTTATGGTGAGATATGGATCTGGTAGGGATTATTTCAGAGAAACCACAAGTAATTTTCTGAAGAGCTCCAAACCTACAAAACCTTATCACTAGTAGCACTTTGTACAAACAAATGGAGAGAGGAAATACTTTTTTGGAGCTAAATGGTTTTCATAATGTAAGCGGTGTTTTGGATGCAGAACGTGTCAAAACCAACCTAGAAAAGTAACCAGTTTTAAAAGCAATTTTACTGGAGAAATTTTTAAATATTAAACAATTTTATAATTGTAAAAGTACCTACATTGTATATCTTCTAGAATGCCCCCGTGGTTTTCAATACGTTGGGAAGACAGAAAGAGAGTTCAAAAGGCGACTGTATGAGCATGTCTATAATATTGGAAAAGCTGAAATTGACCATTCTGTTCCCAATCATTTAAAAAAATACCACAATCAAGATCCTACTTTGTTGGAATTCTGCATTATTGACCAACTAAAACCAAATTGGAGGGGCACAAATAGAGATAGAGACTTATATAAACTGGAGACAAAATTGATTTTTACATTAAGGACTACGGAGTTTTAATATTGATATGAACATTAATTGCCATATAGATAATTCATGAGACCTTAAATGGAACCTGAAGCGAGTAAAATTATTTCAAATAAACACATGACGTAGCTGCAAATGAATATTACATACTAACCTCACCATCAGTTCCTCTCAGAAGCTCACCATTTTCTTCTTACAGTGATCCCTTCCAGTTCTGACAAGATTTTTTCAGAACTGAAATATGCCAGTTGCTGTCAGTTATATATCAGCAGCTGTCAGTTACAACTGAATGTGCAAAGTAATGTCCATGTTTCCCTATGGCTCAAGTGGGCGATATTACAGTTTAACAGTGTGCTGAGCAGGAAGCTGTTAGGGGGTAATGGCCATTTTTAAAATGGAGGACAGACAATTCCATTGATCACAGTGGACAAATGGGACACAGGAGAGGGGAAAGAGATTGAGTAGTAGACTACACAGGAGGTAAGTATGACCTGTGTATGGTTATTTTGACTTTTTTTATTTTCAGTTCAGGTTCTCTTCAAGATGCGGTGCTAATATTTTTAACCATTAAGTGGTGCTGTGATCTCTATAATTGTTCTTATTTTGTTTTATTTATTACGGTATTTAAAGCGGAATATAACCCTGCATTTCAACTTTGCTCTAAAACATTATTTACAGTATATTATATGCAACCAGCATTTTTTTTTTACTAGACCAGCATTGGAAGGGTTACACAGGGCTTTAAAGTTCCTTTAGATTTCTGCAGACGCATCCGAAGCTGAAATAGATACATTTTGTTTACATAATGTATCTAAGTGTTGAATGTGACTCATCTCTCTGACTGAGAAGGAGCTTGGACGACAGCCAAAGAGTGTGTAACTGTTTATCAATAGATACATGTAACTAAATAGAATGTATCTATCTGAACTTCTGCATATCTCTCCAGGACCTTTAAACCTCTGTGTTTAACCCTTCCAATGCTGGTCTAGTAAAAAAAAAATGCTTTTGCATATAATATGCTGTAAATAATATTTTAGAGCAAAGTTGAAATGCAGGGTTATATTCCGCTTTAATTGAGTTTCCTATGTCTAGGAATATTTGATTGTTTAATACTTTTTATCCAGGCTGAGATTTATTTTTATAACTATATTGATTACAGCACCCGATAATCCCAGCCTGGCTTTTATAGTATTCATCTAACAGTTATTCATTAAAAAAATTATTTGTTTTAGGGCCCCCTAGGTGTAGTACCATGGACGCTCACATCTAGTGTGGATGCGACCTTAGGGTCACGTGTACACAGTAGCCCAATACATTTAGCACAGCGTGAGCGCCCTCTAGGTGCCATACCTCACTCGCACTTGGTAACTAATGATGCGATGGCTTAGCCGCATTCCCATACACTCATATATGCCCGATGGGAGGTTTGGTTTCTTTCACCTCCTGTCATTGCTAATGCGCTACCTCATGTGACCGCCGCTGCCCTATTGTAAAATGCGGTTTGAGGCTCTGGGGAAACCACAGTTCCCAGAAGCCTCACTACCACACCACATGACCAAACTATGGCTACCCTGCCCCTTGAATCAGCAGCCGGAGGCGGAAACGGAGCCCCGGGCGATCAGCCATTGATTGTAAGTTAGCAAATGCCCATATATTCTCATTTAGCCCAGTCTCCAGTGTTCCCTGATGACGGCAAAAGGCTGAAACCAGTAGGAACTGGAGACTGGGCGTTGCTGAACTGAATACCTGGATGTTTGCCTGTGTGTGCTGTTGCACTATATGTGCTACACATACTAAGGGTCCCTTTTAAAAGGAACCCCAAAGTATGTGATTGTATACACATTTTTTTATGGATCAGATTAAACCTGTGTTCCTTTAATTGGATTAAGAGTGACCACTGCTTATGCTTTTTTTGGGTGACGGTCACCTGTATACATCTTTTGAGCACTGTGGTGAACTATAGAGTGCTGAGGAGAGGGCCAAAGCGCTGAGGTCTGGAATACAAGATGTTTAAAAACTTAAAATGTAGATGTATTGTTTTGTACAAGCTCAGTGAACTATTGACCTTATTATCTATCCCCTGCTCTCAGAAGCCCAGTTTTCTGCCAGGAAAGTGTTGTGTGCCTGTGATTCCATATCAGTGAGGGCTGTTATAGTCAGACTGGGTCCTGATTGTCCTGTCAGTTGCATTGCTGAATATTAACTCTTTCAGGCAGAGAAAGAAGAAAAGGAACAGAACATACTGTGTAGGTATTAGTATGCTGTCACTGTACATACACTTGTCTATCTCCTCATGTCACATGTTACTTAACATTCCGTTTAAGTGGCAAAGAACTGATAAAGATCAATACAACGATAGTAGCCATGTTAGTGTGCTCCTGGCAGAAACAAAGGCAGAGTACTGTAATATGTGATATACTGTTTATCTCCAATAACAAAATATATGATAGTATTATTTTTTGCAAGCCTCGCTACATTTGCCAGATCACAAGAATCAGTATTGGATTGTAACTCACAAACTTTCTAAGGAGAATGTTCCACCACTTAACTTTATGAACAGCTAAACATAATGAATTTTATTAGCTTTCATTATAGTCATACCAGTTAAGACACACCCAGAAACAGGCTATGGGTACTGTAGGCCTGGAACCCACTAGCAGTACTTTTCTAAGCTTTTTGTAAGCGCTTGTGATTTGAAAAGCTCCCGCTGATGTAATGCTATGGGTGTGATCCCATAAAAAAAAAAATAGCAATAAATTAGCAAGAGCTTTACAAATCTCAGGCGCTTAGAAAATCGCTGCTAGTGGGTCCTAGGCCTTCTAGTGTATCCGAGGCAGAATGCCTGCTATGATTTGGACACAGAGGCATGTTAGTGATATTATCACAAGCCTATGTGTCCTTTCCTTACTTTTGTTTGTCCCCCCCTCACGCTGCATCCCCTTCCTTGCCGACAAGGAGATTGTCATCATTAAAATAACAAAGGGACTCCTATTGAACACCCACTCAGGCATCAGGAATGCCCCTGCACTGCATCTCCAATACACGCCATGCAGGCATGGTAAAAATAAAAAGTTCACAAGAGGAGTTACTGAGCCTACCCAGAGCTCTGGCCCTCTCGTGCACTCTACTGGGGAATGTGCCATGGGCCCGGAAGTTCTTCTGGGATCTCAGCCATCTTGGAAATTGTTTTTTGGTCTTCTGCTCCTGGCAGACGGAGTGGAGGAGAACAATGTGAAGTGGTGCAATGGGATCTGGAAGACGAGCTGCATCTGGTAGTATTTTTTTCCCCTTTTTATAGTATGTTTTTTTTCACCTCTTTTAAATGCCACCTCGGGTTCTTTTTAACAACTTTATAAATTATCTGTTTTTTTATCTTTTCCCCAAGCCTACCATGTGCTCTAAACCCAGACAAATCACCTTACCATCAATTTTTGCACCTTCATCGATTATATTTCATCAACCGTGAAATATCTGAGAAATACGAGGATCCCAAATTAAATTATGTTTGTTTAGGCAATTCTGTTATGATCAGGGCCGGATTTCTGGAAAGGCCACAAAGGCCACGGCCTAGGGCGGAAAAAAATCAGAAGGATAAAAGGGCGGCAGGACCTGAGAGAGATAAGAGGCTGCATGTCAAAATAAATCATTTCTCCTGCTCCAAAGCGCCCCGGCTTTGCTGCATACACAGTCAGAATTCCAGAGCTCCGTGCATTTTCCTTACTTCGTGGTGTGCGATGAGACAGTGCTATCTCCTGAACATACAAGCTTCAGTTTATTGCCAGGGGTGAGAGAAACATGGATCACAATGTAGACACAATTTCTGATCCAGTAAGGTAACCATTGTAACAGAATTATTTCCACTTTACAACTTTACAACTGGGCTAAACAATGTATTGCTGGTCAGTCAGACTCTGTTAATGACTTGAGCCATTCCTTCTCCTCTCTCCCCCTGGATTGTAAATCTTAAACAGAAAGATAAGGGTTTTTTTTCCTTAGAGAGATTTATGACAGCCCCTTCTAAGCTAAATCTTAACCCCTTGCTGGCTCATTTTAAAGGCAGCAGTAATGTCTGCAGTAGTATGAGATAGACAACTTCTCTATAATTATAATTGCAAATGTACTGTTGTATACTTTTGTATTGTTACATTCTGTTTTGTATACCAAAAGTAATAACATACACTACAAATTAAAAAATATATATATTTGTACCGTGTTGGCAAACAGTAAAAAAAAACAACTGTGAAAGAATCCGTACAATAAATACTATAAAATAAATGCAACAGATCTGTGGTTACAGAAGAGCAGAGAGGGAGATGAACGCCGCTCTGCTACTTCATGCCTGGTACACACCATGCAATTTGCCATCAGATAGATGGGTTCGAATTGATTATTTCTGACAGGTATAATCGTATTTCTGATCATTTTTCTAATCGACTTTGTATAAGTGATCGGAAAATCGATTCAACCCATCTATCTGGTGCGTACCAGGCATTAGGGACTCACTGCTCTAACAGGAAAAACAATCATTCATCATTTTTCAGAGAGAAAACATTCATAGATATTCACGAGTCACTAAAACAGGAATTTCCTCCTGCAAACAAGTGATTGTTAAGGCTCATACACACATCAGACTAAAGTCTTTGGAAAATGAAAGATCACAGACCAATCTTACCACCCTTCATGTAGAGCCATACCTGCACAGTCTTTTCTATGGAGCTGAACTCCCCATCAGAAAAAAATCTTTGCAAGATGCTGCACACACAGATGCTGTACAGACACAAAAGATCAGTATCTGCAAAAGATCTGTTCCTGCCAAAGATCCGTTCCAGCAAATTGCATTCATAGTCTATGAGATCTGCACACCTTGTTTAACCTCCTTGCCGGTTATCACGAGCTCAGCTTGGGGTAACCTGCGCAGGAGGATTTCTCAGGCCCCGCTGGGCCGATTTGCATAATTTTTTTTTATTACAAGCAGCTAGCACTTTGCTAGCTGCTTGTAACACCCGATCGCCGCCGCTCGCCGCCGATCCGCCGCTATCCGCAACGTCGCGCCCCCCCCCCTCCAGACCCCTTGCGCAGCCTGGCCAATCAGGGCCAGCCAGCGCTGAGGGGTGGCCCGGGATTCCCTGTGACGTCCCGACGTCATCCCGCCCCGTCACCATGGCGACCGGGGAAGCCCTGCAGGAAATCCCGTTCTCAATGGGATTTCCTGCATACTCTGATCGCCGAAGTCGTTCGGAGGGGCTCAGGGGATGCCGCCGCTCAGCGGCTATCATGTAGCGAGCCCTGGGCTCGCTACATGATTTTTAAAAAAAATAAATCAAACAAAAGTTCCACGCTGCCTCCTTGCCGGATTTTTTAGACCGGCAAGGAGGTTAACTGACATTCATCTGCAGATCAGACAATCATCTGCAGATCTGAAAATCCATCCTGGTGGATCTGATCTGCAGATGAATGTCTGGTATACAAGGTGTGTATGATGATCTGCAGATATCATAGACTATGAATGCATTTTGCAGGAACGGATCTTTTGCAGGAACAGATCTTTTGCAGATACTGATCTTTTGAATGTGTACAGCATCTTTGTGTGCAGCATCTTGCAAAGATTTCTGTCTGATGGGGAGTTCAGCTCCATAGAATAGACTGTGTAGGTATGGCTCTCATACTACATGGAAGGGGGTAAAATTGGTCTGTGATCTTTCATTTTCCAAAGACTATGGTCTGATGTGTGTATGTGGCCAAAGACTATGGTCTGATGTGTGTATGAGCCTTTAGTCAGGATGTTGGACAGAATGATATTGAGTGAAGGTGCATACACACATCAGACCATAGTCTTTGAAAAATGAAAGCTCGCAGACCAATTTTACCCCCTTCCATGTAGTAAGAGAGCCTAGGGCACTGGGAAGTCCAAATCCGGCCCTGGATATGATGGATACATTTATGAAAGAATAATTGCTTATCATCTGCTTTATTACTGTATTGTTTTTACTAGAAATTTGTAAAAAGCAATTTGCTCACTATTTGTCCTCTAACTTAAAATAAAAATTGTGTAAAGAGAACATTTTGATATTTATTTCCCACTTCATTAAGTAGAATGTTCAAAAATCTAATAAGCTTCAGTAAGTGTTTAACAGTATTTAATGCCAAAAGTTATATGCTTTAGTTTTCACACGTGATAACATTGCATCCCTTATTGTTAAATAGTTACATAGTTATTTGGGTTGAAAAAAGACATCCATCAAGTTCATCCAGAGAACAAAGTACAACTCCAGCCTGCTCCCTCACATATCCCTGTTGATCCAGAGGAAGGCGAAAAACCCTTACAAGGCATGGTCCAATTAGCCCCAACAGGGAGAAAAGTCCTTCTTGACTACAAATGGCAATCAGATAAAATCCCTGGATCAACACCACCTTGACTTACATAGTAACTATAGCCATGGATATCTTTCATACTGTTTTGTTTTATACAGCATGTATTTGAATGCTGAGATCTGACTTGCTCACCCGGTCCAGTTGGTACCAGAGTAGCAGTGGGAGGTGTCCCTTTTTGTAAGAACAAGCACCTTAGTTATGTATATGAATGCCATTTATCTTTACCTGGTTTATACTGCCTTGTATCCTAAGCAAGGAGCATGAGACCTGGCTTGCTGACCTGGGTCAGTTGGTACCAGGTTTACAGTGAGAGGTGTTCCAGTTTGTAAGGACAAGTAATTAGTTGTGTATACATGTGCCATTTATCCTTACCTGGATCACACTGTCTTGTATTATACAGCATGTATTGTGATTGCATTATTCTAGATACCCTCTCATTGATTTGCCCCTGAGTCTAATGCCTCTTTTACATTTTGCCTTATACAGGGGATGTGAGGCTTTACAGACCATCACTGCGCGACTCGTCTGTTAATTTACAGGAACCTGCAAATTCATGCCCACCGCTTTATAGGTGTCTATAGCAACCAAGTAATCCCTGACCACACCCAGGAAATGACATGGGGTAATCCCTGGCTACACCCAGGAAATGACATGGAATAATCCCTGGCTACACCCAGGAAATGACATGGAATAATCCCTGGCTACACCCTGGAAATGACATGGAATAATCCCTGGTTACTCCCAGGAAAGGACACAGGGAACTAGGTTGATTGTATGCACCTGCCCATCTCCTCACACAGCCCATTTGAGATATGCTGATGGAGGGGTGCATACCATGCATGGATAACAAAGTTGTCTCCATGTACAAAATATACTGTGTTTTGTTTTTTGTTTTTGTGCATTATAATATTGGATAAACTGTTTAAAAAAAAAATAAAAACATGTTTAAAACAACCAAAAAAAGCATTCTTTATACTATAAGTCCAAATCCAGTTGTCCAAAAGTAAATAATTTATCCATGTTTACCTAAAAAAAATACATGACTCAACTTACAAATGGATTTAACTTACACACTAAACACATTTTTGAAACATAACCTGTTTGTAAGTAGGACATCACATGTATTGACCTGTAATCACATATATTTGAATTTGTAAAAACAAAACAGAGGATACCAAGAGCCCAATAGTGCAATATTGTTTGGTAAGCTCAATATATAATGTAAAGTCAAAAGTTCTTATACTCACAAAGGTGGGTTACCATCAGGCAACCACTTGACAGGCAGGTGGGGAGTATTACTACCCGGCCCCCATTAAGGTATAAAAGTCGCTCTCTGTAGATAGGAATATGGGGAAAGAACCCCTCCACCAGGGGTGGACTTAATCGTGCTGTAATATGTACGAACAGAGGCGCCAAGCAGAGTAAAACAATGTTCTAAAAATGATAAAAAGAGGGAAGTCGAGGTGGACTTACCTCCCTCTGGTAGTGGACATATACTCAAATGCAGAGTAAAAAATATACAATTTACTCACAGCTCCATAAAATCGTAACGCGTTTCGCGGTCAACAGTCCCGCTTCATCAGGCAGTACAGGAGCATACGCACCTTGAACCCAAACAGAGGCTCTGCATATACACCAAAGAAAAACTAACAAGTGGGAGCAGCTGACCAGAATTAAATCAAACATAGCAAAGAAATGAACAGCGCTACTTAAAAACAGATGAATGCTTACCAGCAAAAAAGTGCAGACCCCACTCATGGGATACAAATACACAAGGAGCACACATACAACCTGTCTACCACTTGGAGGATGTTAGTTTCCACTAACAGCTTGCAATGCAATTTGTTAGGTACTCGTCCCTCCCACTGTCGAAGAAGTCTTTCCTCCATGGGAGGGGACCTAACACTAACTAAAACCTACCTATGCATATGCATAGCCTGGGCGCGCTACCAGTAAAATTAAGAATTGTGCAGTTCCTGGGGGGGCTCAGCGCATCTCTGAGCTGAGGCCATTCAGAGGCGGCCTGGTGATGCGCTGATCCCACTTTTTCTGCGCAATTCCTAATTTTACTGGTAGCGCGCCCAGGCTATGCATATGCATAGGTAGGTTTTAGTTAGTGTTAGGTCCCCTCCCATGGAGGAAAGACTTCTTCGACAGTGGGAGGGACGAGTACCTAACAAATTGCATTGCAAGCTGTTAGTGGAAACTAACATCCTCCAAGTGGTAGACAGGTTGTATGTGTGCTCATTGTGTATTTGTATCCCATGAGTGGGGTCTGCACTTTTTTGCAGGTAAGCATTCATCTGTTTTTAAGTAGCGCTGTTCATTTCTTTGCTATGTTTGATTTAATTCTGGTCAGCTGCTCCCACTTGTTAGTTTTTCTTTGGTGTATATGCAGAGCCTCTGTTTGGGTTCAAGGTGCGTTTGTAGTCTCTGGGGGGGCTCAGCGCATCTCTGAGCTGAGGCCATTCAGAGGCGGTCTGGTGATGCGCTGATGCCACTTTTTCTGCGCAATTCTTAATTTTACTGGTAGCGCGCCCAGGCTATGCATATGCATAGGTAGGTTTTAGTTAGTGTTAGGTCCCCTCCCATGGAGGAAAGACTTCTTCGACAGTGGGAGGGACGAGTACCTAACAAATTGCATTGCAAGCTGTTAGTGGAAACTAACATCCTCCAAGTGGTAGACAGGTTGTATGTGTGCTCATTGTGTATTTGTATCCCATGAGTGGGGTGTGCACTTTTTTGCAGGTAAGCATTCATCTGTTTTTAAGTAGCGCTGTTCATTTCTTTGCTATAGTACAGCAGCATATAAAACTGGTTCAGGTCCATAAGGCGTGTGAGCGTCTCTGCATTTGAGTATATGTCCACTACCAGAGGGAGGTAAGTCCACCTCGACTTCCCTCTTTTTATCATTTTTAGAACATTGTTTTACTCTGCTTGGCGCCTCTGTTCATACATATTACAGCACATATATTTGAATGTATTGCATTATTCGGAGCATCCAATTTTATGTTAATAATCCTGGCTTCAGCATCACAAACGCTTTTAATATCCACACAAAGGGGGTACGAGGCACCCACATGTGTATTTCTAATTAAAGAGAGAAATATTTGAATATAATTATTTTTAATAAGCACAGGCAATGCGTTTTGGGGGTCTCTGCCCACTTCCTCAGGCCAAATAAAGGGCCTAAAATCATCAAATACAGAGTGCTCAGAACTCAAGAAAAACATACATATAAACTCCAAATTTAAATCAATATAAAAATAAAATAAAACATGTTTCCCAAATCCCAATATCAGAATATCTGAACATAGTGTATAAAATGTAGAAGCCAACAGGACACTTCTTACAAACGGTATTTAACTAAATACCAAGGATCTACCGTATATCAATAGCTATATAGTGCTGTATATTGAAATATAAACCAGCCCTCCAGTGATGCTTAGCCTAGGGGCTATGATTCACAAACCCTTCTGCCCCTAAGCACTCTGGGACATCAGGTGTTGTTTCTGCTTACATCGGAACACACAACACACATTCTGCAGAAATGCTCCTTGCCAGCAGTAAAGATGGCTCTGCCAATTTCAGAATGTAAACCAGGGAGAGGAAAGATTTTACAGTGGGCAAACACTGACTGAATGAATAAAGTAACATAGTAAATAATAAGCAGTTTTTAATTGTATTTAAAACCTGTATACCTTGGTAATTTGTCACTTGGCAGATGCTTGTCTCATCCTATGTGATCTTGATATGTATGTATCCTTTATACATAGATTTGTTCTTGTTGATCTGTCTATCATTCCAATCATTCCAACCTTTTTTACAGTGACAAAGGAAAGTCTTAAAAAGAAACAGTAACCAAGGATTGAACTTGAATCAGTAGCTGATACCCCCTTTCCCATGAGAAATCTATTCCTTTTCACAAACGAATCATCAGAGATATCTGTATGGCTGATAGTGTGGTGAAACCCCTCCCACAGTGTGATGTCAGGACCGTGGTTCTGACATTACACTGTGGGAGCCTTGTTGCATTGTGGGAAAAAAACAGCTGTTTCCAACTACCAAAAAAGCAAGCAGCATCTCCTTCCAGTGACATCACCTGCCAGCAGTAAAAATGTCACCATGTGATAAATGTTTGAATGTAAACCGGGGAGAGGAAATATGTTACAATGAGCAAACACTGATTAAATAATTATTGTAAAAATGAAGCACTTTTTTATTCCATTATTTTCACGGGAGTTCCTGTTTAAGTTTCTTTTTCAGTCCATCAAATAGTAGTGAATTGGTTATCTATAAACTTCTTTAATTTTTGACTCAGATTTTGAGCCCTGGGATAGTTACGTTTAAGTATGAGGGTGGGGGTGTTTGCAGTTTAGGTGTGGGGATGGTTAAAGTTAGGCATGGGGTTGTTTTTAGATGTTAGGCGGAGGGGGTGGTTAAAGTTGAAGCATCAGTAAGGGAGGGTTCTGTGTGGGAGAAGTGTTATGTTAAATTGTTGTAAAATCTCAGTAATATTTTCCGATATTTTACTATGATAATTTACACTTTTAAAACCTATAATATCATTTAATTTTTCTGATATTCTACTAGTTGAAGTTGGGCGCTAAATTTCCATACACCCCTTTTTCATGCACGCAAAAAAAAAGCACCCAAAGAAAGTCTTTTTTGTCCCGAATAAAGCAATGTATATATCACTAAGGTGTTATATGTAGTGATAAAGTTATTGCTGGCAAAATAGAGGCATAACTAAAACATGAAAACTGTTGTAGTCCATCAGTGTGAGTGTAGGATGAAATGACTTTGAAACAAAACAAGCTGAGCTACAGAGCAAAGTATATTTTGAGAATTTACAGATTCCCAGAAATGAGCTTTAATCCTGGCTTAACCAGCATTAGAAAACCACATACAGCTGGAAACTGAAATATTTGTGTCCTTTCTGTATTGCCCTTGAGGCTGCATAAAACATCCCCTTTACAGCACTGTACAAAGTTTTCCATTTTCTTTAACCACTTGAGGACCGTAGGCTTACACTCCCCTAGTGACCAGGCTATTTTTTACAATTAAGGCCACAGCAGCTTTAAGGCCTCACTGCAGGGCCATACAACTCAGCACTCAAGTGACCCCCGTCTCCCTTTTCTGCCCACCAACAGAGCTTTCGGGGCTCTGATTCCTGCTGGGATGTTTGTCTCTTTTTTTCTTTTTTTTCCCCTTAATATTACTATTTGTTTTAATTTTTTAATCCCCTCCCCCACCAACCAATCCCAGTGATCAGCTCTCATAGATATCAGCCTATGAGAGGGGATCGCTCTCTGTGTCTCCCAAGGGGACAGCCGAGTGACACGGCTGTCCCCAGTACAGCGCTGCCTTAGATCGCAGTGCTGTACCTTGTAAATAGACGGTGGTTTTGTTGTCTAACAGTCTCCTAGCGGCAATCGCCGCTGGGAGACTAATGATGGAGCGGAGCTCCGTCATTCAAGTGGAGATGCGCGCACAACGGCGTGTGCAATCGGCTGCAAAACCCCGCCCCAGGACTGTACGCCAATTACCGTTGAGTGGTCCTGGGGCTGCCGCCGCCGCCGCATTCACGCCAATTGGCGTAGAGCGGTTGGCAAAGAGTTAAATAGTACAATGTTGCTCATATACATAAGAGTACCCAGATACCCCATGGTGACCCAGAACCACTAGGAGAGCTTAAAGTAAACCAGAGACGAAGCACCCTCATGTAATTTACCATATAGATCAGTGGGAGCATTCGAGAAAACACCTACCATGCTTTCTGTTTCATTCTGCACTGCACAGCTTGTTTCTTATCAGACCTGATAAAATCCCTGACTGAGCATTCAGTCTGGCTTTGCTATAATGACTCAGCTATAATGATTCCTGAGCAGAGCCAGCAGGGGGCAGGCTTGGACTTGAAAAGACATGAGAGAGCACAGACTGAGCTATAAATATTCCTGAACAAAGCCACACTGAATTCTCAGTGGAGGATTTTATCAGGGTTCATAAGAAGCAAGCTGTGCAGTGCAGAATGAAACAGAAAGCAAAGTAGGTGTTTTCTCTAATGTTACCACTGATCTATATGGTAATATACATGAGGGAGCTTCATCTCTGGTTCCCTTTAAAGGACCACTGTCACGAGAATCTTAAAATTTTAAATATATGTAAACATATACAGATAAGAAGTAGGTTTCTTCCAGAGTAAAATGGGCCCTAAATTATTTTTCTCCTATGTTGCCGTCACTTACAGCAAGTACTAGAAATCTGACAGTACCGACAGGTTTTGGACTAGCTTATATGCTAATGGGGGATTCTCAGGATTTTCTTTATTTTTAAAAGCACTTAGTAAATGGCAGTTGCTCCGTCTAAGTGTACAGCGAGCAGGGAGGCTGGCCAGCATCTTTGTATAAGTGTCCTTGTAAAGAATAAAGGCTATGCTGAAAATCCCCTAAGGAGAGATGGACTAGTCCAAGACCTGTGAGTAATGTCAGATTTCTACTACTTACTGTAAGTAACAGCAACATAGCAGAAGAATAATTTATGGCTCATGTTTCTTATTTGTATATGTTTACATGTATTTTAAATTTTAAGATTTTTGCACAGTGGTCCTTCAAGGGTCTAAAAAAGACTAAATAGCATACGTATGGTGGCCGCACATGTTTAAATTTTTTTGTTCGATATTACCCCAATTCGATTAAAATGATTGATTGAGTGAAAAAATTGAGAGAAAATAATTTTGATTGATAAATTCAATCAAAATTGTCATTTTTCTCAATTAAAATTGTTCAGAAAGCTTGGAAAAATCAGATCCATTTTTGTCAGAAATTGAATGATGTGTGGTGGGTTGTATGAAAGTCATTCAACCTAATTTTAAGTTTACATGCAAGAATAAAGAAAGATTATGTGTCAAAATGACACATTAGACAGAATGTATTTCTACACTGTAATAAATGTAGTGTTGTTGATTAAAATAAATGAGGAACAGATTTGTTAAAGAGAACCCGAGGTGTGTTTAAAGAATGTTATCTGCATACAGAGGCTGGATCTGCCTATACAGCCCAGCCTCTGTTGCTATCCCAAACCCCACTAAGGTCCCCCTGCACTCTGCAATCCCTCATAAATCACAGCCATGCTGTGAAGCTGTGTTTACATCTGTAGTGTCAGTCTCAGCTGCTCCCCCGCCTCAAGCATAGCTCCGGTCCCTGCCCCGTCCCTTCCCTCCAATCAGCAGGGAGGGAAGGGATGCAGGCGGGGACTGGAGTTCTGCAGGAGGCGGGGAGAGCAGCAGACTGACACTATAGAGATAAACACAGCCAGCTCTGACAAGCTGTTTGTCAGCAGTGTGGTTGTGATTTATGAGGGATTGCAGAGTGCAGGGGGACCTTAGGGGGGTTTGGGATAGCAACAGAGGCTGGGCTGTATAGGCAGATCCAGCCTCTGTATGCAGATAATATTCCTCAAACCCACCTCGGGTTCTCTTTAATATAAGGTAAATTTTCTAAGGTTGTTTGTGTTGTGCCTTTCTACATAGCAGTGATGGATAGTTTATATCTTTTATTCGATTGTTTTTGCTGTGATTGTGTCAAAATCGAACATACGTGTGTGGAACATTGATTACAAGAGTCTAATTTTTCATTCAAGCAAAAAAAAAAATGATCGAAATTGTCGAATTGAAAAATAATTAAAAAAATTGTAATGTGTGTGGCTACCATTAGCCTCATATACTGTACGTAGTGGGATTCACCTACCTTTTTGGTGCATTTGACTCCAGTACTTTGCCCTCTAAAGACCAGAGTACATTTTAGAATTTTCCAATCTTAAATAGTGTTTGGATGGGAGACCTTCTTCAAATCAGATCTTGCATCTCATTCTAACCAAACCATATGATGTAAATAATTGCAGTCAAAGGCTGGTGCTCAGGGAATCCAGTCCAATGAGATCTTATTAGCCTTCTCAAAAGACTATAAAACCCTGAGCTATAGCAAGGATTTGTAATACAGAAGGGGTTTATGTTGTAAAAACATTCACTGCATACTAACATAACTCTTCTATTTAACAACAGTTACGCTAGAAGCCTTAAGTGTAACGATCGGTGTCAGCACACAGAGAGAATCTGATTGTTGATGATCTGCAGAATCATCAACAATACAGATGTATACCTGATTATGGATGATCTGCAGAATCACCAATAATACAGGTATGACTAACCTCTGGACACCTAATGAGTAATGTGATTGATGAACTGTAGGCTATCTCCCGAGGAGCGGGAGATATAAGTAACTCGGCCAAGAGCCACCTGAGGGGCAGGTGGCCCTGGGCGGTGCAGAAACTATCTCTTAGATAGTGAGGACCTGGTAACCTGGGATAAAAGTATTAGATGGTGAACTGTACTGCAGCCAAAGGAGGTGACCCCTGGCTGCTAACAGGCCGGGCTCTCTGAGGTGCGGGAGTCCTGGTTGCAGCTGACACCTGATGGAATGGTCTCACTGCTAATACTGATAGGCTGAGCACTCAGGGAGAGTGACAGCTAGGATAGTCGGGCAGGCCAGGTCAGCAACACACGAGCAGATGAAGTACAGAGACAGAAGACTGATTCGGTAACCGGGTACAGGCAGAGTCTGGCAACAGACAGACAGATATGCAGAGGTACCGAATCAGAAAGCAAGAGAAAGGTCGACAGAGCAAATAGTCATAATATAAAAATATAACAGTGTCCTAGACTGGGATGTGAGCTCCTTGATCTCGACACCCGGGAACTAGTCTAGAGTATAACACAGTATTAACACAGAGTCCCTAAGCTTGGGTGTGAGGTCCTTGGTCACAACACCCTGGAACTGGTCTAAGGTATAACACAGCAATGACACAGTATCCCTAAGCTTGGGTGTGAGGTCTGTGGTCTCGACACCCTGGACACAAGTGCCCCTGCTAACTATGAGCTCTGAAGCGAGAAATATTCTCGCTTCAGTGTCTCTTTAAGTTATACTGCGGTTAGATGCAGACACACATGAACTCTGCAGTGTTCTTCCCAGTATTTCCGCCAGTGTGCATGAATGTTGCAACTGGCTGAGCTTAGTCTGAGACCCAAGGAACCCACATTGATTTGGCCCAACTATCTGATTATTCTTAGGCCTACTACCACTCTCTATGTAGGCAGGGGCGTTTCTGGGTAATATAGCGCCTATGGCAAACACCGAAATTGCGCCCCCACCCCCAGTCCAAGCTCCCTTACCCTCTAAAAGCAGCATTCTTTCTTGTGTACTTGTGTTATGGTTGCCTGTGTTTTTTGGCTTTGGATATTGCTGAAGATACTATTTCAAAAATATCTATTCTTATTTCCTCTCTGTCCTCTTTTCTTACACTAAGTTAAGTGCTCCCTACATAGATAAATTAAGAAGCATTGTTCCCCAGATAACAGAATTTATCTGATCTGAGTGACGGAGTAGGCCTAGTGGTGCAGTACAGAGGCAGGCATGGCACCCATAGTGCTGTGGCACCCATGGCATGAGCCATGCCTGCACTCCTCTAGATACGCCTCTGTATGTAGGTTTATTGCAGAACAAAAGGTTTTTTTACTTATCAATCTATACTCAAACTAAGTCATTTGCTGCACTTCAGATTTCTGAAAGCCAAACTTTTTATAATTTAAAATACTTTAACTTCTTAAATAAGGTTTTCTATTTTTAATTAAACAATGCAGCAATGAACGGATGGTGTAAGAGATAGCACGCTTGCCTTTCAGCGCTGGCCCTAGACTACGATACATACACTACACAATAGATACATACATAGACATATGACCATGGTAGAGATTACACTGTGAGCTCCTCTGAGGGACAGATAAGTGAGAAAGAGAAAGACAACAAATACTATGTACAGCGCTGCAGAAGATGTTAGCGCTATATAAATACTAAAATAATAATGATATTCAGCTAGTTTGATTTTATTGTATCTTCTTTAAAGGGGAACTGAAGTAAGAGGTATACGGAGGCTGCCATATTTATTTCCTTTTAATCAATACCAGTTGCCTGGCAGCCCTGCTGGTCTATTTCTCTGCAGTAGTATGTGAATAACACCAGAAACAAGCATGCAGCTAGTCTTGTCAGATCTGACTTTAATGTCTGAAACACCTGATCTGCTCCATGCTTGTTCAGGGGCTATGTCTAATAGGATTAGAGGCAGAGGATCAGCAGGGCTGCCAGGCAACTGGTATTGCTTAAAAGGAAATAAACATGACAGCCTCCACATACCTCTCTCTTCAGTTCCCCTTTATTGTAATGCACTGAAACCCCATTAGTTTTTCTTAACATATTGCCCACTTCACCAAAAAACTTGCTTTGCTTTGTCTTATCTAACTGTTCCCGTTTTGCATCCCTAAGTGATGATCCGGCTTCCCCATCATGCATTTGGGATCAAAATGAGTGCTCTTGCTTCGCATAGGTTATTTCACTGCAAACCCTAGTTTGTTCTGTTATCAAGACATCTTAATTTTGTGTAATTAAAAAATACAATCCACCATGATTGAGAAGAACAAGACAGCTGTGACCTTCTTCGTACTCAAAGGGTTTTCAGACATCCCGGAGTTTGAGGCTTCAATATCCATTCTGGTTCTTCTCATTTATCTCACCACTCTTGTAGGCAACATACTCATTCTACTGCTGATTTGCCTGGACCCTCATCTCCACACTCCCATGTACTTCTTCCTGGGTAACCTGTCTGCTCTTGACATACGTTATACCACCGTTACACTACATAAGAGCATTGATATTCTTGTAACAGGAGATAATGAAGTGTTTTTTATCGACTGCATGGTGCAGATGTATTTCTTTTCATAGTTTGCCAGCAATGATTATATGCTGCTTTCATTAATGGGTTATGACAGGTATGTCGCCATATGTAAACCGTTGCATTTTTCAACTCTCATGAACGGCAGAGTCTGTGCTGGTATGGCCATGTTCTGTTGGGCATTTAGTTTTCTACATATTTTTCCTATGGTCACCATGATATCGCAATTCTCTTGTTACACATCCAACATAATTAACCACTTTTTCTGTGATGTTTTACCTTTGATGGAAATGTCCTGCAGTGACACCTCTATCGTGGAAATGGTGATCTTCATAGATGGAGGTTTAGTAGCAATATTCACCCCCTTTCTCCTCACCTTCATCTCCTACGTGTTTATCATTGCCACCATGATGAAGATTAAGTCTAGCACAGGGAGAAAGAAAGCCTTCTACACGTGTTCCTCACACCTCACTGCTGTCCTCATTCTCTATGCATCTATTGTCTCTCAGTATTTGACACCAAGAGGCACCTTCAAGTACAGTAAGCTTTTGTCTCTAATCAACACCGCTGTGGTTCCCATGCTAAACCCCTTTATTTACAGCCTCAGGAACAAAGATGTGAAGTCCGCCGTACAGAAGAAACTCAAGAATTGTATGACTGTTCTATGAGGAGTATCTGGAAACTAAATTAAAGGGACAGACAAATTAGCCATGTCCATGCATTTGTGGCATCAACAAAAAGACTGTGTGCTGATTGTCATACTCTATTTTGTTAGTTTGTGGGAGTCTAACTGCATTCATCAGATAACAAAAATCAGTACAGGTATTATGATTATTATTATTATTATTATTATTATTATTATTATTATTATTATTATTATGGATGTAAAGGGCACCACCATCTTTTGTGGCCCTGTACAATAGAGAATACAAGCTGAGAGAAATTTCTCCCTGTTCCTAAAGAAAATGTGTAAACCATTTTATTGCCAACTGCCCCAGGTTCACACTATTGTTTTTGTTATTAGTAGTCAGAGCAGGGTTGGGCCGAGGCAGAGGCGAGAGAGGCTCCAGCCTCGGGGCTCCATGTAGGAGAGGCTGCACAACTCACTCAGCTATCATTCCTCTATTGTAATTGAAGCAGAGAGAAATAAGGAAAGGGGATACATGGCAGTGACTGCAAGCCAGATAACTAGACATTAAGGTGTTGGGGATCCTGGGGTGCCTCTTAGTCCAATAGCAATCATTGTGTGATGGCTGGGGTGGGAGGCACGGGGGAGTACTTTGGTGTCTCAGCCTTGGGTGCTGGAGGACCTTGTCCCGGCTCTGAGTCAGGGTCTCTTCCATGATGATCCCTCAACATGGTGGAATAGTCTAGTACAGGAACACTCTCCGTGCACACTGTTTTTTGGAAGCCAACATCCTCCATTTTATTTTATTTAAGTATTTATAGAGATGGCCCGAACGGTTCGCCGGCGAACGGTTCCCGGTGAACTTCCGGTGGTTCACGTTCGCGGAGAACCGCAAACTTTTGTGGAAATTCGGTTCGCCCCCATAATGCACCATTAGAGTCAACTTTGACCCTCTACATCACAGTCAGCAGGCCCATTGTAGCCAATCAGGCTACACTCTCTCCTGGAGCAACTCCCCCCCTTATAAAAGGCAGGCAGCATCAGGCTTTGGACTCACTCGTGTGCCTGCAGTAAATAGAGAAGGGACAGCTGCTGTAGACTCTCTCATAGGGAAAGATTAGTTAGTCTCTTGTAGGCTTGTTAGCTTGCTCCTTGCTGATTCTTATTGCTAAAATATCTCCCCACAACAGCTCTTTTGAGAGCTAATCTTGTTCTTGTGATCTATTTTTTTTGTTGTGTTGCCCACTGACCCTGCATTATACAGCCCTATCTGTGACAGCTGGACCTTGGTAATCGCTATACTGTGCCAGGCCCTGTCTATCTATACTGGGACACCTACCTATGCCTAGCTAACTATTGGGGCACCCACCTACCTATACGGGAACACCTACCTATGCCTAGCTAACTACTGGGGCACCTACCTACCTATACAGGAGCACCTACCTATGCCTAGCTAACTACTGGGACACCTACCTACCTATACGGGAACACCTACCTATGCCTAGCTAACTACCAGGGGGAACCCACCTACCTATACAGCAACACCTACCTATGGCTAGCTATCTACTGGGATACCTACCTATGCCTAGAAAACTACTGGGACACCTACCTATGCCTAACTACCATATGGGTTTAAAAACTGCTATCGCCTGCACTCTCGCCATGGTGCGCACCAGTCCAGCACGGCCGTCACTACACAAACAGCCGTTTGTGGTGCATTACACGGTGAATTTGGTGTGTCAGTGTGAAACAGTACTCTAATTACATTGCCTGATTGATGTATACACATGCAAGAGGTTTTAAAGCACTTTAGGCCTGCAATTTAGCATTCAATGTGATTTCTGCCCTTAAAACGCTGCTTTGCGTCAAATCCAGATTTTTCCCCGGGACTTTTGGCATCTATCCCACTCCGCCATGCCCCCCTCCAGGTGTTAGACCCCTTGAAACATCTTTTCCATCACTTTTGTGGCCAGCATAATTTTTTCTAGTTTTCCAAGTTTGCCTCCCCATTCAAGTCTATTGCAGTTCGCAGAAGTTTGTGCCAACCAAAATTTTTGCGAAAGTTCGCGAACCGAAAATCGGAGGTTCGGGCCATCTCTAAGTATTTATATAGTGCTGACATAAAACTCAGCGCTGTACAGAGTATTTTGTCTTGTCAATAACTGTCCCCCAGAGGGGCTCACAATCTAGTCCCTACCATAGTCATATGTCTATGTATGTATCGTGTAGTGTATGTATCATAGTCTAGGGCCAATATAGGGGGAAGCCAATTAACTTATCTGTATGTGTTTTGTTTGGAATGTGGGAGAAAACTGGAGTGCCCAGAGGAAACACACGCAGACATGGGGAGAACATACAAACTTCTTGTAGTTGTTGACCTGGCTGGGATTCGAACCAGGCACCCAGCACTGCAAGGCGAGGGCGCTAACCACTACATCACAATACTGAACCACTACACCACCATTTAGGCTCTGCACATCTATGCAGCTAGTCAGTCTAATGTAGTATGTCTAGGGAAGCGATGCCAACATCTTCCTCAGCACTGTACAGAATATACTGTCTTCATGTCTTGTCACATAAAGTGGACCCAAATTAAAAATACAAGATTTCAGAAATAAAATCTATTTTCTAACTTATAATAATAAATAGCAGCCTTTTTTCAGATGCATGATGACAAAACGAAAATATTTTACATTTATTGGAGGAACCCCTCCCTTCCTTTCATATTGCCGGGACAGAATCCGGCAAACTGGTGGAGTAGGATGTGTCCGGCAAAGGAGGAATTGCTAATGGCTGCCACCTGTATAACCCTAGTTCTGAAAAGAGAAGGGCGAAAAGCATGCACTGAAATGCTCATAGGCTTGAATGAGTGTTTATTTATCTTTGTTTGTGTCAGAATAGTGCAACTAAATATTTTGAATTAAAAAAATGTTTGGTTTGGGTCCGCTTTAACTGTCCCTCAGAGGGGCTCACAATCTAACCCTTACATAGTCATATGTCTAAGTATGTATGGTGTACTGTATGTATGTAACGATTGGTGTCAGCAAGAACAGATTTTC
This sequence comes from Hyperolius riggenbachi, assembly GCF_040937935.1. Lineage (NCBI taxonomy): Eukaryota > Metazoa > Chordata > Amphibia > Anura > Hyperoliidae > Hyperolius > Hyperolius riggenbachi. The sequence goes on along the minus strand of NC_090653.1, from coordinate 28,434,840 downwards.
TGATTATTGGTGATCTGCAGTATCACCAATAATACAGATGCTATACCTGATTATGTGGTGATCTGCAGAATCACCGATAATGCGAGTATAGCAAGACACAGGACAACCATGTGTAAGATAAGTGTTTGGTGCAACAGTAAATATAGATAGAGATACCCACTATCCCAGAGGAGCTGGTAGAGGGAGGTATCTCTATAGAACACTGGAATCAGTACTCCAGCAGGCTGGAGACACAGATGAATTAGTGATCGGTTCACCTGAGGAGCGGGTGATGCACAGTAAGACAATGTATACTGATCACTCGTGGAGCGGGTGATTCAGACTGTACTGCAGCAGGTCATCACCTGAGGGGCAGGAGATCAGGACTGTACTGCAGCTTCTGATCACCTAAAGAGCAGGTGATGAAGACAGTACCATAGTGACTAATCACCTAAGGAGCAGGTGATTAAGACTGTACTGCAGCTATCCACCTGAGGAGCAGGTGATAAGACTGTACTGCAGCTATCAACCTGAGAAGCAGGTGATTCAGACTGTACTGCAGCTGTCAACCTGAGGAGCAGGTGATTCAGACTGTACTGCAGCTATCAACCTGAGGAGCAGGTGATTAAGACTGTACTGCATCTATCAACCTGAGGAGCAGGTGATTAAGACTGTACTGCAGCTATCAACCTGAGGAGCAGGTGATTACTAAACTGAGAATCCCTCACCAGAACTAAGCTCACTGGTGAGGGTAGAAGAGTCAGACAAGCAGGATCGGCAACACACGGACAGATACGGTACAAAGACAGAAGACTGAATCAGAGTGAGGTATAAGCTGAGTCGGCAACAAGATCAGATAGGCATAGGCACAGAATCAGAAGACAGAAGAGTCGTCAAGGCTAGCAGAGGGTCATAACAAATAATACAATTTAATTAGTACTTTAAGCTATCAACAGAATCTGGCTAAGTGTGGATCCCCAGCTCCTGCTGGTTCTAGCACACTTTTGGATCTGGCTAAGGTCTGATTGCTAACACGTAGCATTTGCAACAGCAGACGAAGAGCAACTGACAGGCAGGTCCTATATATACTCAGAGCGCTCCACAGCGCCGCCCCAATCACTCAGCCAATCCGGAGCACTACTGGAGTCAGCTGACCGGCTGATCAGCTGACTCCCCTTCTACTTGCATAAAGGTCCTGTCGCATGCACGCGTAGCACGCAGTCTATGTGCAACTGAGGGACCAGGCAAAACTCCAACATGTAACTGCGTGGCGGAGGCCGCCTTCTGAGACGCGGATACGGCCGCCATGCCGCTCACTGCCGCGGCGGCCTCTCCGCTATCTATTGCAATGTATTATGTGGAAACAAATATGGGTAAAAGGCTGCGCATCCCTGACCTAATACTACAGTTGAATGGTTAATCAAAAGGAGAGGTCCGCACCAGTTCAGGATTCCAGGTGTATATCTTTATTCAGGTCGTATCCAATATAAAATAGACACATGCATCAGAATGCTAACATGTTTCGAGCTATCTCAGCTCTTAATCATAGCTGGTTAAGAAATGACAACATCTCCTATAAATAGGAGGAAATCCTGTATCAGCCACTCAAGGCCCCACCCCCATGATAGAGGTTGGAGGAAAGGAATAAAACCAGAACGGCTGTCTCTGTCTCTAATGGCCATACTTATAATCTTAAGCAGTTCATTAATTGTGGCACCCGTTATGTAGTTTATCTTATTGACTGCACCCATTGTTCTCTTCAATATGTCGGGTGTTTCACTAGGCCTCTGAGACAGAGAATAGCCGAGCACTACCTAGGGGCAGGGTGGTCTTCCACGAATATTTCAAACTTAGCAAAATATTTTAGGGAAATGCATGGGGGTGATATGACAGGTTTCCGATTTCAGGGAGTAGAGAGGGTCATGTTACCAAGAAGAGGGGGTGACTTGTATAAGATCCTTCTCAAAAGAGAGGCCATGTGGATATACCGTTTGGGGACCAGGTTGCCCCATGGTCTTAATGCCAGATGGGACCTAGCCCTCATTACTCAGTGACTCTGCCAGTTTTCCGGTCTCCTGTTTCCCTCTCTTTTTCCTTTTCCTTCTCTTTCCCCTCCTTTATTCCCCCCCCCCCCTTTTCCCCCCTTTCCCTTGATAGCTCTACTGATGTATGACGACGTCCGGTTGCATTTACATACATATTTATATAGTTGACTCATTTTCCCTGTTCTTTATTTTAGTTTAATTTTAATTTTACACTCGATATTTTGTATTTTATACATAAATAACAATTTTTATCTTCCTGTACACAGCGTCTTGTATTGTGATAGGTGCCTATGGATAAATTATTTGTCCATTATTGTGAAAGACCGCCTTTCCTCCAACCTCTATCATGGGGGTGGGGCCTTGAGTGGCTGATACAGGATTTCCTCCTATTTATAGGAGATGTTGTCATTTCTTAACCAGCTATGATTAAGAGCTGAGATAGCTCGAAACATGTTAGCATTCTGATGCATGTGTCTATTTTATATTGGATACGTCCTGAATAAAGATATACACCTGGAATCCTGAACTGGTGCGGACCTCTCCTTTTGATGTATATTGTGGGCCCTGCTGACCTGATCCTGCACAGCACAGTGATTGGTGGGTAGAGCGGTGTGTACACCAACGTTTATTCATGAATGGTTAATCACTATAATAATAATCGAAAGCTAAACTTTCTCCATAAACCAGTATTGCATTGTTTGGATGCGGGCATGCATTTTAGTCCAGGACAGGCGGTGTGCGCCACAGCGATTAACCATTCAACTGTAGTATTAGGTCAGGGATGCGCAGCCTTTTACCCATATTTTATTTCCATAATTTTGTGACTACCAGGCTAGCAGCTCCCATTGTGCTTTCCTGTTTGCATGGTAAGTATTTAGTTATGCATATGTTTTGCATCTGTTTGATTACTGAGTGTGTAGTTGAGCTGGTGCACAAGTGGTGCACAGGAGGTGATAAGTGTAAAGATTGTGGAATTCTCTCCGTGGTCAGCGCACAGGATGCGCGCTGACACTGCGGAAATCCTCCACAAGCGTATAATCTGAGAGAATCCAGCAAAAAGAAAGCAGATCAGAAGGATCCACAGCCGCCACTGCTGGAGGCTAGTGCGATCCAAGTAAGACAGATGAAACAGAAGGGGCTACCAGTAGCAACCGCTGCTCTGGTTAGCACCAACAGACAGACAGGACGATTTCCTATCGACCACCGTTGGCGACAGGACAATCACACCAGAGAGGCAACATAGACAAAACAGATAAGCAGGCTAACTGCACTAGAGGAGCTGCCTAGTGCAGTCCCCAGAATTACTCTAAGATAACTATAACAATCCAACACGGAAGGCTGATACTCCAGGAGTGTATTTAACAAACCGTTATGACCAGCAAAGCCTTCTGGGAGCAGAAGGCTTTTATACTGCCAGCCCTCAAAGGAGACAGCTGGGCAATTTGCATGTATGCAAATCCCTCAGCAAAGCAACTCTGAAAGCTGCAAGATGAAGCCAGGTCTCTTTTCCAGAGACCTGCATCTCTCAGACATAAGAAATGGTCAAACAGCTATCTGCCTATGAAGCCAGCTGAGCGGATCATTACAGTACCCCCCCCCCCCCCCCCCCCCCTCTAGAGATGGATTCCAGACATCTCTCAAAACTGACACCCGCAAAAAACTCTGACTGAAGACTCATGAAGGTCGGGACAGCCCGACTAGGCCCAATTCCAGAGTCAGTCCCCCCGAAACTGACCTCATTGGAAGCAGAAGCCACCGAAACATGCCCATCAGCACTACCAGTCTCAGCATAACACCCATCAGGACTGTGAACGCCAGAGGAGAAGCCATCGACACCCTCCAGACAATACCCACCACCTTTCAGGTAGTGTCCGAAAATACCAAACCTGCCACAATACCTGTTCGAAGTGTCTCTTTCAACACAAAAGCCACTGTTGCTCCTATCCAGGATATCAAGCAAAATCTCTCCCGGAATCTCCCAGAACCCTTTGAAGCTCCGCAGAGTAGTGATGCTCAAATACCCCTTTTTAAAATTCGAGTTTGGTCGAATTCGAATAGTAAATTATTCGAGGTCAGTCGAATATTCGAGTCGAATAATTTTTACTATTCGATTCGACCTCGGACTTCGAGCTCACTATTCGAGTCGGTATTCGAGCTAAGTATTCGAGCTGACTATTCGAATTGGCCTTAAATAGCTTCCAACACTTGTTTTGAGGGTGAATGATGCAAAAAACCTCTTTTTTTCCAAGTAACAACAGCAAGTGATTATGTGGGGATGTTCCTTTAAAAAAAAATGTGGAAAGAGAAGTTGTGTCCTTAATTTTGTTCAGTAGTGTTACTGTATATACTTGTTCTTCTTCTTCTTTATCTTTCTTCTTCTTCTTCTCGATCTTCTTCTTCTATATCTTCTTCTTCTTCTTCTATATCTTCTTCTTCTTCTTCTATATTGTCTTCTTCTTCATCTTCTTCTTCTTCTTCTTCTTCTTCTTCTTCTTCTTCTTCTTCTTCTTCATCTTCATCTTCATCTTCATCTTCTTCTTCTTCTTCATCTTCTTCATCTTCTTCTTCTTTTTCATCTTCTTCTTCATCATCTTCTTCATCTTCTTCTTCATCTTCTTCTTCATCTTCATCTTCTCCTTCCTTTTCAATATCGTCTTCTTCTTCTTCACGTATTTCTCTTTTCAATTTTTTTTTTAAAGAAATGCAGCTATTTTTGAGCGTAACAAATAGCTGGTGGGCGCACGCATGTTGGAAGCGCCATTGTATGTGCTCCCTGGCAGTGGAAACACAAAGACAGCAGGAGGTAAATTCAGCAGCAGGAGGAGGAGGATGAGTGTGTGGCAGCAGGCAGTCAATGAGGCAGGCAGCTCGCCGTGACATAATAGCCCTGGTACCTAGCGGTGATACCAGGGCTGTAAATAAACACAACAGGAGGTCCCAGACAGCGGTCGTGCAGCCCACATTGTGTCCAATACACAACTGGGACAACACAGTTTTCAACCCGGGCACCTCAGAAAAATTAAACCTTTTTTTTTTTTTTAATGGTTTGTTTGGTTTTGGTTTTGCAACCAATATAGCTATTGTTTGACGTAATAGCTGGTGGCAGAGTGGCAGCAGAAGGTAATTCTGTGTACCCTGGCAGTGGGAAACACAGACAGACAGCAGCAGCAGGAGGAGGAATGGAGGAGTAGGCGAGCAGCTATTGTTTGACGTAATAGCTGGTGGCAGAGTGGCAGCAGAAGGTAAATCATCTGTGTACCCTGGCAGTGGGAAACACAGACAGACAGCAGCAGCAGGAGGAGGAATGGAGGAGTAGGCGAGCAGCTATTGTTTGACGTAATAGCTGGTGGCAGAGTGGCAGCAGAAGGTAAATCATCTGTGTACCCTGGCAGTGGGAAACACAGACAGACAGCAGCAGCAGCAGCAGCAGGAGGAGGTATGGAGGAGCAGTGTGAGTGTGGCAGCAGGTAGGCAGCGTGACATAATAGCCCTGGTACCTAGCGGTGATACCAGGGCTGTAAATAAACACAACAGGATATCCCAGACAGCGGTCGTGCAGCCCACATTGTGTCCAATACACAACTGGGACAACACAGTTTTCAACCCGGGCACCTCAGAAAAATTAAACCTTTTTTTTTTTTTTTAATGGTTTGTTTGGTTTTGGTTTTGCAACCAATATAGCTATTGTTTGACGTAATAGCTGGTGGCAGAGTGGCAGCAGAAGGTAATTCTGTGTACCCTGGCAGTGGGAAACACAGACAGACAGCAGCAGCAGGAGGAGGAATGGAGGAGTAGGCGAGCAGCTATTGTTTGACGTAATAGCTGGTGGCAGAGTGGCAGCAGAAGGTAAATCATCTGTGTACCCTGGCAGTGGGAAACACAGACAGACAGCAGCAGCAGGAGGAGGAATGGAGGAGTAGGCGAGCAGCTATTGTTTGACGTAATAGCTGGTGGCAGAGTGGCAGCAGAAGGTAAATCATCTGTGTACCCTGGCAGTGGGAAACACAGACAGACAGCAGCAGCAGCAGCAGGAGGAGGTATGGAGGAGCAGTGTGAGTGTGGCAGCAGGTAGGCAGCGTGACATAATAGCCCTGGTACCTAGCGGTGATACCAGGGCTGTAAATAAACACAACAGGAGGTCCCAGACAGCGGTCGTGCAGCCCACATTGTGTCCAATACACAACTGGGACAACACAGTTTTCAACCCGGGCACCTCAGAAAAATTAAACCTTTTTTTTTTTTTTTTTATGGTTTTTTGGTTTTTGGTTTTGCAACCAATATAGCTATTGTTTGACGTAATAGCTGGTGGCAGAGTGGCAGCAGAAGGTAATTCTGTGTACCCTGGCAGTGGGAAACACAGACAGACAGCAGCAGCAGGAGGAGGAATGGAGGAGTAGGCGAGCAGCTATTGTTTGACGTAATAGCTGGTGGCAGAGTGGCAGCAGAAGGTAAATCATCTGTGTACCCTGGCAGTGGGAAACACAGACAGACAGCAGCAGCAGCAGCAGGAGGAGGTATGGAGGAGCAGTGTGAGTGTGGCAGCAGGTAGGCAGCGTGACATAATAGCCCTGGTACCTAGCGGTAAAACCAGGGCTGTAAATAAACACAACAGGAGGTCCCAGACAGCGGTCGTGCAGCCCACATTGTGTCCAATACACAACTGGGACAACACAGTTTTCAACCCGGGCACCTCAGAAAAATTAAACCTTTTTTTTTTTTTTTATGGTTTTTTGGTTTTTGGTTTTGCAACCAATATAGCTATTGTTTGACGTAATAGCTGGTGGCAGAGTGGCAGCAGAAGAAGGTAATTCTGTGTACCCTGGCAGTGGGAAACACAGACAGACAGCAGCAGCAGGAGGAGGAATGGAGGAGTAGGCGAGCAGCTATTGTTTGACGTAATAGCTGGTGGCAGAGTGGCAGCAGAAGGTAAATCATCTGTGTACCCTGGCAGTGGGAAACACAGACAGACAGCAGCAGCAGCAGCAGGAGGAGGTATGGAGGAGCAGTGTGAGTGTGGCAGCAGGTAGGCAGCGTGACATAATAGCCCTGGTACCTAGCGGTGATACCAGGGCTGTAAATAAACACAACAGGAGGTCCCAGACAGCGGTCGTGCAGCCCACATTGTGTCCAATACACAACTGGGACAACACAGTTTTCAACCCGGGCACCTCAGAAAAATTAAACCTTTTTTTTTTTTATGGTTTTTTGGTTTTTGGTTTTGCAACCAATATAGCTATTGTTTGACGTAATAGCTGGTGGCAGAGTGGCAGCAGAAGAAGGTAATTCTGTGTACCCTGGCAGTGGGAAACACAGACAGACAGCAGAAGGGCAGTACACAGCAGCCCACTGTAGGTGTAAAATGTGTGGCTGCAGGCGACGTAATAGTCAAAGTGAACCAGGCTGGCTTAGTGAGCAGGAGCCAGGAGGTGGTAAAGGGTGGTAAGGCACATTAACGATGGTTCCGGCAGCCAGTTCATGTCCCCCTCTCGCCGACAACAGGGGCCAGGAACTCGCCTTCCACCCACGCCTGGTTCATCTTGAGAAACGTCAGTCTGTCCACAGACTTGTGAGACAGACGTGAGCGTTTCTCGGTGACCACGCCACCAGCTGCACTGAAGCAGCGCTCGGACAGCACGCTGGAAGGGGGGCAGGACAGCACTTCCAGGGCGTACTGCGCCAGCTCGCTCCAGATCTCCATGCGCTTGACCCAATACTCCATGGGATCAACAGGGGCATCGCTGTCAAGCCCGCTGTACGACCCCATGTAGTCAGCCACCATGCGGGTCAGGCGCTGGCTGTGACCGGAGGAGGATGCTGCTGCATGCATCTCCTCTCTAGTCACTGCTGCCAGAGCCTCTACAGTCCTGTAGAGCTCGTGGCTGAGAGACAGCAGGTCTGTGGGGCGCTTGCTGCTGCTGGATGCAGGCACCTGCTGCTGCCTCTGTGCTGGCTGCTGGACAGTGGGGGTGGAAGGCTGGGGGAAGGCTTCCTCCAAGCGCTCAACAAGGGCCTGCTGCAAGCTCCTTATTTGTTGCGCTGGGTCTCCTCCTGCAGGCGGCAGGAACTGGCTCAACTTCCCCTTGAGGCGTGGGTCCAACATCATGCTGATCCAGATGTCCTCCCTCTGCTTCATCTGGATCACCCTGGGGTCCCTGCGCAGGCACGTCAGCATGTGCGCTGCCATTGGGAAGAGGCGGGCCACGTCTGCTGGCACATCGACGTCAGTGCTGTCCTCATCCTCCTCCTCTGCCGCCTCATCCTCTCTCCACCCCCGCACCAACTCAGCTGCGCTGTGCTGATCCCCCTCATCAGCAGCCAGGTCAGGGACCTCCACCAAGTCCTCCTCCTCCTCCCCCTCAGAGGTGGACTGCGCAGCTGGTTGCCGCTCCTGCTGGTCCAAGGCTGCCGCTCCCTGTTCCAGCAAAGCATCGAGGGCCCTGTTCAGCAGAGAAACCAGGGGCACCCACTCGCAGACCATAGCATGGTCCCTGCTCACCATGTTTGTGGCCTGCAGGAAGGGAGCCAGCACTAAGCACACCTGCTGCATGTGCCTCCAGTCATCATCGGGGACGATGGACGGGAAGTTGCTGGTCTTGTCCCTTCTCTGAGCTGCGGAAACAGTGGCCAGGGCAAGGTACTGTTTGACAGCGCGCCTCTGTTCAACCAGACGCTCCAACATCGCCAGGGTGGAGTTCCAGCGAGTCGGAACGTCAAGGATCAGCCGATGGCGTGGCAGATCCAGCTCCTTTTGCACGTCTTCCAGGCTCGCACAGGCTGCAGCCGAGCGCCGGAAGTGACGCACAACATTCCTTGCCGTTTCCAGCAGTTCGCCCATCCCCTGGTAGGTGCGCAGGAACTTCTGCACCACCAGGTTCAGCACGTGGGCAAGACAGGGGATGTGGGTCAGGTTTCCCCTGTCTATTGCGGCAACCAGATTGGCCCCATTGTCGGCCACCACCTCTCCGACTCTGAGGCCTCTGGGGGTCAGCCAAATCCTCTCCTGCTCCTGGAGTTTGGCCAACACATGGGTTGCCGTCAGCTTGGTCTTCCCAAGGCTGACCAAGTGCAGCAGCGCTTGGCAGTGGCGGGCCTTCACGCTGCTGCTGAGGCGGGGGGTTTGGCCAGGTGTGCCGGAGGATGGCAGAGGATCGGAGGAACCTGCTGCAGTTCCCCTGAGCCTGCGGGGTGGCACCACCCACTGTGTTGCTGCTGCTGCTGTGCCCGCTGCTGCTCTCCCATCCTCACCCCCTTCCACCAAGCTGACCCAGTGGACAGTGAAGGACAGGTAGCAGCCTGTCCCGAAGCGGCTGCTCCAGGAGTCCATGGTGACGTGGACCCTTTCACCAACCGCGTGCTCCAGCCCTCGCTCCACATTGGCCATCACAAAGCGGTGCAGTGCAGGAATGGCCTTGCGGGCAAAGAAGTGTCTGCTGGGGAGCTGCCAGTCTGGGGCTGCGCAAGCAAGCAGCGCACGAATGTCGCTCCCCTCCTGCACGAGCGTGTACGGCAGGAGTTGGGAGCACATGGCCCGTGCCAGCAAGCCGTTCAGCTGCCGCACGCGACAGCTGCTGGGAGGCAGAGCCCTAACCACCCCCTGGAAGGACTCGCTCAAAAGGCTCTGGCGTGGCCTTTTGCTGACACGGGAATCAGCAGACACAGCAGAGGAGGCCACTGAGGACTGGCTGCCAGAACAGGCCTCAGTGTCGGCGGCAGGAGTTGCAGAGGGGGGAGGAGCAGTGCGTTTCCGCACTCCTGCTGGTGCTGCTGGAGGAGCAGGAGGGCGGGTGGCTGCTGTTGCTGCTGCTGCTGCTGAAGGCTGTGCAGTGATGGGTGTGGTGCCACTGCCAGCAGCAGATGCCTTCAGCCTCTGGAACTCCTCATGCTGGTGGAAATGTTTAGCCGCAAGGTGGTTGATGAGCGAGCTGGTGCTGAACTTTAAGGGGTCTGCACCTCTGCTCAACTTCCGCTGACAGTGGTTGCAAGTGGCGTACTTGCTGTACACAGTGGGCATGGTGAAAAACCGCCAGATTGGTGACAGAAACTTCCCCCTACGGCATGGAAGCGCTGCTGCCTGTCTCCCTGTGGTGGTTGGGGGGGGGGGCTTGGGTGCGGCTGGTGGTGGTACTGGCTGATGCTGCTGCTGCTGCTGCTGAGCCTGAGACACCAGCAGGCTGTGGGACGCTGCCAATGCTTGCAATGATGCGCCTCCTTGCAAGGCCCACAAGCGCATCCTCCTCCTCCTCCTCAGAGCTGCTGAGGACGACATCCCCTGGAGGTGGTGGCACCCAGTCTCTGTCTGTCACCGGGTCATCATCATCATGCCCCTCCTGAAACATGTCCTGCTGGGATGATGACCCCCCAAACTCCTCTCCTGATGCATGGATGGGACGCTTGACTGTCGCCACAGTCTTGCTGTCCAATCCCTCCTCCCCCAAAGTGCCCATCAGCATCTCCTCCTCAAAATCGCCAACAACAGCAGACAATACCCTGATGGTGCCTGGGGTAAAAAGACTGCTGAGTGACAGGTCGGCGACTGATGGTGAACTGGCCTCCTCCCCAGGCCCTGCTGGGCGGCTGCTGCGAACAGGGGTGGTGGTGGTGGTGGTGGTGGTGGTGAGGGTGGAGGCCTCGGATGCAGAGCTGATGGCGGGCTGCTCATCCTCCGTCATGAGTTGCACCACAGTGTCTGCATCCTTTTCCTCAATGGGACGTTTCCGACCCGGCTGGAGGAAAATGGGAGCAGGTGCTACACGCTGCTGCTGCTGTGTCTCTGCAGCGTGAGTTGCAGATGCTCCTGCTGGGCGGCGCCCAAGGCGTCCACGGCCAGTGGCTATGGGAGGAATGTTAGCCACTGACGCTGCTGCTGCTGCTGCGGAACTGTGCATGGTGGCGCGCCCGCGGCCGCGGCTTGCCACAATGCTGCTCCCTCTCCTCCTGATTCCCTTGCTGCCCTTCCCCTTGCCCAAACCGCGCTGGCTGCCACTTCCAGACATCTTAAATGTTTTGGGCGTATAGACAAAAGTTTTGTAAAAGGGCGGGTGAAAAGTGGGGTACTTTAATGGAGTGGGTTGGTTGGTGAGGTGACTGAGTGAGTGTCCCCTAGTACAGTAAGTAAGTAGTAACAGTCAGGAAGTACAACTAGCAGTTACAATAATCAGTAGTAATCACAAGTAAATTTAGTGTGTGTACACTCAGACAGTGAGTGCACACACGCAGGAGCTAGTAGCCTATGAACACAGTGACTGAGTGTCCTAGACTCCTAGTACAGTAAGAGTAAGTAGTAACAGTAAGTAGAACTAACTAATTACAATAATCAATCAGCGATCAGAAGGAAATGGAGTGTGGGTGTGTGTACACTCAGACAGTGAGTGCACGCACGCAGGAGCTAGTAGCCTATGAACACAGTGACTGAGTGTCCTAGACTCCTAGTACAGTAAGAGTAAGTAGTAACAGTAAGTAGAACTAACTAATTACAATAATCAATCAGCGATCAGAAGGAAATGGAGTGTGGGTGTGTGTACACTCAGACAGTGAGTGCACGCACGCAGGAGCTAGTAGCCTATGAACACAGTGACTGAGTGTCCTAGACTCCTAGTACAGTAAGAGTAAGTAGTAACAGTAAGTAGAACTAACTAATTACAATAATCAATCAGCGATCAGAAGGAAATGGAGTGTGGGTGTGTGTACACTCAGACAGTGAGTGCACGCACGCAGGAGCTAGTAGCCTATGAACACAGTGACTGAGTGTCCTAGACTCCTAGTACAGTAAGAGTAAGTAGTAACAGTAAGTAGAACTAACTAATTACAATAATCAATCAGCGATCAGAAGGAAATGGAGTGTGGGTGTGTGTACACTCAGACAGTGAGTGCACGCACGCAGGAGCTAGTAGCCTATGAACACAGTGACTGAGTGTCCTAGACTCCTAGTACAGTAAGAGTAAGTAGTAACAGTAAGTAGAACTAACTAATTACAATAATCAATCAGCGATCAGAAGGAAATGGAGTGTGGGTGTGTGTACACTCAGACAGTGAGTGCACGCACGCAGGAGCTAGTAGCCTATGAACACAGTGACTGAGTGTCCTAGACTCCTAGTACAGTAAGAGTAAGTAGTAACAGTAAGTAGAACTAACTAATTACAATAATCAATCAGCGATCAGAAGGAAATGGAGTGTGGGTGTGTGTACACTCAGACAGTGAGTGCACGCACGCAGGAGCTAGTAGCCTATGAACACAGTGACTGAGTGTCCTAGACTCCTAGTACAGTAAGAGTAAGTAGTAACAGTAAGTAGAACTAACTAATTACAATAATCAATCAGCGATCAGAAGGAAATGGAGTGTGGGTGTGTGTACACTCAGACAGTGAGTGCACGCACGCAGGAGCTAGTAGCCTATGAACACAGTGACTGAGTGTCCTAGACTCCTAGTACAGTAAGAGTAAGTAGTAACAGTAAGTAGAACTAACTAATTACAATAATCAATCAGCGATCAGAAGGAAATGGAGTGTGGGTGTGTGTACACTCAGACAGTGAGTGCACGCACGCAGGAGCTAGTAGCCTATGAACACAGTGACTGAGTGTCCTAGACTCCTAGTACAGTAAGAGTAAGTAGTAACAGTAAGTAGAACTAACTAATTACAATAATCAATCAGCGATCAGAAGGAAATGGAGTGTGGGTGTGTGTACACTCAGACAGTGAGTGCACGCACGCAGGAGCTAGTAGCCTATGAACACAGTGACTGAGTGTCCTAGACTCCTAGTACAGTAAGAGTAAGTAGTAACAGTAAGTAGAACTAACTAATTACAATAATCAATCAGCGATCAGAAGGAAATGGAGTGTGGGTGTGTGTACACTCAGACAGTGAGTGCACGCACGCAGGAGCTAGTAGCCTATGAACACAGTGACTGAGTGTCCTAGACTCCTAGTACAGTAAGAGTAAGTAGTAACAGTAAGTAGAACTAACTAATTACAATAATCAATCAGCGATCAGAAGGAAATGGAGTGTGGGTGTGTGTACACTCAGACAGTGAGTGCACGCACGCAGGAGCTAGTAGCCTATGAACACAGTGACTGAGTGTCCTAGACTCCTAGTACAGTAAGAGTAAGTGGTAACAGTAAGTAGAACTAACTAATTACAATAATCAATCAGCGATCAGAAGGAAATTGAGTGTGGGTGTGTGTACACTCAGACAGTGAGTGCACGCACGCAGGAGCTAGTAGCCTATGAACACAGTGACTGAGTGTCCTAGACTCCTAGTACAGTAAGAGTAAGTAGTAACAGTAAGTAGAACTAACTAATTACAATAATCAATCAGCGATCAGAAGGAAATGGAGTGTGGGTGTGTGTACACTCAGACAGTGAGTGCACGCACGCAGGAGCTAGTAGCCTATGAACACAGTGACTGAGTGTCCTAGACTCCTAGTACAGTAAGAGTAAGTAGTAACAGTAAGTAGAACTAACTAATTACAATAATCAATCAGCGATCAGAAGGAAATGGAGTGTGGGTGTGTGTACACTCAGACAGTGAGTGCACGCACGCAGGAGCTAGTAGCCTATGAACACAGTGACTGAGTGTCCTAGACTCCTAGTACAGTAAGAGTAAGTAGTAACAGTAAGTAGAACTAACTAATTACAATAATCAATCAGCGATCAGAAGGAAATGGAGTGTGGGTGTGTGTACACTCAGACAGTGAGTGCACGCACGCAGGAGCTAGTAGCCTATGGACAGTGACTGAGTGTCCTAGACTCCTAGTACAGTAAGAGTAAGTAGTAACAGTAAGTAGAACTAACTAATTACAATAATCAATCAGCGATCAGAAGGAAATGGAGTGTGGGTGTGTGTACACTCAGACAGTGAGTGCACGCACGCAGGAGCTAGTAGCCTATGAACACAGTGACTGAGTGTCCTAGACTCCTAGTACAGTAAGAGTAAGTAGTAACAGTAAGTAGAACTAACTAATTACAATAATCAATCAGCGATCAGAAGGAAATGGAGTGTGGGTGTGTGTACACTCAGACAGTGAGTGCACGCACGCAGGAGCTAGTAGCCTATGAACACAGTGACTGAGTGTCCTAGACTCCTAGTACAGTAAGAGTAAGTAGTAACAGTAAGTAGAACTAACTAATTACAATAATCAATCAGCGATCAGAAGGAAATGGAGTGTGGGTGTGTGTACACTCAGACAGTGAGTGCACGCACGCAGGAGCTAGTAGCCTATGAACACAGTGACTGAGTGTCCTAGACTCCTAGTACAGTAAGAGTAAGTAGTAACAGTAAGTAGAACTAACTAATTACAATAATCAATCAGCGATCAGAAGGAAATGGAGTGTGGGTGTGTGTACACTCAGACAGTGAGTGCACGCACGCAGGAGCTAGTAGCCTATGAACACAGTGACTGAGTGTCCTAGACTCCTAGTACAGTAAGAGTAAGTAGTAACAGTAAGTAGAACTAACTAATTACAATAATCAATCAGCGATCAGAAGGAAATGGAGTGTGGGTGTGTGTACACTCAGACAGTGAGTGCACGCACGCAGGAGCTAGTAGCCTATGAACACAGTGACTGAGTGTCCTAGACTCCTAGTACAGTAAGAGTAAGTAGTAACAGTAAGTAGAACTAACTAATTACAATAATCAATCAGCGATCAGAAGGAAATGGAGTGTGGGTGTGTGTACACTCAGACAGTGAGTGCACGCACGCAGGAGCTAGTAGCCTATGAACACAGTGACTGAGTGTCCTAGTCTCCTAGTACAGTAAGAGTAAGTAGTAACAGTAAGTAGAACTAACTAATTACAATAATCAATCAGCGATCAGAAGGAAATGGAGTGTGGGTGTGTGTACACTCAGACAGTGAGTGCACGCACGCAGGAGCTAGTAGCCTATGAACACAGTGACTGAGTGTCCTAGACTCCTAGTACAGTAAGAGTAAGTAGTAACAGTAAGTAGAACTAACTAATTACAATAATCAATCAGCGATCAGAAGGAAATGGAGTGTGGGTGTGTGTACACTCAGACAGTGAGTGCACGCACGCAGGAGCTAGTAGCCTATGAACACAGTGACTGAGTGTCCTAGACTCCTAGTACAGTAAGAGTAAGTAGTAACAGTAAGTAGAACTAACTAATTACAATAATCAATCAGCGATCAGAAGGAAATAGAGTGTGGGTGGTGTGTGTACACTCAGACAGTGAGTGACCGCACGCAGGAGCTAGTAGCCTATGGACAGTGACTGAGTGTCCTAGACTCCTAGTACAGTAAGAGTAAGTAGTAACAGTAAGTAGAACTAACTAATTACAATAATCAATCAGCGATCAGAAGGAAATGGAGTGTGGGTGTGTGTACACTCAGACAGTGAGTGCACGCACGCAGGAGCTAGTAGCCTATGAACACAGTGACTGAGTGTCCTAGACTCCTAGTACAGTAAGAGTAAGTAGTAACAGTAAGTAGAACTAACTAATTACAATAATCAATCAGCGATCAGAAGGAAATAGAGTGTGGGTGGTGTGTGTACACTCAGACAGTGAGTGACCGCACGCAGGAGCTAGTAGCCTATGGACAGTGACTGAGTGTCCTAGACTCCTAGTACAGTAAGAGTAAGTAGTAACAGTAAGTAGAACTAACTAATTACGATAATCAATCAGCGATCAGAAGGAAATAGAGTGTGTGTTGTGTGTGTACACTCAGACAGTGAGTGCAGTGCGCACACGCAGGAGCTAGTAGCCTATATGAACAGTGACAGTGAGTGTCCCTACGGGTACAGTAAGAGTAAGTAGTAAGTAAGTACAACTAACTAACAATAATCTATCAGTAATCAGAAGGAAATAGAGTGTGTGTACACACAGACAGTGAGTGAGTGCACACACGCAGGAGCTAGCTAGTAGCCTATAAACAGTGACAGTCAGTGAGTGTCCTACTCCTAGTACAGTATAACTACAATACTATTAGTAAAGGACAGCAGAAATACTGGTATAGATGAGAGAAATAAACAGAGGACAGCTGCCCACAGAGGCAAGGCCCCCCTGAGGCCTAAACCTGTAAGCTTGCAGCAGCTGCCTGTCTCTAATGTAACACACAAGCTACTAACTAAAATACAATGTCTATCTAACTAACAACAATATAGGTGTATATGGCAGGTGTAGGTGAGCAAAAACGCTAGGTAAATGATCACAATAGAGCACTTGCTAAGCCAAAGCACAAAGGAGCAACTCTCTCTCTGTACAAGTCTCAGGCAAGCATGGAGAAACGGAACATGGCGGCCGCTATTTATAGGGTAGGGGCTGGCCAGGGTCCCCCTCTGTGATTGGCTGCCGTCAGAGGGCCTGGGAGCCCTCTGATTGGCTCTAAGGACATCAATCTGGGCTATGACGCTATTCGAGCTCGGTACCGAGCTCGAATAGCGCCGAGTTGCTCGAATAGCTCGAATAGTGAATGGGCTATTCGAGTGTACTCGGATAGCCCATTCGAATAGCTCCAGCTATTCGGAGCTCGAATACCGAGCTCGAATAGCTGAAAAAGAGCTCGAATATTCGAGCTACTCGAATATTCGAGCTCTGCTGAGCACCACTGCCGCAGAGATCCCAAGAGGCCAGAACGCTCACCAGGCTCACATGGAGAACTACCAAGAACCCCTATGGAACCTATGATTATTCTGGATTCAGAATTACCTGGACACCCATCAAGAACAGGACTTTCAGGGACCACTTCTGGGCATGCAAACAGGCAGGCAATATCAGAGCATGTCTTCACCGAGGAAGCATCTGAGCATGCTGGTAACCGAGGCACACTTGGGCTTTCTGGGTCACAGAGCACCTCGGGGTACACCAGCACAGGAGAAACCTCAGGACATGTCGGGGAACTGCCAACCTCAGAGTCCGATACGACAAGACCAAAACCAAGACCGGGCAAAAAAACATCACGAGTAGAGGCTACAGGTACTGGTCTTTCAAAAGAAGACTCAGACTTAAATTCAGAAATTTCTGTGACTGTACTATCATCATTGACTACACATGAGTGAAGCTCCACCAGAGCTGCAAAGGTAGTCAGCACAACAGCAATGCCCACTGAAGTGGGCAAAACCTCAGACGGATCTGGGGGGCAGGAGGTACCTCCTAGAAGTTCTGCATCCCCCCGGAGGGACTTGGAAACCTTCAAAACATCAAAAAAGACCTCAGAAGTGTCATTTTCCAAGTTTTCTAAGAAGAATTCTGAAGTATCCATGTTACAGGGGTGAACATTAAATACCTCCTGCGGCTAGGGCAGATGTCTCAGGAATGGTTCCACCATAAGCTGAGACTGGACACGGAAGCACGGGAATATCTAGTGAAACTGACTCTGACTTTCTGAGTTTCGTTTCACTGCAGGCAGAATTTATACAAGGCAAAACTGACTCATCCAGAGTACAGGGTGGAGAGTCAATACTTTCTTCAGAGCAAGAAAGGGACTCACAAATGTCAGTGCGATTGAACATCATATTGTTATTCATGGTACAGGGCAGGCTCAGAGAAACCTTCTCTGAACACAACAAAGATGCTTCAGTGTCAGATTTGCAAAACCAAAGCGCTGTCTCACTCTTAGATTCGGCTAACAATGTCGAATCCGGGGAGTCAGAACGCAAAACTTGCGAATCCAAGATCGCTTTAGGTTGTGAAACTGACGCTTCCATAGCGCAAACCTCCGCGATCTGCGGAGCAGACTGTAAGGCATTCAGGACAGAAACACTGGAGCAACTGTCACCAGAAAACGGGCCCTTACAGGTGTGAACAGGGTGAGACAAAGACTCATTTGCAGAAGAAATAGCGACAACAGCCGGAGAAACTTTATTAGACATATTAATTTTACTTTTGACGCTGCATAAATTAGAAATTTTCCCCATAGAAGGATCATAGATGGAAGATCTTAAAGATCTGTTTTTAGATGACAAGGGATCCCACATATCTTTGAGAAAACTGGCACATTCATGTTGATCGCAATTTGCAGGAACATCCGAGAAACAGGCATTAGATCGCATAGATTCAAACTGCACACAGTCAGGAGAGAATCTTTCAGGATTCACACAGGAGTCAACCACAGTGGTACACCCATTCATTTCAGATCGCACAATGTCTAGACTCACATGCTTTACCCCAGAAAGGCAGGAACAACCATCCGATAACGATGTCTCTTTATTGGAATCAATTGATTGGTGTGTGTGCAACTCATCCAAAATCGTCTGCCACACACACATCACTGGATCCACAAAACACCGGTCACACTCATCAGAGTCTATCAAAGTGTACACGGAATTTATACAAGCTTTTAGCATCTCTGCGCTTTCTGCGATATAGAAATCGCAAAACGCCTTCCAATCCATCTCGAATTCCTCAACCAAAGCTCCAATATCCCAGGGAGCAAATGGGGGCTCAAACAACCCGGTATCTAAGTAGCACTCATAAGGGTTGGGGTCAGGAACATGCATAGACTTTCTTACTCCTCTATTTATAGAAAATAATTCTGCCTATTAAAGGATCCACAAAAGCTTTTGATTGGGGTAATAAACCCTGAGACTGAGCAACATCATTGTCAACATCTATAGGGAGTGTTTTATTCCGATGCGTACGGTTTTTAGTCTTTTCCTTTTCAGCAAGTTTGCATGTCTGCTGTTTAAAGGCAAGAGAGGTATAAAAGCAGTTCTCTTGCACCTGCTTAGAACCTGAAGTGGCAACAGAAACATTGAACTGATTGTCATACTGAATGGTTTTGCACATTTCAGACTTGACAGAAATAACCTCCTTATTTGTAGTTGCTATGGGCAATGGATTTTTTGGCTGAAAAGCCGAATCAGCAGACTTGCCTGCAAGCACCCACTCATTAGAATATGGAAACGACTGAGAGGTGTTGCATAAACCAATCTGATCAGCATCTTGCACTGCAGGAAAAAACTCATAGAAATAGCCTGGCATGGGAATTCTAAGCTTACGAGAGAACACATGAGCCAGAAATCTGCGAGGGTTATGTCTCAGATTCTTGTGTCTGGCATACTCATCAACCCACACAAACAGATCCCCTTGGAAAAGATTGTAAGCAATCTGACCACTCCAAGTGGAAATATTGGTGGCCTGAAATTCAGGATTTGCCAAGAATCTGGAACATTCTGATATGAACTCATCTCTGGTTTCAGAGTCCAGTATCTTAAACCTCTTAAAGATACAGGACCCATATTCGACCAAATCGTACAAATCGGAAATTCCCTCTACACTGGGAATTTTGGTTTGGCTGGTCATACTGTAACGATTGTGGAATTCTCTCCGTGGTCAGCGCACAGGATGTGCGCTGACACTGCAGAAATCCTCCACAAGCGTATAATCTGAGAGAACCCAGCAAAAGGTGCAACGCACCTGTAGAGTAAAATTCCTGTCGGCAGATGGAGCTGTGGAGTGCAGAGGAACAGATCCTCTGCCCTGCCACAGACGCCAGACAGGAATTGTACGAAGGGAAGAAACGCAGGGCAAGATAGCCCTTAAAGAGAGAGAGAGAAGCGACAGAGTGTATGTGTGTCCACCAATCTAGTCACCACCCTGCGACGATGAACACACAACCATGAAGATCAGGTGAGAAGGCAATCGCAAGAGATGGCGATTGCTAACAGCGACACAAGGCAGAATAAGCACAGAGGAGGAATGTATGTATGTCCACCAATCTAGTCGCCAACCTGCGACGGTGGACACAACAGAGGAAACCAAGTGAGAACGCAAGAGGAGCGATTGCGAATGAGAATGAGCACAGGGATAGAATGTATGTGTGTGCACCAATCTAGTCACCCGCGACGGTGCACACACAACAGCAGAAACAGAGTAGAAACGCAATCGCGAGAGAGACGATTGCCAGAGGTGTCACAAGACTTAAGCAAGACAGGGCACGAGAGTAGCAAAGGCACAGCAAATCATACAATGAGAACATAAGGAAAATAAAAAACGCTAACTAAACGCGAACACCGCACTCATTCGCAACAGCGAACGCGTTTACTGCGTGATCTCCGCATGTTAAGTGCAACAGAGACAAGCACGCCTAACTAACCACCGCCACACAAACACGAAACAGAGAACGCGAGCGCTTGCTTAACGGTTACCTCACCGAGCCTACAGAAAGCGTTTGTATCAGACAAGACTGACAGACGGACGGAAAACAGGATAGGAAAGATCCACTGCTCTTTCCGCCAGAGTGAGTGCGATCCAAGTAAAGCAACAGAGCTTAGCAGGATCCACTGCTCTTTCCGCCAGAGGGAGTGCGATCCGGGTTCAGGGACAGGATAGGAAAGATCCACTGCTCTTTCCGCCAGAGCAAGTGCGATTCCGGTTCAGGGACAGGATCACAGCTCAGAAGGATCCACAGCCACTACCGCTAGGGGCTAGTGTGATCCAAGCAAGACAGACAGATGAGATAGCCAGTAGCAACCGCTGCTCCAGCTATACTCCAAGAAAGCAGATCCACAGCCGCTACCGCTAGAGGCTAGTGCGATCCAAGTAAGACAGATGAAACAGAAGGGACTACCTGTAGCAACCGCTGCTCTGGTTAGCACCCACAGACAGGCAGGACGATTTCCTATCAGCCACCGTTGGCGACAGGACAATCACACCAGAGAGGCAACATAGACAAAACAGATAAGCAGGCTAACTGCACTAGATGAGCTGCCTAGTGCAGTCCCCAGAATTACTCTAAGATAACTATAACAATCCAACAGGGAAGGCTGACAGTCCAGGAGTGTATTTAACAAACCGTTATGACCAGCAAAGCCTTCTGGGAGCAGAAGGCTTTTATACTGCCAGCCCTCAAAGGAGACAGCTGGGCAATTTGCATGTATGCAAATCCCTCAGCAAAGCAACTCTGAAAGCTGCAAGATGAAGCCAGGTCTCTTTTCCAGAGACCTGCATCTCTCAGACATAAGGAATGGTCAAACAGCTGTCTGCCTGTGCAGCCAGCTGAGCGGATCGTTACAATAAGTCATTCAAATGCAGCCCATGTGGTAAGCGCTGGCTTTATTTTCTGCTGTACTGTATGTATTGTAGTCTATGGCCAATTTAGGGGAAGCCAATAAACTTGTTTTTGGAAGGTGGGATGCAACCTGGAGGAAACCCACGCAGACACAGGGAGAACATACAAACTCATTGCAGATAGTGCCTTAGCCGGGATTTCAACTGGAGACCCAGTGCTGCAAGCGTAGTCCTAGCATATGTTACGGCTGGGCTATAGTTCAATCATATGGGCATACAGCCTGACCTATAGTCATTGACCAGACAAGCCTGACATATCCTTTGAGCAACAGGCAGCCAATGGAGGAACTGACAGAGCAGGATAGCATTAGCGAGAGAAGAGGTGGATGAGTCATGCCACAAGATTTGTGATGAACCGGGCAGGACCAGATGGTTTGCAGGCAGGCTGCAGAAGAGGGAGTTGCAGTAATCAAGATGTAAAACAACGAGGGCATGCACAAGTAATTTGGTTGTGTCTTCGGCAAGACAGGAACTGTTAGGCACTATTGGCTTGATTCATCAAGCTAAAGCAGAGCAGCTTAGTGAGAGGAGCTTAGCGCATGCTATGCTGTGGTAGTGCAGCGCAGCGTGCGCTGGTAACATACACGCACTCCTTGTAGCTAGGGGCCACGCCATTCATCCTGCCCTGAGCCCCTTCAGGTCCAGTGGCTGTCAGTTCTTAACCATATTAAATACTATATAACAAAACTGACCATTTTTTCCGCCTTATAAGACGCACTTTTTCTCCACACTGGCGACAGAAGGGGAACAGAAGGGGACACACTAGGGACAGAAAGGGGCACGTGGGGGACACAGGAAAATACATGGGGAGACAAGAGGACACCAATTGGGGGAAAACATGCACAAGACGCTCCTGAAACATGGATGCATCAGGTTTACTATACTGTATATATACCTGTGTGTTTATATATATATGTATATATTTTTTTTTCCTTGTTTTGGCCCTTTAAATCTAGGTGCATTTTATATTCTGGCACATCTTATATGGGGCAAACATGGTATATGCTTTTCACGCTGCCAAAAAACATATATGCCCCTGATTGAATCGGACAGATATCAGCAGCAACGTGTCTTAATCTTTTTTAGTGTAGGTTAGATAGGTAGGTGCCCGACAGAGACGGGAGAGCGGGCATAGCAGTTACAACTCACCTTTCTTCCACCGATCCCCCGCAGCCTCCATCTCCTTTCTGTCCTTGCATCTGTCGCATTGGTAACAGCACCTCCTGTGAGGGCATGAGGTCACGTCATCACAAGGGGCGCTGTTACCAACGCCACGGATGCCAGGGGAGTAAGGAAATAAAGGCTGCGATGGATCGGAGGAAGGAAGGTGAGGCGTAACTACTATGCCCACTCTCCCGAAGGGGGTGTGGGGCCTTCTTCAGGCATGGGGCCTGGGGAAATTGCCCCACTTGCCCCCCCCCCCCCCCCCCCCCAAAGGCTGCTTGCTAAGTTTGAGAACCTGAGATGCAACAATAATTAATTTTATTGGAAAGATAGGGATTTGAAGGTCATTAGACCAGGCACGGGAGAATTTTGTGAGTGCTTTGTCAGTAGATGGAAGGAGGGAGTTATACCAAATTGCTATGCTGCCTTTAGGGGGAAGATGATTCTTGAGGAGATATGAAATTTGTTATGGAACTTTAACCATTTAAGCCTTCTGGATGTAGAAGCTACATCCAGAAGGCCATGTGCGTGCCCGCGCACTCCCGTGGCCGATCGTGCACGTGTGCTCCCGGCTGCGGATCGTTAGCCCAGGAATCAATCAATCAGGACATGGTGCCCAATGATTGATTCCTCTCCCCTGCAGAAAAAGTGACCGCTTCTCTCGGAAGCCTCGCTTTTTCTGCCTCTTGCATCCCCCTACGTCCCTCTAAGTGTACATGTTACGTTTAGAGCAGGTATGTCAAACCGGTCCTACGAGGGCCGAAATCCTCACACAATTTTGATACAGCTCAAATTAATTGATGGGTCTGAATCAGGAAAGGTGTGGTCCATCAGGTAGAACACATTCCTCTCTTTCTCAGTCCATCCTAATCACTGGCATGGATCTGGCCCTCCAGGCCTGGAGTTCGACACCTGTGGTTTAGAGTGATGTCATGTAAACAAACTCATGGCTGCCATCTTGTGGCAAAAAAGTAAAATTACATCTACATGTAAAAAAAATTAAAATAAACATATATTTACATTAAAAAAAATACTATTTACATTCCACCCTCCCAAAAATACCCAGATAAAATGTTTGATAAAAAAATAAAAAAACATTACAATAAAAAAACACATAAATATTTACCGAATTTACTTTAATTTATTGAGTGGATTTAGCTATATTGGGACAAATCAATTGCAGAAGGGGTGTCTGCTTCAATGCACAGCCAGTGCATTGGCTGGATGGTGTAATGGTTAAACGCTCTGCCTCTGACACAGGAGACCAGGGTTCGAATCTCGGCTCTGCCTGTTCAGTAAGCCAGCACCTATTCAGTAGGAGACCTTAGGCAAGTCTCCCAAACACTGCTACTGCCTATAGAGCGCGTCCTAGTGGCTGCAGCTCTGGCGCTTTGAGTCCGCCAGGAGAAAAGCGCAATATAAACGTTATTTGTCTTGTCTTGTCAGTGCTGCATATCAGACTACAGAGTATTTTTCTCTGAAAGCAAAGACGGTATTAGAAGCTGTGACAATTACAAATGTTAACTAGTTACATTTCCTCTGCTCTCTTCACACACTTCAGTCAGAAACACAGGGCACAGAAGCTGCAGCTGTAGGGAGCTTTCCCTCTCTCTCACACACAGCTACACACAGGGTTAACTGATCAAGTGTGAGGGGAATCTCCCCTCTCCTCATGGCTCAGTCTGCCATCAGTTTTGGTGTCAGTAAAGTTTGAAAGTATTTTGATAACAGTAAACAAAGAGGCTGCTAGTGAAATGTATACACCAGTACTTAGCAGCACTTCCCAAACAATTCCTGTGTCAATTGAAAAAAATATGTAGATCAATAGTGTTCCTTTAATGTTTAATAATATGTTCACTTTTGTAATGTTACTTTTTGGAATTGTTTTAACTACTCACGCAATTGTTTTTTTGTTATTGCTTATTTAGTTTATCTTTTTATTTAATAAATATGTCCAGAGGGAGGTGCACTCCTTGACTGTCTAGCACAACAACCAGTTATTGCTTTGAGGCAACCTGGGTTCTTCAGCATTAACCAAGCAATGGACTGGCAGAACTGGAATTATTTACAGTAGGATGCGAAAGTTTGGGCAACCTTGTTAATCTTCATGATTTTCCTGTATAAATCATTGGTTATTACGATTAAAAATGTCAGATAAATGTATATATATAAAAGTGTGCGTGCGTGCGTGCGTGCGCGCGCACGTGCGTGTGTGTGTAAAAACGGCTTGACCGATTTGAACGAAACTTGGTATACAGATCCCTTACCACCTGGGATGATAGGTTCTGGGGGTCTCGCGTCCCCCCTGCACACCTGGGCAGAGCTACAAACAGCAAATCAGATTTCACCCATTCAAGTCAATGGAAAAAATGTAAAAGGCTTCCATTCTCACAGTAATCAAGTCCCCACACTTGGCACAGGTGGTCACTTGGTGACCGAGGTTACAAATCCAGGAAAAGTGGGCGGAGCATAAAACAGCCAATCAAATTTCAGCCGTTCATTTTAAATGGGAAAATGTAAACTGCAGCCATTCTTAGACTGTTAATCGCAGGGTTCTCAAACTTGCCACAATTGGTCACTGGGTGAATGAGATTAAGATTCAAGAAAATTGGTGGAGCCTACAACAGCCAATCAAAATTCACCTATTGATTTTCAAGGGGAATATTTAAACTGCTGCTATTCTTACACTGTTAATGGCAGCGGCTTCAAACTTGCTACAGTTGTCATTGGGTGACTGGGGTCCAAATTCACGAAAGGGGCGGGGCCACATACAGCCAATCAGATTTCTTTGGTGGATAAACTGCTTCCATTCACACATTTTTGATGCCAGGAACCTGAAAGCTCACAAACGTGGTCATTGAGTGACTGTGTGTCAAGGTTACAAAAAGTGGGCAGAGCCAAAAACAACTTTTACTGGGAAAATATAAACTGCAACCATTCTTACAGCGTTAATGGCAGGGTTCTCAAACTTTGCACATTTGGTCACTGGGTGACTGGGATTAAGATTTTGGAAGGTGGGTGGATCCTACAACAGCCAATAAAAATTCACCTTTTGATTTTCAAAGGGAATATTTAAACTGCTACCATTCTCTTATACTGTTAAAAGCAGATGCCTCAAACCTGGTACAGTTGGTTACTGGGTGTCTAGGACCCAAATTCAGAAAGGAGGCTGAGCCACAAACAGCCAATAAGATTTGTTTAATTTTAAATGGGAATATACAAAGTATACAAGGACCCCAAAGCTGATAAACTTGATAATTTAGTGACTGTATGTCAAGGTTAGAAAAAGTGGGTGGTGCCAACAACTACATTTTTAACATGGCAGGGTTCCCAAACTTTACACAATTGGCCACTGGGTGACTGGGATGAATATTCAGAAATGTCGGTGGAGCCTACAACAGCCAATCAAAATTTACCTATTGATTTTCAAGGGGAATATTCACATTGCTACCATTCTTATACTGTTAATGGCAGATGCCTCAAACCTGATACAGTCAGTCATTGGGTGACAGGGGTCCAAATTCACTAAAGGGGTGGAGCCACAAACAGCCAATCAGATTTGTTAGATTGATTTCAGCCATTCTGTTATTGGCAGGGTTCTCAAACATCACACAGTTGGCCACTTGGTGACTGGGACTAATATTCAGAAAAGTGGGTGGAGCCTACAGCAGCCAATCAAAATTCAGCTTTTCATTTTCAAGGGGAATATTGAAACTGCAGCCATTCTTACACTGTTAATGGCAGAGGCCTCAAACCTGCTACAGTCGGTCGTTAAGTGTCTGGGGTTCAAATTCAGTAAAGGGGCGGAGCCAAAAACAGCCAGATATCTTTGCTGGATAAACTGCTTCCATTAGCACAATTTTGATGCAAGGATCCCAAAAGCTCACAAACTTGGTCATTGAGTAGTGACTGTGTGTCCAGGTTACAAAAAGTGGGGGGAGTTAAAAACAGATTTTTCTAGGAAATTGTAAACTGCAGCCCTTCTTCACTGTTAATGGCAGGGTTCTCAAACTTAGCATAGCTGGTTACTGGGTGACTGGGATTAATATTCAGAAAAGTGGGTGGAGCCTACAAATGCCAATCAAAAATCACATGTCGCTTTTCAAGGAGAATATTCAAATTCCTGCTATTCTTGCACTGTTAATGGCACAAGCCTCAGACCTGGTACAGTTGATCATTGGGTTACTGGGGTTCAAATTCAGGGGCAAAGGGGACAGAGCCACAAACAGTGAATCAGATTTGTTTCATTTCATGGGAAAATACAAAGTATTGATGCCAAGGACCCCAAAACTCACAAACTTGGTCATTGAGTAGTGACTTTGTGTCCAGGTTACAAAAAGTGGGCAGAGCCAAAAACAAATTTCACTGGGAAAGTGTAAACTGCAGCCCTTCTTACACTGTTTATGACAGGGTTCCCAAACTTTGCCCAGATGGTCACTGAGTGACTGAGCTTAATATTATGGGAAGTCTGTTGAGCCAATAATAGCCAATCAAAATTCACCTGTTGATTTTCAAGTGGAATATTTAAATTGCTGCCATTTTTACACTGTTAACAGCAGATGCCTCAAACCTGCTACAGTTGGTCATTGGGTGACTGGGGTTCAAATGCTGGAGAGGGGCGGAGCCACAAACAGCGTATCTAATTTAATTTCTATGGGAATATACAAATTATTGATGCCAAGGACCCCAAAGCTCACAAACTTGGTCATTGAGTGTGTGTTAGGGTTAGAAAGTGGGCGGAGCCTACACCAGTCAAATACATATCCGTGCAATGCCGGGTCATCAGTGGGTGGAGACTAACACAAATTTCACTGGGAAAATGTAAACTGCAGCCATTCTTACACTGTTAATGGCAGGGTTTTTAAACTTTGCACAGGTGGTCACTGGGTGACTGGGATTAATATTCAGAAAAGTGGGTGGAGCCTACAAAAGTGAATCAAACTTCACCTATTGCTTTTCAAGGGGAATATTTAATTGCTACCATTCTTACACTGTTAAGGGCACGGGCCTCAAACCTGGTACAGTTGGTTATTGGGCATATACCTCTAGTGGGGGAAGAATTATACCTATGCTGGGGGCAGACGCATACCTATAGTGGGGGAAGAATTATACCTATGCTGGGGGCAGACGCATACCTATAGTGGGGGAAGAATTATACCTATGCTGGGGGCAGATGTATACCTATGCTGGGGGTAGATGTATACCTATACTGAGGGCAGACCGAACACAGTCATAGTGTAATATAAAACCTTGTTATAGTTATGTATTAATATACCATTGATATATGTTTACCAATAAAATTATCACTAGACAAACAAGTACAAAGTACCCTAAGATGGAGCGTGAAATGCGAGCATGTCCTGGTCGTTGTCTAATAGCTACCGTTCACGTTTAATTTCAAGTGTGCTTTCTGGAATGCTGAAGTTTCTATTTGCATGCATGACATGATTGCAAACAATGCAGAGATAAATGTATTTGTTATTTTTTCAATCTAGAAGAACTACACTGCGGAGGATAGCGGCATAACTCCACAATCTCTCCACAATCGCTCTCTCCCCTGTACATCTCCTCACTAGTCTCCAGATACCAACCCAACCGCAATCTCAGATCTGCACATGAGCTTCTTCTATCCTCTTCTACAATTACCTTCTCACATTCACGTGTACAAGACTTCTCACGTGCCTCACCCCTCCTCTGGAATGCCCTTCCACAACACATCCGCCACTCTCCCACCTTTGAAATCTTTAAACGCTCCCTCAAAACCCACCTTTTCCGACAAGCATATTCTCTAGCTTAGGCCATGCACCCACTAAATAACCTAATTACGCACTGCCTGTACATATACTGTATACATCCCCACCTCTTGTTTCCACCCCATTCCTTTAGATTGTAAGCTCGCAAGGGCAGGGCTCTCACCCTTTTGTGTCATGGACTGTTAATAATTTAATTACTTGCACACTATTAGACTTTTATACATTTTAGTCATCATGTTAAATCAAATTGTAATCAGCAGTGCTGTATCTTGTATCAGTGTTTATATTTGATGTATATCATTGTCTGTATCATTATGTATCCCTTGTTTGTTTTCTTACATTGTACAGCGCCACGGAATATGTTGGCGCTTTATAAATAAATAATAATAATAATAATAATAACTATTTTACCATCATCTGGCATAAAACATCTTAGAGTAAGTACATTACATCTTTGTTTTGTTTTACATTCAAATATTACATATGTAAGGATAACCCTGCCTAGGAATCCTGTAATAACAACAATCGGTTTCTCTTTTCCAAATACAGAAATGCCAAAATGTATGGCCAAAACTTGTTCCTGCTACTCAGGCCGCAAAGACATTCCTGTTGTGAAAATGCATACATTTCCTAGGGACAAAGAAAACATCATAATGTGGCTCACAAAGTGTGGTTATCCAAATCACGAAATAGGAACATTGACAGAGGCAATTTTAAAGGATAACAGAGGGAACCGTTTCAGATTGTGTGCAAGACATTTTCTTCCGGAGGATTACACAATGCGTACTCAATCATTGGTCCTGAAGGATGACATTGTGCCTACTGTATTTGAAGATGATTCTGCCGAAGGAAGTGGACCAAAGAAAAAACACCGTAGGAATAACACAAAATTGACACTTCTTCTTTGTCTATTTCCTCTTGCAAATCGTGTGGATGTACTTGTGGTAAGTATCAAAATTCTTCAGACGTTTCCACACAAACTGATGACTGGCAGAACGAAGAGAAAATTGTTCAAGCTCGTATTCGAAGCACCAACATGGACCACACCTACTGTGATGAAGAAGATTCCAACAGTTTCGTCCAGCTGTCAACTTGTGGTGGTCCAGATTCCCCCCGTTTCGTCCAGATGTCAACTCCGTTCAAGGAAATTCCACAGCAGAAGAAAATTACATTCTCACCCATCGTTCGAATGTTGACATCCTTAGATCAGGCATTACAAGAAAATAAGCAGTTATCACCCAAGAACAATTCCCAGCTTAACGATTCATTTGATTCATCGGTTTTTGTGTTTCAGGATCCAAATGATGAGAGCTATCATCCGGATAGTGCAGACACCACCATGGACTTGTCAGTCGAGAATTTGTTTCCTGATTGTGAAGCAATGGAAGAGTACTCAACTAATGAGAGACATGTCAAAGAACGAAAATTCATCATGTTTGAAACGGCAATTAATCAACTTCTTATGGGCCAAAGCTGTCCAAGTCGCTTTTGTTTCAGCAAGATAGTTGCATTTAAAAAACATGTAATTGGCACCCAGCTTATTGTGCACTCTACTTGTCAGGAAGGACACTATGAAAAGATATGGGAAAGCCAACCAAATATCAAAGATTTGGCAGTCGGAAATGTCCTTTTAGGGTCAGCAATACTGGTAAGTGGGTCAAGTTATCAAAAGGTCCAAGATATGTTTGACTTTTTGGGTTTACACATGTTTACCGAATCCACTTTTCACAGGTACCAATGCAACTTTCTTTTTGCAGGAATTGACCATCACTGGGAACTTGAAAGGCAGCGTCTCAATGATGAATTGTCAAAAGACGGTCTTTTCATTCTCAGTGATGGCCAATGTGATTCCCCAGGCCACAGCGCAAAATATTGTGTGTATACATGCATGGATGCTGAATCAAGTAAAATAGTTGATTTTGACGTTGTCCAAGTCACTGAAACAACATCTTCAAATGCCATGGAAAAATTAGCATTTGAAAGGTGTATGGACCGATTAAAAACCAAACATGACGTCAAAGTCCTTGGAACTGACAAACACACCGGAATTCGGGCACTAACAGCATCAAAGTATAAAGAAACCGAACATCAGTACGATCTTTGGCACTATGGTAAGACACTGAAAAAGAAGTTGGTTGCCATCAGTAAGAGGAAAGGATGCAAAGACTTTCAGAAGTGGATTGGACCAATCATCAACCATCTTTACTGGTCCAGCAGATGTTGCCGAGGCAGTGAGGAGACATTTCTTCAGCATTGGAGATCCCTGCTACACCATGTCGTAAACGAACACGAGTGGTATGATGATGGCGAGTTGATGAAATGCAAACATGGACCACTACAAAATGAAACGCCTACAAGGGAATGGTTGGTGAAGGGCTTGAAGCGTTTGATGCACTGGTTGAATTTGTAAATTCTCGTATGTTTGTTCAGGACGCCCCACATCTGACAAGATTTTGTTTGACTGGACGTCTGGAAACCTTCCACAGTGCCGTACTGAAATTTAGGCCTAAGCGCATTGGTTAAGGATTTGATGGCATGGAGGCAAGAACTAAGCTGGCAGTTCTTCTCTTCAATCAAAATACCAAAAGAGAACGAGCAACGGTTCAGCGAGAGTCAGCTGGGACTGAAGAAGAAGGCGCACTGCGAACAACATTACAATATCATCGTGGAAGGAAAAAGTGGAGTGTACGCCAATTGTATAAACCAATGGAAGCCCCTCATGTACAGCAAATGATGACTGACTTCCTCAATATCATCGATGGATCAACGACTTCACTGTGGACATCTAAGAAGCCTCTTCACCCAACAAATATTGCCCGTGTACCAAGACCAGATAAAAAAAGAGGCAGTGGCAGCATTTTGTAGCCGATTCCCAACAGCAGATTCACATCCTGGTCAGTAACTTTTTTTGTAGTGTGTTTCTACTATAATCTTGTTATGTTTCATTTTTGAGGTTTTAATTTTTTGTTCTTAGTGTTTTTCCAGACAAACCTTTACTGATGCAAATTTTTTGGCGTTACCACAAGACTTGCACAGGTATTTACATTGATTTTATTGTACATATAGTTTAAAATATTTTGCCTTTCCTATAATTGTCTTTGTGTTTCATTTTCAGGAAAGTTTTGTCAACGGTTGTTTCGTTTTCAAGTCAAGTTCTAGTTTGTTGGTAGGTACATTTTATAATCTATTTAAAAAATTTTTCTTGAATGTATTTTGCTGTTCATAATTGTTTTTTTCCCCAATGTTGGTTTTCATTCTTGATGACAATCTTTACTCATATAGCTTTGAAATTTGTTTCCAGGCAGGAATGTTCTCAATTTCCCATTGTTAGCGATGTGCAACACCTTTCTGTAGGCCAAAGACCAAAGTGTAGCGTTTGGTCTTGCAAAGGTAAGTGTTTTTTTTGTTTTGTTTTTTTTTACTTTTTTTGGTGCATTTTTCTGCTGTCTTATGTAAAACATTGCTCATAAGGTTTACTTTTACTTTATTTTTCCAGGATTGTTTTACGTGTACATTTTTTTTTCTTTTATTGGACGCAAGAGATCGTGGAACCTAATTTGCCCTTGGAATGGTAACTTTTACTAAGGTTTATAAATATTTTTGTACACTTTGTCCCCGGTTAGCACTCTATTTATAAGCCAAGTGGATCTGGAACAGAAGATCTAGTGTTCACTTCAACAAATCTTCATCGCTTGGTCCACACTGGAAAACAGCTTTTCAAAATCCCTGTGGAGGCAGGAGACCATTGTTTCCCTAGCATTCTTGCAATAGTAAGGCAATCACAATTTTGTGCTGGACTGATCAGCTTGCTTTATTCATTTTGTAATTTCTTGGAAGTTTCACTTTTTGATTGCAGGAACAATCGACACAAGCGAGCGGGGATTATAAGCACTTGCAGGGGTAAAGAAAATGTAAAGCATGTTTACAAAATGTTCATTTTCCTTATCAAAACATTGGCTAATGATCTGTCACTCTGTTTGCAGGAAGGGATGGTCATTTTTTCTTCAACAAGTATTAATTTTTATGTAAAAAGTTTCCTTTTTTTTCTATATATAAAGAAGTACCAAAATGTGTCACATTCATTTATCAATACAACATTTAAGTATAATAAAGTTATCAGACATTCGTTTGTAAACT
The DNA here is from genome assembly GCF_040937935.1 of Hyperolius riggenbachi. Lineage (NCBI taxonomy): Eukaryota > Metazoa > Chordata > Amphibia > Anura > Hyperoliidae > Hyperolius > Hyperolius riggenbachi. The sequence goes on along the minus strand of NC_090653.1, from coordinate 28,402,740 downwards.
ATTCCAAAATGTTCATTGACCCCCAACCTATATTTTTTTAAAAAAATTTATACACATACTACGCAGTTTCTCAACCTCAAAATGTGGTTGCAAAATACCTGTGCCTTATATGGTAAAAAGGTTTTCCATCACTTTCAATTGCCCACCAAGATAAAACACTACACCGAAACAATAGACGTCAATCCCTATACTGACACCCTTGTGCCCATAAATAAATGAAAGTTGATGCAGTGCGGCTTGCCTTATCAACATGTACAGTGGCAATTTCCAAATGACATTACTGGTGTGTATGAGTGTTTTTGATAGCAAGTGTGTTTATGCCTACTTATTAGAACCAATTGTTAATTTTTGATTTACTTTCCTAACAATAAAAATCAACATAAAAAAAAAAAAACGAAGGTAAAAAAAAAAAATTCAAACAATTTAGGATTCCAAAAATCTATTTGAAAACAAACAGGAACAAAAAATAATTTTGATGTTACATGTTCCATTGCTACTGTTCTTCCTTATACCTGTTTTATTGTTGGATTTACATTTGGAGTCTGAAGTAGTTTCTGACATAACTGAAACTTGCCCAAACAGTGGGAAGGGTCTGATTCATATAGAGCTTTTCCGGTATCCTTCCGGTCTCCGAATTCCCTCACCAGAACCCCCATCATCAGTTCTCAAACATTTGAATGTACACTACTCTCTTCCACGTTATATAGGCTTCAGCAGTTTTTACAAGTGCTCAGGCTTCTGAACACAAGCCGATGTGTACTGTGTACACTGTGGCGCTCTCGCACATATGCAGTACAGAAGAGACGGTCAGTGGGAGCCCTAGCACCTAATACGAATGCTGAAGTCTCCTGCTTTGGAAAATTATGAAGGAGGAGCCGATGGGGAATTAGGAGAGCGTCAGGAGAATAGGAAGGCTCTATAGTGCCCCAGAGCCTTCCCTCTGCTTAGATGAGTATCAGGTTTTCTTTTTAACAAAAACTTCAGACTTTTTTTTTTTCAACTACAACCTTTCAGGAAAATAGAAAACTCTGTATCCCTATATTGCAACATGTGCTCTTTATAATACATTTTGTAGTTGCTGTTCTGTTCATGTTCTTCACCACATAAGACGCACTACTTATTCATTACGTTTTATTTTATGTTCTGCATCTGTCCATGGTTTTACCACCTCCACACACCCAATTAACGATCCAGAAATGCACTCGTTAGGCTGTAACCATTTCCAAAAGGTGCACCACAGTTTAGGGGCATCTTTATTCATGATAAGTTTACATTTTTTTTCCACTTCTGTAATGCATTTAAATGATACACAAGTTAAAGAGAACCTGTACTGAGTAAAAATATTTAAAATAAACACATGAGGTAACTTCAAATGAACATTACATAGTAACCTTGCCATCAGTTCCTCTCAGAAGCTCACCATTTTCTTCTGACAATAATCCCATCCAGTTCTGACAATATTTTGTCAGATCTGAAATATATCAGTTGCTGTTGGTAAAATATCAGTTTCTGTCAGTTATAGCTGAGAGGAAAACTGATGTACCAGGTAATGTCCATGTTTCCCTATGGCTCAAGTGGGCGATGTTACAGTTTAACTGTGTGCTGACCAGAAAGCTGTTATGGGTAATGGCTATTTTCAAAATGGAGGACCGAAAATTCCCTTGATCACAGTGAACAAACAGGACGCGGGACAGGAGAAAGACACTGAGGAGTAGACTACATGGAAGGTAAGTATGACTTGTGTATGCTTATTTTGACTTTTATTTTCAGTACAGGTTTTCTTTAACTGTAATGCTGGGAATACACCATACAATTTTCTGTTAGATTCTTCTGTTAGATTTTCTGTTAGAATGCATAATTAGATTATTTTCTGTAGAGAATGGTCATTAACTCTGGTGCATTGTGTTCTGTTTATGTCCTGCTGAGTAGAACAATGCCTAATTGTTCGGCCGATAGATGGTAAGCTAGATACATGTCCAACATGTTGAACTTTATCTATCTGGCAGGTAAATCTAACAGAAAATTGTATGGTGTATTCCATTGTTTTGCAATGGCAAATTAATTGAATCGAATCCCGATCGGACATGTCAGATTTAATTGGATCGTAAATAGCATCGTAATTGAATCATACAAAGAATCGTATTGTGTTCATGGGGCTTAAAGGGGAACTGAAGTGAGAAGAATATGGAGACTGCCATATTTATTTCCTTTTAACAATACACATTGCCTGGCAGCTTTGCTGATCTATTTGGCTGCTGAAGTGTCTGAATCACACCAGAAACAAGCATGCAGCTAATCTTGCCAGATCTGACAATATCAGAAACACCAGATCTACTGCATGCTTGTTCAGGGTGTATGGCTAAACGTATTAGATGCAGATGATCAGCAAGACAGCCAGGCAATTTGCATTGTTAAAAAGGAAATAAATGTCAGCCTCCATATCCCTCTTGCTTCAGTTGCTCTTTAAGACTTGAGGCAGCAGGCATGTATAGGCAGCATTCCTCATGATCAACCCACCACATTCACTTCCGTCCTCCTAATTTTCACCTAAAAGTTTACTGCAAATGCTTTTTTGGGAAAAGTATGGCAGATGTATAGTTGCCCTGGTGGTGCAATCACTTGATCTTACTCCCACCTACAGGAGCTCCATCATTGAGGCGCAATACTGGGTCTATTGCTTGTGCAGTACAGCCAGATCTTGCAGACCATGGAGTTGCGTAACTATGGCCTTCACTCGATAAGTGCTGCTACAGCAGTACAGCTTACTATGAGCAGCACACATCGAACACTATGGGCAATGTAGCGTGCGCTGCTAGCTTATTCACAATCCCTTGTACTTACTGAACGGTTGTTTACTGCACTTCTGAGCCCTTTTACGTCCTCTAGCTGTTTTGAACGTCATCTCCACACTCTAATTGACCCAATAGGCCTCCAGTCACTCAAACTAAGTTACGCAAATAATCCCAATGTATTTTGCAAGAATATGAAGGGGGGGTGTCATAGTTACATCAGTGCTACGGTGATTAAAATGACTATTGCCTATACATGCCTGTTCCTCCCAGTACTCCAAACAGTTTTAACTCTTATGTCCATTTAATCTACAATACAAAAACCTTGCAAAAACATTAACTAATTCATATATTTAGAAGCATTGCATTGTGGGTAATCACAAATGTTTACTTATAGTTGACGTATTGCAGAATTTCTTCTGTTTTAAGAAGGCAAATTACACCAAGCTTTGATTTTTTTTTTAGTAGGTCTTTTTGGTCCCTTTTATCCACCTATACATTCCGAGTGGTTTGGGTCACCCTGAGCTGCTTGTTTACTCTGTTGTACTCATCAAAGCCCTATCTCATACAGCCATATCAATCCCTGCCATGTACTGCTGAGGACCAAAAGTCTGAAACAGGCTGTCTACATGTGGGTTTGATATGACTGTGTAAAATTTAAAGCTATATGCTTGCTATACACAAGTGGTTCTGGATGCTTGCTTGGCTTACCAAGGGGGAAAAGGGGTAATTTGCATATTTAGTAGCAGTGCATTGTGGGTAACCACAAATGTTCACTTATAGCTGAATTATTGCAGATTTCCTTCTGTTTTAAAAAGGCAAATTATACCAATACAGTGTGCGGCATTGCAGGAAGTGACGACAGTGGAACGCACGATGGAACACGGAAGAGGTGAGTCATCCCCGCCCGCTGCCTCTTACTAATAGTGGCGGCTGCTACTGTGCTTAAGCAGGGGGGGGTCCAACCCCCTCCCCGCCGCTGTGCCCAATACCCCCTTCCTGCCCTCTACCCTCTTATGCGGCGTATGCTACGCCGCGGGTCGGCTAGTACTTTACTAATTTGGAATGCTGTGTTTTCCAGTCACTTGTAAAATATAGAGAAAAAAAAGTCAACTTACATGGGGTATAGGACAGGTCCTAGGAGCGGATTTGTCCCTTACACAGTTCCAAACTCATTTTTGGGTTCTGGTCCATAAAGGTGTCAATCCCTGTACCTGCATGCATGTGCCATTTGCAAGCACTTGCACATATTGTGGAGTATTGTGTCCTGGTGCAGTAGAGCAAATGAAACTATGTCAAGTGACAGATTATCTGTTAGGTGCTGGAGGAAGCACAATGTTATTAGAGGGGATAACTTATTTTTCCATGGACGCACCTACCACCTTGATAAATTAGAGTTGTATATGGTACACAACTATTTCTGTTCATGTGGGCCAAATAATTATGTGTCCGGGACGGCAAAGTTCACTGCTGTAAAAAAGTAAGTAGTAGTGAGTGTCACATTATTATTCAATGTACTTGTTACGCAATGCCAGCCTTGTGAAGCATGCTTCATTCTCCCATGTAAGCGTTGTGTTTGATGGACATGTACCGTGCATGGCTAGACACCCAACAACATTAACCGGGAACAATGTAGTTGCCACTTTGACAAACTTGTTAGCTGACCAATGCAATTATGTTGGAACATTGTTTTTCTGTGCTCATCACACACAGGCTGACAATACATCCTAGTGTGTGTGTGTGTGTGGGGGGGGGGGGGGGGGGGGACAGTAACTCAGACAACTGTATGGCTCAAAAGTATCTTCTAGTGTTTTAGTTAGTGAGGCAGAGCGAGGGATATATTTGTTTTACTTTGTTCCTGACACAGGAATTCAATTATGCATAACCATGGTTTGTATGCACAATTACTGTGAGCAATTGTAAATATTTTCGCTTAGTCAGCAGACTAATGTACTTACTAAACCTTGTACTGTTGTGTAGGAGGGTTCTTTGTGTGCATGCACCTGCAGTAGCAGACACAAGTAAACTGTTGAGGTATCCTTTGAAAAGTTGGTATAAAATAAATTCTCCTGTTATTGGTGGTTCTTCACGTTTTACACAATTATTTGGAGTACTTCTGCACATGTGCTGACACACACCTGACCAGGTGTTGTGGTACTTTGCACTTTCTTTTTGGATCTTGGCTCCAGTGTCCTGCGCTGTGCTGCGGGTCGTGTGGCTAGCAGGAAGACCAACGTTGCCAAAAGCATTTGGCAGCATGCCAGATGTATCTTGGCACTAGTGTCCTTGTTGCGAGTGACACAACCAGTGGGACAGGTTGCTGTGCTGCTGGTTGAGTGGCTTGCAGCAAGACCAACAGTGGCAATAGCCTTTGCCAGGGTGACAGGTGTGCAGGGACATCTCTTGGCACCAGTGTCCTTGCTGTGAGCAACACAACCAGTGGCACAGGTTGTGTGGGTGTGATGCTTGCAGTAAGACCATCAGTGGTAAGAGGCTTTGCCAGGGTGACCGTCATGCAGGACGTATCTTGGCTCCATGGTCCTTGCTGTGAGCAAAACAACCATTGGCACAAGTTGCTGTGCTGAAGGATGTGTGCCTTGCATGCTAGCATGGGGTGCGACGTACAGTGGGCACACGAAAAGTGGTGGGGATGCGATGGAACGCTGCCGGTGAAAAAAACGATATTGACTTTGCAGGGTGTTCACTGCGATTTTTATTACTTATTTTTTCATCCTTTTTCTTGCGTTCCAGCAAAGCCCAATTAAATCATTTGCCGCAATTCTGGCTGACCTGGAGGAGGAATAGTATTGGATGCTGCCAGGAGTTTTGCAGGAGCAGGGAAAGCTGAATTACAGATGTACCCTGTGCCCACATTTCCTGCCATTGTAAGCATATATATGCTGAAGGCCTGGGGCACACGTGGCAGCCATACTAGTATGTGGTTGGCGGGGGGGGGGGGGGAGGTTACATAATTGAATATAAGTGGGTGGTCCTGGTCCAAACAATTGTATAATATCGTGATACCATCATGCTGAGAAAGCTTGCAAGATGGTGTTCAGACTGCATATTTAAACCATAGCAACCCTAATGGCGTCTGTTACAAGTATACAGTACCAGATATTGTCATTACATAATCAATTAAACAAATTTTTTGTACATAAACTCTGCCATGTTTATTGTTGAAAAAGAAAACATATCACTTATGGAAACACACAAGGCGTCATGCCATCAGAAGGCAAAACTTAGGTAGTTAATACAGTGTAATGATATAATAGTAAACGGCAAGGGATCAGGTAAAGGGGTTTAGTATATCTGAAATATGAAAAATGACCCAGGAAATTGCCAAGCATTCCCGTGAACATTTTCTGATGCAAAGTAGCAACTCAGTCCTCCAAGTGGAGGTACAGTATAAGCACTGGTACACTACATCCAGCCTCCTGCCTCCCCTCTCCATAGAACAGTACATGCAGCCTCCTGCCTCTCCTCCCCTTTCCATAGGCCAGTACATGCAGCCTCCTGCCTCTCCTTCCCTCTCCATAGGACAGTACATGCAGCCTCCTGCCTCTCCTCCCCTTTCCATAGGACAGTACATGCAGCCTCCTGCCTCTCCTTCCCTCTCCATAGGACAGTACATGCAACCTCCTGCCTCTCCTCCCCTCTCCATAGGACAGTACATGCAGCCTCCTGCCTCTCCTCCCCTCTCCATAGGACAGTACATGCAGCCTCCTGCCTCTCCTTCCCTCTCCATAGGACAGTACATGCTGCCTCTCCTCCCCTCTCCATAGCACAGTACATGCAGCCTCCTGCCTCTCCTTCCCTCTCCATAGGACAGTACATGCTGCCTCTCCTCCCCTCTCCATAGCACAGTACATGCAGCCTCCTGCCTCTCCTCCTCTCTCCATAGGACAGTACATGCAGCCTCCTGCCTCTCCTTCCCTCTCCATAGGACAGTACATGTAGCCTCCTGCCTCTCCTTCCCTCTCCATAGGACAGTACATGTAGCCTCCTGCCTCTCCTTCCCTCTCCATAGGACAGTACATGCTGCCTCTCCTCCCCTCTCCATAGGACAGTACATGCAGCCTCCTGCCTCTCCTCCCCTCTCCATAGCACACTACATGCAGCCTCCTGCCTCTCCTTCCCTCTCCATAGGACAGTACATGTAGCCTCCTGCCTCTCCTTCCCTCTCCATAGGACAGTACATGTAGCCTCCTGCCTCTCCTTCCCTCTCCATAGGACAGTACATGTAGCCTCCTGCCTCTCCTTCCCTCTCCATAGGACAGTACATGCTGCCTCTCCTCCCCTCTCCATAGGACAGTACATGCAGCCTCCTGCCTCTCCTCCCCTCTCCATAGGACAGTACATGCAGCCTCCTGCCTCTCCTTCCCTCTCCATAGGACAGTACATGCAGCCTCCTGCCTCTCCTTCCCTCTCCATAGGACACTACATGCAGCCTCCCACCTCTCCTCCCCTCTCCATAGGACACTACATGCAGCCTCCTGCCTCTCCTTCCCTCTCCATAGGACAGTACATGTAGCCTCCTGCCTCTCCTTCCCTCTCCATAGGACAGTACATGTAGCCTCCTGCTTCTCCTCCCCTCTCCATAGGACAGTACATGTAGCCTCCTGCCTCTCCTCCCCTCTCCATAGGACAGTACATGCAGCCTCCTGCCTCTCCTTCTCTCTCCATAGGACAGTACATGCAGCCTCCTGCCTCTCCTTCCCTCTCCATAGGACAGTACATGCTGCCTCTCCTTCCCTCTCCATAGCACAGTACATGTAGCCTCCTGCCTCTCCTTCCCTCTCCATAGGACAGTACATGCAGCCTCCTGCCTATCCTCCTCTCTCCATAGGACAGTACATGTAGCCTTCTGCCTCCCCTCCCCTCTCCATGTGTGCATGAAAAGTAATGTGTTATAAAGAGGAGGATGAAAACAAGTGTTGATGAAAACAAGTGCAGTCTTTAGGCTGTGTAATACTGTGTAATACAATGTAACTATGGAAAGAGGGATGTCATTTTAAAGCTCTCTTTCTCCTCTTTCTGGCGACACCTAAATCGTTGCCCTACGCCTTTTAGTTTTCTTTATTTTCGCGATTGAAATCACGGCCGCAGCAATTTCAATCGTGAAAATAGCGAAAACTAAGGTGTAGGGCAGCGGTTTATATATCATTGGAAAGAGGAGAAAGAGAGCTTTAAAATGATATGCATCTTTCCATAGTTTCTGCACTGCTCGGAGTCCCTTTAACTGACATTTCTTATCGTACCAATCAACGATTTATACAGGAAAATCATGAAGATTAAAGTGAACCTCCGGACTAAAAATCGACTAAGCAGCACTGAAAAGGCTTGGTGTTTCTTTACCAGTTTCACAGCATCAAAACTTTGTTTCTCTTATACAAGCCTCATTTTTAGCTGCACAGAAGAAAACTGCCCGGGCTTTTTTCCCCTGATGCTGTGCAAAGCATGATGGGATTTCTGATGTTGTTGCTCTCGTTCTGCTGTTTGGTGCACATTTTTTTTTTTTATTTTTTTTTTTACATTTTGAATTTGACATTTGAACCCTAGTGTGTGCAGCTGGGAGGGGTAATCAGGACACAGGACAGTTGGAACTGTGTCTCCTGCTCCTTGTCACCTCCTTTCAACCAAAAAGATGGCTGCCCCCATGACAAAGATGGCAGCCCCCATGAATCGCAAACATTTGCCTGTTCTTTTAAAACAGGGTGGGTAAAAAATTATATTACCTATGTATTGTAATTAACATAACTAATGTAACTTAATGACAGTATGTTTGTTTAGGCTAAAGTTCCCCTTTAACAAGGTTGCCCAAACTTTCACATCCCACTGTAAGTCAATAAGAAGGTATAGCAGACAAAGAAAGTTTATATTGCACTATTTTCCTGGCAGACTCAAAGCGCCAGAGCTGCAGCCACCAGGGCACACTCTATAGGCAGTTGCAGTGTTAGGGAGACCAGCCTAAGGTCTCCTAATGTATAGGTGCAGCTTACTGAACAGGAAGAGCCAGGATTCGAACCTTGGTATCCTGTGTCAGAGGAAGAGCTCTTAACCATTACACTATCTAGCCACATATCTGTAAATATGTGCAATATCTATTTACAGCAGGCTTTAAATATTTGCAAGATACAATTCAGAACTGTTCAGAGCTCCATCTATTCATCACAAATAATGCATGTAAAATCTTCAGAGAAAATATTTCAGGTTTCCCCTGGTTTAAAGAGACACTGAAGCGAAAAAAAATTATGATGTTATGATTTGTATGTGTAGTACAGCTAAGAAATAAAACATTAAGATCAGATACATCAGTCTAATTGTTTCCAGTACAGGAAGAGTTAAGAAACTCCAGTTGTTATCTCTATGGGAAAAAGCCATTAATCTCTGCGACTTTCAAAGTCTGGAGAGGGCTGTTATCTGACGTTTATTATCTCAACTGTTACTAAACAAATTCCTTTTTCTCTGACAGAGGAGAGGTCATTAGTTCACAGACTGCTCTGAAAGAATCATTTTGAATGCTGAGTGTTGTGTAATCTGCACATATTATAGAATGATGCAATGTTAGAAAAAACACTTTATACCTGAAAATAAAAATATGAGAATATTTTCTTTGCTGCTAATCTTCTAGTAATTATTCATAGTACACAACCAATTCATTATATAATTATTATTTTTTTCGCTTCAGTGTCTCTTTAAGAGAGTGTGTGCGTGTGCGTGCGTGCGTTAGTGTTAGATACAGCCTCTTGTGTGACTTTATGGCCTGTGCAAATCCTTACAAGTCCAGCATGCCCAGCCAATGATTGGTCAAATAACTATGGCCAGGGGCAGGATTTTTTTTGCATGGGACACTAGGGGAATCAAGTGCAGCTAAGGAACAGCATGTAGCTAGAATTCCACCTACTGCATTTGTGGCAGTACCATGAGTAAGCAGGCATTCACCCAGCACTGCACCTGCACTTCTTCCTTTCCTATTCCATTGCTACTTCATCCTCTTTTCTCTTAGGCTACATTCCCATTCCATCCTCCTCATCAACACGTGGGCTTCCTGTTGCCACTGGCAGAGTGTCCCTGCCCACATGAACCAGTATCATGTTGTGCTTATACTTGTATGCCTGGGCAGCCACAGGTCAAGAACTGCTGAGGACCAGACAGACACTTGTCTGATCATGTACATGCTCCAGCAAGGCAAGGTCATATTAGGGGGGGGGAATCGGCCCTTAACCATAGACACCTGACTCATATATCTTGCATGGTCCATGTGGTGAACCTTTGTTTTGGACTTCAATGTTGAATATGCTGAGTGTATATAGTCGTAACTCGAAGTCTGGCCACTTCGAGATCTGGCTGGTCAAAGTGAAAAGTGACCGGCTACTGTGGCCAATACACTAAAACCTTCAAAATAACAGTCAATTATCAGATTTTGGCTGGCCAGAATGTGACCTAACCAACCAGAGATGGACGGCCAAGTTCCACAAAGGGAGAAAATCAGTAAAAATTCAACCACAGCTGCAGCTCCTGTGTCCTCTCGCCTTTTAACGCTGCACCTCCATCCTGACTTCACTCTTCCCCAAGTCCCTCTTAGGAAAATAGAAGGGGCAGCCATTTAGAGCAGCATGCATGTGTGTGGCCTCTCTAGCTTGTTATTGCAGCCACAAGTATTGCTGGTATGTGCTGTCCTATGAAAACATTTTTATTCAGTCATTATTCTCATCCTTTTAAGTCTTGCCACCCTTTTTCACTTAATAAAGTTCCACCCTCTCCACTTACTGTACACCTATCACCACAAAAAAACAAAACATGAATGACTTAAAACTGCACGTTTTGGAACACCACTCCAAGGGTCTTCTCTCTGTATGTCCTGTACTTTGATGTGTGGACTTCCTAACCTTCTGGTGGACTCCTCCAAGTGCCTTCTGACTGGACTGTAAATTCCAGCCTGACAAATAATGAAGGAAATTCCTAAACCAACTTATACCCTTTTGCCTTTTGGGTTAAGTTGTGAGCTACCCTCCAAGGTTCTTCTGTCTAACTTTAAGAGACACTGAAGCAAAAAAAAAAAAAATGATATAGTGAATTGGTTGTGTAGTACGGATAATTACTAGAAGATTAATAGCAAAGAAAATATTCTCATATTTTTATTTTCAGTTATATAGTGTGTTTTATAATATTGCATCATTCTTTAATATTTGCAGTTTACACACTACTCAGCATTCTAAATGATTTTTCAGAGCAGGCCAGTGAACTATTGACCTGTCCTCTAGCAGAGAAAAAGAAAATTCTTCACTGACAGTTAAGATAATAAACTTCAGAAGACAGACCTCTCTGTGACTTTGAAAGTCATGGAGCTTAATGGGTTTTTTTGCATAGAGATAACAACTGGAGTTTCTTAACTTTTCCTGTACTGGAAACAAGTAGACTTATGTCTCTGATCCTAATGTTTAATTTCTTAGCTGTACTACACATACAAATCGTTATATAAAAATGTTTGTTTCACTTTAGTGTCTCTTTAATGAGTATTCTACCTCTGCTAAGAAGTTTACCTGTTTTCACACTTGAAATGCCATTCAAAGTGCTTTTTAGTCTCTACCCTGAGTGTGAGGCTTGGTGGTGTATTCTCCACAGTCAGCATGCAACGCATGAGCTGGCGTGGAGGAGGTACACACACTAGCACAAGGAAACAGGCTATCCCTAGTATAGTGGAGGGGAGGACTGACTCCAATAGGAGATTGTGGCGCACAGAGCCGGTGCAGATCTGACAGCCACAAACAATGCTTTCGTTATAACGTCTCAGCGCAAAGTAGCGCTGAGCGCATAAACCAGAACTGAGGAGATCAGGACAGGTAGACAGAATGAACGCTTGCTAGCTAGCGGCTACTTAGCGACAGCAAGCGTCCAAAACCAGACAGACTGGAATGAGGCAGCCAATGCGATGCGGCGATGGCGTGCCTCACAAAGACAGGACAGGACAGTCAGAAAATAGCAGGATTAAGATAGATGAACGTAACACAGATAAATATACAATAAGTATGTTTTCCTAGCGTATTACAATTACAGCTATCAATGAAACTATTTGTAACGTCTGACTAACATATGTATATATCGGCAATGAACCGATATATGACATAAGCAGGAACGCTGACTAGGAATGGAGTAACACAGGGAACAGGACTCAGAAGGATTCGCTATCTCTTCGCAGAGATGAACGCAATCCACAAACGGTAACAGAACAGGATTCAGAAGGATTCGTTATCTCTTCGCAGAGATGAACGCAATCCACAAACAGTAACAGAACAGGATTCAGAAGGATTCGTTATCTCTTCGCAGAGATGAACGCAATCCACAAACGGTAACAGGACAGGATTCAGAAGGATTCGTTATCTCCTCGCAGAGATGAACGCAATCCACAAACGGTAACAGAACAGGATTCAGAAGGATTCGTTATCTCTTCGCAGAGATGAACGCAATCCACAAACAGAACCAGGAGCAGGGTAACTACCTCAGCACGGGTGGTCACGGTACGCGCAACCTACCAAAACGTGCTGGAAAGCTGACTAACTGCACACAGGATATAAACAGTTCGTGTACGTATACATCAGCGACACTGATGTATCAACGTAACACAAATACAAGGAAAATAATAAACGTGCTGGTATGCATATATATTGGCAATGAACCAATATATGATGCAAAGACCAGCAAAGTATCTTTAGAACAAGAAACACGATCGAGGGCTGAAGCGACAGCAAGACAGGCTTAAGCTGAAGCTATGAAAACCCAAGGAAACCCTGCAGGAAGCAGATCTTTATACTGAGGTCATCCAATGGGAGCAGACATGCAGATTCCCACACAGGTGAATGATAATCAGTCACAAGCTGACAGCAGGGAAAGACAGACAAAGCTATGCAGCTTGCATGGAAATATATCAGAACTGCCTGAGCTGCAGCACTACTACTTCCAGCAATAGCTGCTGCAGCAGCGATCATTACAGTACCCCCGCCTTTAAAAGCGGATTCCAGACGCTTTTCAAAACTGAAATTCCCAACAAAACAGTCTGACTGATAATTCATGATGACCGGGACAGCCCGGCAAGACCGAATTCCAGAATCAGTCCCCACAAGACTGGACCCATCAGAACCAGAACCTACAGAACCATGCCCATCAGTACTACAAGCCCCAGTGTGACACCCATCAGAACCATGATTTCCAGAAGAAAGCCCTCCGAAATTCCCTGAGCGATACCCACCGCCTTCCAGGAACCATTCAGAAACGCCAAAGCCTTTGCAATGCCCACCGGTACTGTCTTTACCAACACAAAACCCACTGTTGAACCAGTCCAAGGCACCAGGACAAGTTTTCTCAGAGACCTCCCAGAACACCTTGAAGCTCCAAAGAGATCCCCATAGGTCAGAATGCCCCTTAGGCTCACATGGAGAACTATCAAGAACCCCTATGGAACCTAGGGCAATTCCCGAGTCAGGGCCACAAGGACAAACATCAATATCAGGGCTTTCAGGGACCAGAACCATCTCTGGGCATGCAGGCAGACTGGCAACATCAGAACATGTTCCCACTAAGGAAGCATCAGAGCACGCTAACACCTTAGACACACTTGGGCATTCTGGCACAAGAGAAACCTCTGGGCACGTCAAGGAACTGTGAGCCTCAGGGTCAGCCAAGACGGGACCAAAACCAGGACCGGCCAAAAAAAAATCATCATGACTAGACTTCGCAACTACTGGATTTTTACACGAGAATGCAGGATCAGACTTAGATGTCGCTGATTCCAGCAAAGTCAGTAACAAATCAGATTCAGGGGCACTAACAAGACAGGACAAATCTTCTGATGTATGCACTGAACCAGATAGGGACTCCACAACTACCTCTGGACTGGACAGAGACTCATTTAATATACTGGATTGGAGCTCATGAGGCGCTGCAGAACAAGTCAGTATTGCAGCAGCCCCCACTGGACTAGGCAAAACTGAGGAATTCCCTGGACAGGAAGGGGACTCTGGAACCTCTGCCACAGCGGCCAGAGAACCAGAATCTTTCAGGATACAAGGCAGGGTTTCAGGAATGCTTACTAAATCAGACTGAAATTCTGAGACTTCTGTTATTTTGACCAGAGAATCAGAATTATCCATGTTACAGGGCAAGACTTCTGAAACATGCAGAGGACAGGGCTGGAGTTCCTCGGCTGTTACAACACTGGAGAGGGACTCAACAACATTGGTTAAATCAGACTGTGTACAGGGCAAGGTATCTGACACACTTGCTGACGAGGACAATATTTCAATGGCTTCTGCTTTGCTGGGCAGAAATTCATCAAGTTTTATTAGAGCAGACTGTAATTCCAAAACAGCTGCTAGACAAGTGAATATTACTGCAACACCAACTGAGGTAAGCAGTGCTTCAGACTCCTCTGCTAGAGGGTTTAAAGTATCCAAAGTACTGGGTGAAGCATAAGACTCTGCGACCACAGCTTCACTGGACAGGATCACTGAACAGTCCATATTGCAGGGCAAAACCATGGAAGCACCTGCTGGACAGCATAATGATTCTGTGACCTGAGTTTCATTGGAGAGATCTACTGCACAATTCATGGTACAGGGCAAATTTATTGGAAAATTTTCTGAACAAGGTAATAATTCTGCGATTTCAGGTTCACATAGCAGATGCTCTGAGCTATTCACGAAACTAGAGCGAGGTGTAGAAACAGGAAGATCAAGACACAATGTTTGCGCATCTGAATCACCATTCATTTGTAAAATTGGAAAATTCAGATGCTGGGGTTCTGAGGTTACTAGACAGGATTGCTGGGACTCGGAAACTGATGTAGTGCATCTATTGGCATCTGCTGGATCAGACAGGAGTTGAACTTTATTAACACAGGTAATTTCTGCAGAAGTGTTTGCAGAGACAGGCAAGATTTTTCTGGTGTCTGTTTCACTAAACAAAGAGTCATGAGTACTGGCTAGGCTGGACTCGGAAGTCAGCAGGACCTCTGGATTCTCTGCTGAGAAATTTGCGCAGGGCAAGGTTAAGAATGTATCAGTGGCTTCTGTTTTACTGGGAAGTAACACTGAGTTATCCATGGTACAGGGTGGAATTGCAGGAACTTCAATTTCACACAAAAAGAGCTCCGAATCACCTGCTGAATCAGCCAAAGGTGCTGAAGCAGGCGGGTCAGAACGCCAAATTTGCGAATTCGGAGTCACATAAAAATCATCCAAAATCAGTTCCCACACATCAATCAAAGGAGCCACACAGTCATACCTACACACACCAGCCTCTATTAGGTTATAGGCTGACTTAATGCATGCGTTCAATACCATTTCACTTTTTGCACTGTAAAATTGACAAAATGAACTTGAATCATTCTTCCATTCACAGACCAGGGCTTCCATCTCTCCCCTCTCGAATGGAGGATCCCATGCATACTTAACAGCGAAACATTTAGGCTGATCACAGTCTGCAGATATGATTGTGGCAGGCACATGTATAGGGTTAATTAGCAGGTGATTGGCAGATTCCTTATTCTTAAGAATCTCCAATACCTGTAGCAAGTGTTGAACTGTAGTGTATGCAAACTTCCCTTGGTTCACAAATAAGTTGATTTGTTCAATACTCTGTAATATCTCATCATAATCATACTCAGATAATTCTTTTAAACAAAAATCTTTATTTTCCCTAGCCAGGGAAGAAAGTTCATTAGTAGTTTCATAAGTCCATTTAACTCCCCTGAAAGACAATTGCATATCATTATCTGTTAATGGCAGAATCTCATTATAGGTCTCAGTCGCTAAGGATAACGACTCTGCAGATCGGACACGTTTCTTAGAACGTTTGCGTTTTGCCTTAGACCCTGCTGTTTTTGGTGATTTATTCAAGGCTGCAGGAAAATTATCAGTAACACTTTCTGCTTGCTGAACATTTTTGCAAGCAATTGAAGGAGAAGCTGATTGGCCTGCTGCCAGGAGTTCATTAAGAGGAAAAGGCAATGGATCTATGCGCAACCAGTTATGGATCACAAACGCTAGAAATTCCAGCGGTCTCTCTTTCAAATCGGAATGATTGAGAACATCAAATGCCCACTGGAATAATTCCCCTTTAAACAAAATATAACTTAGTTGGAGTGCCCAGGTTGAAACAGGAGTCGCTTGGAGATCAGGATTGGCCAGGAACCTGGCACATTCAGAGAAAAACTCATTTTCTGTTTCAGAGCTAAGTTCTTCAAATTTCTTAAAGGAACAGGAACCATAATTAACAGTGTCATACTTTCTGGGAATCCCCCCCACAATGGGGATTGGTAATGGGGTTTTCATAATGTGAGGCTTGGTGGTGTATTCTCCACAGTCAGCATGCAACGCATGAGCTGGCGTGGAGGAGGTACACACACTAGCACAAGGAAACAGGCTATCCCTAGTATAGTGGAGGGGAGGACTGACTCCAATAGGAGATTGTGGCGCACAGAGCCGGTGCAGATCTGACAGCCACAAACAATGCTTTCGTTATAACGTCTCAGCGCAAAGTAGCGCTGAGCGCATAAACCAGAACTGAGGAGATCAGGACAGGTAGACAGAATGAACGCTTGCTAGCTAGCGGCTACTTAGCGACAGCAAGCGTCCAAAACCAGACAGACTGGAATGAGGCAGCCAATGCGATGCGGCGATGGCGTGCCTCACAAAGACAGGACAGGACAGTCAGAAAATAGCAGGATTAAGATAGATGAACGTAACACAGATAAATATACAATAAGTATGTTTTCCTAGCGTATTACAATTACAGCTATCAATGAAACTATTTGTAACGTCTGACTAACATATGTATATATCGGCAATGAACCGATATATGACATAAGCAGGAACGCTGACTAGGAATGGAGTAACACAGGGAACAGGACTCAGAAGGATTCGCTATCTCTTCGCAGAGATGAACGCAATCCACAAACGGTAACAGAACAGGATTCAGAAGGATTCGTTATCTCTTCGCAGAGATGAACGCAATCCACAAACAGTAACAGAACAGGATTCAGAAGGATTCGTTATCTCTTCGCAGAGATGAACGCAATCCACAAACGGTAACAGGACAGGATTCAGAAGGATTCGTTATCTCCTCGCAGAGATGAACGCAATCCACAAACGGTAACAGAACAGGATTCAGAAGGATTCGTTATCTCTTCGCAGAGATGAACGCAATCCACAAACAGAACCAGGAGCAGGGTAACTACCTCAGCACGGGTGGTCACGGTACGCGCAACCTACCAAAACGTGCTGGAAAGCTGACTAACTGCACACAGGATATAAACAGTTCGTGTACGTATACATCAGCGACACTGATGTATCAACGTAACACAAATACAAGGAAAATAATAAACGTGCTGGTATGCATATATATTGGCAATGAACCAATATATGATGCAAAGACCAGCAAAGTATCTTTAGAACAAGAAACACGATCGAGGGCTGAAGCGACAGCAAGACAGGCTTAAGCTGAAGCTATGAAAACCCAAGGAAACCCTGCAGGAAGCAGATCTTTATACTGAGGTCATCCAATGGGAGCAGACATGCAGATTCCCACACAGGTGAATGATAATCAGTCACAAGCTGACAGCAGGGAAAGACAGACAAAGCTATGCAGCTTGCATGGAAATAGATCAGAACTGCCTGAGCTGCAGCACTACTACTTCCAGCAATAGCTGCTGCAGCAGCGATCATTACACTGAGATGAGGAGAATTTAAAAAGGGATAATTTGCATATTCAGTAGTGGAGCATTGTGGGTAACCACAAATGTTCACTTGTAGCTGAATTATTGCAGATGTCCTTCAGTTTTAAGAAGGCAAATACACCAGGCAGAAGACGTCCTCAAGGGCTTGTTACCCTCGCCACGTATTGGTGCAGCTGTGGTACCATGAGCTGAAAAGCTATGTCTACATAAAACTAGAGGGTTAATGCTCAAGTTTTTGTAACCAAGAAATCTATCTCTGTTTTCTTATGCCATGCCAATCAAATAAAGCACCCCAATCCAAATTATAACCAAAAAACCCAGAGGGATGAGAAAGGGTGCCGCACAGGGCTGGATTTACCATAAGGCACTGTAGGCAAATGCCTACAGGCACCTGATGATAGAAAGGCAGCTCACTTTGCTCCTGGAGTTCCTCCTTCCCTCCTTCCTTGACTATGCAGAGTCCTGAGAAAAAGAGAGGTTAATCAACTGACTCTCAGCGTTCCACTGACAAGATCTCCCTTTAGTCAGGGGCACCTCTAGCAATTTACTACTGAGGTTCCTCTAGCTACCTTATACTTGTAGTATATATGTGCCTATAGGCTCCTGTGAGGTAAATCTGGGCCTGGCGCCGCCATAGACTGCAATGTTCTTTGCTACGATTTGTAGCTCTAAGGGGGTTAAAAGGGTGCCTGTTATTTATTTGGGACTATATCCTGCACCCTTTTATAACCAAAAGCACTTTTCTTGGCTATATCTAGTGCTCTTATATAAACAAAATCACTTTTCTCAGCTACAGTGGGATGCAAAAGTTTGGGCAACTTTGTTAATCGTCATGATTTTCCTGTATAAATCTTTGGTTTTTATGATAAAAAATGTCAGTTAAATATATCATATAGGAGACACACACAGTGATATTTGAGAAGTGAAATGAAGTTTATTGGATTTACAGAATGTGCGCAATAATTGTTTAAACAAAATTAGACAGGTGCATAAATTTGAGCACCATAAAAAATAAATGAAATCAATATTTAGTAGATCCTCCTTTTGCAGAAATTACAGCCTCTAAATGCTTCCTGTAGGTTCCAATGGGAGTATGGATTCTGGTTGACAGTATTTTGGACCATTCCTCTTTACAAATCATCTCTAGTTCATACAGGTTTGATGGCTTCCGAGCATGGACAGCTCTCTAACTCACACCACAGATTTTCAATTATATTCAGGTCTGGGGACAGAGATGGCCATTCCAGAATGTTATACTTGTTCATCTGCATGAATGCCTTAGTGGATTTTGAGCAGTGTTTAGGGTCATCGTTGTTTTGTTGAAAGATTCAGCCCCGGCGCAGCTTCAGCTTTGTCACTGATTCCTGGACATTGGTCTTCAGAATCTGCTGATACTGAGTGGAATCCATGCGTCCCTCAACTTTCACAAGATTCCCAGTCCCTGCACTGGCCACACAGCCCCACAGCATGGTGGAACTACCACCATATTTTACTGTAGGTAGCAGGTGTTTTTCTTGGAATGCTGTGTTGTTTTTCCTCCATGCATAACACCCCTTGTTATGCCCAAATAACTCAATTTTAGCTTCATCAGTCCACAGCACCTTATTCCAAAATGAAGCTGGCTTGTCCAAATGTGCTTTAGCATACGTCAAGTGGCTCTGTTTGTGCTGTGGGCGGAGAAAAGGCTTCCTCTGCATCACTCTCACATACAGCATCTCCTTTTGTAAAGTTCACTGAATGGTTGAACGATGCACAGTGACTCCATCTGCAGCAAGATGATGTTGTAGGTATTTGGTGCTGGTCTGTAAGTTGTCTCTGACTGTTCTCACCATTCGTCGCTTCTGTTTATCTGAGATTTTTCTTGGTCTGCCACTTCGAGCCTTAACTTGAACTGAGCCTGTGGTCTTCCATTTCCTCAATATGTTCCTAACTGTGGAAACAGATAGCTGAAATCTCTGAGACAGCTTTTGTATAATTCCCCTAAACCATGATGGTGAACAATCTTTGTCTTCAGGTCCTTTGAGAGTTGTTTTGAGACCCCCATGTTTCTACTCTTCAGAGAAAATTAAAAGAGGAGGGAAACTTACAATTGACCCCCTTAAATATTCTTTCTCATAATTGGATTCACCTGTGTGTGTAGGTCGGGGTCACTGAGCTTACCAAGCCAATTTAAGTTCCAATAATTAGTTCTAAAGGTTTTGGAATCAATAAAATGACAAATTTATGCACCTGCCTAATTTTATTTAAACAAATATTGCGCACTTTCTGTAAATCCAATAAACTTCATTTCACTTCTCAAATATCACTGTGTGTGTCTCCTATATGATATATTTAAGTATATAGAGATCCGTGCGCTCCTCAACCTGTACTCAATCATAAAATATCACAAATATATTGCCGCTAACTGCCACAGATGCGTGTGTCACACTATCAGAAACTGGTTATTTGTTACAGCAGAGCGCTCAACAACTTAATCTCAAACTCTTTCTGCATATGCAGATATCAGATATAAATAAGCCAGGAAAAAAAACCAACACAGTTCATTCCATGCACTTGTAGATGATAAATTTATTAAAAGTACACACTTCTTCTTATCCTTCATATACAGTACAGTTCATGGCAGTAACATTATACGCTCACCAGATCACTTGGCCAACCACTAAGGATCAGCATTCACGCTTTTTGGGCCTTGCCAGTTCACCACTTGCTAATATCTCCCAGATGAGACTCCTCAAATGTCCATGTACATGGTAAAAGGACAAGGATACAACAGTAGTGTGATACCGCTTGGTTATAGAATGTTCAATACCACCAGTGCTCCCAGTTTACTCCAGTATCACCCTACGTGCCTCCACCAGATAAGCACTCAAGCCTCTGACCAGATGAGGTTGCCGACCCGTCACAGACCAGCACTTCAGCGTATTTTGTAAATATCTCCCCTCCAACAAAATGGTCCTAGGACTCAAGCAAAGTGTAACATAGTGTAACTCCGTTTATTAATATCAGTATAAAAAGGTAGTGCACTTACAAACATCCATAAAATCTGCGCATATAAAATCTTTCCTCGAGGACATTCAGTGTCTGGCCAGCTCCTGTAGCACCGCCCTACTAGTTTCGTCAATTTGACTCACCAGGGGGGTTAAGGATAGTTACCCAGCAGGGGAGGTTAAGTGTTAGGCACCACCAGGGTAGGGTTCTTTGTGAGAGTAGGGAGAAGTTAGGCCATAGTAATCACTTTTCTAGGCTATATCCGATGCCCTTTCATAACCGAACTCACTTTTCTCAGCTATATCCGGCATCCTTTTATAACCAAATTACTTTTCTTGGCTAAATTTGGTGCCTTTGTATAAGCAAAATCAGTTTTATCAGCTCTATCCGGTGCCCTTTTAAAACCTAAATCACTTTTATCAGTGCTATCCGGCACACTTTTATAACCAAAATCAATTTTCTCTGCTATGTCCAGCACCCTACCACTTTTCTCGACCATATCTTGTGCCCTATTATAACCGAAAGCACTTTTCTCGGCTAAATACAGTGCCCTTTTATAATCAAATTTATGTTTCTTGTGCACTTTTCAAATGAAGGTGTTTTTGGTTGTGTAGAAAGAAAGGTATTTAAGAAAAGTTGACATACATACAGAATAAGCTTTAGTGAGTCCATCATGGCATGTCCAGCATGAGAAGATCCCATGCTGCAGGTAAATTGTGTCTTTGAAACTGCACAAAATAGCCCCATCACGTTGTTGTATAAAGTTTTACCTTGTTTTGAAGTTTTTTAAAACTAAAACTTCAACCGTAAATAATTAAAGTCAAAGTTTGGTGCTCAGGGAATCCAGTCCAATGAGATCTTATTAGTCTTCTCAAAAGACTATAAAACCCTGAGCTATAGCAAGGATTTGTAATACGGAAAGCTACATTGCAGCAGCAGATTATGTAGATGGTAGACCACCATAACCATTGCATTTACAGGCAATTACGCTAGAAGCCTTAAACAAACATAATTGTGAAAGTCTTGTTTTTACCTTTCTCCTTTCCAATTCTTATGTCCATAATTTTGTAAAAAATATACTGTATATGTTTTGGGGTTTTTTGTAAGATGGGTTTTTACTTGTTCTGCAAGCTTTAAACCATATTGGGTTGGATCCAATTCACTTTTTCTTCTTCGCTTTCTTCTAGAAGATTATTTTTATCTTCTGCTTTAAATACTTTTTCAGCACTCTGCAATTGCAAAAATGTAAAAAAAGTGAAATTGAATTGGATCAGGCCCATTTTGTGATATGCTTTATATGCTTTCTGTATACAAATATCAGCTGCCTCAGAAAGCACCATAGTTTTCCAATTTCAGCCTATGATGTTCCATATTGTCTTTGCGGCTCAACACCTTATAACAAGTAATTGGAAAAGTACTGAACCTTTATTTATCCACCAACTTAAAGCTTTAGTTTCTCACAATCTTATCCTGGAACAAAGCTTAAGAAATAAGTCTTTACACAAGAAGGCTTGTATCCAACATCTTCCACCTAATTGGAAACAACTTTTGGAGCAATTTGAGTGTAGACGAGTAGTTGTAGATGATTTAGTTTGATTATGTTCTTAATGTTATCCAGGTTTTACAGTGGTTGAAGTAAATTATCTTTGCTATTGCAATAGTGCTTACAAAGTTCACAATAAGAAATATATCTGATACTACTCTAACTTATACGGTTAACAACTCTATGCTTTCAGTCCAGCTCAGAAGATCTACAGATCACTGCTCTGAGCTGTATCATGTCATAGATGGGGTGGCTACTCCTATCAGCCTTTTAGGCTAAGTAAATGAGAGGGTGTTAGTTACTCGATCTGGCATATACTTTATGCAATTTATAGCTTACTATACCTGTACATGCATTTGAATCTCTAAGATTCTTTTTGTCTTCCATACTCAAAATGTATGTCAATTTGTAATGGTAGTATCGTTTGACTATTTGTAAGCTTATACTTGTTGACTTTTTCGCTTCAATAAAACTTAATTGTGAAAAAAAAGAAAGCACCATAGTGTTTTAGCATAGAAAAATCAAAAAATACGCCTTAAATGGATTAATCTGGGCAATACAGACACAACCTTCACTAACCTTCCACACAATGCATGCGTTTTATCATTGCAATCACTGGTTACTGTACAAATAAAAAGTATGCATTCCTGCAGACACAAGTGGGACCCCTCCCTGACTGTTCCTGTTTTCTCTCCCTAAAGGTGGCCATACACCATACAATTTTTTAAATATCTGTTCAATTCAAGAATTGCAATACATTTTTCTGACTGATTGTAACATTTCAAAAATGTACCACACACATGTTAAAATTTTCCCCAATCATGATAAAAATTATTTCAAACGCTGAGAAAATTGCTCGGGTGTGCATATTAATAAATTGACAGTCTAACGCACACAATAAAATCTTTAGAAAAATTGAAAACATTTTTTCCAGCATTCCGGATCGATAAAAAAAAAAAAAAAAAACAGGAAATCTGATCGGATTTTTCAGTCAAATGAAAAAAAAGCTTTTGATTTGTTTCGGGAGACCCGATCATGTTTATCAAATTTCCGTAAAATCGGATCATTTTATTGTATCGTGTGTGGCCATCTTAAGAGATAGTTCTGCTTCCCCACAAAGCATTTGGAATCAAAATGTCAGCTCTTGTTCCACATCAGCCAATCTTTTAATGGAAATGTAATAAAGAGTTATGTTTTATACATAAAAAGAGCTATATAAACTTTTCTGGAGGTGCTGACCCATTCTGAAGATTATTTTGAATTAAAACGTCATCTCTTGTTCCGCATCAGTAATTGCACAGCCAAGCCTAGTTCTGTTTTCATGGTCCAATACACCATGAATGAGAGGAACAAGACAGCGGAGACCGTCTTCATACTCAAAGGCTTTTCAGACATCTCTGAGCTTGAAGCTCCAATATCAATTCTAATTCTTCTCATTTATCTCACCACTCTTGTTGGCAACATAGTCATTCTTCTGCTGGTTTGCCAGGACTCTCATCTCCACACTCCCATGTACTTCTTCCTGGGTAACCTGTCTGTTCTTGACATAGGTTATACCACCGTCGCACTACATAAGAGCATTGATATCTTTGTAACAGGAGATCATGAAGTATCTTTTATTGACTGCATGGTACAGATGTATTTCTTCACCTGGTTTGCCTGCAATGATTTAATGCTGCTTACATCCATGGGCTATGACAGGTATGTCGCCATATGTAAACCATTGCATTTTACAACTCTCATGAATGGTAGAGTCTGTACCAGATTGGCCATGTTCTGCTGGGCGTTTAGTTTTCTACATGTTCTTCCTCCGGTCACCCTAATTTCCCAGCTCTCTTGCTACACTTCCAATATAATTAACCACTTTACATGTGATGTCTTACCGTTGGTGGAAATTTCCTGCAGTGACACCTCCATTGTGGAAATGGTGATCTTCATAGATGGAGGTTTAGTAGCAATATTCACCCCTTTTCTGCTCACTTTTATCTCCTACGTGTTTATCATTACCACCATAATGAAGATTAAGTCTAGCGCAGGGAGAAAGAAAGCCTTCTACACGTGTTCCTCACACCTCACTGCTGTCCTCATTCTCTATGTATCTATTTTTTCTCAGTATTTGACCCCAAGTGGCACCTTCAAGTCCAATAAGCTTTTGTCTTTATTCAACTCAGCTGTGGTTCCCATGCTAAACCCCTTCATCTACAGCTTGAAGAACAAAGATGTGAAGTCCGCCATACAGAAGAAACTCAAAAATGTTATGGCCATTCTTTAAAGAGTAGCAAATGGGGCAGAAAAATAAAAATACACAAAATGATTATAACCATGATGATGCGTTCCTGGCAGAAAAAAAGGCTGACTACTGTGTGCGAAATATTTATCAGATGACAGAACTCAGTATTGGTTTGAAACACAGAAACCTCTTGAGGAGGATGTTTGATCTCTTGTCTTCACAGATAAATGTAATAAATGTTATGATTTTTCATTGAAGGCATAAGAAGAGCCCAAACATTGGACTACAGTTAACAGCTTTATTAAATATAGTATTTTTCAGACTATAAGAAGCTCTGGTCTATAAGATGCACTTAGGTTTAGAAGACAAAAACCAGGGAAAAAATAAACTAACCCTGGTGCATCCATGGTCCAAGGGCATCTTGTAGATGTTCTCTCCCCAATTATTGTGTCCCCATTGTTTCACCCACCGATACGAACTGCAATGTCGGGGGCTGCCTGTACTGTCACCAGTGTCCTCCTTCGCTCCCCCTGTGGAATGTAATTAGCAGCTGCAGCTACGTGTATCTCTCACCTTACGCGAGGGTTCCTGTGGTTCCACAGGAACCCTCGCGTAAGGTGAGAGATACACGTAACCCTCGCGTAAGGTGAGAGATACACGTAGCTGCAGCTGCTAATTACATTCCACAGGGTGGCTTCTACTCTCACTCGCTGTTCCCCTTAGTGCCAGTCACATGTGTAATGATGCGAACAGGAAATGCCGATACTAGGGGGAAGACCGTGTGAGAGAAACATCTGCATGAGAGACACGTGGCTGCAGCTGCTAATGACATTCCACAGGGGGAGCGAAGAAGGACACCCGGAAAAGTACAAGTAGTCCCCAACATCGGGGTTCATATCGGCGGGCAATTGTAAATCAGGAACTCCCTGTATTTGGACTATAAAACGCAGAGACTATTTCTCCCACTTTTGTGGGAGAAAAAGTGCATCTTATAGTCCGAAAAATATGGTAGTCACTTCGTCCAACC
Source organism: Hyperolius riggenbachi (assembly GCF_040937935.1). Lineage (NCBI taxonomy): Eukaryota > Metazoa > Chordata > Amphibia > Anura > Hyperoliidae > Hyperolius > Hyperolius riggenbachi. The sequence continues at coordinate 28,377,429 of NC_090653.1, read as the reverse complement.
TCTTCCACTCTTCCCCCTAGCCTCCCCTGTGCACCACACCTAGACAAATCACCTTATCATCATCACAACAAACCTCTTCATGGATTATATTTCATCAACTATGAAACATCCTAAAAATACACTGGTCTCAAAATTAATTACATTTGTTTGGGCAATGCTTTTATGGTAGATACATTTTTGAAAGAGCAATAGATTATCAATCTATCAATGTTATGTTTTTGTTTTGTTATTTTTTTTTATATTTGTAGAAATCAATAAACCGACTATTTCTCGTCTAACATTAAATAAAAGCATGTTAAGAGTCCTTTTTTTCACACTTGAATACGTAGAATGCTAAAAAGTCTAGTATGCAGAGTCAGTGTCTGACTGGGAGGTGGTAAAGCTGAGGAAATCCACCTGCTGGCCAAGCAGCAGTCACCCTGTGTTGTCACTCCCAATGAAAACCTATAGCAAGTCTTCACTGTGAGCAGCAATTCATGATTACTGCTGCTTGGAAAGCAAGTGGATCTCCTCAGCTTTACCACCTCCCTGTCCAACACTGATTCAGACTCAGTGGAACACACAGCTGAAGTCACTTTTTAACCACTTAACAACCGCCTAACACCGATAGGCGTCGGCAGGTCGAAGTGGTGTTTCCATGGAAACGGCTGCTCGTTTGAGTGGCCGTTCCATGTCAGTTCACGGAGGTTGTCTCCGTGAACAGCCTGCGAGCCTTAGATCGCGGCTCGCAGGCTAATTGTAAACACGCGGGGAAGAAATCCCCAGTGATTACATCAATACGGCGCTGCTGCGCAGCAGCGCCGTAAAGGAGATCGCCGATCCCCGGCCTCTGATTGGCCGGGGAACACCGGCATCTGATAGGCTAAAGCCTATTAGAGGCGGCGCAGGACGGATCGCCGTCCTGTGACGCCCACAGCGCGGAGGGGAGGAAGGGAAGGGCGGAGAGGGCAGAATAGCGCTGCGTAGGGGGGCTTTGAGGAGTCCCCCTGCTTGTCACACATAGCCGGCGGCGATCATACCCCCCAGCAGGACATCCCCCTAGTGGGGAAAAAAGGGGGGAAGTCTGATCGCCATGCTGCCAACACGATCTGTGCAGTGGGCTGAAGAGCCCACGCAGCACAGTCAAGGGGAAAATCCCCTGGTCGTCAAGTGGTTAACAATGATAAATATTTCATTTGTATTATTATATAGTATTTATATAGCGCTGACATCTTCAGCAGGGCTGTAGAGAGTATATTATCTTGTCACTAACCGTCCCTCAGAGGGGGCTCACATCTAATCTCTACCATAGTCATATGTCCATGTATGTATCGTGTAGCGTATGTATCGTATAGGGCCAATTTTTTGTGCGGAAGCCAATTAACTTATGTGTATGTTTTTTTTTATGTGGGAGGAAACCAAAGCACCAGGAGGAAACCCAAACAGCCAGGGGGAGAACATACAAACTCTGTGCAGATAGTGCCCTGGCTGGGATACAAACCGGGGACTCATGGCTGCAAGGTTAGAGTGCTAACCACTACACCACCGTGCTGTCCAATCCATTTTAGTGTAACTGAGGTGAGATATTCCCTATGAATACATTTTAGTTGAATCATTTGTTCTTTAAATGATATAGCAAAAACTCGGTATACAGAGGCGCCAGAGTAGAGTAAAACGTTTTTAAAACCGCTTAAAAGGAGAGGGGGGTGTTAAGGTGGACTCACCTCCCTCTTACAAAAAAAGAAAACTCACTTGAGTCTCAATAAAATATGCAACGCGTTTCGCGGGCGTGACCCCGCTTCCTCAGGCAAAAATGGGAGCACAACTTAGTGGGTCAAGCAATAAGTTTGAACGTTTAAATGATATAGAGCAGTGGTCCTCAAACTAAGGCCCGCGGGCCGAATGTGGCCCCTGAGGCTTTTTTTACCAGGCCCCCACATACAAAATGTATTACTTATAGATGCGGTAAGCTACATCTTTAAATATTGGTAGTCCACATATAGAATAGCAGTGCTGGCACCACCCTTCCACATGGAAGCCAGAAAGCACTGATTCTCTGGTTTCCAATCAAATTCCACAGTAGGTGACACTGCTGTCCAATTGGACGGAAGGTTGTCACCTGGGTATGCTTCACTGTCTGGCCCGCAAAGACTTCTACATCCTTTTATGTATACTTCGGCCCCCCAGCAGTCTGAAGTATGTTGACCCGGCCCTCGATCCAAAACGTTTGGGGACCCCTGATATAGAGGATTGCCTTGCAAGGCTTGGTCCTCAGTCATTTAATCTACTATATTGTGTTTCCATTTGGCAAAATGATCTTTCCTTTTCTGGGATTGATGAAATGAAATAGTATAATTAAAGCTAGGCACACATAACTGTCCCTCAGAGGATCTCACAACCTATGCGAGCTATTTTCAGCTTACAGCCTGTAAAATTAAGGGGTAGAAACACTAGGAAAAGGAAGTGCAGTAAAATGTTGACCTTCTAGCGGCTGGCGACCAATCAGAATGTCCTATTTAAGGTTGTGTGCTTTCCCTAACCGGAGGTGGTTAGTCAAGCAATGTGAGGTAAAGGAGAGAGCTAAGTGGAAGATTACACCTGTGCAGTGGCCCTGAAGAAGGCAAGTTGATGTATCATCAACAATAATAGTTATACCAGACATAGGAGTTGGATCTTGTAGTGGAAAGATGACAGTTTCTGTTTTACTTATAATGTGTTTCAGGAAATAAGAGGGCATGCAGGAGGACATCATGTTAAAGAGAATCTGTATTGTTAAAATCGCACAAAAGTAAACATACCAGTGCGTTAGGGGGACATCTCCTATTACCCTCTGTCACAATTTTGCCGCTCCCCTCCGCATTAAAAGTGGTTAAAAACAGTTTTAAAAAGTTTGTTTATAAACAAACAAAATGGCCACCAAAACAGGAAGTAGGTTGATGTACAGTATGTCCACACATAGAAAATACATTCATACACAAGCAGGCTGTATACACCCTTCCTTTTGAATCTCAAGAGATCATTTGTGTGTTTCTTTCCCCATGCAGTTCTCATGCACTGAAGTTTCAGGCTGCTCTTTTCTTCCTGCAAACAGCTTTGCCCTTGTCTGTAATTTCTCAGTATGTGAAAGCCCAGCCAGCTCAGAGGACAATTTATCCAGCTTGTAAAAGAGAAGAGAGAAGCTGCCCTAATCTAAATAATACACAGGCAGTGTGCATAGAGGGGCCTTGAAGGGGGAGTTCATAGCAGAACCACAACACTGAAGAACTTGGCAGCCTTCCAGACACAGGCCAACAAGTCTGACAGGGGAAAGATACATTGATTTATTACAGAGACTGTGATAGCAGAAAGTGCTGCAGTAAGCCAGAACACATTAGAATAGCTTTTGGAACTTGTAGGATGATAAAAAACAGGATGCAATTTTTGTTACGGAGTCTCTTTAAAGTCTTCAGGGACATGAGATGTTAGTGTTGTCACAGCAGGAGATAAGAGATAGATTTTCATGTCTTCCGCATATAGATGGTACTGGAAGCCAAACAAGCTGATAAGCTGACTAAGACTACAAGTACTAAGAGCCATCCTATGCCAGGGAAAAAAACACATATACAAGTAGATAAATAATTGATCTACTTACACCACACATGTATTATACTGTCCACGTTTTGATTTCAGTGAATTTTATATAGTAAATGATGAGAATTCTGTTCCTGGTGGGGGCCATGTCTTTTGCCCACAGTTTAGGCTAACTCGTGATGTCATTTCTGCCCTTTACTTTTTTTCTTGTCTCCTCCAATCGCTGAGTCGCCTCAGCCTTGCTTGTAAACACAAGTGAGTAGGGGATCAGACTTCAGATAAGGAGCTGGCAGGGAAATAAAGGGAAGAGGAGGAATAGATTATAGATAAAAAGAACCCCCAGCATGCAATTCTTTGGCACTGACTACTAAAGGGCCAGTGCTCCTTAAGTATGTAATAACTCCAAATCATAACAGCAGAAAAAGTTTTGAACGTTTTGAATGCAGGATTAGCATCTTTATCACTTAATACACTCAGACCAGTTGCTGTTGAAATTTGATTTGTATGGTGACGATACAGCTTTAAGTGCCCTACCAAGATGGAGCATGCTAAGGGGCCAGTGTTAGCATGTGGGACCCTGCAAGACCTATTAGTGAGGTAGGAAGAAAGCCAAGAGTGAGCTAGAAGAGAGAGGATAGTAACTGAAAATGCAGAGGGTGATTAGCCCTGTCTAAATCTAATGAAATATCAGGTAGAACAACTATACAGAACAAACTTTTATATTTAACAGTGAATAAGTCATTAGTCACTTTGACAAGGCCAGTTTCAGTAGAGGGACTTGGACAGTTGCTGTGAGACTAGCATGGTCACGGATAGGAAGGGTTTCCCAGCTAGGGGCATGGAGACACGTAGAAGTCAGATATTTCCCAGGGAGTGATTTGCAAGAGTGGATCAGGGAAGTATCTGTACTGGGTTGCTTAGGGGATTATTCCTTTAAGTGAGGCACCTTAAAGTGTGGGGCAGCATGAGTTCCCAATAGAGATAGGGAGGACAGCACATAGTTGGAGAGGGGGAAAGGAAAAGAGAGAGAGAAAGGACTTGACCCATCCAGGTGTGCGTCGCTGCGACTGCAGAACGTTTTTTTCGGGGTTTTTTGTGTCAGGGCCAGGACCAGAGATTGATAAAGAAGTCATTGCTGGGCTGTTAGCATGTTTTTCCTTGCCCACCGATTGGTCAAATATATATATTTTTTTCTTTCTCTTCTTTTCTCCAGCTCTGATTCAGTTAGCACAGAACAGAATTGGAAGCAGTTCAAGGGGAAATTATAAAGATGAAGGAATTGCCATTTACAGAGTGACAGTGTATCAGTACAGTGTTTGCCATAGGACTACCTACCAAGTGGGCATTCAGTGATTCGCATGCAGGCATGCGCAGCCCTGAACCCTGGGTGGTTAACTGGCAAACATTGGTCAGAGGGTACACTAAACAGGACGTCGAGCAGTGAGGGCTGCAATCGATGAAGTTCTAGGTAAGTCAATGCGAAAATGAGTAAGAACATTTCAGGCTCACCTGCAAAGCAGCAATAGGTGTGTGGCATCCGTACTCTGTGCATATGACGGCCGCGTATGTACAGAAGGGGGGATGTGGGGAGAGTTTGCAATGAGGTGAGAGCTTCCAAAGATGAAGTCCGCGGGAGCAAAATTTTAAGCAGGTAAGTACTTAGGATAGTACTTAGGTAGGGGAGAGGAGTTTAACTCCAGTCTACCAAAAAGAGTAAACAGAGTTCATGAGAACCATAAAGCAACGAGATCAATTACGGTATATATATTGATCAATTTAAAGTGTACAGAGTACAAGCCGCAGGGAGAAACCCAAATCATTAATAAGAATTGATTTGTTTGTATTTCGATTTCAGGAGTTTGGCAATATGGAATCGAGACAGCTGCAGTGCTGGCAGCAAAGATGGAGATGTCAGTCGGATAAGCGAAAGGTTCTAGATGCCAATCTGAGTTTGTAGAACAGCAAGATTCCTGAGATTGGATAGAGACTAAAAAACGAGATTCCTGAGATTGGAAAGAGACTAAAAAACGAGATTCCTGAAATCAGAAAGAGACTAAAAAAACTGACTGAGCAAAGCATAATGCAAATTGCTAATGTTTTTCTTTCCCAAGGAGGTGCTTTTATAATGAAGAGTACCGTGCTGATGGTGATCCTAGGCTGCCATTTTGTCCTAGGAGAACGAAGAGAGGACATTCTCATGAACAATAAGGGGTTAATGAGAACACAAGGCCCAAGCATGCTAATGTTTGGTGACAAAGGTACTGATCCTTTCACACCTCCCTCTGATTGGCACAGATGGACCAAGCAGGGATGGAGGAAAAGAGCACTTGTGCCAGGTGGAAACAAATTTCATGGCACAATGCTGGTGAAAGGTCTGAAGGGTCAGGTGTGCTGGAAGTCTGAATTTAATGGCAGTGTAAATCTGCTCTTGAATGTCACACTCCCAGAATCGGTGCACCGATCCAAAGTTTTGTTAAAAGGTACATTGCAGTACAATGCGTACATGCAAAAGGTGGAGTGTGTGATTCAGGGGTACCTTGTCTTGGTTATCCAGAGTGAGATGGTTCCAGATTGGAGAGGAACGAGCAGGAGGCGTCAATTCTCCTCCTACAGGAGAGACGCAGGGGACAACATCGCACTCTGGGGTTACCAACAGAGGGTGTCTCTGAAACAACTATACACACATAAAGGCTGGAAAGCCGAGGGTTTGTGGTTCTCGAAACAAGAAGTGAAAATCGAGATCAAGCCACATTTACAGGTGACAAAGAGGGTGGGGAGAGCGATCCCGGGGGAGGGAAAGCCAACACAGGTAACCCCATTCTCCCTACACGGGTCACAACAGGGGACAATATTACACAGTCCATATGCAGCCACTTATCCTCATGCTAGTTGGGTAAGTGAAGAGGTACTCTTAATTGAAAGATTGCAGAGAGTACAGTCTTCCCAACCTCAGGTACACATTTTGCCTCAGGACTTAAGGGGGGAAGAGGTCCAATCAGGACAGTTGGGGACATATTTTGTCAGGGAGATGCTAAAAGATCCTGTGCAACTGAGATTGGACAAGGAGAGGTTTATCGATTTTTCTGGAGAAGGATCTTTTGCATGGAAGCTTCGAGATGTTTGGGTGAACAAATGGAAAGGGTGCAACACTTCTTTAGGCACCGCCACTTCCTTAGTTCCCACCTCAACACATGTCTTACACCAGGACCTGAGAGGTCAACATTTTTTGGTGCTAGACGGGGAGGTGAAACAAGGAGAGTTGTCCTCATGCGGGCAATTCTCACAGAGGTACCTGTGTTTGCCGGGGCAAGTCAAATTTAGTGAAGAAGCCTGCTGGCTCAATAACACAGAATGCGAGGTTACCATTCAAAAGAACCGCCCTGAAGCTAAACCAATAGTTCCGGTGGCTGAAGGAAAGGTTTGTTTTTTTAACATAATGTCTAATGACACATTCATGGTACATTTTCATAATTGTTCCGATAGGGTTGATCTTTCAAGGGGAACATATTGTGTGAGCGGAGATCCCATACGGATCAAGTCATCCAGGTTTGACTACGTTATCCATCAAATTGTTAGGAGAACTCTAAAGTTCAAAGCTCCACAGGAAGTGCCCATCCTGAGGGATAACACGCCATGGGACAAATGGGTACAGGTTTTGACACAAGATCACACTTTGTTAAAACGGTTAAACAAACAGAACACTAAATTAGAGGTGATATTTCATCATGATCTAGGTGATCTTAAAGAGGTTGAACACAAATATAATCAGGTGAATTCCAGTCTGACCTGGTGGAAACGGTTTCTGGCGATATTCCAGGGACACTCGGACTGGGCCTCTACAATTCAGAATTTCTTCCTACATCCACTGGTCGTAGTGATGGAGGTGGCAATCTTGGGAATCATTATACAGGTTAGTTTGTGTGTAAAATTACGCAAACAAATTAACACGGTTAAGAGATTGGTGCCTCATAAACAATCTCATGAACCAATATTTCCAAATTAAGGGACATACAGGGTTACGGGTATAGGTGTAGTAGTACCGGTGATGGAGCTGATTGTATAAAGGCGCTCTTTTAGAAGGCACCAGGCACTGCTCCGTTGTGTAACAGATAAACGAGTTTCACTTTTCTGTGATCATGCAAGTTTGTGAGTGATACGCAAGTGACGCAAATGCTGAGAGTGTGGTATAGAGGGACTTAGAAGTAGGGCATCCCCAGAGAGCCTGGTTACAGGAAGACCAAGAGGTCTTGCCCTCTCTTCCAGGGATAACCGCCTAGAGCAGAGAAGTTATGTGAGCACGAACATCGAAAAGTGAAACATACAGAAAAGAAACCAGGTACTGCTGGGTTCAGAAGCTGGGATCTGCGGATCAAGCCATTTTAGGGGGGATTGTTATAATTTAAGTAGGCCTCAGTTATCTGGACTAAATAACTTATACATTGAAGAAGCCTGAGAATGGTCTATCTCTAATAATGTTTGCTGTGTGGAGAGTCAAGTTATCTCACAGTCTGTGAGGTGCCACTCTAGGAAGTGGCTGGTGTCGAAGCAAAAAGGTGATTTATAACAGTGGTGCCGATAAACCCTTCACTGTCTAGCGAAACAGACAGACAAGGGCCAGGGGCCGAAGTTTTCAAGACATTCCACAGCGAAACAAGCGGAGTAGACGCGGACTGGGAAGCTTATCAAGCTGATAAGTGGTGTGCGTGAGCCAGCACACGGGCTGCAGTTCGAGGAAATCAGCGGCGAAACTCTTTGACGTTAAAATTAAACTGCAGGTGCACATGCAGTTAAAAGCCTAAACAGGATCACAGGTGCCTGGAGCGCTCTGAGGCCGGCTAGCAACTGCCGCGGGAAAAAGACGATCCACTGAGGGGGGGGAGGGAACCGCTCAGGAGCTCCAGGTGTGTCCTATCAGTTTCGTGGGGAAGTTGCTACAGCTGATCGGATTGTCAAGCGATTAGAAGTCCGCGGACCTGACAAGTATGGTTTACATTGTTATATTGCATTGTCTTTATTGTATTTGGAGTTGTACAAGGTGATAATGCATTCTGTGTTATGTGCAACTGCTATGTTAGGTTGGAGGCTGCGTACTTCTTCCCCCTCCCGTGAGTGGTGGGAAGGGGGGGGGGGGGTTATAGCTCCAGTGTAAAGCGTACATAGTGCTGTCTTACGATTTAATGTTTCTGTTTTGCATGTTACGGCTTACATAGTGGTTATATCCACATTTGTCACAGGCATGTTTTCTTTCGCTGGTCAGATGTTGATTGTGTTTTTTTTTCTTGTTTTTTTTTTGTCTTTCTCTCTCTCTCACTTCACAGAGAAGGTCTGGGAGTCTGGGAGTTTTGCCAGATGTGTGTGAACTGTCCCCCGCAGCAGAGATAAGGGGGGGATGCAGGTTACAAGTAGTGGATGGGGGAGTGAGAGAGAGTGAGGACTAGGTCAGAAAGATGGAGAGAGAAGCTAGAGAAGCAGTGTAAAGATTACTGAACAGTTAGTGCCGGCGGTATTAATTGTTTGTGTGTTTTTTGTTATGTTTCTGGGCTGCGAGGCTAGTTAGTTGTCAGTGGACAGCGGAGTTTAGAGAGCTTAGGGAAAAGAAAGCTGGTTCCAGTTAGAGCTGTATGTAAAATGTTTTGTTTAATTTCTGCATTAGTTTATGTTGTTTTCACTTTGTTGTGGAGAAAAATTTGCACGTCACTGGGGATTCTAATGTATGAAGCAGCTAGGATCACAGCTGGGACAGGGTTTTTCTAAGGTTTTTGCAGGCACCAGAGAGTGTATGCAGCGGAATGCTGATTTTCTGCAATGTGTAATTATGCTATATGTAACTAGGAATAAAATGTTTGTTCTGTTTGATTTTTTTTTCTTCCTAATGTGTATAGGATTAAGAGGTTGCTATGGGAGATTGCATAGCAGCCATCTTAGCTGGCAGTCCAGGACTCAAAATGGCGGCATTGGGGAGGGCCCGTCCCCACGAGTCATGGCCCCCACACGTCATGGCAGGGGGGAGGAGGGGCTGGGGGATCCACCTCACGTCAGGCTGTGCTCACGGCAACGGGCAGGGCAGCTGAGAGGAAGGGATGGTAGAGATAATGAGACACTCTACTGAGTATCTCGGATCCCGGAGTATTTCCCCAGAGCCTGGGTCCAGGGAAAGGAATGCCAGAATATGTGCACCAAGCAGTTGCTGTGAGACTAGCATGGTCACGGATAGGAAGGGTTTCCCAGTTAGGGGCATGGAGACAAGTAGAAGTCAGATATTTCCCAGGGAGTGATTTGCAAGCGCAGCGCAGATCAGGGAAGTATCTGTACTGGGTTGCTTATGGGATTATTCCTTTAAGTGAGGCACCTTAACGGGTGGTGCAGCATGAGTTCCCAATAGAGTAAAAGGGGGGACAGTGCATCAGGGGGTGCCGGAGTTGGAAAAAAAGGGAGTTGACCAATCCAGGTATCCGTCGCCGCGGCTGCAGAGCGGTAACGTTTTTTCCGGTTTTTGTCGTGGACAGGGCCAGAGCTTGACGAAGAGGTCAATGCTGGGCTGGGGCTGTTTGTGCGTTTTTTCGTCCACTGGTTGGTCACATTTTTTTTTCCAGCTCCTACCAAGTGTAGAACAAAGAACAAGAACTGAAGGAAGGCCACAGGCCTACACTGCCCCCAGACAAATGGACTACGAAAACAATCAACATAGGCCATATTTACAAAATACCACATTCTTGTAAACTAAGTGAAAGGCATCATTAAATATTAATCGAGTAGGTGGGTATTATGACACCACGAGGGATCTAAGCCAATAGTCGGGTCTGGGGGAGGGCTCAGATGAGGTCACATTTAACTCTTTCCTAGTCAGTATAAAAGGGCCGGATGGGCCAGCGGAGCGCACTCTGATTTTTACTTTCATGCTCTCTATCTGCTGACTGGAACACCTAATTACTTTCCTTCATTTATGTAATCTGATATAATGTATGCTGCACATAGGTAGTCTAGATGTAACATAGGATAGACCTAAGAACATGACCTGATTATCTTCAACAGGAAGGTGATCAAGTGCTTGTAACGCAAGGCAAGAATCTGCTTGGCTAAGATATGACGAACTGTATCTGTATATCTGTTTCCTGAATAAATAACTTATACATTGAAGATGACTGAGAACGGTCTATCTCTAATAATGTTTGCTGTGCGGAGAGTCAAGTTATCTCTCAGTCTGTGAGGTGCCACTCTAGGAAGTGGCTGGTGTCGAAGCAAAAAGGTGATTTATAACAAGAAGCAGTTGCAGATTGATTGTCATATGGAGCCTAAAGATTGTCATATGGAGCCTGCAGCGTTAAAATTGGCATGCACAGACAACACACGGCAATTTCACTGCTACTAACGGCAGGGGGGCAGTGCAAATGTCCCTATTAACACAACGTGCATTGCCTGTGCTACGCGGTATACCATGAGTGGGGAGGGACCGATCGGCTTAGCAAACTGGATTGTAATCAACCTACGTATGTCTAGTTTTAGTTTCATAAAATTCTGTCCGATTTTTAGAGATTGGCTGTTTCTCCTCTTAATTAGATTCTGCGTGTGACATTTTTTTTTATTTAGTTTTCTTTTGTACTTACATGACCAGTCAAAAGTGTTTAAATGTTTCCAGTTTCTATATTGAAATGAAAGCAGTTTAATTTCTCATTGTACTCTGAAATCAAAGCATAGAACAAATAAAGTAAAAAGGAACTGGTGGAAACCATATACAATCAGAATCATTGATTTCATCAAGTACAAATGAGGGGGTTAAAACAATCCCAAATGTATTCAAAGTATATGTTGGGAATGCACCCATTCCAGGGAATAAGCTTTAGTGAGTCCATCATGGAACTGTCCATGTCCAACATTAGTAGACCACATGCAGCAGGGAAATTAACCATTTATCAGACAATTTAATTAGAGGCTTGCAAGTGTTCCAAGCCAAAACATTTTTTAGCACAAGTTTTTTATTTCTTTATGTGTTACATTTCCTTGCTTCTAATTAGTACTCCTGTAGTGTGTATTCATGGCCACTTGTCACTAGGGGGCAGTGTGAGACAAAATCAGAGGACTTCTGCTTTTAGTTTCTATATTTTCTGCTAGAGAGAGAAATCAAAGCATTACAAGAATTTACAGGACAACGAGCTCTGCTGACTGAGGTCAAAAGCAGCACACGTATCTCAAAGGAGATAACGCTATTGAAACTGCTAATAGGTTAAAGAGAAACAGTAACCAAGAATTGAACTTCATCCCTATCATTAGCTGATACCCCCTTTCCCATGAGAAATCTTTTCCTTTTCTCAAACGGATGATCAGGGGGCTTTGTATAGCTAATTTTGTGGTGAAACCCCTCCCACAGTGTGATGTCAGTGCCTCACATCTCTGAGGTCCTGACATCACACTGTGGGAGCCTTGTTGCATTGTGGGAAATAATAGCTGTTTCCAACTGCCAAAAAAGTAAGCAGCTTCTCCTTCCACTGGCATCACCTGCCTGCAGTAAAAATGTCACCATGTGATAAATGTCTGAATGTAAATCAGGGAGAGGAAATATTTTACAATGGGCAAACACTAACTAAATCATTTATACATAATTATTGTAAAAATTACGCACTTTTTTATTAAAATATTTTCACTGGAGTTCCTCTTTAAATCATGTGTGTCTTTCTCATATTGCCTTTAAAGCTGCACAAAATAGACATATTTTGTATTAAGTTTCACCTTAAAATCATATGTTTTGAAGTTTATTCAAACTAAAACTAAACTTTAGCTTTTCTTTTCATTAAGTCAAACAAAGTTTTGTGTTCAGGGAATCCAGTCCAATGAGATCTTATTAGTCTTCTCAAAAGACTATAAAACCCCGAGCTATGGCAAAGATTTGTAATATCGTAAGCAATATTGCAGCAGTGGTTTATGCTGCAGAAACCTTTAATGTAGACCGATATAGCCCTTCAAATCTACAGGCAATTTCTCTAGAAGCCTTAAGAAAACGTTATTGTGAAAGACCTGTTTTTACCATTTTTCTTTCCAATCCGTATGGTCATAATTTTGTAAAAATATATAAATATCTCTCTGTTTTAGTTTTTTAAGACTGGTTTGTACATGTTCTGAATGCTTTAAGCCATATTTATTGGGCCCGATCCAATTCACCTTTCTTTCCTCAGTTTTCTACTAGAGGACAATTTCTCAGCACTCTGCAATTGAAATGGAGCCAAAAAGTAGGTGAAAAGGTACTGTGAACATTACTCATATGCAATTAAACCTTTCACCTGAGTTATCTCCTAAGAGATAATTTTCTTCTTGTTGTTAAAGGGACTCCGAGCTCACCCAAAAAAAGAAAGTTGTACTCACCAGGGGCTTTCTCCAGCCCAGTGCTGGTCGGGAGGTCCCACGCCGGCGTCCTGGCTCCTCTCCTTCTCCCCGCTCCGGAATGGCTGACAGGCCGCAGCCCGGGCGACACTCGGCAGAGTGTCGGGCTGCTCCTTCCGCGTATGACGCGGCTGACGTCACCCGCCGGCCGCCTCGCGTCATCGCGGCGGCCGGCGTGAAAGTACTGCGCATGCGCGATTAAAGCCCCTGGTGAGTACAACTTTCTTTTTTTGGGTGAGCTCGGAGTCCCTTTAAACTAATGTTTCAACATTTTACAATTGAAAAAGTACCCAAAAGTTGATGAAAACATACTATTAAATTTATTATGAGTATTTTCTTGCTTGCTGGTGGTTTCAAAGGCATTTTATGACAAATTGTGAAAATATCACCTGGGAGAAAACACAGGAGAAAACGTGCATTGCATAGGGGCCTAGGGGTCATATGCAATTCTCTTTTTCACCTGAGTTTTCTCCTAGTTGATATTTTTACACCTTGTTATAAAATGTCTTTTAAACCACCATCAAGCAAGAAAATACTCAGAATAATTGTAATAGTACCTTTTCACCAACTTTTGGGTAATTTTTCAGTTGTATAATGCTGAAAAGTTATTTCACAGAGAACATGAAAATTATCTCGTAGGAGATAACGTGAGAGAAAAAGCAATTCACTTTTTCACCTGAGTTATCTCCTGGGTGATATTTTTAAACTTGTCTATAAAATGCATTTTAAGCCACCAGAAAGCAAGAAAATACTCAAAATTATTTTGATAGTACTTTTTCATTTACTTTTTGGTACTTTTTAGTTTAAAAGTGTTATAAAAGTTATTTTAATTAGAAGATGAAAAATTATCTCCTAGGTGAAAACTCAGGTGAAAAAGTGAATTGCATATCGGCCAGGGAGCCATATGCAATTCACTTTTACTCCTGAGTTTTCTCCTAGGTGATATTTTTAAACTCGTGAATAAAATGCCTTTTAAGCTACCAGAAAGCAAGATAATGCTCAAAATAAATTTGATAGTACCTTTTCTCCTACTTTTTGGTACTTTTTTTAGTTGAAAAGTGCTGTAAAGTTATTTAACATTGAAGATGAAAAAAATATCTCCTAGGAGAAAACTCAGGTGAAAAAGAGAATTGCATATGGCCCTAAGGTCCATATGCAATTCCCTCTTTCTCCTGAGTTTTCTCCCAGGTGATATTTTTTAACTTGTCAATAAAACGCCTTTTAAGCCACCAGAAAGCAAGAAAATGCTCAAAATAATTTTGATAGTACTTTTTCACCTACTTTTTGGTACTTTTTTTGGTTGAAAAATGCTGGAAAGTTATTTATAATCGAACATGAAATATTATCTCCTAGGAGAAAACACAGGTGAAAAAGAGAATTGCATATGGCCCTAAGTGCCTATGTGAAAATATCACCTAGGAGAAAACCTAGGAGAAAAAGTGAATTGGATCAGCCCCATAATGGGTTATGCTTTAAAATCTGTATAAAAATCAGGTCAACTTCCTGGCAAAGCACTATGGTACTTACAGCATAGGAAAAAACAACATTACACACAAATAGGCCTTAAGTGGAGTCATCTTGGCAGTGCCAAAATAGAACAACTGAGCAAAGCAATATTAACATGGACAACATTTCTTCTTACGCAAATCCTCATGCGAAATCATTCACAAAAATCACACAGCAATCATTGCTGTCCCTACATTGCTGCATTATTTTTGTGAATGGTTTTGCATGAGGATTTGCATCAGTGTGTGGAAGTTCATTTGGATTTTGCTGCTTTGCTTGCCACACCCCTTCCAGCACCTCCTTATTACATCTGCAAGTGTTTAAAGATTACCTACATTATAAATTACAGTTTGCTTTAAACCTAATAAGTTGCCATGATATATAAAATCACCCATGATAAAGTTTGATTTTCTCACCCCCAGGGTCTGTATTCCACATATAATCTTGAAATCCCCACCACCATTGTGAAATTGGGCCCGGGGCAGTTTTTTTCCCCAAACTATAGGTGCAAGGGATGCTGGGAGATTGATGTCATAACTCCACTCCTGATGTCCATGTGATCTAATCTAGGCAGACAGACAGACATCTGAAATAAAAATTATAGCAAATAGACATGATAAGATAGGCTCCTGCAGTTTCCCTGTCTTTTCACTGAACTACAGTTTGTGAAAAGAGAAGTAATTTGATCCAGGCAGGCATAGAGCAGGGGTGGGAGGGGCAGACAGCAGGGGAGGGAGGGGCAGGGGAGTTAACCAGGCTGAAGACGTGGGCACAATGCTTTCAGCTTCAGGAGGAATAAGGAAGTGCTACATACAGATATAAATGTGAGTCTGTTCTATCAAATATGATGTACCAGATGTACATTTTATATGTTCATCTAACTGTACATAGAGCCTAGACTACATATATGTATTGCCATTCAGACCTTTTTTGGCTGGAGGTAGTCTTTAAATGTCCTATCTAGAGGCAGGGATGCTCATCCGGATCCTTGGTACCCGGATAAACCCGGGTATCCGACCATTTATACGCTATCCGGGTCGGATCCGGATACCTGGGCCACTATCCGGATAGCACTATCCGGATTTTATCCAGATATCTGGCCGCATAATCCAGATACCCATGGGTATCCGTCCAGATATCCGGATCCGGATAGTGTAACTAAGGAGATGATGTCATTTAGCCAATCAGAGGGCTCCCAGCAGAAGCCCTAGCAACCAATTACAGAGGGGAACCCTGGCCAGCCCCACCTGACCTCATTGAGCCAATCAGAGGCCTACCAGCCTAAGCCCTGCCACCCAATCACAGAAGGGAACCCTGGCCAGCCCCCCTGTATAATAAGGAGGGCTGGCATGATGAGACAGATCGTCCTTGCTTGTGTGGCTGGCTGGTCACTGACAGACTTGCTCCAGTGCTGGCTTAGCAGGTGCTGTATACAGTGATAAACCTAAAGCTTTGAGTGCTAAACACCTTCACTACACTTATGTTCTATTGTTGTAATTGTTTGCTTTCATTCACTCAGTTAGGTCCTGTGCCTGTCTGTGCCTGTGTGTGCTGTGCAGGCCAGCAGGACAGTATAAGGAATAGGAGGATTACTGTGTTATTGTATTGTAGTTAGTACTGCAGTTAGTTGTTATGGTGGCAGCCTGGCGGGTACACACGGTGCGTTCCCGCACTCGATTTCCCGCTCGATTCCCGTCGACTCGATTATTTCCGACATGTCCGATTTGCGTTTCGATGGATCGTTAGCTCGATTCGCATGTAAAGTATGCCAAATCAACCTAACGATCCATCGAAACGCAAATCGGACATATCGGAAATAATTGAGTCAGTAACACAAGTATGAACCTCATGAGATGTATTCCCATTTTGGTATCATGCCCCTAGGTCATCAATTAAACATCATAACACAAAGAAAGAAAAGGAGGACCTATCTGGGCCATACATAAATAATGTTTCCAGGACACTCCAGATCCAGATAAATCAAATATCAAACTTTATTTAGCAAACAAGCACAATTAAAAACAATTAAAATATAATCTCCTGGTACATGTCGATAGTTATCAACACTATCCGCCTCTGGATCACAATTCAATAAATCACACTATAATAGTATATATAAGGGCAGGTGCCACATAGTGTGTACAAATGTGCAAAAAGATTCCTGCTGGCCATATAGCCATTGTCTATATGCAACTGAAACCCTCTCCAATTACTAGCTGAGTAGCTCAGCTTCTGTTTGAATTAATCACTGCAGACTAGGTGTCATGTGTATGTGCACTTCTTGATTGGCTTACAAGCAGCCTGCAGGCTTTATATAAGCAGCAGAGAACTGTTTGGGAAGTGAGTATCTCCTGTGTGTTTGGTAAGTCTTAGAGCAGTTGGGGACAAGCTCCTGGGTGTGGCAGATCCAGGGCTTGGCTGCGCTCACATATGGTGTTGCATGCTGGTTCTGGGGCCCCGGGCAGTGAGAGTTCCTGGGGCCCCCGGCTGGCTTGTGCACCATTATTGTTTTTAATTTTATTGTAGATTCCCATGCAGTTTAGTTAGGAGGGGGGCAGATGAGAGGGTATATCCTGCACGCTGGTGCCCCCTGCTGGCCATATAGCCATTGTCTATATGCAACTGAAACCCTCTCCAACGACTAGCTGAATTTGCTCAGCTTCTGTTTGAATTAATCACTGCAGACTAGGTGTCATGTGTATGTGCACTTCTTGATTGGCTTACAAGCAGCCTGCAGGCTTTATATAAGCAGCAGAGAAGTGTTTGGGAAGTGAGTATCTCCTGTGTGTTTGGTAAGTCTTAGAGCAGTTGGGGACAAGCTCCTGGGTGTGGCAGATCCAGGGCTTGGCTGCGCTCACATATGGTGTTGCATGCTGGTTCTGGGGCCCCGGGCAGTGAGAGTTCCTGGGGCCCCAGGCTGGCTTGTGCACCATTATTGTTTTTCAAAAAGATTCCAATATCTTTATAAAGTGCTTCCGTGCAAATTCATTTGGTCAGCAAAAAATGGTGTGTGCATGTCCGCATCCACGCCCAACAACATGGGTGCCCACATGCACAATGCATGTGTACAATTTTCAAAAATTATAGTGAAAAAAAGAAAAATGAATACAATCATAGAAAAACCATAAAAAAATCATATCCTATATAAAACAATCTGAACTACCACCTTCCTACCTATCTACCCGAAAGTGCCTCTCTCCATATACAACGTGCTGCGTGCTCCAGTGAAAACTTGCTGTAAAGGGAAAAAATGTTTCTCACTGTGAATGGGAGGCACCACTTACCCTATGTGTATCCAGAGGGGGACCCCAGAGAATGCCTAACGCGATCGCAGCTGACGGCTGCTTCAGAAGAGGCCTGTATTAAAGGGGTTCTTCCGCGAATGAGGAAAAAAAATCAAAATGGTTTATGCATGTTCTATTAAAAATCCTTCTAAAATAGTGTGAAAATTTTTTCAAAAAAATGAATGGTTTCACCAATACAACATGTAATGTATACAGTGACGGCTGACGGGACTGTGAGGCTAATCCATTTGTTAGGGGTGTTTTTTTTGTTACTTTCACTTCATAAGCTGCTCCCTACCTAGTTTTCATTGCTGTAATGCAGGGCTATGATGAAGTGCTGTGCAATGGCAGTTACAGCTATTAAAATAACGGCTGTGCTGCTCTGTAGTTTCTGCTTGTACTTCCTCACAGAGCTGACCCCCCTCCCCCCGCCTCTCCCTGTAGGCAGAGGTCGGGCAGCTCTTCGGAGCAAATCACGTGTTTACCTCGTTGCCGGGCAACCAGACTTCAGCGTCTGTGCAGAGGACTTCCTATCCATTGCACGGCAAGTTAGCTGCCTGAGCTACAGTTCAGTACAGTACAGTACAGAGAGGGGGGGGGGAGGGGGGTCAGCTCTGTAAGGAAGTACAAGCAGAAACTACAGAGCAGCACAGCCGTTATTCAGCTGTAACTGCCATTGCACAGCACTTCATCATAGCCCTGCATTACAGCAATGAAAACTAGGTAGGGAGCAGCTTGTGAAATGACAGTAACAAAAAAACCACCCCTAACAAATGGATTAGCCTCACAGTCACCTCAGCCGTCACTGTATACATTACATGTTGTATTGGTGAAACCATTCATTTTTTTAAAAAACTTTTCACACTATTTTAGAAGGATTTTTAATAGATTATGCATAAACCATTTTGATTTTTTTTCCTCATTCGCGGAAGAACCCCTTTAAGAACAATAAATGTTATTATGCACTGGCAACACATTTTGTGGGGCTTGCAAATAAAAGTGCTAAAACAGTTAATGAGCCAGGAAACAGACTCTTCCCCTATTGTGTTTCTAAGAGATGATTCTGCTTCCCCATAATGCATTTAGGATCAAAATGTCATAGGAGGTTTCATGGCCAAACCTAGTTCTGTTTTCTGGGCAACTTAATGTTGTGCATTGAGAAAAGACTACACACCATGAATGAGAGGAACAAGACAGTGGTGACCTTCTTCATACTCAATGGCTTTTCAGACATCCCTGAGTATGAAGCTCCAATATCCCTCCTGATTGTTCTCGTTTATCTCACCACTGTTGTTGGCAACATAGTCATTCTTTTGCTGGTTTGCCTGGACTCTCATCTCCACACTCCCATGTACTTCTTCCTGGGTAACCTGTCTGTTCTTGACATCTGTTATACCACCGTTGCACTACATAAGAGCATTGATATGTTTATAACAAGAGACAATGAAGTATCTTTTATTGACTGCATGGCACAACTATATTTCTTCACATGGTTTGGCTGCAATGATTTAATGCTGCTTACATCCATGGGCTATGACAGGTATGTCGCCATATGCAAACCATTGCATTTTTCAACTCTCATGAATGGTAGAGTCTGTGCTGGTTTGGCCACCTTCTGTTGGGTGTTTAGTTTTCTACATATCCTTCCTGCAGTCACCCTAATATCACAATTTTCTTGTTATTCTTCCAACATAATTGACCACTTTTTCTGTGACCTCTTACCTTTGCTGGAATTTTCCTGCAGTGACACCTTTATTGTGAAAATGGTGATCTTCATAGATGGAGGTTCATTAGCAGTATTTACCCCTTTTTTCCTCACTTTCACCTCCTATGTGTTCATCATTGCCACCATAATGAAGATTAAGTCTAGCACAGGGAGAAGGAAAGCCTTCTACACATGTTCCTCACACCTAACTTCTGTCCTCATTCTCTATGCATCTATTATCTCTCAGTATTTGACCCCAAGTGGCACCTTCATGTCCAGTAAACTTTTGTCTTTATTCAACTCAGCTGTGGTTCCCATGCTAAACCCCTTCATTTACAGCTTGCGGAATAAAGATGTGAAGTCCGCCATACAGAAGAAACTCAAAAATGTTATGAACATTCTTTAAAGAGTAGCAAATGGGGCCATGCAAAAAAAACACTTTTTTTTTAAGAAACTGGAAACTCATTTAAAAGGACAGACAAAAGAAAACAAATAAGATAACTGCAGCCATGTTAGTGCACTTGTAGCATGATCAAGGTTCTTTGTTGATTGTTGTCATATCCTTTTTTATATTTGTACTAAGCTTAAAAAAAAGTTTTATTTTGTTTTTGGAATCCTCACTACATTTCTGGAATGTAACCCATGAATATCCTCAGGAGGCTGTTCTATAATGATTTTCACAGGTACATTTTATTAGTGTTCTTCAAAGACACAACAATTAAAATAAACCTAATCGATGTATTTAGTGGTGAGCAATATTGCCTAAACCAGTTTTGCATTTTTTTTGCTACTATTGTACTATTTTAAGGCTACTTACACACCAAGACTTTGCGTTTTAGGGGACGTTATGGCCGCATAACGTGCCCCTAACGCAACGCATGGTGGTGTTGAAGTTGGACGTCAGATTATGCAGCTCTCAAAGCAGCCGCTCCAGGTTAGTGATAGGAAGTCCGGATTTTTTTAAGGATTCGGATCATTTGAATCGGATCATTGAAAAGGTCCAGATCTTTTAACCGAATCATTTGAATCATTTTACTAGGGAAGCAGACTGGGTGAAATGACAGGACTTTCCCTGCACTGTACATTCTGTATGTTCCTGTTTCTTCCAGACAGACATCCACTGTAAACCGAATCTTTCATTGTGATGATCCGGATGATTCAACTCACAAAAAAAGATCCGGATCAAATTAACGATTCTTTATGATCTGGACAACACTACAGTCCCACCACGAGTCTCTGCAGTGCAGTGAATATTAATTAGCCATGTGACTGGCCGCAGAGGAGGAGGGGAGACCTCCTCCTCCAACATTACGGAGCATGTGCAAACAGTCTAACGCTGCTTAGCTCAGTATAACGCACAGCATGCTGCACTTTCCCAGAACGTGCAGCATTACAATGTAACGCAACGGGTGCACTGTGAACAGCCCATTGATTTTACAGTGCTGTGAGTTAGGCTGCGTTACTGGCTGCTGTAACGTGGGACTTTAACGTCCCACTGTGAAACCAGCCTAAATGGTATTTAAATGCATTGTGGTTATCATTTTACGTGATCAGAAACTTTGTACATGGTGCATTTTATCTGCCAGAACAAAATATCAAAGCTTAATTGCTGAAAAATTGCAGAAAACTGAATCACATTGCAAAATAGTTTTTGATTGTCTTTTGCAGTGTAACAGCCCAAAAGCTTGGTGAAATATAAAAGACTGAAGCTGCTGCAATCCAGCATTGCACTGGTTTTTAAATGTGTTTTCCCCTTTACATTTTAAAATTGATTTTCTCAAACACTGTGGGATCATTTTGAAAAAAGAAAATATACTTTTTTTGTTCCCTGGGTTAGCCTACCTGGGTTATACATACCAAAATTTGCATATTAAGAATGGGAGCTTTACAATAAACATGTAAAGTGGTTCCAAATGACATCAATGCAAATGCAAAAAGTATGGTACATTTTGGCAGCAATTTCACTGCATACTACGGTAAGCAAAAATTAGCAAAATTTGCAGCAAAATGAAATTTGGGAATTTTGCCTGCTCATTCCTGCTTGTACTGCATTAATACAATTGTACACTGTTACTAAAGAATGTGAACATTGTTTTTTTCTTAAAATCGCCCCATTGAAGACTTTATTGTATACTCCGCAAAAATGCAACGCACTTCGCAGGTCTTTAACCCACTTCCTTAGGCAATTAACACGAGTAACAGCTTTTATCTAAACCAGACAATTTGGCCCATATGCAATTCGCTTTTTCACCTGAGTTTTTTCCTTGGAGATAATTTTTCATCTTCGATTTAAAATAACTTTCCAGCACTTTTCAACTAAAAAGTACCAAAAAGTAGGTGAAAAAGTATTATCAAAATTATTTTGAGTATTTTCTTGCTTGCTGTTGGTTTAAAAGGCATTTTTTTGACAAATTTAAAATGATCACCTAGGAGAAAACTCAGGTGAAAAAGTGAATTGCATATGGGCCTTTGAGTCTTCAATGGAGAGGTAAGTCCACCACTAAATCCCTTTTTAAAGCCCAATCTACACGATACGATTCTTTATACGATTCTATTTACAATCCGATTAAATCCGACATGTCCGATCGGGATTCGATTCTATTCAATTAGATTTGCCATTGTTTTGCAATGACCAATCGAATTGAATCGAATCCCGATCGGACATGTCGGATTTAATCAGATCGTAAATAGAATCGTAATCGAATCGTATAAAGAATCGTATCTTGTAGATTGGACTTAAAGTGTGTTTCCCATATGTTATTCTTTCTGGCACCTCTGTTTCTATTGGTTTAGATGATGGAGCTCCTATTTCAAGTATTTTGGTGGGTGGGAAAAATGCCTGAGCATTTCCCTACAACATTCTGTTAATCCTGCTGGTTTACTGCCAATATATGAAGCCTGGTTGTTTGTTGTGTAATTCAAATAATATCTGCAAAATGTTTACATATCTTGCATGTATTTTGCTTATCAACAATGTCATTTGTAGCTACCGTTAGCAATACATTTGGCATTTTTTTGTGTGGCAAATAGAGCTGACTTTGAAAATTAAAAATAAGTTTTTCTCTAATCTTTTAACAGGTAAATGTTATTAATTTTCATCGAAGATATATAACGGTTAAGAGTTAAACAACAGGTTACAGTTAACAACTCCATTAAACAGTAGTTTGTTCCTACCCACGCTATCTCTCCTCCAAACTTACCCTCCATCATTTTTTACATTAACTCCTACTATTATTGATCTTGATCATATTCTGTTAATTATGAAATTTCATGGCAGGCCAAGTTTCCCAAATCTGAGAACATTTATTTGGACAGCCTCGGTTATGGGAGGTAATTTTTATAAAACAGGAATACCTAACCAACTGCCTACATGCAAGTTTCGTACCCTGGAGGAGTTGGATAAGTGCATTTGCAGGCTATTTCTGCAAATGCACTTATGCTATTACTGAAAATGGATAAGTGCATTTGAGGAACTGGATTAGTGCATTTGCAGGCTATTTCCACATATTTTAAGAGTACTGTCTAATGTTTATTCTCTACTTTAGCAGGTAGAATACACAAGAATGCAACATTTGGGCTCATGGAAAATCAAGATACAGGCAGTTTTTACATAAAAAAATATCATAGCAAATGCTGTGATCTTTTTTTTAAAAAAAAAAAAGGAATCCGAAATAGGTTTAACCTCCCCAGCGGTAAGGACGAGCCTAACTCGTCCAGCTAAAAGTTGCTGAAAGTGGTATGGACGAGGCAGGCTCATCAATGCAGCCAGGGAGATTTGTAGCTGCTGATCCCCCTCCCTCCACTGTTCATCCCTTGCTCCCTCCTGATCCCCAGAGTAAGGGAGGATTTAGAGTCTTACGCTGGGGGTCAGGAGGGAGAGAGGGATGCACAGTGGAGGGAGGAGGATACAGAATGTTACACCGGTGAATCAGGAGGGAGGGGGATACAGAATGTTACACTGGGGAATCAGGAGGGAGGAGGGTCGGATGGATGAAGAGTGGAGGGCGGGTAGGGGAGGGCAGTTGGGTCAGGAATACAACAGGAGGGGGGAAGAGAGCTGCTACAGCTGACTGGATGCTGTTTTATACTGAATAGTTGGCTACTGGCTAACTGGTACTGTAGCATATATTGCTGCTAACTATACTTGGGACACTTATACCTGCCTAACCTATACTATTACACCTATAGCTGGCCAAATAGGCTAGGGACATTTTTATTGGCTACCTATACTGTGGCACCTATCAGGGCAGTCAAGTCGGTACAAAAATCATCAGACTCCGAAACTCCTCAGTTTATGAAACCACTGACTTTGACTGCAACTCTGACTCCAGATACCCAAAATGACACCTATACCTGGCTACCTATACTGTTGTACCTATCCGTTGGCTAACCTATACTGGGGTAACTATGCCTGGCTAACCTATGCTCACCATTGGCGTACTGATCCCTCATCGCGCACCTCTGATAGCTTCCTCAGTGTCTTCCATGCCCCTCAGCGGATTTGCTCCTCCCTCTGTGATTACATATTTGTCTGGCGATTGAGGGCCATGCAGCGTCAGCAACATCTGGCGGCAAACTTTTTTATTTTTTTTTATGAATTCAATACAATAACCTGTATTGAATTCAATATTAAAAAATAAAAGTTTACAAAAAAAAC
This sequence comes from Hyperolius riggenbachi, assembly GCF_040937935.1. Taxonomy (NCBI): domain Eukaryota; kingdom Metazoa; phylum Chordata; class Amphibia; order Anura; family Hyperoliidae; genus Hyperolius; species Hyperolius riggenbachi. Next base: position 28,353,356 of record NC_090653.1, on the reverse strand, counting down.
TGCTTAAACATTATTTTAAATTATTTGAACCACTTTTTGCACAGAAATCCTGGGGAAATTGAACGCCAGGGAGGCTACTTAAATCAACTATCTTGGCCATCAATTTACGGGTAGATATCCTCTAAATACCTGCCACTTTGTCACAAAATACGACTTGAATGTGTTATTGTAGTTTGAAATTTGGGCACAAGTGTCTTGAACATCTTTATCTTTATGGGGATGAGATATGTCCCGAGATTAAATTTAAATGGAATCATTTGTTCTTTAGATGATGTAGTGGTTTGCACCAACACTTGCAAGGCTTGTAACCCATCCAATCTGTTAGAGTAGGGGTCAGGAACCTTTTTGGCTGAGAGAGCCATAAACGCCGCATATTTTAAAATGTATTTCTGTGAGAGCCATATGTTACAAACTGGGACAGTGCGCATGCGCATCTTCAGCTTCTCTTGGGTTTCATCAACATCAGCAATTTCCCGAGAGTCAGACAGGAGAAATACCAACTAACAGCTTGTACAATTAGCTAAAGCAGAAAACCGAGAGCCCAATATAGTGTAGTATGTATTAAATCAGGGAGGGTAAATGAGATGCAAGTATTATACTTACAAACGAGGGTTACCGCTTAGGCAACCACTGTATAGACAGGTAGGGAGATCAGGCCTGTCCCTACTCAGGACCAAGATGTCGCTCTCTGTAGAAAGGAGAAAAGAGGGTGTACCACCCTTCCACCTGGGGTGGATAAACTTGACGTAAAGGTGTACAGAGGCGCCAAAAGAGTAAAATATGCTAAAACATTTAAAATATTCGGGTGGCGGCGGTGGACCTGCCATTTAAAAACAGACACGATGCTGTTGCTTGAGATTCAGACAATTTATTCCCATACTCCTATAAAATACTGCTACGCGTTTCACGGGCACAACCCAGAGGTGCCAAGCTGTTATTGGACCTAAAGCTGTGATACTCAGTTTTTGTTGATTGCCTGATGAAGCGGGATTGTGCCCGTGAAACGCGTAGCAGTATTTTATAGGAGTATGTGAATAAATTGTCTGAATCTCAAGCAACAGCATCGTGTCTGTTTTTGAGTGGCAGGTCCACCGCCGCCACCCGAATATTTTAAATGTTTTAGCATATTTTACTCTTTTGGCGCCTCTGTACACCTTTACGTCTTTGTACAATTAGCTAGCTGACTCGGGGGTTGATTCACTTTGTAGGACGAGATCCCCGCACTTTGGCCCAATAGGCTGCCTGTGAAGTGACAGGCAGCCTATTGGGCCAATCAAAATGCGGGGATCTCGTCCTACAAAGTCACTGGTGGGACAGTTGGAGCAGCTGTTTGTTTTGGGGTAGCGCGAGTAAGTTAGTAGTGCACGCTTCAGCAGTAGCGTGCCTACTTTGAAAATTTGACTTGTGTTGCCACACTAAGCTGTGCTGCTTGAGCAGTGTAGCTTAGTGAATCAACCCCTAACTGTGAGCCAGATGTAGCCATCAAAAGAGCCACATCTGGTTTCTGAGCCATAGGTTCCCTACCCCTACGTTAGAGAAATCAAATGTTAAAAGCATGGTGAAGATCTTTTAAAACCCAGATTCTCAACATCTGGTATGGGTTCCCCAGCGGGTACTTCTGATTGGTCCAGGAGGTACTTGTATTTGATATTTTTAATCAAATATGACTAATTTAGAGTTTTAGAAAATAATGAATCCTATGTAAACAACACCAAATTAATATTTTAGCACATTTATAGCAAAATTGAATGATTAGAGATAACCTTTACTAGATCTGTTGAATCCACGAATCCCTGGAATCTTGAGAACGATTTGTGGATTTGAATTACAGATTCAAATACATTTTGGATTCATCCTATCCCTAATCTTTACCATACCAGTATTAGTGGGATGTGGGTGTCAAAAACACCCTCTAGTGAAAAGATACAGGAGACAAAAGTGGGAGCCCAATAGTGTAGTATGTCAAAAACAATTGAACGTAATAAAAGTAAGACACTACTCACAAAGGTGGGTTGCAGAGGGGCAACCGACCACAGGAAGCAGGTGGAGACAACAAACCCGACTCCACTCGGGGTGGTCCCTAGGGACCTGGATGCGGTCGCTCTCCTTGGTAAAAGAAAGGGGACAGATATCCGCCGTGGTCGAAGCCACGTGTGGTTTGTACCCACCCCTCAGACGGGTGAGGTAAGGGGGTATGATTGCACAATAAGGGTATAAGAGGCGCCCTGGTGTAATAAAAGCATCTAAAAACAGTTTAAAAACGGGAAATAAATTTGAGGTAGCTTACCTCAGTGACGAAAAAATCTTTGTATTTTACAAAGGTTTTTATTAGTAGCACAGGCAACGCGTTTCGCGGGTCAGAGCCCGCTTCCTCAGGCCAATAACAGTGCCAAACTAAATGACAGATTCAGCAAAGGGAGCCTCTAATCTAGAGGCTCCCTTTGCTGAATCTGTCATTTAGTTTGGCACTGTTATTGGCCTGAGGAAGCGGGCTCTGACCCGCGAAACGCGTTGCCTGTGCTACTAATAAAAACCTTTGTAAAATACAAAGATTTTTTCGTCACTGAGGTAAGCCACCTCAAATTTATTTCCCGTTTTTAAACTGTTTTTAGATGCTTTTATTACACCAGGGCGCCTCTTATACCCTTATTTTACCATACCAGGGGGTACTTGGCAAGCACAGGCATTCAAAAGGGGTACATACCCATGAAGTGTTGAGAAACTCAGTTTTAGAACATGAAGAACATTTCTATTGCAATGGGTACCTATAAGGCTGCTTTCACAGTGGGACGTTACAGGCGCACGATAGAGCAGCCTGTAACGCAGCCCACCGCACAGTAATGAAAAGTCAATGGGCTGTTCACAGTGCCCACTTTGCGTTACATTGTAACGCAGCAGGTCAAGTTAAAGTCCTGCGTGCTGTACGTTATAAGCGGCTAAGCTGCGTTAGACTGTTTGCACATGCTCAGTAGTGTTGGAGGAGGTCTCCCCCCCTCCTCCTCAGCCAGCCACATGGCTAATTAATATTCACTGCATGGTGTGACATGCAGTGTTTACCTCCTGGAGCGGCCGCTCTGTGCGGCGATTGGCTGGCGGGACCACGTGATGCCGCATGCCTCCAAGAGTATGCATCATGGCATCACGGACGCCAGAGTGAGCTGCACAACGTGGCTCAGTCTGACGTCCACATCCAACACCAACAAGCGTTGCGTTAGGGGCACATTATGCGACCATAACGTCCCCTAAAACGCAACGTCCTGGTGGGAAAGTAGCCTAAACATCAATACATCCAATACTTTACTTAGGATTGTTTCCTCAACATCCCTGCTTATTATAGTTGATAAAGTATGTGGGACTTAAACAGAAATACAATCTGTAAGTCACAGATATTTTATTTTCAATAAAAATTGTTTTTTATTGATTAAAATTTAAGTACCAGCAATCCAGGTTTATCCCTTCCAAATCTATTCCCCTAAATATTGGGGAACTTTCCTCAATAGTCAAGTAATTCCTGACGACCCAGGTAAAAGAGCTATATTCTCATTCGGCACAACAAAACTTCTGATTGTGTGGAATGACCATAACTACCAAAGAAAAAAAGAGCATCTGCATAGAGGATGCCAAAATAAACAATATGTAGCCAGAATGAGCTTCAAAGTAATGAAAACTTTATTGAAAACACCAATAAGCTAAAAACAATCTATACAAATCTATTGGAGAACAGGCAATACAAGGGTGATCATAGGTATGCACACCAAACTCTCAATATGCATACAAATAAGAGTAAGACCTCAAAATATTGTACACATCAAAAAGTATATATAGGATATCTAGCGACTGAATGACAAAGCAGCACAATGCATAAATAAGGACCTCCAGAGAATCATGTGATATAAAACAATTACTAATGCCAGTCGGCACTGCTGAGGTGAATAGAGATGAGGTGAATAGGGATGTTAGGAAAAATAACTGCTACTAATCAAGGTTGGTCCTCAAAGAGTTCAGTCCACTGAGGTCTTGTTACCAGTCTTGTAAAGATAGGATAAAACATCTCATCTACATCATGTATGTGTAGCTGTACAAAGCTGCCTCCACACTGTGTCAGGTATACATGCAGAACAGAGGACCCCAAACTATGTGTCATCACACATCTATGTGTATATATGGAACTTCAGCCTAAACAAACATACTGTCATTAAGTTACATTAGTTATGTTAATGAAAACAGATAGGTAATATAATCTCTTACCCACCCTGTTTTAAAAGAACAGGCCAATGTTTGTGATTTCATGGGGGAAGCCATCTTTTTGGTTGAAAGGAGGTGACAGGGAGCATGAGACACAGTTCCAACTGTACTGTGTCCTGATCACCCCTCCCAGCTGCGCGCGCTAGGCTTCAAATCTCAAATTCTAAATTTAAATAAAAAAAATTGGGCCAAAACAGTAGGAGAACAACAACATCAGGAATCCCATCATGCTTTGCTCAGCATCAGGGGAAAAATACCCGGGCAGATTTCTTCTGTGCAGCTAAAAATGAGGCTTTGGTAAGAAAAACAAAGTTCTGATGGTGTGAAGCTGTTAAAGAAACGCCAAGCCTTTTCGGTGCTGCTGAGTAGATTTTTAGTCTGGAGGTGCACTTTAATTTTGTGATAATGTTATTAATGTTTACATGCTTATTAGGATCTTGATAAAGTTATACATATTTACATACTTATTGCTGTGCTAATTGTATGGTTTCTAGTACAACAACGAAGAAACGGTGGGTTGGTACTCAGAGGTTCAAGGTGTGGAGAGGGTGACTTGGGCTGTAACTAGTGTTGGGCGAACACCTAGATGTTCGGGTTCGCGAACGTTCGCCGAACATCGCCGCGATGTTCGGGTGTTCGACCCGAACTCCGAACATAATGGAAGTCAATGGGGACCCGAACTTTCGTGCTTTGTAAAGCTTCCTTACATGCTACATACCCCAAATTTGCAGGGTATGTGCACCTTGGGAGTGGGTACAAGAGGAAAAAATTTTTTAAGCAAAAAGAGCTTATAGTTTTTGAGAAAATCGATTTTAAAGTTTCAAAGGGAAAACTGTCTTTTAAATGCGGGAAATGTCTGTTTTCTTTGCACAGGTAACATGCTTTTTGTCGGCATGCAGTCATAAATGTAATACATATAAGAGGTTCCAGGAAAAGGGACCGGTAACGCTAACCCAGCAGCAGCACACGTGATGGAACAGGAGGAGGGTGGCGCAGGAGGAGAAGGCCACGCTTTGAGACACAACAACCCAGGCCTTGCATGAGGACAAGAAGCGTGCGGATAGCAATTTGCGTTTTGTCGCCATGCAGTCATAAATTTAATACAGATGAGAGGTTCAATAAACAGGGACCGGAAACGCTAACCCATCACAGATGTTCATTGTTCATGTTACTTGGTTGGGGTCCGGGAGTGTTGCGTAGTCATTTCCAATCCAGGATTGATTCATTTTAATTTGAGTCAGACGGTCTGCATTTTCTGTGGAGAGGCGGATACGCCGATCTGTGACGATTCCTCCGGCAGCACTGAAACAGCGTTCCGACATAACGCTGGCTGCCGGGCAAGCCAGCACCTCTATTGCGTACATTGCCAGTTTGTGCCAGGTGTCTAGCTTCGATACCCAATAGTTGAAGGGTGCAGATGGATTGTTCAACACAGCTATGCCATCTGACATGTAGTCCTTGACCATCTTCTCCAGGCGATCGGTGTTGGAGGTGGATCTGCACGCTTGCTGTTCTGTGTGCTGCTGCATGGGTGTCAGAAAATTTTCCCACTCCAAGGACACTGCCGATACCATTCCCTTTTGGGCACTAGCTGCGGCTTGTGTTGTTTGCTGCCCTCCTGGTCGTCCTGGGTTTGCGGAAGTCAGTCTGTCGGCATACAACTGGCTAGAGGAGGGGGAGGATGTCAATCTCCTCTTTAAAGTCTCCACAAGGGCCTGCTGGTATTCTTCCATTTTGACCTGTCGGACTCTTTCTTCAAGCAGTTTTGGAACATTGTGTTTGTACCGTGGATCCAGAAGGGTATAAACCCAGTAATTGGTGTTGTCCAGAATGCGCACAATGCGTGGGTCGCGTTCAATGCAGTCCTAGGCCGAAGAGGTCATAGCCTAGGGTCACAAAAACCTGTTTATTTGGGCTATTTCAATGGTAGTGATGGTGACGTACATAAATCTCAGCTATGGCCGTTAGCAACGTCTGAATTTCACGAAATGTCTCATGCAGGTAGAAGACATATTGTTAGACTTGGATTCCAAAGATGGGGTCCCTACATCTCTGCAAACCAGAGTTACAGGGGTCCAAATTTGGTAAAATCCCCCATAGACTTTCATTGCCTCCCAATTTCACTTTCCAAAATCTCACATCTTTTCAAAGGGCAATGGCTCAGCAGTACCACATTTTCTAGCATTGTAGGGACCCTTAGGGGGAACATGACTGGTGAGTTTCGGGCCCCTAGGCCGAAGAGGTCATAGCCTAGGGTAACAAAAACCTGTTTATTTGGGCTATTTCAATGGTAGTGATGGTGACGTACATAAATCTCAGCTATGGCTGTTAGCAACATCTGAATTTCACGAAATGTCTCATGCAGGTAGAAGACATATTGTTAGACCAGACCAGTAGCTCCGGGGGGGGTCAAACCTTTACCATCTGGGGCTGAAGAATCGGACTCCTCGATAGTCCCCAATAGTTCAGTATCCGATAGTTCCGTTTCAGCAGGGGAGGGATCACGGAAACACGACACGCGATCAGGACGGGAGCCCCCTAGAACAAATTAACAAAAAGAAAAAGAAAAGAAACCTAAGAAACAAAATCCCTCATGCTCGGAAGACTCGGATATGGGGGGAGGGGGCGGGGAAATGGGTCGGGGTCCCCACGCATGTGGTGGGGGCCCTGCCTCTGGCCCCTCCTCCTCCTCTCACTCGGGTTCGGATTTTTTAGTCGGTGCCCAGTTGGTGAGGTAGCTGATGTGGACCCACCACTGGGACAACCCACGACAAGGGATGATTTACAGGTCATTAATTTAACAGGAGAAAATATTCCCCAAACGTATCTTAAATTGTTATCTAAGGGCCTAGGTTTTTGCCCCATGCATAATGTGGATATTTTTGAAACGGTGGTGGATCTGCACCTGTTTGGTCGCAGGATCCTACTGCAATTGTTCTATGACAATTCCCAGAAACGGTCTACACTGACCCAAGATGATAGGCCATGGTCGGAGGAGGATTTGTTAGCTTTGCAACATCTGCAGGAATTGGCTTTTGAAAGCTCTGCTCCATCAGAGAATGTAGACACTGCCCCATGTGGGGTGGGTCCTCGCCCCTTTCTTCCCCGGCTGGAGGATGTTGGTCTGAGAAACAGATCACGTAAATTCCCCCCGTTTAATCTAAATTCTAATCTCAAGACGTTTATCGATGTGGTCGAAAAAGATCTTTCCAAACTGAGGCGGGATAGATCGCTCGTGGACAACTTGGAAGTGGGAGAACGAGAAACGCTGAATGAATTGATAAAAAATAAAAAATGGATCATAAAGCCTTCAGACAAGGGGGGCAACGTGGTCATCCTATCTGTAGATTTATATAGAAACATGTGTCTGGATATTCTGAAGAAACGAGATTGTTATGTGAGGGTCCCGGCATCCAGGGTCACTGCGTGTCAGCAGAAACTATTTTCAATCATAGATGATGCTGTCATCAGAAACGTAATAGATGATCTTACAGCACAATTTTTGAAGGTTACGAGCCCGATCTGTCCGACCTTTTATGCGCTACCCAAGGTACATAAAAGGTTGGACAAGCCCCCTGGTCGTCCAATCGTCTCTGGACGTGGCTCGCTGACAGAGAAGATCAGTGTATACATAGACCGTTTTTTGCAGCCGCACGTGCAGGCATTACCCTCATATATTAGAGATACATCTCATCTCTTGCGGGTTTTAGATGGACTGCAGTTACCGATAGGGACGCTGTTGGTGACCCTGGATGTCGAGGCCCTGTATTCGAGTATTCCACACACACTTGGAATACAGGCGGTGGGCACATTTTTGAGTGAGCTGGGCATACAGTGCACTGCGCACAGCGCATTTTTGTTGACTTTGCTGGAGTTTTTGTTGACAAACAATATTTTCGTTTTTGAGGGTACCCACTACCTCCAGGTGCAGGGGGCAGCGATGGGGACGACCTGTGCCCCGTCATATGCAAACCTGTACCTGGGGGAGTGGGAGCGGCGGCTATTTGCCAGTGATGGTCTCTCGATGTACCTGTGCCACATTTTGGCGTGGCACAGGTACATCGATGACATCATCATGTTTTGGACTGGGGGTGAAATCTTACTAAAGAAGTTTGTAAGCGCTTTAAATGAAAACTCCAGCAACTTGAGATTCACTATGGAGTACAGTCCCTCGGGGGTCCCCTTCCTTGATATCTCCATCCAAATTGATAAGAACGGTCATTTGGCAACTCATCTTTATAGGAAAGACACCGCAACAAACTCACTCCTCAGAGCGGATAGTTTTCACCCCTCGCATACTGTGAGGGGCATTCCTATGGGCCAATATTTGCGGGCAAGACGCAACTGCTCTGAGGATGTGTCTTTTAAAGAGGAGGCCGATAATCTGAGGAGGAGATTCAGGGAGAGGGGATACCCGGAGGGCACTCTGAAAAAAGCCTATAGAAGGGCAGATGCCAGTACGCGGGCTGCTTTACTCGCTACTGGCCCACGATTAAAAGATGATACCAAGGAAGCTGTGCGTTTCTGCACTAGATATTCGGCTCAACACTCCAAAATTGCCCACATAATCGAGAAGCATTGGCACATTTTGGCCAATGACTCTAAATTGAACAAGATCATTTCCACCAGGCCTCTATTTTCTTTCAGACGGGCCCCTTCCCTGAGAGACAGATTGGTCAATAGCCACTTCTCTGACCCCTCTGGGGGATCTAAGCACTGCAAGGTGACAGGCACTTATACCTGTGGTGGTTGCACCATGTGCAGATACATTAGGGTGGGGAAATCTGTCAGACTACCTGATGGTAGAGACTGGGAGTTGGCACACTACGTTAATTGTAATACCACATTAGTGGTGTACCTTTTGTTATGCCCCTGTGGAGCCTTTTACATAGGGAAAACTAAGCGTGAGCTACGCTCACGTATTTCAGATCATGTTACTAATATTAAAAGTAAAAGCCTCTCCAGTCTTACCCCTGTGGCCAGGCATTTTAAAACCGCACATGGCGGTAAGCCCACCCTGATGCGTTTTGTTGGCCTTGATCGTATCCATGCCTCCGTCAGAGGTGGAGACATGGATCGTTTATTATTACAGAAAGAGTCACGGTGGATATTTGAACTGGGGGCCACCAAGCCGCCAGGTTTGAACGAGCATACTAGCTATGCTTCGTTCTTACCACTATGATGGACTGGGTCGGGCATCATTAGGGCCCTGCTTGTCTGGGTAGCATTCCGCTGCCTTTTTTGGAGGGGGCCCCTCGCCGCACATTGCCAGACACAAATAAGTGACATGGTTTTAGAGGCATCCTTGCCATGTTATGGAGTGATTCATAATTCCCTATTTACCAGGGACACCTACATACATGGTCCGTTGTGATACGGACTGTGATTTGCTTTAAATCCCTGGATATGTGAATGCTTACATATGATGTATCTATATCACCATTTATTGTACTAGAGTTTGATCTATATGATTAATTGAGATTTGGATTATAGTTTTATTCATGCTATATTTGAGTTTTCATTAAGCTCAGCTGTGTTTGCCTGTTGGGGTCCCTTTCTCGTTTTCGCCCCTGGTCTGGCGGGGGTTGTTTTGGTGGCTGTCCTCGTCCGCCCCCTCTGGCGGCGCTTCCGGGCGTGGGGGCGGGGCTTGGCGGACGTGCCATGGGTGTCGCATAGCGGCCTCCGTGTTGCGTCTGCCCGCTCCGCCCCACCGCCCGGTGGGTGTTTGGGTTGGTGGGCGGGGCTATGGCGACGCTTCGGGTGTATGGCCTTGGTGCCTGCCCGCTGTGTCGGCTGGTTCCGCCCCCCTGCCCGGCATTGGCCGCTGGTGGGGGTGGGCGGGGTTGGCCTCTTCGCTCCCGGCGGACCTGGGGGGATAAAGAGAGGGGTTGCACAGGAAGTGGTGTACCTTCAGAGGAAGCCGGAAGTCCGGCGAAACCGGTCAAGGGCACATGTGCTGTGTCCCTGTCTCCCCACACCAGCGCACCCGGGATCGACTCATCCACTGGTGGCCACACATCCAGGCTCTGGGCACACTGGCAGCCTTGTCTCACATCCAGCTGATTGGCACCTACGGAGCACAGCTCGCATCAGGACTCTGGCACCCACCTTCACAGCCAAATGTAAGCTATATGGTGCATATGTGATTACCTCACATGGAGGTGAACTGCATGCTTGATCCACACTGCTGATGCTTATAAGGTATGCCTGCACAACATTGCTCGTGAAGCCCTGCTGGATCATGCCAAGTCTGTGATATCATTTGACTGTTTAGACGCATATCAACAATGTGGAAAGCTTTGTTGCTATACACCGCTTATGCTAACCTGGCTTATGCATGCTGAGACTGGCTTCATTTGACATGTGATATAGAGGCTGCTGCACGGAAATCCTTTGTGCCACACAAATGTAACAGAAATACCTCATTGTACTGTGTCAAGGCCGCTGTTTTCCACGATATACAGGCTACAGGCCGTTACATTGGAGGCTTGCTTGTTATATGCTGCTATCACTAACTCAATCAATCTACGCTATATAGGTTGTGGATACGGAACAGTTTCTTTTCTTGATTGGAAGATACAGGGTGGTTTTGATCTTTCTCGTTACTATAAAGACCCGGAACCCGGGCTGCGTTTGATCTGATCCTGGACTTTGTTCTGTTACTCCAAGATCTCAGCGTGAATTTATGGTCCACATTTTTTCTAAGTGGACATTTACACTTGTGGCCAAACAGCCTCATACAAAGCTTTTTAGTGGGGCAGGTGCACATGCCTCAAGTTTTTGAGTCATTGATTTGGAGCATTAGGGGTGGGATCTGGATGGTCTGGGGCTGGTAGGGTGGGTTGACGAGGGTGGAGTTGGTTGTTCTCTTGGGGTCATGGGACACAGTCAATTTTAATTGGGATGCTTTGCTATAACTGATTAATAAAGTTTTTGTATATATTTCTAAAACGGATTACAGTATATTTTTTGTTCAGTTGGATCATACCTACCTGTATATATCTCACAACGTTTTGGTATTAAGTTACATTAGTTATGTTAATGAAAACAGATATCGGTACTATATGAATGATGTAGTAAAGTATCTGTATATCTACCGATATTCTACTACCACTATCCTGCATCCTTTTAAATGGATGCCTTTATCCAATATACGTGACTGTAAAGCCTATAGACTGTAAAGGTTATAGAGAACTTTCTCCCAACTAGAGCAAATAATTGTGCCCCAGACGGGGCCATTATTTAAATAGGTCTGTTAAAAAGAAAACAGTGGTTTACTCAAATCCTGCTTTATCCCATGTGCTGTCAGATAGTCCTCAAAGTGGAGCAAGGTCCAGGCATCTAGAGAGCTTTTGGGTATTAGGTTTCAGTCTCCAGGCATCTAGAGAGCTTTGAGGTATTAGGTTTCAGTCTCCAGGCATCTAGAGAGCTTTTGGGTATTGGGTTTCAGTCTCCAAGCGTCTAGAGAGTTTTAAGGTTAAGGATTGGGTTCCAGTCACCATCTGTAATGAGGTGAAAGGCCTTAAGGGTGAGACCTTTCATCCAATTGAAATAGCTTGAAAAGCTAAAGCCTAGGGTAAAATTTGGATTATCAAAGAATGGAAGGAGTTGGCATGGCTTGGGAGATATGAGAGATATGAGAGATGACATTCTTTACTTCGAGATTATATTATTATTATTTAGTATTTATATAGCGCCGACATCTTCTGTAGTGCTTTACAGAGTATATATAGGCTTGTCTCTAACTGTCCCTCAGAGGAGGTCACAATCTAGTCCCTACCATAGTCATATGTCTATGTATGTATCGTGGTCTAGGGCCAATTTTTTGGGGGGAAGCCAATTAACTTATCTGTATGTTTTTGGATGTGGGAGGGAGCCACAGTGCCTGGAGGAAACCCACTCAGACATGGGGAGAACATAAAGACTCCTTGCGGATGTTGACCTGGCTGGGAATCGAATCAGGGACCCAGTGCTGCAAGACGAGAGCGCTAACCACCACGTCACCATGCTGCCCGGTAAACTTTTTTTATTTTCAGATACCCTTCTACCATCCTACATGCAATCTCTGCTCTTCCTACAATATTCTCCTGTCTTCTTCTCTGTTCACCTCTTCTCACTTTTGCTTACAAGACTTCTCTTGAACCTCTCTACTACTCTGGAACACCCTTCCTCAACACATCCACCACTTACCTACACTTACCCTTTGTAGGCACAACCTGAAAACTCACCTCTTAAGGCAAGCATACTCTCTCTCTCTCTTAGGACATCTTGGCAACGGACCACTATTTTACCATCTCACACACAGCTTCCCTTTGCCTATTGTACTATCCCTTAACCCTTTAAACTGTAATGCCAATTGGCCAGGGCTCTCTTTCTTCTTTTGTCTCACAATCAGTGCTGCTCATCAGGATTCCGGATATCCGGGTAACCCGGATATCCAAACTTTTTTCAGCTATCCAACCGGATTTGGATTCCAGATACCTGGGCCCAAATCTGCATAGCTATCTGCGGATATTTGGCCGCATAACGCGGATATTCGCGGATATTAGCGGATATCCGGATTCAAAATACTGTAACTAAGGAGATAACATCTTGGAGCCAATCAGAGGGCTCCCAGCAGAAGCCCTAGCAACCAATCATAGAGGGAACCCTGGTCAGCCCAACCTGACCTCATTGAGCTAATCAGAGGGCTCCCAGCCTAAACCCTGGCACCCAATCACAGAAAGGAACACTGGCCAGCCCCCCTGTATAATAAGGAGGGCTGCCATGATGAGACATATCGTCCTAGCTTGGGAATGCTCACTGAGAGACATGCTCTAGTGCTGCTGGCCTAGCAAGGGCTGTACACAGTAATAAACCTAAAGCTGTTCAGTGATTAACCCATTCACTATCACTACACTATTGTTAAATCATTAATTACCTTGATGTAATTTGTGTGAAAGTCAGTGTGTGTGCTTCAGGCAGCTGCTATGTGTCTGTGTGTGTGCTGTGCACAGACCAGGCCAGCTGCTGCCTGCTGGCCAGCTATTAGCCTTAGGTATAGGTTAGTTTATGGATTAGGGAATAGGATTACTGTGTTATTGTGTAGTTAGTACTTTAGTACTGCAGTCAGTGCTGGTAGTTGTTAGAGTAGTATTACTACTGTGTTAGCTTACTACAGAACTGTTGTGCTGTGAGCAGTGCCAGTGTGACAGTTAGTGTCTTCTCCTCTGCTGTCTGACTGTCACTCGGCACTTGCCATGAGCCATGTCACGTGCAAAGTGCCACGTGCAAAGTTCAAAGTGCCGCATCACGTGCAAAGTACAAAGTGTAAAAAGTGCCACGTGCAAAGTGCACTTTGCACATGACGTGGCACTTTGCACGTGATGTGACACTTTGCACTTTGCACGTGATGTGGCACTTTGCACTTTGCACATGGCCCTTTGCACTTTGCACTTTGCACGTGACGTGGCACTTTGCCTGTGGCAGGTTGCACGTGCAAAGTGCCAAATGCAAAGTGCCACGTGCAAAGTGCAAAGTGCCACGTGCAAAGTGCCACGTCCCGTGCAAAGTGCCACGCGCAAAGTGCCACGTGCAAAGTGCAAAGTGCCACGTTCAAAGTGCAAAGTGCCACATCACGTGCAAAGTGCAACATGCAAAGTGCAACGTGGCACTTTGCACTTTGCACTTTGCACGTGACGTGGCACTTTGCACGTGGCACTCTGCACTTTGCACATGACGTGGCACTTTGCACTTTGCACATGGCACTTTGCGCGCAACGTGGCACTTTGCACATGGTACTTTGCACTTTGCACGTGACGTGGCACTTTGCACTTTGCACGTGGCACTTTGCACTTTGCACGTGACGTGGCACTATGTACTTTGCATGTGGCACTTTGCACTTTTTAGTTTTCACGTGACATGGCACTTTGCATGTGACAGGTGGCACGTGCAAAGTGCCAAATGCAAAGTGCCAAATGCCAAGTGCCGAGTGCCACATGCCAAGTGCAAAGTGCCACATGCCAAGTGCAAAGTGCCACGTACCAAGTGCCACATGCAAAGTGCCAAGTGCCACATGCCAAGTGCCACTGCCAAGTGCCATGTCCAGCATGCTCCTGGCAGACGTTACACCTGCTGCTGCTGCTGCTGCATTGCCCTGCTCCTGTTGCCTGTGCAGCACCCACCGCCAGGGTGCCGCAGGCCACTGCTGCTGTGCTGATAGCACTTATATTTAACCCAAAACACAATTGCTGCGTAATTTTTTGGAGGTGTCTGGGCTGAAAACTGCCATGTCCCAGTTGTGCGGTTGGACTTTGGACACAATGTGGGCTGCACGACCGCTGTCTGGAACCTAGGCCTGATGTTAATTGACAGCCATTTTTTTGGAGGGGGGGATTTTAAGTTCCCACATCATCAATTAGTGTTCCCCTTTAAAAAATAATGATGCTACATGCCTCATTTACCGTAAAAAAGTTTTTAAAGTAATTTAAAGGACACTTCCAGGTTTTCTATCCGGATATCCAAATTTGCCCGGATATCCCGGATACTAGGGTCGGATATCCGATTCGGATTGGAAATTTTTGAAATCGGATATCCGGCTCGGATCTGGATCCAATCCGGATTTTGAAAAGGGGTATCCGAGCAGCACTGCTCACAATGCTGTGTAATGAGAGTGCATATCTACCACCATTAGGTAAAAATTTGTAATTGATTTCTTCACTGGATAAACTATAATCCACAATTGTTTTGTACTGTTAACTGTTTATATTGTATTGTTATACCGTGCAATCTATTGCACAGCCATGGAAGAGTTGGTGCGATCTAAATTAATAATAATAATATGAGAAACTACACTTCCAGCCAGGTCCCATATCTTATAGTTCTTGTCTAGCCAGAGGTGTGTCAGAGGTATCCTCAAGCTTCTTCATCTCCCATTTTACACCAACATTTCTGTTTAGCATGCCAGTGCCAGTCTATGACTCTTAATAGGGTTGCAGCAGCATGGTATAGTTTTGGATTTAGAATCCCAGTTTCCTTGGGGACAGTTTGGAGAAAATATTTTAGTCTGGGTTTACAAACCAAAGGTTTGGTTTACTTGTTTAAAAGAGCTAAATGGGATACATATGGGAAGGGTCTGGAAACCTCATGAGTAATAATGAGTGAATGTGTACCACTTTAAAAATAAAAAAGTCAGATACTCACCTAAGGAGAGGGAAGGCTCGGTCCTAATGAGCCTTCCCTCTCCTCTCCCGGTGCCCGGTCCCGCGCAGGATCCCCCGTAGCAGTATTCGACCAGTTCGGTCAAATACTGCCACTTCCGCCGCCGAAGGGATGTTTCGTAAGCCTTCGGGAGCACTCGGGCTCCCGAAGATGGGCCGCTCCATACTACGCATGCGTTAGCACCCTCTATGATGCATTCGCGCGTGCGTAGTATGGAGCGGCCTGTCTTCGGAAGCCCGAGTGCTCCCGAAGACCTCCGAAGTCCCTGCGGCGGCGGACGCGAACGGGGGAGCCAGCGCAGTACCGAGGGCACCGGGAGAGGAGAGGGAAGGCTCATTAGGACCGAGCATTCCATCTCCTTAGGTGAGTATCTGACTTTTTTATTTTTAAAGTGGTACCCATTGGCTTTAAAGGGAGGTTCCAGGCTAAAAAAAAAAAAAAAACTCCACTTGCCTGGGGCTTCCTCCAGCTTCTGGCAGTTGATCTGTGCCCTCGGCGCAGCTCCTGCGTCTCCCGGGGGCCAGCACTGAAAGAGCTGACCTCGCCAGGTAGGCTTCCGGGTCGGCTTCTGTGCGCTCCACAGCGGGGGGTTCACGTGGTGTACGTGACGTCATCGGGTCTCTATTGCACAGTAGAGACGCAATGACGTCACGCACACACGTGACCAACGCCGTGGAGCGTACAGAAGCCGACCTGGAAGCCGACCTGGAAGCCGACCTGGCGAGGTCAGCTTCTTCAGCGTTAGACACCTGGAGGGAGAGGAGCTGCTGCGAGGGCACAGATCGAATGCCAGGAACTGGAGGAAACCCCAGGTAAGTGGATTTTTTTTTTAGCTTGGACCCTCCCTTTAAGCACTCAAATGTATTATTTTACCAAACTTTAATTCGCTCAGGTGTGCGACAGGGAGTGAAGGGGTTATTTACCCATAAGTGCATGTCCTCCCTGTGCTCCAAATAGCTTGCAGGCATCCTATTGGTCACGTTGCAAGCCTCACTGCTTGCACTACCTCCTTCAAGCCGGAAGGAGGAAGTGTGTGGTGGTGAGGCTTGCAATGCACCAGAGGAGCCAGAGTTATGTGTTCAATGATATAACTGTAGTCATGTAACTATGGGGGATTCATCAACCCATTGATAAATGCCATATTCCCATTCCAGATAAATTGAATTTGCTTCCTAGGCATTGACTGACCATCATTTATTAATTTACTTTACCTTGGCTCCATTGCAGACTATGTCACACTTAAAACAGCCCTTCCATTTGGGGCTGTCCACTAACCTTCTTAGCGGTAATCCCGAGTCAGGCTGAGCTGCATCCGTGGGAGGCGTGTAATGTGCAGGCCTGCCACAGATCTATCTAGTAGTAGGATTTTTAGGGTCTAAACTCATGTGAAAAAGTTGCACCGCTTTCAGACACTAAAATCCGGAAATAATCTTAACGTAAATAATGGCTGTTGAGATGTTAAAAATAATAATAGCTTACAAATAATTACTACTAATCAAGGATGATCCTCAAAGAGTTCAGTCCACTGAGGTCTTGTTAGCAGATGTGTAGCAGGAGTATAAAACATCTCATGTACAGCCCGTATCTGTGGCTGTACAAAGCTGCCTCCATACTGTGTCAGGTATACAAGCTGCAGAACAGAGGATCCTGAACTATGTGCAATCACACATTTATGTGTACCTGCTTATTACTGTGATAATGTTATTTATGTTCACATGCTTATTTCCATGATTATTGAGATGTTAGGGTTTCATCTTGTAAAGTGTGATGCAGTGTGTGAAAAACATCTGAAGTGTCACCATGTGTCACCAAGTGTCAATGGGAAAAACCTTGAGATCTTCTGCTGCAGTTATGAGCAAAAATGACAATATTCTTTTCGCATTCTTTTTCACGAAAATAATGTAACATTTGACTTTCAAGCAAAAATTTGTTTGAAAATCATTTTGTAATAAGTTTATTATTTTTCGTGTTTTTAACAATTTTTCACTTTAAACGGTGTGATTTTTTTCACTTTTTTGGGGCTATTTTTAGCTTTAAAGGGTCATTTGCTCTGAACTCATGAATGGAAATTTGGGTGAAAATGTTGATTGATTTTTTTGCCAAAACTGACTTTGTGAAAATATAAGTATTTTTGCAAATATGTTTTTGAAGCCAAAAATAGCATTTTCGATGCGAAAATGACTGTGGCAAAATTTTGCAAGCAACACTGCTCTGCTGTAGAAAAACTGATAGTGGCTTATCGACCATTCTAATGCCATCCATGCATGGCAGAAAGTAACATTTGTCATTCTTGCAACAAACGCGTGCGCACTCGCACGCACGCACGCACACACACACACACGCCAAGATTCTTCTCAATGACTGTATTTTTATTAGGGCTATTGACATGAAAGAGTTCAATTACTCTACTCAAAGAAAACAGAGCAAATAACTCCAAACATTACATTGAGGGCCAAATGCAATTCACTTTTTCACCTGAGTTTTCTCCAAGGAAATAATTTTTCATCCTCAATTTAGATTAACTTTTCAGCACTTTGCAATGGAAAAAAGTACCACAAAGAAGGCGAAGAAGTACTATGAAAATTATTTTGATTATATTTCATGCTGGCTGGTAATTTAAAAGGCACTTTATTAACAAGTTTAAAAATATTACCTAGGAGAAAACTCAGGTGAAAAAAGTGAATTGTATATGGCCCTGTGGTAATGTGGAATGATACAGGAGAAAAGTATCGAACATGCTTAGTGAGGGCACAAACCCTACTTAATTCTAGCAGGGGGGAAGGGGGTGTTGGGGAAGGGGAACCAGGGCAGCCTGATACTAGTGACTGGCTGGGAAGAAAGGCGTTTAACATTTTTCCAGGGGGTCTGGGAATTTCTTGAATTGATACACCCCCATCATATCTGCAAGATGCTCTTTGAAATGTTTACTTTTTTTCTCATAAAAATACTTTAATTAAAAAAAATGTTTGTTGTCATTAAACCTTGCAATATGAAGAACCAAACTGTGAACAATGGCATTTTCTCATCATAAATGATATTTCAATTTAAAGTCATCATATTTTGATTTAAAGTAACCCAGTGCTCATATTCTGTGAAATAGAGCAAACCTCTGAAAACATTATACAAGTTATCATCTTATATATATTCCATGTTTGGTTTTAGTGTATTTTTTTCTTTGCTCTGTAACTTCCTTTTTCAGACTTGAGTAAGGCTGATGCCTGAGTTGCCCATTACTGCCTCACTGATCTGATTTGGCTAGCCAATTTTTCCTAACATCCTTTGCCAACTTCACAATCAGGGCTGGATTTTCTGAGTGTTTAGGTAGTGATTCAAACTGCTAACAGTTTCCCAAATGTTAATGAATGGGCCAAATTACACTGGATCGATTGCGATTAAGAAATTGCAAAAGGCAGGACATGCAGCATTTTTGGCGTTTAGCATTAGCATTTCTGCAAAGCGAAGAATATAAACGCTGGTGTAATCGCTCATCAACACCTGCACAGAGCGATTTTGTTAGCGTTTTGAAATGACTGCACACTGTAAAAAAATTAAAATTGATTGAAAGGACCAATCAGAAATAAAAACGCTAATCGCTAATCACTACACAATCGCTGGCAAAAAGCTGACACTTTTTAAAAACGCTTCCAAAATTGCTCCTAAAATCACGTACAAAATGCTCATACAAAATGCTACCGATTAGCGATAGTGATTTGTAGTGGGTTCCAGGCCTAAGAGTTGTGCTGCTGTGTCTTATCTAACTGTTCCTGTTTTGGAAGCCAATTTTTTGGGGGTCAAATAAAGTTTTCTTGTTCCACTCAGGTGATTTTACTGCTGAACCTAGTTGTTTTCTTGTCTTCAAAGTCCTCTTAATTTTGTGTAGTGACAAAGTACAATAAGCCATGAATGAGAGGAACAAGACAGTGGTGACATTCTTCATACTCAAAGGCTTTTCAGACATCCCTCAACTACAGACTCCAATATATCTTCTAATCCTTCTCATTTATCTCACCACTCTTGTTGGCAACATATTAATTCTTCTGCTGGTTTGCCTGGACCCTCATCTACACACTCCCATGTACTTCTTCCTGGGTAACCTGTCTGCTCTTGACATAGGTTATACCACCGTCGCACTACATAAGAGCATTGATATCTTTGTAAGAGGAGACAATGAGGTCTATTTTATTGACTGCATGGTACAGATGTATTCCCTTACATGGTTTGGCTGCAATGACTTAATGCTGCTTACATCCATGGGCTATGACAGGTATGTCGCCATATGCAAACCATTGCATTTTACAACTCTCATGAATAGTGGAGTCTGTGCTGGTTTGGCCATCTTCTGTTGGGCGTTTAGTTTTCTTGAAGTTATTCCTTCGTTTGCCCTGATATCACAATTCTCTTGTTATACTTTGAACATAATTAACCACTTTTTCTGTGACGTTTTACCTTTAATAGAAATTTCCTGTAATGATACATCTATATTGGAAATGGTGATCTTCATAGATGGAGGTTTAGTAGCAGTATTCATTCCCTTTCTACTCACCTTCATCTCCTACGTGTTCATCATTGTCACTATAATGAAGATTAAGTCTAGCACAGGGAGAAGGAAAGCCTTCTACACCTGTTCCTCACACCTCACTGCTGTCCTCATTCTCTATGCATCTCTTGTCTCTCAGTATTTTACACCAAGTGGCACCTTCAAGTACAGTAAACTATTGTCTTTATTCAACACAGCTGTGGTTCCCATGCTAAACCCCCTCATATACAGCTTGAAGAACAACGATGTGAAGTCCGCCGTACAGAAGAAACTCAAGCATTTCACTTCTGTTTTTTAGAAACTCAGCTAAATGGACAGACACTGAACGTAAATAAGATGATTTAGCCATGTTAGTGCACTTGAAGACTTTTTGGCAGTTGCACAACACTCTCAGTACTGGATTGTAACACAAAACTATTCTCAGGAGGCTGTTCTATAATGATTTTCACAGGTACATTTTATTAGTGTTCCTCAAAGACACAACTGTTAAAATAAACAGAAACAATAGAAGTTATCATGTGTGAAAGATATGAAAACATGTACGGTATGAATATAATTTAAAGGGACTCCGAGTAGTGCGGTAACTATGGAAAGATGCATACCATTTTGAAGCTCTCTTTCTCCTCTTTCCAGCGATATATAAACTGCTGCCCTATGCCAATTAGTTGATTCAAAAACGGGGGAGCGATGAGGGCTCTGTGGCCCAATATGTTACATAACAAGGTAAGTTACCCAATTGATGAATGATAAACACTATGAACAAGAAAAGTACCAATATGGGTAATGAATATCTATCAAAAAAAGTGCCCAGTGCAAAAAAGTGCCTAGTGCAAAGGGATACACTGTAACCAGCTATCCATCTACTCACAATTGATCTCTAGGTGCATAAATAAGCATGATGAATAAATACACACATCTCATAAAAAGTGACAAGTGCCAATATGTACATAAAACACAAACCTCTGAATGTGCAGTGAAAGCCCTCTGCGCGTAGTAGCCGTGTGCATACCCAGCCCCAGATAAGAGAACTGGGGATGCGCATGCACCAGCCCCACACGCAGAGCCTGTGAACACAAATAAAACTCAAAAAATGACCTGAGAATATGAAAAGGATTAAAGTGCATGTAGTGCTAATGAGTGCCCTTACCGGAGCTAATGTGAGCTGGAAGCCGGGAGAGGGAACACGCCTAACGCGGTCGCAGCTGATCTGCTGCTTCAGAAGAGGCTGCCGAGTGTTAGGATTGGCTGGGTTAAATACTAAAGAACGGAGCTCCGTCATGACGTGTACGGCCGTACACGTGACTACCAAGCGGCATGCGGACCAATCGGCGCATGCCACTCGTGTCTGCTAGGACCTGGGTCACCTGGTTGTGAACATCCAGGTCCTACGGAGTAAATTAACTGCGCCTGCGCTATAGAAAAGGGAAGCTCCAAGGGCTAAATAACATGTCAATACCCTGCCCATATACATGTGCATACATAAACCATATATACAATTTATAACAGATGTAATATATGATACAGATGGAACATCCTGTATGTAAACATGACAAATCAGCTAAAAAATGACAATACTGCCATCTAGTGGTCGAGACAGGAAAAACACTACACAGAACACTCATGTTGCAGGGGATTAACAATCTTGTCCCAAATCTGTGTCCAATGCGTGGTGGCGAGAAGTCATCCAAGAAAGCAGGATATATATGAAAAAAACAGACTGGAAAAAAGGAAAGGGGACACAACACATGAATAAAAATTGAATCAAAATTAGATTAGTACGCATGTGAAGGAAAAACACGTCAACAGATGTCCATGACTGCTCACCCCAATCAGGACATCAATATTTATTAAAAAGTGTCAAAAAATTACACTAATTCAAAAATTCAAAAACACACCAAAATAAATAGTTAACCACGATTGCTCACCCCAATCGGGCAGAAGGAGAGGTTTGTTACTTTAAAAAATAAGAGGGAAAAAGAACAAATGGATGGAAGACTATCTACCCATGCAGGCGACAGTGAACCCACACATGCAACCAAAACACTCCCCTTTGGTACAGATCAAAGTAAAAAAGGTCAATTGGTTGTATATCGCTTACCCATCTTCTCTGTTTAAAGATCAGGCTGATCAACTATGTATATATATCAGTGATATCAAAACCTAAATAAACCGAAGGAATCACAAAAACACATCATTAAACACAATCTCAATTCAGACTCCTAAAAAACAAGCAAAATTTGTGTCCTCATTAAGGCCCCGAGGTTGTTTGGTTCGCAACTTATGAATCCACTTTAGCTCGCTCTAAAGTAATCGCAAGACTATATCACCCCCTCTCTCATTGCAAAAAATCCTCTCAATGCCCACACATGTCCAATCCTCTAGGCTTCCACCATGAAAAAGTAAAGCATGTTCTGCTACTGATGTTAGATTTTTATTATCAGCCCTATCCCGCTCAGCCAGTTTGACAGTGGACATGTGCTTTTGTATCCGTAATTTGAGTTGGTTCTTTGTCTGGCCCACGTACTGTTTTCCACATGGACATTGGAGTACATAAATAACGCCACTTGTCTGGCAGTTGATGAATTGCCTTATATCAAATTCTTGTCCCGTGACATTACTCAAAAATTTCTTGCTCACTCTCATTAGTGGACAAATGGAACACCTTCCACATTTGTAATTGCCTCTTATACCCACCTGGGGATTCTCCATCCTGAAATGGCTTTTGCTCAGGATGTTCTTTATTGTAGGGGCTCTCCTAGCTGTAATGCTTGGGTGACTGGTGATACAGTTCCTCAATGTGTTGTGTCCCCTTTCCTTTTTTCCAGTCTGTTTTTTTCATATATATCCTGCTTTCTTGGATGACTTCTCGCCACTACGCATTGGACACAGATTTGGGACAAGATTGTTAATCCCCTGCAACATGAGTGTTCTGTGTAGTGCTTTTCCTGTCTCGACCACTAGATGGCAGTATTGTCATTTTTTAGCTGATTTGTCTTGTTTACATACAGGATGTTCCATCTGTATCATATATTACATCTGTTATAAATTGTATATATGGTTTATGTATGCACATGTATATGGGCAGGGTATTGACATGTTATTTAGCCCTTGGAGCTTCCCTTTTCTATAGCGCAGGCGCAGTTAATTTACTCCGTAGGACCTGGATGTTCACAACCAGGTGACCGAGGTCCTAGCAGACACGAGTGGCATGCGCCGATTGGTCCGCATGCCGCTTGGTAGTCACGTG
This sequence comes from Hyperolius riggenbachi, assembly GCF_040937935.1. Lineage (NCBI taxonomy): Eukaryota > Metazoa > Chordata > Amphibia > Anura > Hyperoliidae > Hyperolius > Hyperolius riggenbachi. Next base: position 28,330,128 of record NC_090653.1, on the reverse strand, counting down.
TACGGCCGTACACGTCATGACGGAGCTCCGTTCTTTAGTATTTAAGCCAGCCAATCCTAACACTCGGCAGCCTCTTCTGAAGCAGCAGATCAGCTGCGACCGCGTTAGGCGTGTTCCCTCTCCCGGCTTCCAGCTCATATTAGCTCCGGTAAGGGCACTCATTAGCACTACATGCACTTTAATCCTTTTCATATTCTCAGGTCATTTTTTGAGTTTTATTTCTGTTCACAGGCTCTGCGTGTGGGGCTGGTGCATGCGCATACCCAGTTCTCTTATCTGGGGCTGGGTATGCACACGGCTACTACGCACAGAGGGCTTTCACTGCACATTCAGAGGTTTGTGTTTTATGTACATATTGGCACTTGTCACTTTTTATGAGATGTGTGTATTTATTCATCATGCTTATTGATGCACCTAGAGATCAATTGTGAGTAGATGGATAGCTGGTTACAGTGTATCCCTTTGCACTGGGCACTTTTTTGCACTGGGCACTTATTTGCACATAATTGGAGTATCCTTCCGTGTATGTTTCATTTTTGAACATTAGATTCTTACCATGTAATATTATTCTGATTGAGCTGGAATACCAACAACTCTTATAAAAAATAATTTTTATTTGTTTTTTAATTGGATTGTCTAATAAAGTTATATTGATAAATATTTGCACCATATATGTGTGGAGCCATTTTTTTGATAGATATTCATTACCCATATTGGTACTTTTCTTGTTCATAGTGCTATGCCAATTAGTTTTCGCTATTTTCACGATCAAAATTGCCGCGGCCGAGATTTCGTTCACGAAAATAACGAAAATTAAAAGGCGTAGGGCGGCGGTTTATATATATCGTTGGAAAGAGGAGAAAAAGAGCTTCAAAGGTATGCATCTTTCCATAGTTACTTGTATTACACAGGGTGACTTTTCCCCAAAGTTGGCAGCTCCATTCAGCACAATGCAATGAAATACAAGGAACCCAGGGGGATATAATTACAAACATCATGCTGGTAGGTGTGAGGATATAATTAATTAGTTGTGGGTATGCTTAAAGGCATACCCACAGGCACTGCTCGGAGTCCCTTTAAGATTGTAAAGCTCTCAACAGATTCTCCTCCCTACCCCATACTCACTAGCCTCCAGATACCAACCCAACTGCAATCTCTACCCTGCACATTACCTTCTTCTGTCCTCCTTCTTGGATACACAAGCTCCTTGCATTCACGTATACAAGGTTTTTCATGAGCTTGACCACTCCTCTGGAAAGCTCACTTTTTCAGACAGGAATATCAACTGAATCATCAACTCTCAGAAGGATGGTGACATATTGCAAAAGAATCTGGATAGGATGACTATATGGGCACATAAATAGCAGATGAAATTCAGTGTTGAAAAATGTGAGGTTGTGCATTTTAATAATAATAATAATAATAATTGCAGTATTTGTATAGCGCCTTTCTCCTGTCGGACTCAAAGCGCTTGCGAGGCAGCCACTAGAGCGCACTCAGTAGGCAGTAGCAGTGTTAAGGAGACTTGCCCAAGAAACTCCTTACTGAAATAGGTGCTGGCTTACTGAACAGCCATAGTCATACTAATGGTCTAGCACCATTCAAAATAAATGGGATACAGTTGGGGACATCAGACTTGGAGAAAGACTTAGCAGTACTCATCGACAACAAATTAAGTAATTGTATTCAATGCCAAGCTGCTGCAGCTAAAGCAAATAACATTTTGGGATGCATTAAAAAGAAATAAAAACTTGTGATAGCATAATATTTTCCCTATTTAAAACTCTAGTAAGGTGCATTGGGAATATGGAATTCAGTTCTGGGCACCACATTACAGACACTAGCCGAAGGTAAGTACCAGGGGAACATATACAAAACACAATTGTCACTAAGACATGCCCTATAGGTACACAATCAGGTATAATACACCTGATATTAGTTTTAATAATAAAGTATTTGATAAAAAACACCGCTATGTCTAGGTGTTTACTACAGAAACACACAATGTCTGTATTGGTCCTATGCTGTGGGGGTCCTGGCTGATCCCCCTCCACTGCAGTGATATATCAGTGGGGTGTAGCTATCCCACAGCAACGGAGTTAGGTGTCCTGTAATGGGTGATATGGACCCGAGTGAGTTCGCAGGTGTGGTAAAATAAACCACCTCAGCAAAGACCCCTCAGACAGTTGGAGTCCTCTATACACCCAAATGGGAGGCTGGATTACTAGGGTGTTCAAACGTGCATAGTGCTGTACAATAAACCTAATGAGATCACATTTCACCTAAACAAGGCTTCTTCAGAGGTGCTATACATATAATACAAAGTGCTATACAAGGTAAACATCACCCACAAATTAAAATAACAAAATGCCCCCCATATCTGATTGCCCCAGTCAGAGCTGTGTGAGCCATGTTAGGCTGCCAAATAAATACCGTTGAGGGAGGAAGAGGAGGCAACTGCCACACTGGGCTACGCCCACCCTAGTTCATGTGAGCTACGTCTCCCGGAGGTGCCAAGGAGAGCCTCCCTAGGGCAGAGGATCGAGCTCCGAGCTCCGCCTACCTCCAGGATAATGTCCCCCAAATGGCGAATCTCGGGGATCCCCCTATCGCCCACAAATCAGTCGGAGTCGCTGTATGCGCTCCATCGGGCTGAAAAGGGGCGGGGTCTGCGTGTCACTTACGCAGTATCCGCCGTCAGATTCCGCACCTCGCACGAATTGGCTGAAAACTCGCCGTAGCTCAGGACGCTCTGCGTCAGGCTCCTCTGCGTGGAAAGGAGGAGTCCAAATGGGCGTGTCCACTGCGCGCAACCCAACCCCCGTAACCAATGCAACGCATCCCGCGTTGCCATAGTCCCCGCTCCCAAAACAAACCGAGGGACATAGGTTGTCTGGGCACGCCACCACACATCAAATGCATATGGGCACATTAGCCGCCCCTGTTGGGATCATAACGGCTACGTGCGCCAACCTTTGCAGAAGTGTACTTTAACATAGAAAAGCAGGTGGTACATGCGGGGAATAAATTCGGGGAGGGGGGGGGGTGTGTTACGTGCGGTTCAGTGAACACTGACAGTAGACGTAGCTTCAATGGGCACTAACAGTGGACGTGGCTGGGAGGGTACACTCATAGATACTCATGGATATTCATATGGCCAATGCACCATGCATATAGCAGGCCATGTGATCGGATGTAGGAACCAAGGATACATAGTATTAGAGGTGAAGCATCACAAATATGTTCATGATACACATTAGACAACTCATAATGCTGATATGGGACCCAGTCAAGATCTGTGGTATCAGGTCTCATAAAAAGCATGCCAGATTGAAGTCCTCATTCAATCCATTGGGTGAGATAGTCTCTAGACAGAAAATCCACTGCGATTCAATTTGTGTGAGTTTTTGATCAAAATTCCCACCCCTGAAGTCCCTTTTCCATGTCTGGATTCCCCAAAATTGGATCTCAAAACGTTGATTTAGGTGGAGATCATTCATATGTCTGGCAATCGGAGTATTCCTCTTATGTTTTATATCGCCGACATGTTCCAGTACGCGATCCTTAAGCTGTCTTGTTGTTTTACCCACATACCATAAATTGCAGGGGCATTTAGCCCCATACACTACCCCCTTGCTTTCACAATTGATAAATGTACGCACGTCAAAGGTTCTCCCACTTATTGGAGCCGTGAAGTGTTTTACAGTTGGCATGTATGCGCAGGCCTTACATCGGCCACATCGAAACGAACCTGCTGGTTTAGGTGGCAGCCAGGTTTCTCTAGGGGTAGTGGGTGGGTTATACGTACTGTGGACCAACAGGTCCCTCAGATTGGGGGATCGTCTATATGTAATGGCTGGGGTATCAGGGAGATGTTTGGATAGATCTTTGTCCTTTTGTAAAATAGGCCAGTAGTGCTTCATGATTTCAAAAACTCTATGCGAATCATTTGTAAAGGTCCCGATCAAACGGGGTATCCTCAGTGTATCAGTTTGTTTCTTACTATGACTGAGTTTGGATTTCGTGTCTTTGAGGGTTTCGTCACGTGGTGTCTCATAGGCCCGTTTATATGCTTGTTCAATAACGTGGTTAGGAAAGCCTCTTTGTTTAAACCGTTGTCGTAAAAGTGTACATTCCTTATCAAAAGATTGTGATGTCGAGCAGTTCCTCCTCGCCCGGAGGAACTGACCGGTGGGTATGCTCCTACGTAGTGAACTGGGATGGGAACTCTCCCACCTCAGTAATGAGTTAGTCGATGTAGGTTTGCGGAATATCTCAGTTTGTATTTTACCATGCTCAATCGTAATCTTAAGATCCAAGAAATTGATGGTATTTTCATCAATCTCATATGTGAAATGCATGCCTATCTGATTAGAGTTCAGGATTTCCACAAAGTCCTTGAAGACATCCTTAGGGCCATCCCACAGCACTATCACGTCGTCGATAAATCTCCCCCAGTACAAGATATGAGAGGTGAAGAAACTGAGGTCCTCGGAGAAGACACAATGGTCTTCCCACCAGCCCAGGAACAGATTTGCATATGAGGGGGCACACGCCGTCCCCATAGCACTGCCCCTGAGCTGGTGGTAGAACCGCCCCCCAAACAAAAATACATTATGTGTCAGGATGAATTCAAGAAGACGAATGAGAAATCGATTGTGTGCTTCAAGGTGTTGTCCCCGTTTTTAAGAAATATTGCACTGCTGACAATCCCAATTTATGTTCGATATTGCTATACAGAGATTCGACATCGAGGCTTGCCAGTAACGTGGTAGATGGAACCTCGATGTCCTGCAGTTTCACTAAAAGGTCTTTTGTATCCCTAAGGTAGGAGGGTAGAGCCTCTACAAATGGTCTCAAGAAGCCATCGACGTATTTACTAATTTCATCTGTGAGGTTACCACAACCTGACACTATCGGCCTCCCAGGAGGTGGCACTCGTTCTTTGTGTATCTTGGGTAAGGCGTAAAAGACCGCCAATCTCGGGAACTTAGTCGAGATGTCTAATCGAGTGTAGTCAAGTGTGTCTAGGCAGCCCTCATTCACTGCCTCCTTTAATATCCTACATAACTCATCTGTATGTCGTTTGGTGGGGTTATCACGGATAATAGCGTATTGATTCTCATTCCTCAAAATCATTAGGCACATTTGTTCATACATGTCCTTGTCCATAACAACTACATTCCCCCCCTTATCTGCAGGTTTAATTATAAGATTTTTATTAGTTTTGAGTGTATGTAATGCTCGTCTTTCATCTACACTCAAATTATCATGTGTAGGGGTTCTGATGCTGTCACTTTCAAGTCTTTTTAGGGCTCTTGTGACCATATCGACAAAAGTGTATATCTGAGGATACTGAGATATCGCAGGGCAGTATTTACTTTTTGGTCTTGTACCACTTGGTGGGGCCAGAGGCGGGATACCTGTATCATATTCAGATAATAACTCCTGTAGGGCCTCATAAGCCTCTTTTTCTTGTTTCTCAGATATCTTTTGTTTAGCCTCCTTATTTTCATACATCTTGACCAATGCCAGTTTCCTAGCAAAGAGATTCACATCCTTTACCCAGTCAAAAGCATGAAACCTCTCGGTGGGCACAAATGATAGGCCCTTAATTAACAATGAATTTTCAGTTGGTGTCAGGACATGTGATGATAAATTAACTACCCTCAACTGTGCCACCGGATCGTGTGTGGTTACCATTGATGTGTGGGTTTCCTGTTGCCACCCCTCTTCTGCCCCGTATACCCCCACTGTTTCCGATCTCTTAGAATATGTCGCTCTTGTTCCATCTGAGTCTGTCGTGGGTCTGCACATTGTACGTTTGGGGAAGATGGAGGCTGGTCTAAAAAAGTTTGTTTACTTTTATTGTTGTATCTTGGTTGTTGGCCTCTAGGGGGGTTACGTATACCACGTTGAACGTATTTTTTCTTGTTATGTCTTTTGGGTGATAAGTGACTGCAAGAACTATTTGACTCGCTTTCTGACTGTACGTCAATATCAGATACCGTGATAGATTCACTCCCCGGGGCGGGTTGTTGGGGTTGTTTAGGTTTCTCTGCCCACGTATAAACTTTATGGTTCTTGAAGTCAGAACTGTCTCTTTGAAACTTCTTATGTTTCCTGCTCTTAATTTCCTCAGTGTATGCACTGACTTTACGTTCAAGTTTAGCTTCAAATTTTTCGAATTCTGGGTGACCAGATAGTTCTAATAATATTTTTTGCTCCTGTACCAGTTTGGCTCTGGCCTTTTCTGCAAATTTTTGTTCGTAATCATGTAGGTATTTCATTAGTTCTAACGATTGTCTAGTCTTAAGTTCATCCCACCCAGTCATAAATAGAATATCATCAGTGTGAGAATGTAACTTGGTGAGATTACGTAGGCCTCTAACTGTGATATGTTCCTTCAGATAGATACTGAAGGATGCCACTTCCCATGAGGACCTAATAAATTCTTTGTAGGTTTTGAAGATGTCCACAAATACAGGCTCGATATCTGTCTGATTGGTCCCTGGTTCTACCTCGATGTCACTTTCTGACTCCTCTGTGTTAAATGTCTCTCTCGCCTCTTTGGTAAATGATTCAATGGATGGTAGCCCTTCAGATAAATAGGCCATATCCTAAAATAGAACGAATAGGTGTTCGGCACACCATATACAAAATGATACATACACTAGCCGAAGGTAAGTACCAGGGGAACATATACAAAACACAATTGTCACTAAGACATGCCCTATAGGTACACAATCAGGTATAATACACCTGATATTAGTTTTAATAATAAAGTATTTGATAAAAAACACCGCTATGTCTAGGTGTTTACTACAGAAACACACAATGTCTGTATTGGTCCTATGCTGTGGGGGTCCTGGCTGATCCCCCTCCACTGCAGTGATATATCAGTGGGGTGTAGCTATCCCACAGCAACGGAGTTAGGTGTCCTGTAATGGGTGATATGGACCCGAGTGAGTTCGCAGGTGTGGTAAAATAAACCACCTCAGCAAAGACCCCTCAGACAGTTGGAGTCCTCTATACACCCAAATGGGAGGCTGGATTACTAGGGTGTTACCAAAGAGGCGAGAGAGACATTTAACACAGAGGAGTCAGAAAGTGACATCGAGGTAGAACCAGGGACCAATCAGACAGATATCGAGCCTGTATTTGTGGACATCTTCAAAACCTACAAAGAATTTATTAGGTCCTCATGGGAAGTGGCATCCTTCAGTATCTATCTGAAGGAACATATCACAGTTAGAGGCCTACGTAATCTCACCAAGTTACATTCTCACACTGATGATATTCCATTTATGACTGGGTGGGATGAACTTAAGACTAGACAATCGTTAGAACTAATGAAATACCTACATGATTACGAACAAAAATTTGCAGAAAAGGCCAGAGCCAAACTGGTACAGGAGCAAAAAATATTATTAGAACTATCTGGTCACCCAGAATTCGAAAAATTTGAAGCTAAACTTGAACGTAAAGTCAGTGCATACACTGAGGAAATTAAGAGCAGGAAACATAAGAAGTTTCAAAGAGACAGTTCTGACTTCAAGAACCATAAAGTTTATACGTGGGCAGAGAAACCTAAACAACCCCAACAACCCGCCCCGGGGAGTGAATCTATCACAGTATCTGATATTGACGTACAGTCAGAAAGCGAGTCAAATAGTTCTTGCAGTCACTTATCACCCAAAAGACATAACAAGAAAAAATACGTTCAACGTGGTATACGTAACCCCCCTAGAGGCCAACAACCAAGATACAACAATAAAAGTAAACAAACTTTTTTAGACCAGCCTCCATCTTCCCCAAACGTACAATGTGCAGACCCACGACAGACTCAGATGGAACAAGAGCGACATATTCTAAGAGATCGGAAACAGTGGGGGTATACGGGGCAGAAGAGGGGTGGCAACAGGAAACCCACACATCAATGGTAACCACACACGATCCGGTGGCACAGTTGAGGGTAGTTAATTTATCATCACATGTCCTGACACCAACTGAAAATTCATTGTTAATTAAGGGCCTATCATTTGTGCCCACCGAGAGGTTTCATGCTTTTGACTGGGTAAAGGATGTGAATCTCTTTGCTAGGAAACTGGCATTGGTCAAGATGTATGAAAATAAGGAGGCTAAACAAAAGATATCTGAGAAACAAGAAAAAGAGGCTTATGAGGCCCTACAGGAGTTATTATCTGAATATGATACAGGTATCCCGCCTCTGGCCCCACCAAGTGGTACAAGACCAAAAAGTAAATACTGCCCTGCGATATCTCAGTATCCTCAGATATACACTTTTGTCGATATGGTCACAAGAGCCCTAAAAAGACTTGAAAGTGACAGCATCAGAACCCCTACACATGATAATTTGAGTGTAGATGAAAGACGAGCATTACATACACTCAAAACTAATAAAAATCTTATAATTAAACCTGCAGATAAGGGGGGGAATGTAGTTGTTATGGACAAGGACATGTATGAACAAATGTGCCTAATGATTTTGAGGAATGAGAATCAATACGCTATTATCCGTGATAACCCCACCAAACGACATACAGATGAGTTATGTAGGATATTAAAGGAGGCAGTGAATGAGGGCTGCCTAGACACACTTGACTACACTCGATTAGACATCTCGACTAAGTTCCCGAGATTGGCGGTCTTTTACGCCTTACCCAAGATACACAAAGAACGAGTGCCACCTCCTGGGAGGCCGATAGTGTCAGGTTGTGGTAACCTCACAGATGAAATTAGTAAATACGTCGATGGCTTCTTGAGACCATTTGTAGAGGCTCTACCCTCCTACCTTAGGGATACAAAAGACCTTTTAGTGAAACTGCAGGACATCGAGGTTCCATCTACCACGTTACTGGCAAGCCTCGATGTCGAATCTCTGTATAGCAATATCGAACATAAATTGGGATTGTCAGCAGTGCAATATTTCTTAAAAACACGGGGACAACACCTTGAAGCACACAATCGATTTCTCATTCGTCTTCTTGAATTCATCCTGACACATAATGTATTTTTGTTTGGGGGGCGGTTCTACCACCAGCTCAGGGGCAGTGCTATGGGGACGGCGTGTGCCCCCTCATATGCAAATCTGTTCCTGGGCTGGTGGGAAGACCATTGTGTCTTCTCCGAGGACCTCAGTTTCTTCACCTCTCATATCTTGTACTGGGGGAGATTTATCGACGACGTGATAGTGCTGTGGGATGGCCCTAAGGATGTCTTCAAGGACTTTGTGGAAATCCTGAACTCTAATCAGATAGGCATGCATTTCACATATGAGATTGATGAAAATACCATCAATTTCTTGGATCTTAAGATTACGATTGAGCATGGTAAAATACAAACTGAGATATTCCGCAAACCTACATCGACTAACTCATTACTGAGGTGGGAGAGTTCCCATCCCAGTTCACTACGTAGGAGCATACCCACCGGTCAGTTCCTCCGGGCGAGGAGGAACTGCTCGACATCACAATCTTTTGATAAGGAATGTACACTTTTACGACAACGGTTTAAACAAAGAGGCTTTCCTAACCACGTTATTGAACAAGCATATAAACGGGCCTATGAGACACCACGTGACGAAACCCTCAAAGACACGAAATCCAAACTCAGTCATAGTAAGAAACAAACTGATACACTGAGGATACCCCGTTTGATCGGGACCTTTACAAATGATTCGCATAGAGTTTTTGAAATCATGAAGCACTACTGGCCTATTTTACAAAAGGACAAAGATCTATCCAAACATCTCCCTGATACCCCAGCCATTACATATAGACGATCCCCCAATCTGAGGGACCTGTTGGTCCACAGTACGTATAACCCACCCACTACCCCTAGAGAAACCTGGCTGCCACCTAAACCAGCAGGTTCGTTTCGATGTGGCCGATGTAAGGCCTGCGCATACATGCCAACTGTAAAACACTTCACGGCTCCAATAAGTGGGAGAACCTTTGACGTGCGTACATTTATCAATTGTGAAAGCAAGGGGGTAGTGTATGGGGCTAAATGCCCCTGCAATTTATGGTATGTGGGTAAAACAACAAGACAGCTTAAGGATCGCGTACTGGAACATGTCGGCGATATAAAACATAAGAGGAATACTCCGATTGCCAGACATATGAATGATCTCCACCTAAATCAACGTTTTGAGATCCAATTTTGGGGAATCCAGACATGGAAAAGGGACTTCAGGGGTGGGAATTTTGATCAAAAACTCACACAAATTGAATCGCAGTGGATTTTCCGTCTAGAGACTATCACCCAATGGATTGAATGAGGACTTCAATCTGGCATGCTTTTTATGAGACCTGATACCACAGATCTTGACTGGGTCCCATATCAGCATTATGAGTTGTCTAATGTGTATCATGAACATATTTGTGATGCTTCACCTCTAATACTATGTATCCTTGGTTCCTACATCCGATCACATGGCCTGCTATATGCATGGTGCATTGGCCATATGAATATCCATGAGTATCTATGAGTGTACCCTCCCAGCCACGTCCACTGTTAGTGCCCATTGAAGCTACGTCTACTGTCAGTGTTCACTGAACCGCACGTAACACACCCCCCCCCCTCCCCGAATTTATTCCCCGCATGTACCACCTGCTTTTCTATGTTAAAGTACACTTCTGCAAAGGTTGGCGCACGTAGCCGTTATGATCCCAACAGGGGCGGCTAATGTGCCCATATGCATTTGATGTGTGGTGGCGTGCCCAGACAACCTATGTCCCTCGGTTTGTTTTGGGAGCGGGGACTATGGCAACGCGGGATGCGTTGCATTGGTTACGGGGGTTGGGTTGCGCGCAGTGGACACGCCCATTTGGACTCCTCCTTTCCACGCAGAGGAGCCTGACGCAGAGCGTCCTGAGCTACGGCGAGTTTTCAGCCAATTCGTGCGAGGTGCGGAATCTGACGGCGGATACTGCGTAAGTGACACGCAGACCCCGCCCCTTTTCAGCCCGATGGAGCGCATACAGCGACTCCGACTGATTTGTGGGCGATAGGGGGATCCCCGAGATTCGCCATTTGGGGGACATTATCCTGGAGGTAGGCGGAGCTCGGAGCTCGATCCTCTGCCCTAGGGAGGCTCTCCTTGGCACCTCCGGGAGACGTAGCTCACATGAACTAGGGTGGGCGTAGCCCAGTGTGGCAGTTGCCTCCTCTTCCTCCCTCAACGGTATTTATTTGGCAGCCTAACATGGCTCACACAGCTCTGACTGGGGCAATCAGATATGGGGGGCATTTTGTTATTTTAATTTGTGGGTGATGTTTACCTTGTATAGCACTTTGTATTATATGTATAGCACCTCTGAAGAAGCCTTGTTTAGGTGAAATGTGATCTCATTAGGTTTATTGTACAGCACTATGCACGTTTGAACACCCTAGTAATCCAGCCTCCCATTTGGGTGTATAGAGGACTCCAACTGTCTGAGGGGTCTTTGCTGAGGTGGTTTATTTTACCACACCTGCGAACTCACTCGGGTCCATATCACCCATTACAGGACACCTAACTCCGTTGCTGTGGGATAGCTACACCCCACTGATATATCACTGCAGTGGAGGGGGATCAGCCAGGACCCCCACAGCATAGGACCAATACAGACATTGTGTGTTTCTGTAGTAAACACCTAGACATAGCGGTGTTTTTTATCAAATACTTTATTATTAAAACTAATATCAGGTGTATTATACCTGATTGTGTACCTATAGGGCATGTCTTAGTGACAATTGTGTTTTGCACCACATTACAGGAAATATATAGCAGTTTTAGAGCAGGTGCAGAGACGAGCAACAAAATTGATTAGAGAGATGAAAGGTCACACTTACCAGGAAAGATTAGAAAAACTAGGCTTATAAAATGAACATTTATAAATACATCAGAGGGCAATATAAAAGCTTGGCAGATGAGCTTTTTGCCCCTAGGCTTTTACAAACGACTAGAGGACATGATCTGTGCATGGAGGAAAAATGTTTTAGCCATTTATTAAGGTAATGGTTCTTTACAGTAAGTGGAATATATTACCACAGGAAGTAGTTATGACAAATTCTTTATCTGCATTTAAGGGGGGCTTAGATGCTTTCCTTGTGTTTAAACACATCTATGACTATATTTACTAGGTACTGTAATTCCCAGTGAGGTTGATCCAGGGATTTTATCTGATTGCCATCTGGAGACGGGAAGGATTTTTTTCCCTTTTACGGCCAATTGGACCATGCCTTGTAAGGTTTTTTCACCTTCCTCTGGATCAACAGGATTATGTGAGGGTGCAGGCTAGTGCTTTACCTTATCTTCTGGTTGAACTCGATAGAGGCATGTCTTTTTTTAACCCAAATAACTGTGTAACTATGTTACTATGAATATGCACTAACTAACCAACAGCTCTCATGGGCAGAGCTGTCTCGCTGTTTTTATTTTATATATATATATATATATAAAATCGGATGTATGTATGTGTGTGTGTATGTGTGTATGTATGTATGTGCCGCGATAATGTGAAAACGGCTTGACCGATTTGAATGAAACTTGGTATACAGATCCCTTACTACCTTGGATGATATGTTTTTGGGGTCTGTTTTGGGGGTCTCATGCCCCCCCTGCACACGTGGGCGGAGCTACAAACAGCAAATTCGATTTAACCCATTCATGTCAATGGAAAAAATGGAAAAGGCTGCCATGCTCACAGTAACCAAGCCAGAGTCCCCACACTTGGCACAGTTGGTCACTTGGTGACCGCGGTTACAAATCTAGGAAAATTGGGCGGAGCATAAAACAGCCAATCAAATTTCAGCCATTCATTTTAAATAGGAATATGTAAACTGCAGCCATTCTTTGACTTTTAATTGCAGGGATTTCAAACTTGCCACACTTGGTCACTGGGTGACTGGGATTAATATTCAGGAAAGTGGGTGGAGCCTACAACAGCCAATCAAAATTTACCTATTGATTTTCAAGGGGAATATTTAAACTACTGCCATTATTACACTGCTAATGGCAGAGGCTTTAAACTTGCTACAGTCGGTTATTGGGTGACTGGGGTTCAAATTCACCAAAGGGTGTGGAGCCACAAACAGCCAATCAGATTTCTTTGCTGGATAAACTGCTTCCATTCACATATTTTTGATGCCAGTAACGCAAAGGCTCACCAACTTGGTCACTGAGAAACTGTGTGTCGAGGTCACAAAAAGTGGGCTGAGCCAAAAACAATTTTCACTGGTCAAATATAAACTGCAGCCATTCTTACACTGTTATTGGCAGGGTTCTCAAACTTTGCCCAGGTGGTCACTTGGTGACATGGATTAATATTCAGAAAAATGGGTGGAGCCTACAACAGCCAATCAGATTTGTTAGATTGATTTCAGCCATTCTGTTATTGGGAGGGTTCTCAAACTTGACACAGTTGGTCACTGAATGACTGGGATTAATATTCAGGAGAGTGGGAGGAGCCTATAACAGCCAATCAAAATTCACCTATTGATTTTCAAGGGTAATATTTACATTGCTGCCGTTTTTACACTGTTGATAGCAGATGCCTCAAACCTGGTACAGTTGGTCACTGGGTGACTGGGGTTCACAGTTTAAAAAAAAGGGGCGGATCCATAAACAGTGAATAAGTTTTGTTTAATTTCAATGGGAATATACAAATTATTGATACCAATGACCACAAAGCTCATAAACTTAGTAATTGAGTGACGGTATGTCAAGGTTAGAAAAAGTAGGCGGTGCCAATAACTACATTTTTTACATGGGAAAATATAAACTCCAACCACTCTTACACTGTTAATGGATTCTCAAGCTTGACACAGTTGGCAATTGGTTGACTGGAATTAATATTCAGAAATTTGGGTGGAGCCTACAACAGCCAATCAAAATCCACCTATTGATTTTCAAGGGGAATATTTACATTGCTACCATTCTTACACTGTTAATGGCAGCGTCCTCAAACCTGATAAAGTCAAAAATTGGGTGACTGGGGTCCAAATTCACTAAAAGGTGGAGCCACAAACAGCCTATCAGATTTGTTATATTGATTACAGCCATTCTGTTATTGGCAGGGTTCTAAAATTTGACACAGTTGGTCACTGAATGACTGAGATTAATATTCAGGAGAGTGGGAGGAGCCTACAGCAGCTAATCAAAATTCACCTATTGATTTTTAAGGGCAATATTTACATTGCTGCCTTTCTTTCCCTGTTAATTGCAGATGCCTCAAACCTGGTGCAATTGGTCACTGGGTGACTGGGGTTCAAATTTACAAAGGGGGCAAAGACACAAACAGTGAATCAGATTTGTTTAATTTCAGTGGGAATATACAAATTATTGATACCAAGGTAACTATCAAAAATAGAGCACATATTGTGTGCATAGCACACCAATAAACAAATGAAAAGGAATAGAAAAACCCATTTTTGCAAAAGTATAAACCAATTTATTAATAATCTTAAAAAAGACACGCAGTGTTAGTCCCTAAAGTGCAAATCCCCATAAGTTAAAAAGACCCAGGAAACATGTCCTAAATCACCAACTGCATGTAATAACCCCGGCAGAGGAGAGAGACCACTCCAGGTAACGCTCCCTGCCTAAACCCTAAGTGCACTTTGTAAAGCAGGCCTGCAAATAAAGTTCCTGTTGCTGTGAATAACACTGGTGCTGTGAACAATAAGCAGGATAAGTTCAACATGCAGCAAATCAACTGCGTTCACACTATAAATGGCAAGCACAAAGTGCATCCAGTCTAATATGCAGATCCAAGCTGCTCCAGTCGGAATCTTGTATATAGTATTATCCAGCACAAGCAAAGCTGCAAAGCATAGGCAGCAAATGGCAGTTCACAATGCAAATATATGCTTCAGGATGATGGATGCATCCAACCTAATATGCAAGTCCAAGCTGCTCCAGTAGTAGGCTTGTGTATAATATTATGCAGCACAAACAGGGATGCAAAGCATATGCAGCAAGTAGCAGTTCACAGTGCAAATATATGCTTCAGGATGATAGATGCAACCAACTTAATATGCAAGTCCAAGCTACTCCAGCAGCAAGCTTGTATATAGTATTATCCAGCACAAACAGGGATGCTGAGCATATTCAGCTGGTAGCAGTTCACAGTGCAAATATATGCTTCAGGGTTATAATAATCTATCAACAGAGTTGTGATTTAGCTTACCAGCACCCTCCTGGGTGCATGCAGTAGTGACACGACACAGGTTCCGGGTCTTAGGTGGTTGAGTCACCGCACGCTGCGCTCTACCCCGCTAAGGCTGCGGGGGAGCAGGTGAATTTAGATGGCTTCTCAGATTGCTGCCCCATCAGGGACGTCTCCCTGTGGGGGAAAGATGGTATGGAAGTAGTCAGGGGGACACACAGCAGCCTCTCCCTCTCCACTCACATGGATGCTGCAAACAGCACAGGCTTCTCACACCTCCTCCAGCAACAGTGGCCCAACACAACCACAATCGATAAACGCGTTTCAGCTGAGTGCCAGCTTTCTTCAGTATCAAAAGCACTTGTGCTGCCATCCAGTGGCATTATATAGTAGGTGCATCACAGGATCTTTCCATTAACTCTTTCCCTGCCAAGTTGCTTTCCTTTTATCTATCCAATGGATGGCTTTCATTTATGTGCAAATTTCTTATTCTTTCTTTTAATTAGACAATAAGTGAATGTTCGGGGAGGGATGGTGGGGGGGAGAAGAGAAATAAACCAAACCCCACACACTCATCACTCACACTTTACCTCAATAATATAAATAGCTTGAGTGAAACGGGGGCTACAGCTACAGGAACACTTTTAAATTCAAATCAGAATTGAGACCTTTGGGCACTAGACTATCACATCTGTAAATCCACATACATTCCTTCTAATATAAAATCTTATCGAAATCGCCCCGTCTCCCACTAATCTGTAATCTATAAATTCCTCTATATTTCATCCCATCTGGATTGCCCTGATGAAATTCTTCAAAGTGTACCGCTAAGGGACTAGATTGCTCTCTCTTTTTAATATCTTTTACATGTTCCTTAATTCTGGAGCCCACGTCTCTCTTCGTTTTGCCCACATAAATCTTTTCACATGGACATATTATCTGATATATGACTCTAGTAGTCATGCAATTTATAAAACTGTTGATTTTGTATTCTTCTGTTCCATCACTGTTAGCAAAGGTGTTCCCCTGCTGCACAAATCTACACACCTTACATCCAGCACATCTGTACATGCCCTTTAGATTACAGGTTCGTGGAATCGCCATCTCACTTTTCACCAGCATATCACCAATGTTTTTACATCTTCTTGCTGTTATTTGTGGTGCTTCACCCACTATTTTGGCTATATCACTGTCTAACAATAATACTCCCCAGTTTTTATTCAGTATTTCACGCATCTGCTGCCAATGGCTTCCATACCTCGTTATAATGTGCGTAGCCTGGCTCTCGCTATTCTTTTCATTTTCTTTTTCCGCAATAATTGTTCTCTTTTTGTTTTTAGGGCCCGCACATACGCTTTTTTAAGCATTCTATTAGGGTAACCTCGTTCCCTTAGGCGCTTTTGCAAAGCTTTACCTTCCTGTTTATATTCATCCAAATCTGCGCAATTGCGTCTAATACGTAAAAATTCACCCGCGGGGACCGATTTTATTTGAGTATGGGGATGGAAGCTCTTGGCATGCAATAGCGTATTACCTGCCGTTGCTTTTCTATGGGCCCCAGAGATTAATTTATTCCCTTCCCTTCTCAAAGTTAGATCCAGAAATGTGATCTTTTTTCTATCATACACATATGTTAAATGGATATTCCTATCATTATTGTTCAGTTGATCTACAAATTTCCTAAGGGAGATTTCGTCCCCCTTCCAGATCATTACAATATCACCAATAAAACGCAGCCAGAGGGCGACATGCTCCCCTAACCCACGCGCGCCATACACTTCCTCCATCTCCCATCTTCCCAAGTGCAGGCACCCGTAGGCCGGAGAGCACGCCGCCCCCATGGCCACGCCCCTAATCTGCTGGTAATACCTTCCCTCATATTGAAAGTAATTATTTTCCAAGATTAATTTCATTAGATCCCATACAAATTCATTGTGCATTTCCTCATGAGCACCATAGTAGCTATCTAAATAAAAGGCAAGGGCTTTTAATCCCGTCTCATTTGGAATTGAAGTGAATAGCGACTCCACGCCAGAGATACCAAATAACATTCATCTGGCAAAACAACCTCTTCAATTTTCTCTAGTACCTGCATCGAATCCCTGACAAAGGATCGCAATCCCATCATGATGGGTTGTAATTTTTTGTCCACATATTTTGCTACTCTCTCAAGGGGACCCCCATTAGCAGCAATAATGGGCCTTCCCGGGGGATCTCTTACATTTTTATGTGTCTTAGGGAGAATATATATTACAGGCACATTAAATGTCTTCACCTCCATAAATCTGTACTCTCTTTCTAAGATCACATTTTCTATGTAGCCCCAACTAATCTTGTTATTAATGAGTCTTTTCAAATTGGGCATAGGGTCCCCTCTAATTCTCTGATAATTATCTTTATCACTTAATAAGCATTGTATTTCTTCATTATATTTAATCAAGGGGAGCAACACAACGTTGCCCCCCTTGTCACTCTTTTTTATTACAGTATCTTGCCATCCCCGAATTTCTTCGAGTGCCATCCTTTGTCCCCTGGTGAGATTATTAATTCCCCAGGACTTCCAATTTATTGATTTCAAATCTTGTTTCACCAATTCCATAAAAACTGCTGTTGACCGGTTGGTCGTCAAAGCCGGCATGTATTCTGATTTATTTCTTAATTCTGTGTACATTTTTCTATTGGGCCTCTCTTCTTCCATTTCCTGAGTCTCATCATTTAAATTTAGTAACACATCTAGATCCCAGTTGTCAATGTCATCCATTCCCTGATCATTAGAACTCTCAGTAAGCATAAGGGCGCCTGAATTGGGGCTTTTTTCAACTTTTTCTTTTTCCATATGCATCTTTTTCAATAATACCCGTCTCAAAAACAGGCTTATGTCTTTATAAACCTCAAATTCATCGCCCAATGCTGTGGGACAGAAAGTTAATCCCATACTCAAAACCTGATAATGGTTCTCATTCAGTATATGATCAGTTAGATTGATGACATTGAACGATTCTAATTGACTACTTCCCGTAGGATTATACCCGATCTGGTTCTCATGCCTTCTTCCTTCTCCACTTCCAACTGCTCTACTAAAAAATCCTCTTCATCCTCACCTGTTGAAATTCCTGCTCCTAGATCTTTTTGTGACCCCCCACTACCTGTGTTCCCACTTTCTGTGGAGGCGTCGCTATCACTCATTCCTTCAGATGAGCTATATGTAGTTTCTCCCCATCTCACCTTTTTCTGTCTCCTAAATTTTCTCTTATACTTCCCTTTTCTGGGGTCAGCCCCTTCTTGAGGCTTTCTTAAATTAAAAATATTACCTGACTTCCAATCCTTTTGATCACGGGTCTTTTTTTCCATTTTTGTTTTTTTCACCTGCATTTGTTCTTTATCTAGAATCTTTTTAGTTCTCAAATTAAATTCTTCAAATTTCGGATCATCCTTATATTTATTTAATTGTTCTAAACACTCATTCATTGTTTTCTCTAGATCTATTATCTGTATTTTTTCCTCCTTGACCATAATTTGCATAACTCTAATTCCATGTTGAATACATTCTGTTTGCCAAACAGGTGTAAATCTCTCTGTCAGTAGATGCGATGCAGGCACTACTCTCTCACGTATACCTCTGGGAATAATTCTCGCTGAGATATATTTGTCCATGTAAATTATATTCCATTTCCTCCTAATAAATTTAACTGCTATTCTTTGGTATTCTCTGAATTTTTTATTCAAATCTTTTTTCTCCTTTGTGTTCACCATTTTAGTGGTGGATTCTATATCTGATATTTCCCCAAAGTCTATAACCGGACAATACGCCATAATGAATCAAGGTAAATCACACACACCCCCACAAACACACACTCAACTGGGCCGGCTCCCCCTCTCCCCCCCACCACCCCAAAAAAGCACCAATCTAAGAACAACACTGCGAAGTATGATTAGGTTAATGTTGAGTGCTTAACACTCCATAAAGATAACTATCAAAAATAGAGCACATATTGTGTGCATAGCACACCAATAAACAAATGAAAAGGAATAGAAAAACCCATTTTTGCAAAAGTATAAACCAATTTATTAATAATCTTAAAAAAGACACGCAGTGTTAGTCCCTAAAGTGCAAATCCCCACAAGTTAAAAAGACCCAGGAAACATGTCCTAAATCACCAACTGCATGTAATAACCCCGGCAGAGGAGAGAGACCACTCCAGGTAACGCTCCCTGCCTAAACCCTAAGTGCACTTTGTAAAGCAGGCCTGCAAATAAAGTTCCTGTTGCTGTGAATAACACTGGTGCTGTGAACAATAAGCAGGATAAGTTCAACATGCAGCAAATCAACTGCGTTCACACTATAAATGGCAAGCACAAAGTGCATCCAGTCTAATATGCAGATCCAAGCTGCTCCAGTCGGAATCTTGTATATAGTATTATCCAGCACAAGCAAAGCTGCAAAGCATAGGCAGCAAATGGCAGTTCACAATGCAAATATATGCTTCAGGATGATGGATGCATCCAACCTAATATGCAAGTCCAAGCTGCTCCAGTAGTAGGCTTGTGTATAATATTATGCAGCACAAACAGGGATCAATCTAACTGATCATATACTGAATGAGAACCATTATCAGGTTTTGAGTATGGGATTAACTTTCTGTCCCACAGCATTGGGCGATGAATTTGAGGTTTATAAAGACATAAGCCTGTTTTTGAGACGGGTATTATTGAAAAAGATGCATATGGAAAAAGAAAAAGTTGAAAAAAGCCCCAATTCAGGCGCCCTTATGCTTACTGAGAGTTCTAATGATCAGGGAATGGATGACATTGACAACTGGGATCTAGATGTGTTACTAAATTTAAATGATGAGACTCAGGAAATGGAAGAAGAGAGGCCCAATAGAAAAATGTACACAGAATTAAGAAATAAATCAGAATACATGCCGGCTTTGACGACCAACCGGTCAACAGCAGTTTTTATGGAATTGGTGAAACAAGATTTGAAATCAATAAATTGGAAGTCCTGGGGAATTAATAATCTCACCAGGGGACAAAGGATGGCACTCGAAGAAATTCGGGGATGGCAAGATACTGTAATAAAAAAGAGTGACAAGGGGGGCAACGTTGTGTTGCTCCCCTTGATTAAATATAATGAAGAAATACAATGCTTATTAAGTGATAAAGATAATTATCAGAGAATTAGAGGGGACCCTATGCCCAATTTGAAAAGACTCATTAATAACAAGATTAGTTGGGGCTACATAGAAAATGTGATCTTAGAAAGAGAGTACAGATTTATGGAGGTGAAGACATTTAATGTGCCTGTAATATATATTCTCCCTAAGACACATAAAAATGTAAGAGATCCCCCGGGAAGGCCCATTATTGCTGCTAATGGGGGTCCCCTTGAGAGAGTAGCAAAATATGTGGACAAAAAATTACAACCCATCATGATGGGATTGCGATCCTTTGTCAGGGATTCGATGCAGGTACTAGAGAAAATTGAAGAGGTTGTTTTGCCAGATGAATGTTATTTGGTATCTCTGGCGTGGAGTCGCTATTCACTTCAATTCCAAATGAGACGGGATTAAAAGCCCTTGCCTTTTATTTAGATAGCTACTATGGTGCTCATGAGGAAATGCACAATGAATTTGTATGGGATCTAATGAAATTAATCTTGGAAAATAATTACTTTCAATATGAGGGAAGGTATTACCAGCAGATTAGGGGCGTGGCCATGGGGGCGGCGTGCTCTCCGGCCTACGCGTGCCTGCACTTGGGAAGATGGGAGATGGAGGAAGTGTATGGCGCGCGTGGGTTCGGGGAGCATGTCGCCCTCTGGCTGCGTTTTATTGGTGATATTGTAATGATCTGGAAGGGGGACGAAATCTCCCTTAGGAAATTTGTAGATCAACTGAACAATAATGATAGGAATATCCATTTAACATATGTGTATGATAGAAAAAAGATCACATTTCTGGATCTAACTTTGAGAAGGGAAGGGAATAAATTAATCTCTGGGGCCCATAGAAAAGCAACGGCAGGTAATACGCTATTGCATGCCAAGAGCTTCCATCCCCATACTCAAATAAAATCGGTCCCCACGGGTGAATTTTTACGTATTAGACGCAATTGCGCAGATTTGGATGAATATAAACAGGAAGGTAAAGCTTTGCAAAAGCGCCTAAGGGAACGAGGTTACCCTAATAGAATGCTTAAAAAAGCGTATGTGCGGGCCCTAAAAACAAAAAGA
Source organism: Hyperolius riggenbachi (assembly GCF_040937935.1). Classification (NCBI taxonomy): domain Eukaryota; kingdom Metazoa; phylum Chordata; class Amphibia; order Anura; family Hyperoliidae; genus Hyperolius; species Hyperolius riggenbachi. The sequence continues at coordinate 28,308,717 of NC_090653.1, read as the reverse complement.
GAACAATTATTGCGGAAAAAAGAAAATGAAAGAATAGCAAGAGCCAGGCTACGCACATTATAACGAGGTATGGAAGCCATTGGCAGCAGATGCGTGAAATACTGAATAAAAACTGGGGAGTATTATTGTTAGACAGTGATATAGCCAAAATAGTGGGTGAAGCACCACAAATAACAGCAAGAAGATGTAAAAACATTGGTGATATGCTGGTGAAAAGTGAGATGGCGATTCCACGAACCTGTAATCTAAAGGGCATGTACAGATGTGCTGGATGTAAGGTGTGTAGATTTGTGCAGCAGGGGAACACCTTTGTTAACAGTGATGGAACAGAAGAATACAAAATCAACAGTTTTATAAATTGCATGACTACTAGAGTCATATATCAGATAATATGTCCATGTGAAAAGATTTATGTGGGCAAAACGAAGAGAGACGTGGGCTCCAGAATTAAGGAACATGTAAAAGATATTAAAAAGAGAGAGCAATCTAGTCCCTTAGCGGTACACTTTGAAGAATTTCATCAGGGCAATCCAGATGGGATGAAATATAGAGGAATTTATAGATTACAGATTAGTGGGAGACGGGGCGATTTCGATAAGATTTTATATTAGAAGGAATGTATGTGGATTTACAGATGTGATAGTCTAGTGCCCAAAGGTCTCAATTCTGATTTGAATTTAAAAGTGTTCCTGTAGCTGTAGCCCCCGTTTCACTCAAGCTATTTATATTATTGAGGTAAAGTGTGAGTGATGAGTGTGTGGGGTTTGGTTTATTTCTCTTCTCCCCCCCACCATCCCTCCCCGAACATTCACTTATTGTCTAATTAAAAGAAAGAATAAGAAATTTGCACATAAATGAAAGCCATCCATTGGATAGATAAAAGGAAAGCAACTTGGCAGGGAAAGAGTTAATGGAAAGATCCTGTGATGCACCTACTATATAAGGCCACTGGATGGCAGCACAAGTGCTTTTGATACTGAAGAAAGCTGGCACTCAGCTGAAACGCGTTTATCGATTGTGGTTGTGTTGGG